>NC_059160.1:157080037-157687062 GCF_019923935.1 Bubalus bubalis
AGAAGTCCAGTACTTACCTTCAACTATAGTAATATTTGTACAAGATTCTTATCACTGTTTAATTAAGTGAAATATTAAAATATATGGAACAACAGAGATGGAAGCATTTTGTAAATTCTGAATTAACGATTATCACTACTGTTGTTTGAGCTTATCATGGAAAATATTTTACCTGGGTCCTATAGTGAGTTCTGTAGGGAAGAAAAAGTTATGCTGACTTTGTTATTGCTTAGCATCTGCATCAGTGGCATGATCTAGAAAAACAGAAAGAAGCATGGACAGTGAATCCCCAGGCTGAGATCAAGTATTGCAATTGGCAAATGAGGTTGTTAGTGAAAAGAGCCATCTGTGGATAAAAAGGAGGAGGCATTTGGTGAAGGCAGCAGCACCCTGCAAGGATGTTTTAGGGAGGGACTTGCAGAACTGACCTTGAGATTTGGAGGAATTCTGTGAACAAAGGTGGGGCACTTCTAGGAACACAGAGAGGACATCAGTCTAGTCAGAGGATGGCTTTGACAAAATTAAGGTGATTAACAATTGAGAGTTTTGAATAGCAGAGAGAAGAATGGAATGGGTCTATTTGAAGAGCTGATTTCACTTAACGTGAGATGGATGTGTCGTCGTTCATTTGCTCAGTCCTGTCCAACTCTGTGACCCCATGGACTGCAGCACACCAGGCTTCCCTGTCCTGCATCATTTCCCGGAGTTTACTCAAACTCAGGTCCCTTGTGGTGTTGTTACAATCTTGATTTATCAGTTATTATTATACTTCACAGTATGGACAGCTTACAAACTCTAAGGCTTTGTTGCCTTATCTGTGAATCTCATCATTGTTAGTTATCTCATCTAAACATCACTGATGGTTAGATGAGATAAAATTCATCATATTATCTGGCACAAAGTAGATTCTTAATCAGCTTTAGCTATTTTTTCTACTTTCCTTTCTCTTCATAATTTCTATGGGCCTTTTGCCTTTACATTAGTTTAAATGCACATGATTGTCTCCATGCACATTTTATGACTTTTGTGTCTCCTGTATTTGTACTATCTGCTTCCTACAGTGTCTGAGACCTGAAATTACTGTCTTCAGAATGTCTCTAGCAAGCTATACAAATAAGTTCATGTTTAGCTTAACTGTAGCCCTTAATTTTTCCCTAATCAGTTGAAACTGCTTCTTCATCTACAACAAAATTCTTTAAAATATTTGAAGTATGTGAATAACATCCAGGATAGAAGAAATATTACCAGTTAAGTATTCTCCACTATCTATTGTCTGCTCTCTTCTTATTATAAGAAACAAGCTGTTTCAGAGTGTTGATAGTTCCAGATTTAAGTTCATTTTATTAAATAGCTCAAGACATCAGTCATCACCATATATTTCTTTATCCTAAATAAAAGGTGACCTTTCTTTTAATCTTTTTCTGTGATTTCTCATTAGAGAATAGATCAAGATGATAAAAGGGGAAGAGTCTTCCCTTGCTTCAATTTAGCTTCATGTTATTGTTTTGCTTCAGTTCTTTGCAGCTACAATATCAAAAACAGTTTTTTGATGCATTTTAAGAGAAGAAGCAATTGTATAATACTTTCAGTGACTGAGAAAATCTTAAAAATGACTTTGATTCTACTGTCTTCTTCAAGCAAGGCACTTGTTTCCTATTCTTTTTCTCTTTTTTGTGTCATGACCTAATTTTATTCCAAGCACCATCATAGTCTCACTGGTCCCAGGACTCATCTGAGCAAACGAGACACATACTAGCGGCCCCATCATGCCATCCACCTGCCCTGCAGGATGTCCCTGCATTGTCCTCTTTCCAGCCCTACCAACCTTCCTTGTGTATGTCAGTCACTCAGTCGTGTCTGACTCTTTGCTACCCCATGGACTGTAGCCCACAGGCTCCTCTGTCCCTGGAATTCTCCAGGCAAGAATACTGGAGTGGGATGCCATTTCCTTCTCCAGGGGATCTTCCTGACCCAAGGATCGAACCCATGGGTCTCCTGCATTGAAGGCAGATGCTTTACTGTCTGAGCTATTAGGGAAGACCCTACCAACCTTCCTTAAAGACTTGATTTCTTCTCAGCTGCTTGCTAGAAAGATTCTCTGAAGGAATCTCTTTGCTCTTGATGACTTATGTCTCCAAATTATACTGCATACTGCTTCCAACAACATCTTGCCTCTGCTTCAAGATTTAGAAATGATTTTTTTTGTCTGGCCATGTGACTTTTGAGACCTTAGTTCCCAGACCAGGGATTGAACCTGGGCCCTGAGCCCCTGGCAGTGAAAGCACCAAGTCCTAACCACTGGACTGATAGTGAATTCCCTGGAAGCAATTTTTGAACCAGAAGGTAAGGGACAGCATCTTGGTTGGGTTGCAGGAAGTGCTCTCACAGTTAACTTAGGAGAAAAAAAAAATCACAGATTCCTGGACCCCCTCTAAGAAGTGCTGAATCTGTTTTGAGTAACGATCCTGGAAACTTGTGTTCTTAGTAAGCACAACAGGTGATTCTTGCAGGACGTGTGTTTAGAAAGCCAGCCATGCAGAGTGCACAGAATGGAGGTCTGGGGGTCTGAGAATCCCAGGTTAGAATTGCAGTAGCACACTTAATATCAACAGAGAACTGGGAAAGTCGTTCAGCCTCCGTAACTATGTTTTCCCATTCAGAAATGGAGATGTTATCAACTTACACTCATCATTGTCGTGAGGCTAAACTATGAGAAAATACATGAGAATACAAACACTTAAATATCCTAGAGCCTTCTGTTTTTTCTGATCCAAGTAATGGCTTTTTGAAAACTTAGTGAAAAGATTGACTTCAGCATTATTTCCCTTTTTCCAAATAGGCTTAAGAAAATCAAACCTGATTTCTAGAACCATAGCTGTAGCTTTGGTTCCCCTGCAGACAGATGAGTCAACAGAGACCTGCAGGACCAAATATAAAGGCTCTCGGGTCTCTTGAAAAGTAAGAGAACTGGTAGAAACGTCTGTGTTCTCGTGGAGAGGAGGACAGTCTGGACCTATAATGGAAAGCCATCAGGACATACTCAGGAGAAGATCCAGGAGGAATACCTGCCCAGCAGTGATAAGGGTCCATGCTTTAGCACTCAAAGCCCTACATCCAGTATCCAGTAGAACTTGGGCATTGTCTAAAAGTCTAATTCCAAACAGACCCAGGGCTCAGAGCAGCTCTAAGATGATGAACATGTCAAAGTCGGGTGGGTTCAGAAACAGGGAAGGCTAGAATTGAAGAGTGGAGCAGTCAGGCCTGGCTGTCAGCAGTTCCCTGAGTGGCCATACCCAAGATGGAGACATGAAGGCAGTGGATCAACATCCTAGGTATGCCACAAAGTTCCACATGTTTTCTGGTACTAGAATTTGCTGTCACCTGTGTTAGTGCCAAGTCGCTTCATTCATGTCCAACTCTTTGCATCCCCATGGACTGTAGCCCACCAGGCTCCTCTGTCCATGGAATTCTCTAGGCAAGAATACTGGAGTGGGTTGTCATGTCCTCCTCCAGGGGATCTTCCCAACCCAGGAATCAAACCCACATCTCTTACGTCTCCTGCATTGGCAGGTGGGTTCTTTACAACTAGCGCCATCTGGGAAGCCCTGTGCCCTGACCTGTGTTCACCTTGATCCCTCAGAGGATCTGTGGGATCAGAACTTGGTGTAGGAGATTCATTTCTAGGCTGATTGCAGGTGAGTTTGCAGAAGTCACCTGTGGGGGCAGGCTTAGGTGGGCTACAGGCTGTTTGTCCCTAGAAATGAGAGCCATGTATTCTGGTTGTGTGAGCAGATTTCGAATGTGGTATCTAGCCCGTGGCATGGTGAGTACCCTGGTGTTTTATGGATCTCTTCACCACTCCAGGCCTGGGTCTGTGCAGGTCAGCTCCAGTTGCCCCCAGCCTACCTCGACCTGGGGTCTAGAGAGCTCAATTAGGATTTGCAGCCATGAGGAACCCAAACAGCTAGAAAGCAAAAGTTACTCAATCTTGTCTGACTATTTGCGACCCCACAGACTGTAGCCCTCCAGGCTCCTCTATCCATGGAATTCTCTAGGCAAGAATACTGGAATGTGTTGTCATGCCCTCCTCTAGGGGATCTTCCCAACCCAGAAATCAAACCCAGGACTCCAGCATTGCAGGCAGATTCTTTACCATCTGAGCCACCAGGGAAGCTAGAACTAGACCATAGACTTCTTGGAATCCATTTCTCTGCAAATCCCAGCCCAGCATTAGTGGCTACTAATGCCTCTTTCCCTTGCTCTAAACCCTTGGACTTCATAATAGTTGTGGGAAGTTGGACAACCCACTTGACCTTCTGAATCCTCAGTACTCTCAACTGTATAATGGGACTAGCAGGTCGGTTGGTCAGCTTAAATGCCTCGTAGGCCTGTCACATAGTGTGAACTTCATAATTATTAATTTCCTTTAACTCGCCTTCCCTTTGCCATAGAGAGCCTCTAGATATTTGTTTATATGCTCATTCTTCTAATACATATTTACATAATAAACTGTCACTCCAAGTCATTTTGACCCTCTGAGAGCCATGAATAGCAAAATCTTCATCAAGGTAATCCCAACCATCGATGCAGGTGTAAGAGCATCGATGCAGGTGTAAGGGAGGTTTGGGGATATGAAACCATTGGAACGAAACAGTGAGTATTCCCACAGCCTAGTTTCTTGGAGAGTAAGGCAGAAATCCTTATAATTTAGAGAAACTCTTAGAGTATGGTATGGATAGGTTTATAAGGACCAGGATATAGGATCTGAAGTAGAAGAAACTGAAGAAGCATCATTCATGCATTTAACATGTTTATCAAGCACTAAGAGTATGAGACGCCCAAGTATCATGGTGACTACATCAGATTTGGTTTAGGGGCTTACAGAGCTGAGAGAGTGTTAAGGGAGACTGAGGCTCTGTGGACAGAACATGTGCCATCATATCCTCCATTAGCACCAAGGCACACGTTCTCCCAGCTGTTGGAGGCTTGTCCACTGATGGCTGGTGGCTGAATCCATCTCGAAGAATTGCCTTTGTCAAAGTGGTCAGCCAGCATCCTGAAGCTGATGGACAGGGGGCCCAGTCCCCTGGCCCCATCTAGAACAATCCTATCTTCAGAGCAACCTGAGGACTTGGCTGAGGTCTTCATTACAACTGCATTATAATTCAATTGCTCTTTCTGCTCATTTAAAAAAATTATTTATTCAGTTCAGTTCAGTAGCTCAGTCATGTCCAACTCTTTGCAACCCCATGAACTGCAGCACGCCAGGCCTCCCTGTCTATCACCAATTCCCAGAGTCCACCCAAAACCATGTCCATTGAGTCGGTGATGCCATCCAACCATCATCCTCTGTCATCCCCTTCTCCTCCTGCCCTCAATCTTTCCCAGCATCAGGGTCTTTTCAAATGAGTCAGCTCTTTGCATCAGGTGGCCAAAGTATTGGAGTTTCAACTTCAACATCAGTCCTTCCAATGAACACCTAGGACTGATCTCCTTTAGAATGGACTGGTTGGATCTCCTTGCAGTCCAAGGGACTCTCAAGAGTCTTCTCCAACACCACAGTTCAAAATTAGCAGGTAATTAATATATCATAACACACTCCTGTAAAGTATAAAATGTAATGGTTTTTGGTATATTCCCAAAGTCATGAAATTATAACCATTGTCTAATTCATGAACATTTCATCACCATCCTAAAAAAGCAAAAACAAAACAAATTCATGCTGTTGGCAGTTGCCCCCATTCACCTTACCCCCAATTCCTGGCAGTCACTAATCTACTTTCTGTTCTGAGTATCCAGTATATTGAATCATACAACAGGTGGCCTTTTGTGTCTGAGTTCTTTCACTGAGCATGTTTTCAAGGTTCACCTACAGTATAGCATATATCACCATTTTATTTATCTTTATTGCCAAGTAGTACTTACTTGTATGAATATTCCACATTTTATCTTTTCATCAATGGAGAGATATTTGTATTGTTTCTTATATTTGACATTTTGTGTGTATGCATGGTCACCTCAGTCATTTCCGCCTCTCTGTGACCCTATGAACTATAGCCCACCAAGCTCCTCTGTCCATGGGATTCTCCAGGCGAGAAGTGGGTTGCCATGACCCCCTCTAGGGATCTTCCCAACCCAGGAATCGAACCTGCGTCTCTTATGTCTCCTATATTGGCAGAAGGCTTCTTGACCACTAGCACCACCACTTTGACATTTTGGGTGACAGTAAATAATATGACTGCTTTGAGCTTTCACGTACAAGTGTTCATGTGCTTGCTTCTTTCCATTTCTCTCCTGAGCATACTCAGAAGTGGTATTGCTGGGTTATGTGGTCGCTCTATGTTTAACATTTTGAGGTGATGTTAAGTTGTTTTCTAAGTGACTGCAGCATTTTACATTCTTACTAGCAATGTATGATAGTTCCAATTTTCCCTTACCTTCATCAATACTTGCTGTTATCTGTTTTTTGGTTCTAGCTATCCTAGTGACTGGGAAGTGGTATCTCATTGTGGTTTTGATTTGTAGTTTTCTAATAATAATGGTATTTAGCATTGTTTCCCATGCTTTTATTGCATATGTCCATTTCTATATATTCTATGGGGGAAATGTCTATTCAAATATTTTACATGTTTAATTGGAATCTTTCTTATTGCCACAGGTAAGAGTTCTTTATGTATTCTGAATATGAATCCCTTATCAGATATATGATTTAAAAGTACTTTATTCTATTCTATAGCTTGTCTTTTCACTTCCTTGATGATTTTTTTTTGAAGTGTAACATTTTTAATTTCAACATTTTAAAAAATTTTGTTCCCTACGCTTTTGGTGTCCATATCTGAGAAATTGTTGGCTAACCCAAGATTTACTCCCATGAATATTTGGTCCTATTTTTTTTTTCTAAGAATTTAATAGTTTTTTTTTTTTTTTACATTTAAGTTCATGATCCATTTTGAGTTAATTTCTGCCTCTGCCCTTTTCTGTATGCCCCAATCCTCAGAGATTTTGTTCCCAAGTTCACTCTCCAATAAATGTACAAACTTCAAGTTTATTTCCCTGGAATCAGATAGTTGACTCATGAATATGAAAATAGAATGTGATGACTGGGGACATCGTGGCAACTGTAAGCACACCTGTCCCTGGTGTGGATTTCTGAGGGCTGACATGTCCCCAAAGTGAGGAAGGCCTGTAGAATAGAAGCTCCTTTGTCAACTAGCAAGGGATGACTTCTCCATTTGCCACTGCTTAGCAAAACCCATTCAGACTGCTTAACAAAAATGCCACAGACCGGGTGGATTACAAACAACAGAAGTTTATTTCTCATGATTCTAGGGGCTGCAAAATCCAAGATCAAGATGCTAGCAGATTAGGTACCCACTCCTGGAGATGGTCAGATCTCCAACCATGGAGATCCATGGTTAGCATCACCATGGGACGGCATCACCGGCTCAATGGACATGAGTTTGAGCAAACTCTAGATAGTGAAGGACAGGGAAGCCTGGCATGCTGCAGTCCATGGGGTTTCAAAGAGTCGGACATGACTTAGCGACTGAGCAACAACCCTGACTCAAAGACAGCCTTCTCTTCGCTATGCCCTCTTATGGTAGAAGGAACAGGGGCATTTTCTAATATCTCTTTATAAGGAACACTATTCCCATCCATGATGTCCTAATCATCTCCCAAGGCCCTATCTCTTAATACTGGTAGCTTGGGTGCTGAGGATTCAACATATGAACACTAAGGGAATATAAACATACAGTCTATGCCACCCGCTTTGCTTCAAAGACTTTTACTCTATAGAAGACAGTTTTCAATCCCAGAGATCAAAGCACAGGCAAGTTAATATTCAAAACATGACATTGGTTCAAGTTACATATCCATTTATGTACGTATTGCAGCAGGAGAAAGATAATACATATTCTTTAGCAGTTATTATGTAGCATATAATTAAATGTTATAAAGACGAACCTATTATGTGAAAAATAAATACAATTATGTCTGGTTCATGCTATAAAACTTCTTACTTCCTATATATTATATGCAATATGGGGTGGATTTCTGCTTATTTATTTAAAAGAAAACCCAATTAGTATATTTAGCATATATTATATGGTCTTGATGTTTGCAGCTTGATTGTCACTTTGGAGCTATTTCAACTTATTGTGTTGAATCGTGGAGTAAGTTTTATGCTCAAAAAGTCAAAAGTGAAAAAGGCAAGAGAGGGCAAGATCTGGTCAACAATTTGCTGGAATTAAATATTTTTGCATTTGTACATCTAAATTGAAGTTTGATTAGTTATTCCAAGCTTCTTCAAGCACAAGGGATACTGCCTGGGCTCTCACTTAAAAGGAAACTGAGTCTCAAAAAAGGAGGGGTGCTAACTGGCCCTAGGTTGCAGACAAATTAGCAAAAACAGCTACTGTAGGATACAAACCTGACCACTCCCAGCCCCGGAATGTAATTCTTGCAACAAACTGCTTGAGTGTTTTCCAGGGTAGCTTTATACTGTTAAGATGTTTGTGAGTTTCTCAAAGACATCTGTGAGTGCGGGCAGAGGAGAAAAAGGGCATACAGCTTTTTCCATCAAGTTGTGGCAACACCTAGGTATTAGAAAGCAACACAAAGATGAATATGCCCCAGCTTTCACTCATTTGCAGACATTAAAACCTTGGGAGTCAGAGACAAGTCTTTTTCATGTTGTAAGGACATGGTCCTGAGCAGCCAACTTCTAGGGAGGCATAAGTCCAAGCACTGCTTGGGAAGCGTGGGGCTACACTCAACCTTCAGCTCCACTGGGAGGAATAACCCAAGGGAGAGATCCTGTAAGGTACTTTAATTGTTGCAGAAATAAAAGGAAATCCTTGTTCTGAAGCAGAATATGGATTTAAAAATTTAATGGTAACTAACTGTCCATATCTGTGATAATCCTGCTGTTCTTTGATGCTTTGAAAGACTTAGAAACAAAATCTCAAAATAGCTTTCATAAATCAATTTCACCTTGCCCAGAAATCAAAATAGCTCATTCACTATTCAGATATAACAGGTTCAAATAGCAAAATATCTCCAAAGTCAATTTAAACAAGATAAATCAATAATAAAGTATTAATAGTTTGTATTTTCCATTAAAATAATTTTTATGGGAGTTCCTGTGTTTCATTGAATTTAAATATGTCATTATAAACTCTACGCATTCCCAGTAGTGTCTTTGTGCAATGACAGCCGCTGTTAATATCATCCTGTTTTCTTTGAGCTTTTTAAATTCTTTGCATGGATTTTTTAAAAGGGTACTTAGATTCTATTACATCAAGTAGAAGACATTTCTCTTCCTCCCTGTGAAGGAGTGTTACCAAACAGTTTTCCTGGAACTCTGTGCTCCCTTGATAGGGGGAAGATTGGCTATTTTCTGTGAAAGCTGCTCCTAGACCCACCACAGTTGTCCGTGGTCATGCACAGCCATGAGAGGAGCCAGCCTAGCCAAATCTTAGGCAGAGCAAGCATTAATGAAAGAAGCTTCTATGAAATATATTGATTTATTAAAAAAAAAATCCTGCTAGGAATGTACAAAGTTCATTGTCATCCAGAAATCCAAAAGCAAATGAAGAAGCATACAATTCTTATTTTCTAACATAGTTTACTACTATCCCTGCCTACACATAGGATGAGAGAAACATGCAGTAGGAGGGGCAGGTCCTTTTTAAGTCCTTTATTTATTTTTTTTTTTTAAATGAGCTAGAGAGATTAAGTCATGTATCCTAGGCCCCATGGCTAGTAAAGTGGCCAGATCGCACATGCCTTACTGGGTGCCCGTTTATCCTCTGTTTTTAGAATGGATGCATGGATGTTTTTCACCTGGCTTTCTGGATCTAAAGTAAACATGAGGTTATCACAGCTTTTGCAATTATAAGAATATGAATACTCTAATACAGATATTAGTTTGACTCTTGCCATTATTTCAGGTTTTAAATCACAGGTGATATTTCTCACTTGAGTGAAATGTGAATTTTCCAAATCATGAAAGCTTATATGAGGCCGCAGAATAAGATTGTGGGCAATTCTCTAAGGGGAAACGGATGTAAAGTTTAACTGGCAAAGGAATAAAATTAAAGCAGGCACCAACATAACCCAGGTCCTTCCCTGTCTCTTCAGATGACAGTCCTGTGACTTGCTGCTCTGAGCATTTGATTGGGAGTAAAAGGCATTAACGCTCTGCAAAACATGACAAGAAATGCATTTGGTAAACACTTCCCTGCTAGCTTAGTTGCTAAAGAATCCACCTGTAATGCAGGAGATCCCAATTCGATTCCTGGGTCATCAAGATCCCCTGGAGAAGGAGTAGGCTACCCACTCCAGTATTCTTGTGCTTCCTTGGTGGCTCAGCTGGCAAAGAATCTGCCTGCAGTGTGGGAGACCTGGGTCCAGTTCCTGGGTTGGGAAGATCCCCTGGAGAAGGGAACAGCTATCCACTCTAGTATTCTGGCCTGGAAAATTCTATACAGTCCATGGGGTCACAAAGAGTCAGACACAACTGAGCAACTTGCACTTTCACTTTTCCCCATAGACGAAAATTTGCCTTGAGGTTTAGTTCTATAAAGAAAATTAGATTTTTTATTTTGTAAATTTTATGAAGTTTTTAAGTTTGAGGGTGTCTGCTACAGAATTTTAGATTTTAAGCATGTGCTCATGATTTCCCTTATAATCAAATTTCAGATTCAGTTTTTTTTTTTTTCCCTTGCCTTTTATATAGTTTCTTAAAACCCTGTATTGTTGAGAAAGTCTTACACAGTTTTCACTGAATGTAACTCTAGTGACTTTTAAAAAGATATTCCTGAGAGGGTGCAGAGGGAAAGAGCAGGATTTTGGAAGTTCTGCAGTCCTCGACACTGACTCTGTTTTTTCCATGTGTCTGGACTCTGACCTTGAATGAATAATTGAACTTTTCCTTGGGTCACCGTTTACTTACCCACCAAGCTGGATCTGAAATCATCAGAGATGATTTTGCAGATGAATGGATAAGAAAGCTATGGTACATATACACAATGGAGTATTACTCAGCCATTAAAAAGAATACATTTGAATCAGTTCTAATGAGGTGGATGAAACTGGAGCCTATTATACAGAGTGAAGTAAGCCAGAAAGAAAAACACCAATACAGTATACTAACGCATATATATGGAATTTAGAAAGATGGTAACAATAACCCTGTGTACGAGACAGCAAAAGAGACACTAATATATAGAACAGTCTTATGGACTCTGTGGGAGAGGGAGAGGGTGGGATGATTTGGGAGAATGGCATTGAAACATGTAAAATATCATGTATGAAACGAGTTGCCAGTCCAGGTTCAATGCACGATGCTGGATGCTTGAGGCTGGTGCACTGGGAAGACCCAGAGGGATGGAATGGAGAGGGAGGAGGGAGGAGGGTTCAGAATGGGGAACACAGGTATACCTGTGGCGGATTCATTTTGATATTTGGCAAAACTAATACAATTATGTAAAGTTTAAAAATAAAATAAAATCAAAAAAAAATAATAAATTGTAAAAAAAAAAAAAAGAAAAAAAAAGAAATTAAATGTGGGGTTTGTATGAGCAGAGAGAAGAAGACGGTGGATCCCAGGTTGGGGGAAAAACATGATCAAAGCCTTAAAGATGAAGTAAGACCAGTCAGACTGATTAGATATTTTGAGACATAACAGACTAAACAGTTGATCAGGTAAATTGGAGTCAAATGAAGGTTAGTCTTAAATCAGTTGAAATAACCTAGTGTTGACTTGGTAGGGACTAGGAAGCAATTAGAGATATTTGAAACATGGTTTGAGAAGCTGAGAAGCAACTGCTGGAGGACAAGTTAACAGATAGATGAGAGACATTGGTTTGGATTATATTTTGGAGTCTGGGTGTCACCTAGAGATTAATACCTCTAGATCCATAAGATCTTTGGTTGTGTGATCACACTAACACTGACAGTTATAATTTTGGCAGAACAGTCTATTTCCAAGTTCATGAATTATCCTAATTTCAAAGGTAGTCAAAGGCTGCATTTCGGTTGGTCTGTCCGCAAGGTTGTACCAAGGTTGGAAAGGAGTGATCACTGTGCCCAGCCGATTAGGGAATTGCCTCTAGGCGGACAAGAGAGAGTAGGAGGCCACAAATAAAACCAACACCCCAATCCACAAACGCACAAATGTGCTTATATTTCACATCAGAGGGCTGAGTTTCGTATTGTCTAATGGTGATCTTTGATCAAAGTAAAGGTGGCATTAATGGTAACACGGTATTTTCCCATTTTTATTCCATGGCTTGTTTTTGAGCTGTCAAAGAGGCAAAAACCAGAACCTCCTCTATTTTGAGAGCCATACATCCCATTAAAATATTAGAAACTCAAGATCATCCTATAGTGAGAAACCATTATATAACTTTGTATTCAACCCTCAGATTTCTTAAACTTCTTTGTCTACAGACCCATTTCTCTTGTAGGTTCCGTTAACATCTAATGGAACTACAGCAGCCCAAAATGATGTATAAAAACCACTAAGTCTAGGATATTGAACTTTAACCAACATAATTAACACAGTTGTTTTCTCTTGTAGGACGGTAGCTCAATATTCAGTTTCAGTGGAAGCCATAGAAGGAATCTAAATGTGTTTATGAGCTATATTTCAAGATGTATAGATGATTGATGGCGTGAGAGTTTAGAAGCGGTAGACAATTTGAAGTTAGAAATTACAAGCCACACATTAGATAGTTTTTTCATGTATTCATTGTAGTTTCCTCATCTGTAAATATCATATTATCCATCTATAAGGGTTATGATGCTCAGAAAGATAGTGTACATGAGAATCTCTTGTAATTGCAAGGCTTCATTTGAATCTGCATTCTGTTTTGAAATATACTTGTATCTTCTAGTTTGTGTTGCCTCAACAAATAAAGAAATTCCTTAAAGAGAATTGAAAGGACCCATTTAAGCAAACTGTCATATGAAGTTTGAGTTTCCAGAGATATGGTATTGTTCAAATTAAGGGACAGGAAGAGTCAGGGAAAGAAAAGAAAAAAAAAAAAAAAAACTTGTAACAGAGCAAAGCAACAGTTGTATTCAAATCTTTAAAAGAAATTGCAAATGGCTGGATCCCTGGGCTGACTGCTGAGGTACTCTATTTGACCAGAACAGTGTTTGCAAAGCAAATAGAATACAAATTCATCTCTGTTGACCATAGAACCCATTGCTTATTTTTTGTCTTCCATCAAGGCTCAAGACTTACATGTATATCCCTGTCCTGTCCCTGGGAGTTTTATTTTTGTTGTTGTTTTAAAAGGACATATTTTGATCTGTGGGCATCCAAATTGTTTTATTTCCCATCTGATGCTCTAGAAGGCTTGCCTCCTAAATGTGGCCTGATCGCTCTTATTTCCTCCCTTTGCAGTCCATCGACAGGAGCAGGTGTTAGAGAGTTTTATAAGGAACGTTCTGTTAGAAATGTGTACATTTGGATTACCATTGGGAATGTTTTTAAAAATTAAATTCTACTAAAATATGGCCCTGCCTAAGATGCAGGTTCTCTGACCTTCCATCAGCCTAACCTTGAGTGGGGTGGAGCTAGTCTAGTCGGTGGAGACAGAGACTTACAGAGCAATATCTCAACTGGGACCTTGCGCCAAGGTCTCAAACTCATACTAAAATCATTTCAGCCTAAATATCCCTCCTTCTTTTGCTCATTAGCTCAAATATCCTGTTTGCCTTAAACCCAACTGAAATTTACCGTCCTTTAGATGCTGTCAGTGACAGGAGTACCAACTGGCATAACCTTTTTTAGAAAACAAATGGGCACTATACATCAGTATTAATATATGTCTATATTAAAGGAGTCGACTCTTTGCGACCCTGTGGACTGTAGCCCACCAGGCTCCTCCATCCATGGGCTTCTCCAGGCAAGTATACTGGAGTGGGTTGCCACTTCCTTCTCCAGAGGATCTTCCTGACCCAGGGATCAAACCCAGGTCTTCCACATTAGAGGCAGACGTTTTAACCTCTGAGCCATACTTATGGTTCAATAACCTCCATGCTGGGAAATGGAAGTATGATCAAAGATTTAGATGCGAAAGTGTAATAACATTGCACAGTTATTTATTACAACATCTCTTTCAAAAATATATGAGGAGATTATTTATATAAGTGTGTAGCCACATCATGAACTATCATCCTATCATGGTAAAATTATGCATTAAAAATAAAACAAGACAAAAATGTGTGTGTGTAACTGTGTGTGTGTGCCATGGGGCGGGAGTGTGAGTGAGTGTGTTTGTTTATATGTTGAACAGTCCAGATCTCCTAAGCCTGTGGATTCAAAGAGGTCACATCAAAGTCCACATTACAATGGTCTTACAACCTTATCTCCCCAATGGCTCAGTGGGTAAAGAATCTGCCTGCAAAGCAAGAGACACAGGAGTCTCAGGTTCAATCCTGGGTTGGGAAGATCCTCTGGAGAAGGAAATGGCAACTCATTCCAGTGTTCTTGTCTGGGAAATCATGTGGACAGAGGAGCCTGTTGGGCTACAGCCCATGAGGTCACAAAAGAGTTGGACACGACTAAACAGTGGCAGCAGTATAACCTTATAACCCTCTCACAAAGGAATATAAACCTGTGCTCGGTACCAGATCCAAAGAGACCTTTTCCCTTTTCCCTTTTCCCTGGCCTCCTTGCCAAGGCTCTTTCCACTGATCCCATTGTGGATGTTTCATTAGAACTTTCTGGTAACTGGTATCCTTGGACGTCAGGGTTACCATTCTATGAGAAAGGAGATATTCTCCATTCTAAAGCTTTCCTTGGCCTTGACTGTAGGATGTGGATATTGAGGTAAGGAAGTCAGAAAGGAAACAAATGCCTCAAATGTCTATTAATTGGTAGGCCTTTGCTAGATCATCCATTCATGTCAACTAGTGATTCTCAGCTGTTCTTATGCTCTCTTTTTAATATGAAACCTCAGCACATCTAGATAGCATTCTCCTCAGTCATTTTAGGCCTGTGGTGCTATTTAGTTCCTTTCAACCCTACAAAGGTAAGGAATCTTAATCCTGACCCAGACCCAGTACTCAACTAGAATACTGTTATGCACCGACAGAGCTACTAACAATTGTCATCTGCCTGGATCTCTAAATCATACTGCTGCTAGCTGTATTCCTTCTGCCCACCTGTTTGGGCTTCTCTGAGGCCAACTCTTTGCCTGGCCTCCAGTTGCCTATTAACACTCTCCTTGCTGGAACCCATGTTCCACCTGCTCTCCTGGATGGTCTCCCATAAGCACCAGCTGCAGTTGAACCCTCAGCCCCAGTCCCACCGCAGCAGCCCACTCTAGTTCCTAGCCCAAAGATCTCCCAGTCCACTGATGCCCTGCTATGGTTAACCTTGCCGTGCCTGGACCTGTCACCTCGATGATACTTAAAACATTATATGAAAAAAAGAAAAAAAAAAAAAAACACATCATATGCCATGGAAGACACGTGATAAGGTTTTTTGTTTTTTTTTTTAGGATATCCCATTTTTTATATTTAAGCTGTTCCCTTTTCTCCAAATTACGTTTTTTGGAAGGAATGATAAGCTAAAATTTGAGCATATTTTTTGAAGACTAAGGACTGACTAAAGAAAAAATGCAGCTGGTTTAATATTCCTGTCCTTCAATCTGCTTCACACTAGAAAATGGAGGTGAAGCCAGGTTGTGAAAAATAATAAAGCCAATTACTTTGTCTGTTCCTTTGTGTGATATACTGCACCTTTAAAAAGAAAAAAAAAAAAAAAAAAACATAGATCAGCAAATACAAACTGGTAGTTCTGTAGCCCTGGGTATACCATGCCCAGATCATCAATTATGATTACAGCCTTGTGTATTTGCTCTTACAGAGAGAGAGAGAGCACGGGCACACGCTATGCTATGGTGAAGGGGAGCCCTGGGCTCTCAGGCTGTGCCTCCTTTGCTGGTCTCAGCTCTGCCTGTTCCTAAATCCTGAGCCAGATAATGTCTAATCTATCTTCAGCCCTGCCCTGGCACACATAGCCATTTAGGTTTGTAGCTGGAAGAACTTAAATTACTAAGCTGTTTGCTGGTGAGTTTCATATTGAGTCCTCTTCTGGTCATCAGAATTTTTCTTTTTTTGGCCTTGGTCCCATGGGGTACTCTCAGGGAGACGACTGCGAGACAGCACCCCCACCACCCCAGGTAAACATCACGGGTAGAGTAACAGGGAATTGCATATAAAGATAGCCAAGAGGCATTTGGTATTCAAGGGAAATCATAAGCAGCACACTGAGCTTAATACAAAACCAAGTTAGGAGAGCCAAAGAAATACCATGAATAGCCTAACCTTTCCAATAAGAGAAGTCTTCACTCATCTTGAATATTATCAACTACCCATGGTGTGGCCATGCTCCTCTGACCAGATGCCCACTCTCTTGTCTTCTACCTGAGAAGAAGCCCACTTAATACTTAGTGCCAATCAAGGGTATGAGTAAGGCAGTTCAGTTCAGTTCAGTTCAGTCGCTCAGTCGTGTCCGACTCTTTGTGACCCCATGAATCGCAGCATGCCAGGCCTCGCTGTCCATCACCAACTCCCGGAGTTCACTGAGACTCACGTCCATCGAGTCAGTGATGCCATCCAGCCATCTCATCCTCTGTCGTCCCCTTCTCCTCCTGCCCCCAATCCCTCCCAGCATCAGAGTCTTTTCCAATGAGTCAACTCTTTGCATGAGGTGGCCAAAGTACTGGAGTTTCCGCTTTAGCATCATTAGGAGGTGCCAAACGTGGGGTTTCTCTCAACTGCCCACTGTAGTGTTCCCATTATTGATGTGGTCATTTTTTCTTGGGTCCTACCTGCATCAGGCTGCTCATGTTAAAAACCCAATCAGGGCCATTCCCATATTTTGAAATTTTCCTCCGGTTGTCTGGAGCTACAATTTCCACCTTCAATCTGTTCCTTCTTTGCTTCAAAAGGTGTTAGGGATTTTAAAAAATAATCTGATAGGTTATTAAGAGGGATTTTTCAGCAGGAGGAGACTGTCAGGGTGTCTCAGGGAGCCATCTTGTTTTGAAACTTGGATTTTTCTCTCATCAGTGTTGTTTTCATCTGACTTCCTGGCGGCTACCTTTGGCAGTCACAGTTAGAAACATTTCACACACTTTCTTGTATTAGAGAAAATATATGGCCTTGATGTAAGATTGTGCTAAGATGTTCAGCAAACAACTCTCAGTCCCTGGCCACAGTCCCTGACAGGCGAGATAGTCAATTTTGTACACCTGGATTGTCTCTGAGCCAAATCAGCACATCCCAGGAAACATCCTCCATATCCACGTTTGTTGTCTTCCATTTTCAGTTCTTAAAAATTCAGTCTTTGATTGAGTATAGGAAAATGTTAAGCACCAAGTATTATCAAAGGAGACAATAAGGAGGTTTAAAAAGAAGAGCGCCAACCTGGAGTCAGAATAACTGGCTAATATCTGGGCTCTGAATGATGAACATTTTGCAAACATTGTTGAGCCACAGAGACTGGCTGCCCCCCCACCCACCCCACTCCTACATTTCACTCTCCACAGAGCCAGCTGATGACAGAGGCTGACTAGATTTCATAGACACAGGGTTGTCCAAGTATATTAAGTTATATACCTGCTAGTTCTGTATTTCCTTGGAGAACTTCTGCAGAGAGAAAAAGAGATTTGGTAGCATTTGTGATGACATTCAAAGTGGGCACTTTAAAACATCTCATCGTGTGTGACAATCAATGTCCATCTTTATATTGAAATGAGAGTTAGGGAGGATCTGTCTACTTCATGATGACAGATTCATGTTCAACCAATTTAGAGAAGTTGGTGCAGAAGGGAAAACTGATATATAAAACATGACATCTTATGACATGTCTGATCATTAATTTGTTTTTATATGCTTTTTTTTTAAAGAATACTAAAGTTAATAAAAGATTTATGGATATTTACTTCATTAATACCCTAGCACTGGATGTGTTTAATCTCTGCTTTGACAAATACATTTCTATTTATATTCTACATATTTTGCCTAATCTCTGAGCTCATCCAAAATTAAAGTTATATTAAGATTTGCATTAACAAATATTTGACATTTGAGTTGTTGCTTAGGCACTAAGTCATGTCTGACTCTTTTGTGACCCCGTGAACTGTAGTCTGCCAGACTCCTCTGACTATAGGATTCCCCAGGTAAGAATACTGAAGTGGGTTGCCATTGCCTTCTCCAGGAGATCTTCCTGACCCGGGCATCGCAACTGCGTCTCCTGCATTGGCAGACAGATTCTTTACCACTGAGCCACCTGGGAAGCACAAATTTGAGTTATTTTTAAGCTTTTATATATATTATATATATAATTATATATATATGTATATATTGTATATAGTCAAGTATATAATATGATCTCTGAGAAGATTGCCTCTTTTTCTTATAGCAAGAACAAGAAGATATTTTTTGAAGATATTTTAATATTCAGCTAGTAACAATGCATCTTATGTCAGGAAAATAGAATTTTTAATAAACTGATATTTTATCACTGCTTAAAAACTTGGTCCCATACTTAGTCCCACAATTCTGCTGTAATTAGGCCAGAAAATAAATGTAGATCAAACATTTTCATAGAATTCTCTGCTTATAATCTTAATACATGTTCATTGTATAAAATATGGAAAATAAAAGCTTTAAAATAATCTACAATCATGAGATAAGTCACAAATCAGCATTTTTTTCAATCTTTGCTGTATGTATGTATAAAAATATAGATATGATTGAATTATGTGATTGCTTGCTCTTCTTTTCCAAAGTTGTCTTTTAAATCATCTTTCTACATTAAGTTATAGTTTCAAAATCATAGATTCTTTACATTTTTAAAAAATTCCATATAGTTATTTTGAAATTTTTCTATATATGTAAAACTATAAATACACATGAAAAAAAGGTGAAATTCACTCAGTTGTGTCCAGCTCTTTGCGATCCTATGGACTTTAGTCCACCAAGCTTCTCTGTCCAAGGAATTCTCCAGGCAAGAATACTAGATTGAGTAGCCGTTCCCTTCTCCAGGAGATCGTCCCAACTCAGAGATAGAACCCAGGTCTCCTGCACTACAGGCAGATTCTGAACCACCTGAGCCACCAGAGAAGCCCATGAATATACATATGTATATGGAAATGTACATAATGGAGAGGTATGTGGATATATAAAGACAAAAGTAAAAATCACTCACTCTAAATCCTACAACTCAGTTATAACTATTAAAAAAAATAGTAAATATCCTTCTTAACACCACTCTATGCTTATTTGTACCTATCTGTATTTCTATATTAAAAGTCCTGAGTTCATACTGATTTTTCCAACTCCAGTCCAAGGTCCTAGGATTCATTATAGCCTTCCCCCATTTGCTTATCCATAACTCCTTTCTCCAACAATGAAAAATACAGCATTTGTTATCTATGGTACATTTTCTTATGTATTTATTTTTTAAATGCACATAAAGAATTTCAGAATTGTTAGCCCATTCCTATATGAAGAACAAATTCACTAACTGGAATATGGTACTTGTGCCAATAGAGTTGGCAAACCTTTCTGGAAAGGCCCAGATAGTAATTGTAGGAAACTAGTGAAAAAATGGCACCCCACTCCAGTGTTCTTGCCTGGAAAATCCCATGGATGGAGGAGCCTGGTAGGCTGCGGTCCATGGAGTCGCTAAGAGTCGGCCACGACTGAGCGACTTCACTTTCACTTTTCATTCATGCATTGGAGAAGGAAAGGGCAACCCACTCCAGTGTTCTTGCCTGGAGAATCCCAGGGACGGAGGAGCCTGGTGGGCTGCAGTCTGTGGGGGCACACAGAGTTGGACACAACTGAAGCGACTTAGCAGCAGCAGCAGCAGTGAAAAAAAGAACAAAGACAGATTTCCCTCGAAGCTATCTCCCTCACTTCCTTCCTCGAAGTCATGTTCAGCTCAGATGGCTATCTTTTTACTGAGCCACCTCCATAGCCTATTGAGATTAAGCCCCACTTTGGCTATTCGGACCCCTCTTTCCCTACTTTGTTTCCTGTTATATTTGTCACATACACTGAATCCATCTACTCTAATACACATTTACACACATGTTTTAAAAACATCTCTAAAATGTGACTATTTCTTACAGTCAATAACAGGTCATTTAACTGAGGGCTTAAATTATGTCAGCACTTGCCATCAGTAGTATTCTAGGTGTGATAAAGCAGGTTATATGAGTTCCTTTTTTATTTTGTCTACTTTTTATCTTATTCTTTTAGAATGAGAAAAGCATCAAACCAGAGTTATTAAAGAGAATATTCTGTATCCCCAAATCTCAGTGGATTGACACAACAGGGGTTTATATTTCTCTTGTATCATTAAGGACTCTCTGTTCCATTTGGGGCTTGAGTGTCCTCAGTTAGATCCTGTACCTCCAACCAGCTTAAAATGATGAGGGTTGAAGATCACTTAAGTATATAGAGCAAGCCTGAAATTAGTGTTTATCATTTCTTCCTGGCATCTATTTCTGTGTTAATTCAGGTTATGTTAATAGCTGTGGGTTGACTCTTACCCACCCCACTGCCCAGAGATATAATAGTGAAGCTCTGGTACCTGTAACTATAATCTTCTTTAAAAATAAGGTCTTTGCAGATGTAATCAAGTTAAGATGAGGTCATACAGGATTAGGATGGACTGTAAATCCAGTGACTTGTAGCCTCATAAGGAGAGAGGTTTGGAGATATAAGGGAGACACAGAGAAGTTCATGTGATAGAAGAGGTACAGATTGGAGTTATGCAGCCACAAACCATGGAATGTCAAGGATCGCTGAAACAGAAACTAGAAAGGACAAGGAAGGAATTTTTCATAGTCTTTGGAGGGAGCATGACCCTATCAACACCTTAATTTTGGACTTGTAGCCTCTAGACCTGTAAAAGAATAACTTTCTATTACTTCACACCACCTAGTTCATAATAATTTGTTACAGCTGCCCTAAGAAATGAATACCCCAATTTTGGTACCAAAATCTGTATCTGTCAGGGTTCAACAGAGAAACAGAACCATCAGATATATGGGGAAATAGAACATATATTATTTCAGAAGGGCCTTAGCATCTTCTGTTAGATTCACTATTTCCAGCCAGTTTAAAGAGTGAGAATTGAAAAAATCACTAAATGTTTAGAAATAATCAGAGAATAATAATAATTTTTAGAAATAATAATGTTATTAGAATTAATATTTAAAATAATAGAAATAATAATATTTATGAAGAATAGAAATAATAATACTTAGAATTATAAGAAATAGAGAAACAGAACCAGGAGATATATATGATTATATACCTATTTATACTAATATATAATTAGTCATTTCTAATTTATATATTTCTAATTTAAATTTAAATTAAATTTCTAATATAAAGTGAAGTCACTCAGTCATGTCCGATTTTTTGTGACCTATGGACTGTAGTCGGCTAGGCTCCTCCATCCATGGGATTTTCCTGGCAAGAATACTGAAGGGGTTGCCATTTCCTTCTCCAGGGAATCTTCCTGACCCAGGGATCAAACCCAGGTCTCCCGCATTACAGGCAGACTCTTTACCGTCTGAGCCACCAGGGAATCCCTTTTAATTTATATATATTTATTTATTTATTTATGCTTTTTTTTTGAGATTCATTTTAGGAAATTGGTTCATGTGACTGTGGGGACTGGCAAGTCAGAAATCTGTAGGGCAAGATGGCAGATGGGAAATTCAGGCAGGAGCTGATGCTGTGCTGATGCTGCAGCCTTGAGAAAAAATTTTTTCTTCTGTAGAAAATCTGTTTTTGCCCTTAAGGCTGTCAGCCAACTTTGGGACGAGGCTCATCCACCTTACTGAGGATAATCTTTACATAAGGCCACCTGATTGCAGATGTCAACCACCACATTTACAAGATAACATTCAAACATATAGATTAGTGTTTGATTAAATAACTGGGTACTCTAACCTAGTCCAGTTGATACATATCACTTGTAACAAACTATATCCAAATTTATACTACTTGACACAAAAGAAATTTGTTTCTCTCATCATGATCACTCTGCTTACTGGCAGGGATGGTAAAGAGTTCTGACCTCCACAGGGTTACAGAGCAAATTGGGAACTTGGTTAGGAAATCAGAACCCATCTAGCAAAGAACTGCTTAAAACATGCTAGGGACTAGAATACATCCATCCCTTTTCTTAATTAGTCAGAACTCAGCAATATGGCTCCCCTTAACTGCAAAGGTGAATGGGAAATTTAGTCTTTAGTCTGTGTGACCAAAAGGAAAATGAGATGGTTTGAATAAATGAAAATCCCTGACACAGAGGGATTTTTTTTTCCTGCTCTGTTCACTGACATATCCCAAGCATCCGGAGTATCAGACTCTGAAACGTATTTTTTCAAAATCCTAATGAAAAAAAAATATATATATATCAGTATAAAATAAATAATAAATATAAGAAAGTCTAAAGCTTTAACATTATCTATTAAAATATATTTGAACAACTCAATTCTCCCATTAAAAGATAGAATCAAACCACAGCTATGTACTTTTTAAAAGAAGTACATGTCAATGATGATTGAAAGTAGAAAATAAAGATGTCGAGAGACTGTTCAAATATACTTTGAAAAAAATAAAAATGGAAAGCATAAAGTTAAAAAGGTCTCTGTATTAATGAGAGGCAAGGTGCCAGGTAAAGTTAATGGGATGAATCAGGATAAAGAGAGACACTAAGTTATGATAAAAGCACAATTTATCAAGATGGTAACCAACCATTAGCCAATATAAACCAATCTACATAGCAACTAAATATTTAAGGTAAAATATTTTATTTTAGATGAAAAAAGAGCTGATACAAGTACAATTATATAATTATAATGGAAACTTCCAACATATCTTTTGTCATGGTTGAGGATATCTGTAGAGAAATATGCATAAAGAGGCAGATGAATTAACTAAAACCATCAATACCATGAATAACTGAGACTTCAGGTACATTTCCTACATATCAGTTTAGTAAAATAAATCACAGACAATGGCAGAAATTACGAAAGCGAACTCAGTAGCTAATATGTTCTGGTGAGTGATTCTTTATGTGCCTCATTTGTTTGCTTCAAAATCATTTACTTTAGTGCTTCTTTCTAATTAAGTCTCATTATACACAATGATGGACTCTGTGTTTAGGCCCTGCTGGTACGGTACTGCGGCATGGTATATTCACTCAGACATAAAGAAGCTCTCAGAATCTGAGTTCTTTGCTAGGAAAAGGGCTATCTCTATGTATGGATGTGAGAGTTGGACTATAAAGAAAGCTGAGCACAGAAGACGCTTTTGAACTGTGGTGTTGGAGAAGACTCTTTAGAGTCCCTTGGACTGCAAGGAGATCTAACCAGTCCATCCTAAAGGAGATCAGTCCTGAGTGTTCATTGCAGGGACTGATGTTGAAGCTGAAACCCCAATACTTTGGCCACTTGATGGGGAGAGCTGATTCATTTGAAAAGACCCTGATGCTGGGAGGGATTGGGGGCAGCAGGAGAAGGGGATGACAGAGGATGAGATAGTTGTATGGCATCACCGACACAATGGGCATGGGTTTGGGTGGACTCCGGGAGCTGGTGATGGACAGGGAGGCCTGGCGTGCTGCAGTTCTTGGGGTCGCAAAGAGTCAAACACGACTGAGCAACTGATCTGAACTAGAGACAAAAGACTAGGTTTGAGTTTGACCTTGCCCTCACTAAAGTGAATGAACACCTCTTATAGATGCAATATGTATCTGGACTCACAAACTTGAGTTCAGAGTCATACTATTATTTGCCAGTTATATGATCTTAGGCAACTGAGTTAATCTCATGGAGACTCAAAGTTCTTATCTCTAGATGAGAAACGATCTCTAGAGATGCAATTCTCTAACATCCGTGAGTTTATACGTAGTAGTACAAATAATGTATTTCCTAAGATCCAAAAGTCCTCTGCAACCCACACTTCAAATAAAGAACTGTAATTATGTTAGAATAGCTAAAAAGCTGATTGAGACACTTTCTGAAAAATAAAGGAACTGTTTCCTCAAAAGGGGAAAGAGGAGTTAATGCAGCCAGTGTTATAATAACAGATTCTGTCACTTTCATGTATCAAATTTCTCAAACATAGGCTAGAAATGGAAAGAGCTTCAAGTGTTACAAGTTTGTTCTAAGTTTTATATATACACAATTGACAGGGCTTAAGGCAGAACTATGGAGAAGGCAGTGGCACCCCACTCCAGTACTCTTGCCTGGAAAATCCCATGGACGGAGGAGACTGGTAGGTGAGGTCCATAGGGTCGCTAAGAGTCGGACACGACTGAGCGACTTCACTTTCACTTTTCACTTTCATGCATTGGAGCAGGAAATGGCAACCCACTGCAGTGTTCTTGCCTGGAGAATCCCAGGGACAGGGGAGCCTGTTGGGCTTCCGTCTGTGGGGTCACACAGAGTTGGACATGACTGACGCAACTTAGCAGCAGCAGCAGCAGAAAGGCAGAACTTGCCTAAAAAGTGATCAATACTTATTAACTATCTTCTTTCCTTTGATATCTGGGAGTAAAATTAAGTTGATGGAGCAGCATTCATTGCTCTTGCTGCCATGAACACTGACAGTCGTCCACTGTGATTTTCCTACTCAATAAATGTCTTCCTGTAGAGGACAAATGTGTTCCTTTCTCACATATATAATATGATTGAAAATGGGGGATTTTTGATCTACAAAATAAGTTGTGATGCAGTAAGTAAAAAGTCAGTAATGTGCATATACATGTAAGGCACAAGGAGGATTAAAACATGCCTGAGCAGGCAAAAAGAGAGTAATGGTATTAAACTTCCTAAAAAACATTTGCTAGAAACACAGAAATTGAGGAAAATGAATATAGTTGGAAAAGGAAAAGGCAAGAAAAGAATAAGGAAATGCAACATTTGTCTCAAGTCTTTGATATACACAATAGATAAAAGTTGATATAGAAGAGTGTAAATATTTTAGCAAAAGAAAAAAGTCTTGAAATGAAAAAGACACAAGATAGTAGATGACCTATTTTATCCACTTTGAATGTTTCTGTGAGAGTCAACCATAAAAAGTACTGAGGAAGAATATCCCAGATCCCAGTTCAGTTGCTCAGTCGTGTCCAACTCTTTGCGACCCCATGAACCACAGCACATCAGGCCTCCCTGTCCATCACCAACTCCCGCAGTCCATCCAAACCCATGTCCATTGAGTCAGTGATGCCATCCAACTATCTCATCCTCTGTTGCCCCCTTCTCCTCCTGCCCTTAATCTTTCCCAGCATCAGGGCCTTTTCAAATGAGTCAGCTCTTTGCATCAAGTGGCCAAAGTATTGGGGTTTCAGCTTCAACATCAGTCCTTCCAATGAACACCCAGGACTGATCTCCTTTAGGATGGACTGGTTGAATCTCCTTGCAGTCCAAGGGACTCTCAAGAGTCTTCTCCAGCACCACAGTTGAAAAGCATCAATTCTTCTGTGCTCAGCTTTCTTTATAGTCCAACTCACACATCCATACATGACTACTGGAAAAACCATAAACTTGACTAGATGGAACTTTGTTGACAAAGTAATATCTCTGACTTTTAATATGCTGTCTAGTTTGGTCATAACTTTCCTCCCAAGGAGTAAGTATCTTTTAATTTCATGTCTGCAGTCACCATCTGTAGTGATTTTGGAGCCCAAAAAAAATAAAGTCTGACACTGTTTCCTCTGTTTCCCCATCTATTTCCCATGAAGTGATGGGACCAGATGCCATGATCTTCATTTTCTGAATGTTGAGCTTTAAGCCAACTTTTTCCCTCTCCTCTTTCACTTTTATCAAGAGGCTCTTTAGTTCTTCTTCACTTTGTGCCATAAGAGTGGTGTAATACACATACCTATTATTGATATTTCTCCCGGCAATCTTGATTCCAGCTTGTGCTTCTTCCAGCCCAGCGTTTCTCATGATGTACTCTATATATAAGTTAAATAATCAGGGTGACAATATACAGCCTTGACATACTCCTTTCCAAGTTTGGAACCAGTCTGTTGGTCCATGTCCAGTTCTAACTGTTGCTTCCTGACCTGAATACAGATTTCTCAAGAGGCAAATCAGGTGGTCTGGTATTCCCAACTCATTCAGAATTTTGTAGAGTTTATGTGATCCACACAGTAAAAGGCTTTGGCATAGTCAGTAAAGCAGAAATAGAGGTTTTTCTGGAACTCTCTTGCTTTTTCCATGATCCAGCGGATGTTGGCAATTTGATCCTGGTTCCTCTGCCTTTCCTAAAACCAGCTTGAACATCTGGAAGTTCACAGTTCACACGTTGCTGAAGCCTGGCTTGGAGAATTTTGAGCATTATTTTACTAGCGTGTGAGATGAGTGCAGTTGTGCGGTAGTTTGAGTGTTCTTTGGCATATCCTTTCTTTGGGATTGGAATGAAAACTGACCTTTTCCAGTCCTGTAGCCACTGCTGAGTTTTCCAATTTGCTGGCATATTGAGGTCAGCAATTTCACAGCATCATATTTTAGGATTTGAAGTAGCTCAACTAGAATTCCATCACCTCCACTAGCTCTGTTTGTAGTGATGCTTTCTAAGGCCCACTTGACTTCACATTCCAGGATGTCTGGCTCTAGGTGAGTGATCAAACCATCATGATTGTCTGGGTTGTGAAGATCTTTTTTGTGCAGTTCTTCTGTGTATTCTGACCACCTCTTCTTAATATCTTCTGCTTCTGTTAGGTCCATACCATTTCTGTCCTTTATCGAGCCCATCTTTGCATGAAATGTTCCCTTGTTATTCTAATTTTCTTGAAGAGATCTCTAGTCTTTCACATTCTATTGTTTTCCTCTATTTCTTTACATTGATCGCTGAGGAAGGCTTTCTTATCTCTCCTCGCTGTATTTTGGAACTCTGCATTCAAATGGATGTGTCTTTCCTTTTCTCCTTTACTTTTTGCTTCTCCTCTTTTTGCAGCTATTGGAGAAGGGAATTGCAAACCACTTCAGTATTCTTACCTTGAGAACCCCATGATCAGTATGAAAAGGCAAAAAGATAGGACACTGAAAGATGAACACCCCAGGTTGGTAGGTGCCCAATATGCTACTGGAAATCAGTGGAGAAATAACTCCAGAAAGAATGAATAGATGGAGCCAAAGCAACACCACCACCCAGTTTTGGATGTGATTGGTGAAAGAAGCAAGGTCTGATGCTGTAAACAGCAATAATGCATAGGAACCTGGAATGTTAGGTCCATGAATCAAGGCAAATTAGAAGTGGTCAAACAAGAGATGGCAAGAGTGAACGTTGACATCTATGAATTAGCGAACTAAGATGGACTGGAATGGGTGAATTTAACTCAGATGACCATTGTATCTACTACTGTGGACAGGAATCACTTATAAGAAATGGAATAGCCATCATAGTCAACAAAAGAGTCCGAAATGCAGTACTTGAATACAGTCTCAAAAATGATAGAATGATCTCTGTTCACTTCCAAGACAAGCCATTCAATATCATGGTAATCCAAGTCTATGCCCCAACCAGTAATGCTGAAGAAGTTGAAGTTGAAGTTGAACAGTTTACAAAGACCTACAAGACCTTTTAGAACTAACACCTAAAAAAGAGGTCCTTTTCATTATAGGGGACTGGAATGCAAAAGTAGGAAGTCAAGAAACACCTGGAGTAACAGGCAAATTTGGCCTTGGAATACAGAATGAAGCAGGGAAAAGGCTAAGAGTTTTGCCAAGAGAGCACACTGGTCATAGCAAACACCCTCTTCCAACAACACAAGAGAATACTCTACACATGGACATCACCAGATGGTCAACACTGAAATTAGATTGATTATATTCTTTGCAGCCAAAGATGGACAAGCTCTATACAGTCAGCAAGAACAAGACCAGGAGCTGACTGTGGCTCAGACCATGAACTCCTTATTGCCAAATTCAGACTTAAATTGAAGAAAGTGGGGAAAACCACTAGACCATCAGGTATGACCTAAATAAAATCCCTTATGATCATACATTAGGTGTGAGAAATAGAAAGAATATCAATGAAGTTTAAACTTAAGGTACCAGGGTCCCATGCACACAGGCATACATTCACTGAGGATTTAGATCTCAGACTGAAAGTACATAAGAATAACTCTGAGAGTTTATTAAAATAGAGCTTATAGAATTTGCCTTTTTACATCCACTTTGGCAGATTCTAATATAGATTTTCAACAGTTCACAATTGAGAAATACTCTAGTTATTCTACAATTCATCATTCCCTTAGAGAGATGGATTTCCAGGTAACAATTTCATCTTTTTTCCTGAGTGGTGTTATAGATTCAGAACTACTTAGAGAATTGAAAATAATCTTTTCAGTTATACAGCAGAACCCACTAAGATTTGAATGAGCAGTCTTTATTGAGCAGAACATTCATGGGGCTTTTTCTAACCCATGGATTGTAGTTACAAGAGTGAAAGAGATAGCAAGCAGACCTGGCACAAGATTCAAAAGAAGAGATTTGAAGCATCTCTAAGAAAGAAGATAATCCAGTCCACCACGCTAAATAAAATATTCAATTTCGGCATTCTGAAATTTGGGGAATTATAGCAGCAGATGCTGCTGCTGCCTTCCAAAGATCTATTAAAATGTATTTGTATGAAAAAATAGAGCTCACTTGGAGGGATTTCTGGATGATGATTATTCTTCAGTATCAAGTTGAATTGGAAGAAGAAGGCTGCTTCATATTAATTCATGAGGTACCTAAAAATTCAACAGTAGAAGATTCTCTACTTGAAAAAGCAGACTAAGCAGTAGGAATTAAAGACTATAAGAATACCAAAGTGATATGTGTATATGTATATACACACTTATATACGTATACACAAACATACATACAATATAAAGATTATAAAAAATAATTTAAGAATTCCATATAATATGGCGTAAGAGCTCATACTTAGTTTCTAGAAAAAATCCTGTCCATTTATAAGCAATATAAATCTAAAATTATCATTAAGTGTATTCTGCAGTAGTTTGTTGTATATTTTTATGATTCAAATACAACCAAATAGAACAAATGCATGCCTACTCCATATGAGAGATTGTGTTTTTAGCAATGAAGATTGTGTTCAGCTGCAAGTAACAGAACACCCAATTAAACAGTGATTTCAGCAAACTAGGGGTTTTATTTGTCTGAAGTGATGGAAGTGCAAAGGTGTAGGGGTCTCAGGCCGGTCCAGCACTGCAGAGTGTCCTCAGAGTTTTAGATCTTTTAAGTTATTCTCATCAACCATGTTAGCATGTGGCTCCCATCTTCATTCTGGCTGCCTTATAATTATAGGCACCTTATAATCACCTCTAGGCTGAAAGAAGGTGGAGGGCATGTAACAATGGACTAAATTTTTAATAAAAGATGAACTAAGTCTGTTCCCCAAGAAAGCGTTTGCTGAAAGACAACCTATACATTCTCTATGCCAATGCTATAAAGCAGAGCTGTGTCACAGAGCGACCATAAATGGTGCAAGGAAGGCTGAGAAATGAGTGTTGAATCTGAGTACATTGACAGTCTGAAAAAAATTATGATAGTTGGAGAATAGGTATCAAGTAGGCAAATGGACATGAGTATAAAATTATATATGTTATCTAATTTTAAGCATTTTATAAATCATGTGCATTTCATTTCTTAAATAGGTGAAGACATTGAGACATATTATAGAAATGTTAAGTGAAGTGCCTAAGGTCAAATGAGGTTACTAAAGGACAAAATCAGGAATTAAGCCCATGTAAACAAATGCTGGGCTTCCCTACTGGTTCAGTGGTAAGAAACGCAGCTGCCAATGCGGGAGATGTAGGTTTGATCCCTGGGTCAGGGAGATTCCCTGGAGAAGGAAATGGCAACCCACTCCAGTATCCTGCCCGGGAACCACCATGGACAGAGGAGCCTGGCAGGCTACAGTCCCTGGGGTTGCAAAAGTGTCAGACATGACTTAGCAACTAAAGAACAACAACAATCAAATGTTGATATCTTTTTTTTACCATACCACATTCTCCCAGGTACCACCAAGCAATATATACCTTAGAGAGTCAATCTTAAAAAATTGTAGCTTATTTGTCAGTCACATGATCAGTGCCTTTTGATGGTAAAGACTGCATTTTTTTCATCCTAGACTGAAAACATTTTTTTTCTGGGCATAACTTCAACATTTTTGTATCCCTAGTGCTTAGTCCATGGATTTGGTTGGTAGAAACACAGATATCCAGATGAATAAATCTGGATTTAGTGATCATATTTTTAACTTATAGAATTCAGGAGAGGCAGTTTTGTTGTTGTTGTTAATTTTTCTAATACCCACACAAGGCTTCATAGAACATGTTATGGAGTAAGCATTTAGTAAATTCTTTTTAAAGGCTTAAATAAATAATTAAAATCAGATTCTTAATATAGTGTAAGAAGAATATCAGTAAAAAGAGCAGTGCTCTTTTTATGATTTATGCTTCACTTGGTTAAAAGGTCAAACAGAGCTGGAAAACTACTAATTGATAAATTGGCTCTTGACCTGAGTTTCACTGTGATATTTGTTGAACACCTAATTTGTACCAGCCATTTTTCTCAATATCATGGATACAGTGAATATAACAGTAAACATATTGTTATGGGTTGAATTGTGTCCCCAAGATTCATACATTGAAGTCTTAACCCCTAGTACTTCAAAATTTGGCCTTATTTGGAGATGGAGTCTATAGATGTAATCAAGTAAAAAGGAAGTCATTAGGGTGGGCGCTAATTGAATAGGACTTATGAAAAGGGAAAATTTGGACACAGTCATTCACAGAGAGAAAACATCATGTAAAGATGAAGAGAGAATCAGGGTGATGCATCTTTGGCTAAGGAATGTCAAAGATTGCCAGAAAGCTACCACAAGCTACCAGGAAGGCCTGGATCTGATTCTTCCTCACAGCCCCAGGAGGCACCAAACCCTCTGCCGCCATGATCTTGGATTTTCAGTCTCCAGGACTGCGACACAATACATTTCATTGCTTAAACCACCCAGCTTGGTGTATGCTGTTTCAGCAGCCCTAGTAACCAGCATACAAGTGAAGTCCCGCCCTCCTGGAACTCCCCAGTGTGGAGCAGAGAGGGAAATAGAAAATTAACGAAGAGATAAGATAATACTGCACATGGTATTAAACTCTAAATAGAAAAGTAAAGAAAAGTAGGGTAAAGGATATGAGACATGCTGTTTTACATAATAGGATCTCTGATAAACTGACCCTAGAACTGAAAGGAGGTAGGGAATTGAGCTGTACTGGTATCTGGGGAAAGCATTAAGAGTAGAAGGAACAACGAGTCCATAGCTCCTGAGAAAAAGAGTGCTTCTGGGTTAGAAGAGCTGCCATGACGTCAAGGTGGTTCAGCTGGAATAAGGGAGAGAGAGCGAGAATGATAATAGGAGAGTCAGAGATGTAAAGGGAGAGCAGATTGTACAGCCCCATTTTTTACTTTGATGATAACTTTGCTTTCTATTCCAAGTGACATAGAAAACTATGGGAGGGATTCCTAAGCAAAGCAGTAATGTGATCTGACTTAAAACTTAAAAGGATCTCTCCAACTCCTGTGCGGGAAGAGACTGTAGGTAGGGACAAAGTTGGAAGCAGAGATATCAGGGAGGAGGCTATTGTGGTGAAACTTTCCAGGTGAAATATGTAGCTGGTTTGTGCCGGAAAGATGGTGGAGGACAAGATGAGACAGGCAAGTGAAGGGCTGTTTGAAGTACCACAAATACAAAGGAGAGCTTGATAGACAAATGGAGACCAGGTCTTTGGAGGATGCTACAGGAACTTTCCACTTAAGAGAAGGGCAAAAAGAGAGGGAATTGAATGTTACTACTGGAAGGAATAGATGGAGTTAGTGTCCAGGAAAATTCCGCTTGTGACCGTCATGAAGCGATCCAGGGCAATGGGGTCATCAGCTGTCACACAGTGATTCCTCCTATTCATATCTTTGAGTGACATTTCTAAACTTTAGTGAGCTGTGGTCACAACTGAGTCCCTGCCACAGGCAAATTAATTTCATTTTCCTTAGAGAAGGCTCAATTTGAACAAGAGGGAAAATGTCATTATTTAAATCTCTTATGGCTTTGAAACCTTGCCCTAGGATTTATATCCGTTGTTGTTCAGTCACTAAGCTGTGTCCAACTGTTTGAGATGTCATAGACTGTAGAATGCCAAACTACTCTGGCCTCCACTATCTCCCGGAATTTGCTCAAATTTATTGAGTCATTGAGGCAGTGATGCTATCTAACCATCTCTTCTTCTGCTGCTGCCTCGTCTCCTTTTGCCTTCAATCTTTCCCAGCAACAGTGTCTTTGCCAATGAGTTGGCTCTTTGTATCCGGTGGCCAAAGTATTGGAGCTTCAGCATTAGTCCTTTCAATGAATATTCAGGGTTGATTTCCTTCAGGATTGACTGGTTTGATCTCCTTGCAGTCCAAGGGACTCTCAAGTCTTTTCCAGCAACAAATTCAAAAGCATCATTTCTTAGGCACTTGGCCTTTGTTATGATCCAACTCTCACATCTGTACATGGCTACTGGAAAACCATAGTTTTGAGTCTATGGACTTTTGTTGTCAAAGTTATATTTCTGCTTTCTAATGTGCTGTCTAGGTTTGTCATAGCTTTTCTTCCAAGGAGCATGTGTCTTTTAAATTCATGGCTGCAGTCACCATCCACAGTGATTTTGGAGCCCAAGAAAGTAAAATCTATCATTGCTCCCACTTTTCCCCCTTCTGTTTACCATGAAGTGATGGGACTAGATGCCATCATTTTTTTTTTTTAATACTGAGTTTCAAGCCAGACTTTTCACTCTCTTATTTCACCCTCATCAAAAGGCTGTTTAGTTTCTCGTCACTTTCTGCTTACCATAAATAAAAGAGAAATTCTGTAAAACAAAGTTCAAGCTAATTTAACATCAACTAAATAAAAATGTTTTGTTTAATAATAGCTAATGCCCATAGCAAGAATAATTCAATTGTAAGTGCTTAAACAGCTTGAAGTCCCACAAAAATTGTTGAAAATTTCTTAGCACCTAGCTTTTTGCATATTTTGTTTAGTTGCCATGAAGATTACCTTATTTTATATTCCAAGTTTTGTGAGTGCAAGAAATGCCAACTTAATACAATTTAAATAAAATTTGGGTTAACATGGCAATATCGAGTTCAGTGTAACTCTAATATTACAGTATAATAAGTTAATCAACCTTCTTAATTTTGTAGCAGTAAAAAAAATCTCAGTCTCAAAAATGTAGAGTGACATGTATACAAACCCATTTGTGCTGTGGGTTCAGAGAGTCATTTCTTGAAACCTGGTTTGAGTCACAGCACTGCTTGTCAAAAGTTGAGCACCTCTCTGTGCCTCAGTTTCATCTCTAACATGGGAATAAAAACAGCAGCTGCTTCATAAAATTGTTCTGGGTTTTAAATGAATTAAGACATATAAAGTGTATAGATAAATGACTGCTTAGAATAAGCCCTCAAAAATTTAAGTTATATTATTATCTTTGTTATTTAATTTCCTGCATTTTCTATGTCAAGTTCCATTTCACTGAATTAGAGGTAAGTGTAATCACAGCTCATCTTTGACTCCTGTTTCCTGAGGGTAGCATTGCAGCTCTGTAAAGAGGTGTAATTTATCCCATGCCCAGGACCTGGTACAGCTGCAGACAGTGGTCAGTGGGGGCATCTTCTGTGCCCCTGTCTACCCCTGCTGGCATCTGCCACGATGTCCTCAGGGCTGTCATGTTTTCAGTCCACAGAGATCATTTCTGCAGACTCTAGTCTTCCCAACCTCATCGTTCATGTCAGGCTGTCAGTGACTGCGTCTATCAGATGCACCAGGAATAAATTGGCCAGCCTAGCTCTTTCCCACCCCAGCATATCCGAGGGTCATCTCTCTGGACCCTCTAGGCAGTACATCCTCCAGTGTAAATTGAGGCTGGGAGAGCAGTGGGCATGGGGTTCTCTGTGGTCTTGGTGCTTCCAGGGACTGTGGTTGGTGAGCTCAAGGCAGCCCTGTTTGGGAAAATTCTTCACTTCCTCTATTTGGAGCAGTGGGATGGTGAGAAGTTCATGATTTCGCAGCAGCAGCATGCATGTTTCTTTCTGAAGATCACTTCACTGGCTTTCTGGCTTTCATTCATTTCTTTCCTTCACCTAGAAACTCTTTAATGTATTAATCTGCAGAAAGAGCCTGATTCTTTGTCTATATTATCAAATCTAATATTTTATATTTCAATTCCTTCTTAGCCGAAGATTTTGTAACTCACACACTTTTTTATTTTAATTAGTAAGACTTCCCTCCTCCAAGGCAGCAGAAGAAAGGACAGAGGATAGAAGGAACTATCAGTAACAGAAGTCTCATTGAGTAAAACTTCAAAAATCCTTGCAGTTCATTTTTATTTAAGTAAGTGCTCTCTCTGTGCCAGAAACTGACCTAGAATCTAAAATATGAAGATACACTAAGCATGGCTTTAAAAAAAATTAAGTTGCTTATAGCTTTTGGGGGGAAGATGAGCAAGAAAACAAAGAACTACAATAGTTATAGAGTATACATGAATATAAAAGATAATATGAAAGACTATTTCTATTGGAGATATTATATGGGAAAATGTCTTCCAGAGCTGGTTGTGTTTGAAGTGAGTTGCCATGAGTGACAGAGAAGGCAATAGCAACCCACTCCAGTACTCTCGCCAGAAGAATCCCATGGACGGAGGAGCCTGGTAGGCTGCAGTCCTTGGGGTCACTAAGAGTCGGACACAACTGAGCGACTTCATTTTCACTTTTCACTTTCATGCACTGGAGAAGGAAATGGCAACCCACTCCAGTGTTCTTGCCTGGAGAATCCCAGGGATGGGGGAGCCTGGTGGACTGCTGTCTATGGGGTCACACAGAGTCGGACACGACTGAAGCGACTTAGCAGCAGCAGCAGCAGCAGCCATGGGTGAAGTCCACCGAAGTGCACGTAAGCAAAATGAGCCTTTGGAAGTGGAGGCAGAATGTGGAGGTAGGACTGGGGAAGCAGGTTGGGGCGGAATCCTTAATGTTTGACTCACGTGGCACACTCAGCATGAGAGTAGAAGAAGGTTTTCTACAGGGGAGGAGGGGCAAGTGGCATGATTTCATTAAATGAGATGCTCTCCATCTTGAGCAAATTAGTCTACCTCTCTGAATCTCAGTTTTTTCATCTATAAAATATCATCCATAGAAAGGATGCTATGAGGATGGGTGAGCCAGATGTCATATAGACTCATTTGTATCATTTGTAGATGGTTGTTTAGAGGAGGAACATTGCAGACTTTATTCATTTGCCTTGCTAATGTCTAAGTGATGTAAAAATAGAAGTTTCTAAATTCATGCATACTCAACTTTTGACATCCCCGCAGCATATTGAAAAGGTTATCTCACTAATAGAATGCCCAACAGAGTGATTATTATTATCCAAATACGTAGAAAACAGAGTTATCAAGACTATAGAAGAGCGAGAGAATGAGGGTGAAAACATGTAAGTACCTGGATTCCACAGGGTCTCCAGCTAATAAGAGACAAAATTAGATAATGGTTTCCGCCATTATTTTAATAAAGACACTTTCCCTGGTTTTCCTACACTATGAAGAATAATCCAGCTACTCTGGAGGAAGCCACTAATGGGAGAAGACTCTAGAAGTTTAATTTCCATTTCTTTATTTCTATTAAATAAAAGAAGCTTACATTAGTCCTATGTTATTAACTACTTAATAGATTTAGGAAGTAGGTAGCAAAAGAAGAATTGTTCTTTGCATTCAAATGAAGCAAATAACACCCTCAACTGATTATGCATTTAGCAGAAGAAAAGTTTCATCCCATTGCTACATTTTAGGTCCACAGAAGTAATAAATTAATCCATTAGGGAGCCCATATATCATCTGTTGTACTCATTATCGAGTATTCCCAGGTGTTCGGAATTTATAAGTCTAAATTGATGTGACTTTTAAACTTGGTAATAGAAATATCCAGCATAAGGATTATAAGTTAGGAAACTATTCCCATAAAAATGCTTTTTACCAAAAATTTATAGCATTAAATACTAAATTAAGATGTTATCCAGAATTTGAATGTGTTAACATGTCAGAATGAAGGAAAGAAACAAAATTAATCATAGAAACCATAGGGTTGCCAAGTTTTCTTCCCAGTTGCCTGATTTTATATATTATTTTAAGGGCACATTATCAAACATTAGGCACCATGAGTATGTTCATTTAAACAAATAAAATGATTGATTTATCCAGATGCTCTTTATCCATCTCTTTGTGGATTCAGTCAGTAAAAATGCTTTGAGCATTTACTACCTGCCTGATCGGTACATAGTCTGGAAGGAGGAGGTGAGATTGCCAGACAAATAACCACAAGATAGAAAGGGCAACATGTTACTGGAAAGGACACCTCGTGGGGGATTGTTTGAGCTGAGTCTGAAAAGAGCAAGAAAACACAGTTCTTCCAAAGATCTGGAGCTCTAAAAAGTGCATTGTGTTGAGGCACTTTCTTTCAATCCATTTCACTCCATTTAATTCATGGCACTGAGTTTGTGTATGGAACAGAGGCAAGGGATGAGCACAGGCGTGGACGTGGCTGACATAGACGACTATGGATAAAGGCCTTGTTGATGCTTTTCTTTGCACTGTAGTGGCTAAGTGCTCCCCTCTTTTCCAAAAAGACACTAAAATAAGAACGTCTTATATAAGTAGTCACTCACTGAGGTGGTAGAACTGGAAAAGACTTTACCTCTTTCTTTTTGTTCCCTGCAGGCGATTCCCAATTGAGTGAGGAATAAACTATGTAACTCCAAATATAATGTGTGTGTGTGTGTGTGTGTGTGTGTGTGTTGTAATGGAAGCCTGTTGCAAATGTCTATAAAATCTGGAAGACTTGGGTAGAAAATATAGCCTGAGAGAAAGCGTGTTTATAAACATGATTTACATTTAAAAAAATTTCACAACAGTATACTTTCCATAAGGAAAACAAAAGTAGTGGGATTATGAAAAAGATTCAGTAAAAATTTACTTGCCATCTTCCATTTGAAAGACAGAAGGGCGAGTGAAGAAGGGGCAGGGTGAAGAGCTTAGTTCACCTGGTTAGTTGTGATGTCTGTATCTGCCATCGATAGTTATAAGTCAATGCATGATAATACTATTCCTAAATACGGATCCCATTTTCATCCATAGAAAAATGGAACAGGTAATGTTTTTACCTGCTTCAAGAGGAGTTGGTCCTTGAAAGACAGAATGAATTTGTTAGGATGACAACTTGTTGAGTCCATCAGGAAAGATATTCAAGGCTAGTGCAATGGCTGAAATAAAGACATGAGATGTGTGTGGGTTTGGGCCTATTTGCATAAGTACTGGTAGAATGTTTATAGTTAGGAGAAAGGGGTGATTTCTTTCTCATATTTTAAATGACCTCCTACAGAAAAACTTTAAATAGCTACCTTCTGCATTTGAAGAACTATTTATAGTGCAATATATTTTCCCATACAAATCAATACCTTTACATACAATAAAATATAGCAAAGCCAAAAGTAATAGCAATGGACAAGTCTGCTATTCAGAGACCACAACTGCCTGCCACGAAGTAGGAACCTAACCTAACGAGTGATTACCAAAAGGAAAGAACAAAAGTGTAAGGTCTGTCTTGACTTGTACCACATTATTTCTCAGTAGCATCAGGCATCACTTAAGAACAAGCTTCCTGTCCATCGGCAAACAAATGGATAAGGAAGTTGTGGTACATATACCCAATGAAATATTACTCAGCTATAAAAAAGAACAAATGGATAAGGAAGTTGTGGTACATGTACCCAATGAAATATTACTCAGCTATAAAAAAGAACAAATGGATAAGGAAGTTGTGGTACATATACCCAATGAAATATTATTCAGCTATAAAAAAGAACACATTTGAGTCAATTCTAATGAGGTGGGTGAAACTGGAGCGTATTGTACAGAGTGAACTAAGAGAAACTAAGAGAAATACAATACAGTATATTAATGCATATATATGGAATTTAGAAAGATGATAATGATGACCTTATATGCAAGACAGCAAAAGAGACACAGATGTAAAGAACATACTATTGGACTCTATGGGAGAAGGCGAGTGTGGGATGACATGAGAGAATAGCATTGAAATATGTATATTACATATGTAAAATAGATGACCAGTGAAAATTCAATGCATGAAGCAGGGCACCCAAAGCTGGTGCTCTGGGCCATACCAGAGGGATGGAGTGGGGAGGGAATTGGGAGGGGGTTTCAGGAGGGTGAACACGCATGGCTGATTCATGTCGATGTATGGCAAAACGCACCATGATACTGTAAAGTAATCATCCTCCAATTAAAATCATTTTTTTCTAAAAAGAATAAGCTTCCAATGCACAAGCTTGTTTTTTTTTTGCCTTAGCCCTGAAACAGTCACCCAGCCCATCATAAATTGCACTTTCTCAGTTGCTCCCCATTTTTCTGAGTCCAAACTAAAAAGGATGTATTTCTGATTATTGTCTTAACTTGCTTCCTAGTTTGAATTATCTTTGCTATTTTGGCTTGGACTCTTACTTCATCACAAATGAGGCTGAGGCTTTTTGTCACCTCCATTTCCTCACTGCCTTTGGATGTTCCAGATAAATACCTTGGGTAGTTTGTCCAGGCCCAAGAATTTTCTACCTCATATAGATCACTTGTCTCCTTTTTCTCTGTCTTTGGCCTATGGGAAGCAGAAGAGGTATTTCATGTGATCTCCAGTCTACCAAAGCTATTCTCTGTTGAGGGGTGGGAGTTAGTTGTCTTTGCCCTTTTCTTAGGGTAGGAGAGTGCATTTCAGAGGAATATTTCTTAAAATGTATCCATCACTTTCTGAATTACTGTTCATCATCAAGCTATTGTAATTTTAAATTTAGGAATATGATTAAAAGCATAGTACTAAAACAATTTGTTAACAAAGGCTTTAATTAATTAGCATGTACTGATGCTAATTGCCATGTACTTCTTTCTTTCCTTTTTTTTTTTTTTTGAGTAGACTTTCCCCTATTTTATTATAATCTTAACATATACTGACCTTAATCTCCTCTATATGTCTTCATTGATATTAAAATGGATTGAAGTTGAAAAGTTATAATCTGTAAAGTGTACAGAATGACTATTTCAAAGTTTGCTTAGATGATTTGACATTACTAAGGAGTAAATCCTTAAGTAGCATTTATAGTAATATTACCATGGAAAATTGAATGCTTTTTTCTGATAATTGACCACTTGTTCACAAGAATCCTAAATTACAGGCAAAAATTATGTGACAAATATATGCATGTGCTGGACCCTTTCAGATAATAATCTGCTATCTTTTGGACTCTAGAATTGTATACTTATGTAAGTAATATTTAAATGTAGTACTTTCATATGGAAGGGTGTTCTAGAAACATTTATGGATATTGTTGTTTCAGTATCAAAAGTTACACCAAGAAGTGTCATATCCCTTGGAATCCTCAAAAAATGAGGTGACCAAAAACAGACTGGATGTGCTCTGTAGGAATTCAGGCTATCACACGGAGCAGGCAAAGGGCCTGACTCAGATGGCATTTGCTCCACTCATTAAATATTTATTGAGCATCAGCAAAGTGTCAGACTTTGATAGGCTGGAGTGATAAATCAGTGAGCAAGAGAAATAATGACCCTTCACTCCTGGAACTTGAGATAGTTTTCCACCCTCAGAATATAGGCGTCTATAAATATGGCCTTTAGTTTTTCAAGGAAGCTTATTTTCTTCGGCTATTACACGGAAGTCAGGAGCACCAATTTACAGGCTACTTTGTGAAGTTACATGAAATAATGTGTATGGAAGTGCCCAGTGAGAAAACATGAGAGGTTGAAAAGTTGATAAACTGTGAGAAGTGGGGGATTTCAGGAACAAGAACTCCTAGTGCACTCACCTGTACAAACTTACTGTCATCAATTATATAACCAAATTAGCAGTACTTTTTGAACGAAGAATTCTTCTATACAATGGTAATTCCTATTTTATTCTTCAATCAGTCATTGTGAATATGAAGTCAGTGTTAAGTCTAATGCTACAAGATGTTTTCACCGGAAAATTCTACAATATTTTAGGTAAGATTCATCTTTGAGGAACAGATGTCCTAAACAGAGTCACTCCTAAACCTCAGTTGTAACTCTGATTTAATATGATTTTATTACATGATTTTATGATTTGATTTAAGAGCAAAGTACCCATCTTAGTTTGCACTGCCTAAACACATGGCAGTCTCCATGGCTGCTTCCTCTCTTCCTTTGATACAAATGAATATATTTTACTTAGAGGATGATAGGGAAAGGTGAAATAGAAGTGTCTCCATTCAAGAGGAATCCATAACAGAGCTATTGAGAAGAAAAATTAAGAGGTCATGCTTCATTACAAGGCCCATGGAATAAAGAATGGGGCCGTGCGCTTTTAGGAAAAGTGATTTTGATTCATGATTGATGACCTGTCTGGTGTGAGGCTGGTCACAGTAATAATGTCAGAACTTACTCTCAACAGTAGAAAAAGCTGTCAGTTCTGAAGTTCTGATGTATAGAGGGAGACTGGGATTATAAAACTGAAATGGCCAAAGAGTGTCCTCTGATTTAGACCCATGATGCAAGGTGATTTTGTGTAAAACTGACTTTAAACTCATTTTACATGTAGAGAGAGAAGACTCAAAAGAACTCGAATAAAAATTTAACAGAAATTACTTTTCAAATGTAATAAGAAACATTTTCTTTTTACTACTATGATTTTTTGGCTGTGCAAGTTTTATTTATGAACATGTAGAAATTTTAAGATCAAATATATATGTGGGCTGATAAAAATAAAATTAAGTGTTTAAGAGGGTAGCATGATATAATGGAGGAAGTATGGAGGTTTGATTCTAACCTGCATTCATATCCAAACTCTCGCACTAAGTAGCTGGAAAAAAGATAACCCAATTCTGTCCTCTCCTTCTTGGACAATATGATGGAATGAAATGCAGGGGCTGGAAAAGGCCTTTTCTGTCTCACCCTGCAGGAATGAGCTCACGCTTTTGCCAGCTCTTTTTCCTCCTTGTTGGGGGACCCAGCGTCTGAGAGGTCCAGGTCTTGCTGTTCTTTGCTCCCAGTCGTCAGATCCTCTTAGTGACTGCCGAGTGTCACTTCCCCCTAATGAATGGTTATATGCTTTGGGAGCCTGTGGTGAGCTTTATTCCTCCATCCTATGACCGCTTAATCTTTTTGAAAGGTATATATTCTGTGAATCCCTTGGATTTCTTCTTGACTGTAGCTTCCCACAGCAGTCACAACCAGGTCCACCCTCCAGTCCTTGCCCTCCTAATCAGAAACCTTAGCATCTGTTCCAGCCTTTCCTAATTTGTCTGTCTTGTTATAATAAACTGGGACATCCATGACAATGCCTTGACTTGTGACATCTCATCACCCTGTCCATGATCTTCTCTGAGAATAAGCAGAATACAAGGACCCACTGTTGAAGCATGAGACAGTTACATTTCTTTACAGCAATTCTTGAAAATACTGAATAGTCAGTATGAGAATGGTCAGTTCTGGTGTCACAGGTCAGCAAACATTCAAGACCCAGTTTACTATCTTTATCAATACAACGTGGTCTTCTTAGTTGAGATGGACTACCTCATCCTAAAGTGTCACCATTGAAAAGTCATTTGATGTGGATCTGAATGTGGAATCTATACAGTGACAGATTTCAGCTCAGTGATCAAGATAAGTCATTTATAACTGATGTGTTTTGTAGTTGGGTGGCTAATTTCTTCCACACTTATATGGCGCTTGTTTCCCAGAGAGGGTACCATCATAGATCACTACACAAGTACTTCACACCAAGGTGGTTGTTTATATCAAATTAGGCAATACTGCCTCCCGAGCCACCACCAGGGCACTCCTGGCACAAATATGAAGGCCTTTAGGGTTTTCTGCAGTGGAGAAGCCTGTTGAACTTTAAGCCAGTATTCTAACTTTTTTAAACCATAGACGGTATTTTCATGTAACATGTTTTTGTACATCCCATGGAACAAGGGCTTAAGTCATCCCATTCAGAACTACTCTGTGATGGAATTACCTCATTCAGTTGCCTTTAATATAGGAGTAGTGCTGAAACCTATGTTGATGTTGCATCATTGTGGTGCTGTATTGCTGGGGTTTCTCATAACAGGCTGCATGACAACTTGTCTCATCTTGCCCTCAGACTGGAATCAAGTCAAGGGTTGTTTTTATTTGCTTTTCTTCATTCTGCCCAGATGGATGGAACTGTTGGTAGCCTACAGTTGTCTGTCAACATATAAATCAGAAGCTTTGAGTTGCTCACACAAAAGGAATCATGGATACATTGGAAACATGTGGGCCCTGAATTTTCTGGAGCTTTTGACTTTGTAGCATATTGTTTGTCTCCCTGGTTACTTCCCTAGCTCTCAAATTTTTTTTTTTTAATTGGAGGATAATTGCTTTACAGTGTTGTATGGGTTTCTGCCATACAACAACTATAAGTTGTTGAATCAGCTATAAGTTTACATATAGCCCTCACATCTTAAGCATGTTTCAGGCACGTCTCAGCAGAGCTGCTGGCATTTGTTAAGTATATTGCCAATGTGAAGATTATTTGGTTCAATGTCTGGCACATATTTAGACACAACTCCCTGTATCCCTTGCTATATGTACAGGCAAATAACTTCAATTAGGCCAGTCTCATTATGAAGAAAACTCCCTGGGAACCGATGAAAAGATGTTAATGATTCGCCACTTTGGTTCCTTGGAGAGAGGGACTTCCCCTCTACCTCACTAATATTGGGCACTTTATCAATAAACTAGGGGCGAGCACTAACTAAGTGGTGCTTCTGCAGTGCCTGAGGACACCTGAAAGCAATTTGTTCTCTTAAGTGGATTAAATAACTCCTCCCTGAACATCTTATTACCTGATGAGTTTGTAAAAATTAGCTCTTTCTTCATAGGGAGTACATAAGTAAACTCTGAAAATGACTTGTGGCTGAGTCAAGCAGCTTAGGCTCAATTGTGTTTCCACTACTTACTAACCAACCATATGGTTTTGGGAAAGTTTGTTCACCTCTGTGTGCCTCTGTTTAAAATGAGGATCATGACAATCTTACCAGTTTCTGTGAGTTAATACTTGAAGCACTTGTTGGCACATAGTAAATGACAGGAACTTAGCCACTATTGTATAATCAAACAGTGCAATATTCCAAACAAACTGCAGTTTTTACATAGAAAAGTTCATCAAACTGTAAAAATGATGGGAATTGTACATTCTAATGCATGGCATAGGGAAGATCAAACTGTTTTTTTTTTTTTTTTTTTTTTTGCTTCAGCTACGTGCCTCCTTTTTCATCCCACTGTCTACACAATTCTTGGCACATGGATTGTTAAATGAATTATGAACTGATTTATGTTCATCACATTCCTTTTGATGTTTTTGTGCAGACCAAAATGGTGTGTGTATCCCCAGGAAAGTGTATTGCTTTAAGAAATAGCCAGTGAAGGGGATATGAGAAATATGGTGGTTTATGTTCTGTGTATGTCTTAATTGTCAAAATTAATTGCTGCAATAATAATCAGTGTTTAGCATTTTAATAAAAGATGCTTTTAATAGAAGTGAAAATGTGTGTGTGGTGAGAGAGAAAAAGGGAAATTTTAAATAAGATGTAATTTTTTACTTTTATATTTCAGTAGTGTCAGTTTTCATGAATATTATTATTTATTGATTATGCCAAAGCCTTTGACTATGTACATCAAAACAAACTGTGGAAAATTATTAAACAGATGGGAATACCAGACCACCTGACCTGCCTCTTGAGAAATCTGTATGCAGGTCAGGAAGCAACTGTTAGAACTGGACATGGAACAACAGACTGGCTCCAAATCAGGAAGGGAGTACGTTAAGGCTGTATGTTGTCACCCTGCTTATTTAACTTATATGCAGAGTACATCATGAGAAATGCTGGGCTGGAAGAAGCACAAGCTGGAATCAAGATTGCCCGGAGAAATGTCAATAACCTCAGATATGCAGATGACACCACCCTTCTGACAGAAAAAAAGAAGAACTAAAGAGCCTCTTGATGAAAGTGAAAGTGGAGAGTGAAAAAGTTGGCTTAAAGCTCAACATTCAGAAAACGAAGATCATGGCATCTGGTCCCATCATTTCATGGGAAACAGTGGAAACAGTGAGAGACTTTATTTTGGGGGGCTCCAAAATCACTGCAGTTGGTGACTGCAGCCATGAAATTAAAAGATGCATGCTCCTTGGAAGAAAAGTTATGACCAACCTGCCTGCTGCTGCTGCTGCTAAGTCGCTTCAGTTGTGTTCGACTCTGTGTGACCCCATAGACGGCCTCCTACCAGGCTCCTCTGTCTCTGGGATTCTCCAGGCAAGAACACTGGAGTGGGTTGCCATTTCCTTCTACAATGCATGAAAGCGAAAAGTGAAAGTGAAGTCACTCAGTCGTGTCCGACTCTTAGCGACCTCATGGACTGCAGCCTACCAGGCTCCTCCGTCCATGGAATTTTCCAGGCAAGAGTACTGGAGTGGGGTGCCATTGCCTTCTCCGGACCAACCTAGACAACATATTAAAAAACAGAGACATTACTTAGCCAACAAAGTCCGTCTAGTCAAGGCTATGGCTTTTCTAGTAGTCATGTATGGATGTGAGAGTTGGACTGTAAAGAAGGCTGACCACCGAAGAACTGATGCTTTTGAAATGTTTGTTGGAAAAGATTCTAGAGAGTCCCTTGATCTGCAAGGAGATCCAACCAGTCCATCCTAAAGGAAATCAGTCCCGAATATTCAGTGGAAGGACTGATGTTGAAGCTGAAACTCCAATACTTTGGCCATCTGATGGGAAGAACTGACTCATTAGAAGCCCCTGATGCGGGGAAAGATTGAAGGCAGGAGAAGGGGACAACAGAGGATGAGATGGTTGGATGGTGTCACCGACTCAATGGACATGAGTTTGAGTAAACTCCGGGAGTTGGTGATGGACAGGAAGGTCTGGCGTGCTGCAGTCCATGGGTTCGCAAAGAGTCACACACAACTGAGCAACTGAACTGAACTAAATTGATTATAGAAAAGTAAACAATTACTCTATAAAATTGAAGAATATAATTCTACCTTACTTGACAGTATTTCTGAGAATTCAGTTCAGTTCAGTTCAGTCGTGAGTCGTGTCCAACTCTTTGCGACCCCATGAATTGCAGCACGCCAGGCCTCGCTGTCCATCACCAACTCCTGGAGTTCACTCAAACTCATGTCCATCAAGTCAGTGATGCCATCCAGCCATCTCATCCTCTGTCGTCCCCTTCTCCTCCTTCCCCCAATCCCCCCCAGCATCAGAGTCTTTTCCAATGAGTCAACTCTTTGCATGAGGTGATCAAAGTACTAGAGTTTCAGCTTTAGCATCATTCCTTCCAAAGAACACCAGGACCGATCTCCTTTAGAATGGACTGGTTCAATTTCCTTGAAGTCCAAGGGACTCTCAAGTCTTCTCCAACACCACAGTTCAAAAGCATCAGTTCTTTGGCGCTCAGCTTTCTTCACAGTCCAACTCTCACATCCATACATGACCACTGGAAAAACCATAGCCTTGACTAGACAGACCTTTGTTGGCAAAGTAATGTCTCTGCTTTTGAATATGCTATCTAGGTTGGTCATAACTTTCCTTCCAAGGAGTAAGCGTCTTTTAATTTCATGGCTGCAATCACCATCTGCAGTGATTTTGGAGCCCCCCAAAATAAAGTCTGACACTGTTTCCACTGTTTCCCCATCTATTTCCCATGAATTGATGGGACCAGATGCCATGATCTTCGTTTTCTGAATGTTGAGCTTTAAGCCAACATTTTTACTCTCCTCTTTCACTTTCATCAAGAGGCTTTTTAGTTCCTCTTCACTTTCTGCCAAAAGGGTGATGTCATCTGCATATCTGAGGGTATTGACATTTCTCCCGGCAATCTTGATTCCAGCTTGTACTTCTTCCAGCCCAGCATTTCTCATGATGTACTCTGCATATAAGTTAAATAAGCAGGATGACAATATACAGTCTTGACATACTCCTTTTCCTATTTGGAACCAGTCTGTTGTTCCTTGTCCAGCTCATGTCAGGTCAGGTTGCTTCCTGATCTGCATATAGGTTTGTCAAGAGGCAGGTCAGGTGGTCTGATATTCCCATCTCTTTCAGAATTTTCCACCGTTTATTGTGAACTCTAATAATTAGATGTAACAGTTCTGCTATATTAAAAGTAGACAGATTTTCTTACGACATCTACTTATACTGTTCAGTGTTTGAATAATTTAAAAATTCTTTTTTCTGTTCCTTTTACTGGTAATGAATTCATTCTGATTTAAATTATCTAGATTGCCCTCAACCTTATCAAATGTGATGCTCATTTCTACTGCAATTTCTAGACTCACAAAACTTGAATCCCCATATCCCATGTCACATATAGAGATGAGACAGCCAAGATTGTGGGAAGAATGAAGAGTGACCGTTAGTTATACTTGCCAGCAAAACAGACTATAGCCAGTCATTTCTGAGCCATCTAGTTCTCCTGGAAAGTTTTTGTTTGTTTAATTGAACTATAGTTGATTTACAATGTGTTAATTTCTGATATGTAGCAAAGTGATTCAGTTATGGATATATATGCATATTCTTTTTCATATGCTTTTCCATTATAGTTTATTATAGGATTCCTGGGTGGCTCAGATGGTAGTTTATTATAGAACATTGAATATATAGTTCCCTGTGCTATACAGTAAGATCTTGTTGTTTATCTATTGTATGTACTGAAGGTTGTATCTGATAATCCAAAATCCCTACTTTATCCTTCCCTTTTCCTCTTTGGTAACCATAAATTTGTTTTCTATGCCTGTAAGTCTGTTTTTGCTCCATAAATAAGTTCATTTGTGGCATATTTTAGGTTCCACATATAAGTGATATCATACAGTATTCTTTCTCTTTCTGGTTTTCTTTACTTAGTATGATAATCTCTAGTTCCATCCATGTTATTACAAGTGGCATTATTTTTTTTTATGGCTGAATTATATTCCATTGTACCACATCAATTTTATTTTATTTATTGTTTTAATTTTATCAGAGTATGGTTGACTTATAATGTTGTATTACTAAGGAGTATAGCAAAGTGACTCATTTATACATACATATATATATATACTCTTTTTCAGATTCTTTTTCTCATATGGATTATCACAGAATATTGAGCAGAGTTTCCTTTGGTATACAGTAGGTCTTTGCTGGTTATCTATCTTGTAAATTGTACTGGAAAGTTCCTATTCAATCAGGCTAGAGCTAATAACTGTTCTTGTTGTAGGCAGAAGTTTGTTTTTTTTTTTTTTTTTATACTTTTATTCTCATGGTAAGTTATTTCACCCATATCCCTACTTTAAAATACCACAATTCTAGTCTCTCTTTAGTGTCCTAAGTGCAGATAATCATGAAGATTTTATTCACACAAGAACCCAAATGTGGCCCAGCCACCTTTTCCACAATCTCTATTCTTCCACACAGCACATTCTCTTTCCCCAGGAGCAAGCTTATGGGTCCTTGGCCACTCGATCTTATGCAGAGCTTCTGGGTTTCCATGATAACAGTATCACAGAGAATTTCCAGAGCTTTTTCTCTGTGGACTCCCACTGATTTGTGAATTACTTGCAGGTAAAAATCCTGTATTTTTATAAAAGTATCCTAGATATCTATCATAAACTATATTAAGCAGGTAAAAAAAATCCCATGGAAAGGAAGAAATGCTTCTACTTTTTAAAAATCATTTCAGTAGTTCCTTATATGAGATATTTCTCAATTAAAATAGCTCTTAGTCACTAAAAAAGTAAATAAATAAACTGTATAGGCAGATTAATAGCTATGTAAATTGCATCAGAGGTTACCAGAGCAAAGGAGGAGGACAAAATTGAAAAATATTGCCTAATGGGTAGAGTTACCTTTTGAAGCAATGGAAAAGTTTTGGAAATCTGTTGGTCACGGTTATACCACATTGTGAATGTAATTAATACCAGTGAATTGTGCCCTTGAAATTTGTCAAAATAACAAATTTTATGTATATTCTACCACAAAAGAATTTTAAAATGAGTCATTTGCAAAAGAAAGGCATTGAAATATTCAAGATAACTAAATGAATATTTTCTAAAAAGAAAATCTTTCCCAAATAGAGAAGTCATAAGAGAGAGCCCAGAAATTAGTCATGGAAACAAATATGATTGTAGCAATATATTTTTTCATTCATTCTCATTTAAGAAACATACTACTACAACAGAAATAATCATTAGATAATGCAGCAAATTTAAAAACTGAATAACTGAATGATTATAAGAAAGCTCCATAAAATAAACAAATCTTCAGAGTTGAAATGTTGGACACATCAGGGCCCAGTTCTCCCTGTTGATCACAGACATTCAGTTCAGTCACTCAGTCATGTTCGACTATTTGCAACCCAGTGTACTGTAGTACGGGAGGGTACCCTGTCCATTACCAACTACCGGAGCTTACTCAGACTGATGTCCATTGAGTCGGTGATGCCATCCAACTATCTCAGCCTTTGATGTCCCCTTCTCCTCCCGCCTTCAGTATTTCCCAGCAGCAGGGTCTTTTCCATTGAGTCAGTTCTTCGCCATCAGGTGGACAAAGTGAGTTTCAGCTTCAGCATCAGTCCTTCCATAGAATATTCAGGACTGATTTCCTTTAGGATGGACTGGTTGGATTTCCTTGCAGTCCAAGGGACTCTCAGTAAGAGTCTTTTCTAACACCACAGTTCAAAAGCATCAACTCATTGGAGCTCAGCTTTCTTTTTTTTTTTTTTTAATTTTATTTTATTTTTAAACTTTACATAATTGTATTAGTTTTGCCAAATATCAAAATGAATCCGCCACAGGTATACATGTGTTCCCCATCCTGAACCCTCCTCCCTCCTCCCTCCCCATTCCATCCCTCTGGGCAGCTTTCTTTATAGTCTAACTCTCACATCCATACATGACTATTGGAAAAACCATAGCTTTGACTAGGTGGGCCTTTATGGGCAAAGGTTTCTGCTTTTTAATATGCTGTCTAAGTTGACCATAATCTTTCTTCAAAGGAGTAAACATCTTTTAATTTCATGGCTACATTCACCATCTGCAGTGATTTTGGAGCCCCCAAAAATAAAGTCTCTCACTGTTTCCGTTCTTTCCCCATCTATTTGCCATGGAGTGATGGGACCAGATATCAAGATTTTAGTTTTCTGAATGTTGAGTTTTAAGCCAATTTTTTCACTCTCCTCTTTCACTTTCATCAAGAGGCTTGTTGGTTCTCCTTTTCTTTCTGCCATAAGGGTGGTGTCATCTGTATATCTGAGGTTATTGATATTTCTCCTGGTGAACTTGTTACCAGCTTGTGTTTCATCCAGCTTGGCACTTTGCATGATGTATTCAACATATAGTTAAATAAGCAGGGTGACAATATACAGCCTTGACATACTCCTTTCCCAGTTTGAAACCAGTCTGTTGTTCCATGTCCAGTTCTAACTGTTGGCTTCCTGACCTGCATACAGATTTCTCAAGAGGCAGGTCAGGTGGTCTGGTATTCCTATCTCTTTAAGAATTTTCCACAGTTTGTGTGATCCACACAGTCAAAGGCTTTGACATAGTCAGTAAAGCAGAAATAGATGTTTTTCTGGAACTCTATTGCTTTTTCAATGATCCAGTGGATGTTGGCAATTTGATCCCTGGTTCCTCTGCCTTTCAAAATCCAGCTTGAACATTAGAGGTTCAAGGTTCACATACTGTTGAAGCATGGCTTCGGGAATTTTGAGCATTACTTTACTAGTGTGTGAGATGGGTACAATTATGCAGTAGTTTGAACATTCTTTGGCATTGCCTTTCTTAGGGATTGGAATGAAAACTGACCTTTTCCAGTCGTGTGGCCACTGCTGAGTTTTCAAATTTGCTGGCATATTGAATGTAGCATTTTCACAGCATCATCTTTTAGGATTTGAAATAGCGCAACTGGAATTCCATTGATTTATTCCTAGTGATGCTTCTTAAGTCACACTTGACTTTGTATTCCAGGATGTCTGGCTCTAGGTGAGTGATCACACCATCATGGTTATCTGGGTCATGAAGATCTTTTTGTATAGTTCTTCTATGTATTCTTGTCACCTCTTCGTAATATCTTCTGCTTCTGTTAGGTCTATACCATTTCTGTCCTTTATCGTGCCAATCTTTGCATGAAATGTTCACTTGTTATCTCTAATTTTCTTGAAGAGATCTCTAGTCTCTTCCATTCTATTGTTTTCCTCTATTTCTTTGCATTAATCACTGAGGTAGGCTTTCTTATCTCTCCTTGCTATTCTTTGGAACTCTGTATTCATATGCTTATATCTTTCCTTTTCTCTTTTGTCTTTTGCTTCTCTTCTTTTCTCAGCTATTTGTAAGGCCTCCTCAGACAACCATTTTGCCTTTTTGCATTTCTGTTTCTTGGGGATGGTCTTGACCACTGCCTCCTGTGAAATGTCATGAACCTCCATCCATAGTTTTTCTAGCACTTTGTCAGATCTAGTCCCTTGAGTCTATTTGTCACTTCCACTGTATAATCATAGGGATTTGTTTTAGATCATGCCTGAATAGTCTAGTGGTTTTCCCTATTTTCTTCAACTTAAGTCTGAATTTGACAGTAAGGTGTTCATGATCTGAGCCACACTCAGCTCCCAGTCTTGTTTTTGCTGACTGTATAGAGCTTCTCCATCTTTGGCTACAAAGAATATAATGAATCTGATTTCAGTGTTGACCATCTGGTGATGTCCATGTGTAGAGTCTTCTCTTGTGTTGTTGGAAGAGGGTGTTTGCTATGACCAATGCATTCTCATGGAAAAACTCTGTTAGCCTTTGCCCTGCTTCATGTTGTACTTCAAGGCCAAATTTGCCTGTTATTCCAGTTATCTGTTGCCTACATACTTTTGCATTCCAGTCCCTTATAATGAAAAGGATGTCTTTTTTGGATGTTAGTTTTAGAAGGTCTTATAGGTCTTTGTAGAACCATTCAACTTCTTCAGCAGTACTGGTCAGGGCATGGGCTAGGATTACTGTGATACTGAATGGCTTTCCTTGGAAATGAACAGAGATCATTCTGTCTTTTTGAGATTGCATCCAGGTACTGAATTTCAGACTCTTTTGTTGATGATGTTGGCTACTCCATTTCTTCTAAGGGATTCTTGCCCACCATAATAGATATAATGGTCATCTGAGTTAAATTCACCCATTCCAGTCCATTTTAGTTCACTGATCCCTAAAATGTCAATGTTCACTCTTGTCATCTCCTGTTTGACCACTTCCAGTTTGCCTTGATTCATGGACCTAACATTCCAGGTGCCTATGCAATCTTGTTCTTGACAGCATCAGACTTTACTTCCATCACCAGTCACATCCACAACTGGGTATTCTTTTTGTTTTGGCTCCATGTCTTCATTCTTTCTGGAGTTATTTCTCCACTGATTTCCAGTAGCATATTGTGCACCTACTGACCCGGGGAGTTCATCTTTCAGTGTCCTATCTTTTTTCCTTTAACACTTAGGTGGTTGAAATGGTGTGCTGAACAGAGGAATATAAAACAGACATGGATGCATCTGCCATTCATTTTGGATAGGAAGCACTATCAAGTTTGTGACAGTCACAGGTCTAAAGGGTCAGATAGACGGGATTTGTGCCCGGATCTTCCTCATGTTAAGATTTTTAGTCTCACTGATGCAATTTCTTCATCTAACAAATAAAGGGGGAAAAGATAGGGCAGAATGTATTTTTTGTGAAGGGTAAAGAGTTCCTGGTTAAGGTCTTTCATCCAGATGTTCTTTCAGTCCAGTCCAGTCATTCAGTCATGTCCGAATCTTTCAATTCAGTTTAGTTCAGTTCAGTCACTCATCATGCCTAACACTTTGCACCCCATGAATTGCAGCACGCCAGGCCTCCCTGTCTATCACCAACTCCCAGAGTTCACCCAAACTCATGTCCATCGAGTCGGTGATGCCATCCAGCCATCACATCCTCGGTCGTCCCCTTCTACTCCTGCCCGCAATCCCTCCCAGCATCAGAGTCTTTTCCAAAGAGTCAACTGTTCACATGAGGTGGCCAAAGTACTGGAGTTTCAGCTTTAGCATCAGTCCTTCCAATGAACACCCAGGACTGATCTCCTTTAGAATGGGCTGGTTGGATCTCCTTGCAGTCCAAGGGACTCTCAAGAGTCTTCTCCAACACCACAGTTCAAAAGCATCAATTCTTTGGTGCTCAGCTTTCTTCACAGTCCAACTTTCACATCCATACATGACCACTGGAAAAACCATAGCCTTCACTAGATGGACCTTTGTTGACAAAGTAATGTCTCTACTTTTAATACGCTGTCTAGGTTAGTTATAACTTTTCTTCCAAGGAGTAAGGGTCTTAGAATTTCATGGCTGCAGTCACCATCGGCAGTGATTTTGGAGCGCCAAAAAATAAAAGTCTCTCACTGTTTCCATTGTTGCCCCATCTATTTGCCATGAAGTGATGGGACCAGATGCCATGATCTTAGTTTTCTAAATGTTGACCTTTAAGCCAACTTTTTCACTCTCCTCTTTCACTTTCAAGAGGCTCTTTAGTTCTTCTTGCTTTCTGCCATAAGGATGGCGTCATCTGCATATCTGAGACTATTGATATTTCTCCCGGCAATCTTGATTCTAGCTTGTGCTTCTTCCAGCACAGTGTTTCTCATGATGTACTCTGCATATAAGTTAAATAAGCAGGGTGACAATATACAGCCTTAACATACTCCTTTTCCTCTTTGGTACCAGTCTCCTGTTCCATGTCCACTTCTAACTGTTGCTTTCTTACCTGCATTCAGGTTTCTCAAGAGGCAGGTAAGGTGGTCTGGTAGTCCCATCTCTTTCAGAATTTTCCACAGTTTATTGTGATTCACACAGTCAAAGACTTAGGCATAGTCAGTAAAGCAGAAATAGATGTTTTACTGGAACTCTCTTGCTTTTTCAATGATCCAGCGGATGTTGGCAATTTGATCTCTGGTTCCTCTGCCTTTTCTAACACTAGGTTGAACAAATGGAAGTTCACGGTTCATGTAGTGCTGAAGCCTGGCTTGGAGAATTTTAAGAATTACTTTACAAGCATGTGAGATGAGTGCAATTGTGCAGTAGTTTGAGCATTCTTTGGCATTGCCTTTCTTAGGGATTAGAATGAAAACTGACCTTTTCCAGTCCTGTGGCCAGTGCTGAGTTTTCCAATTTGCTGGCACATTGAGTGCAGCACTTTCACAGCATCATCTTCTAGGATTTGAAATATTTCAACTGGAATTTCGTCACCTACACTAGTTTTGTTCATAGTGATGCTTCCTAAGGCCCACTTGACTTAGTATTCCAGGATGTCTGGCTCTAGGTGAGTGATCACACCATCATGATTATCTGGGTTGTGATGATCTTTTTTGTACAGTTATTCTGTGTATTCTTGCCACCTCTTAATATCTTCTGTTTCTGTTAGGTCCATACCATTTCTGTCCTAAATCGAGCCCATCTTTGCAGAAAATGTTCCCTTGGTATCTCTAATTTTCTTGAAGAGATCTCTAGTCTTTCCCATCCTATTGTTTTCCTCTATTTCTTTGCAATGATCACTGAGGAAGTCTTTCTTATCTCTCCTTGTTATTCTTTGGAGCTCTGCAATCAGATGCTTATATCTTTCCTTTCCTCCTTTGCTTTTTGCTTCTCTTCTCCTCACAGCTATTTGTAAGGCCTCTTCAGACAGCCATTTTGCTTTTTTGCATTTCTTTTTCTTGGGGATGGTCTTGTACCCTGTCTTCTGTACAGTGTCACGAACCTCCGTCCATAGTTCATCAGGAACTCTCTCTATCAAATCTAATCCCTTAAATATATTTCTCACTTCCACTGTATAATCATAAGGGATCTGATTTAGGTCATACCTGAATGGTCTAGTGGTTTTCTCCACTTTCTTCAATTTAAGTCTGAATTTGGCAATAAAGATTTCATGATCTGAGCCACAGTCAGCTCCCAGTCTTCTTTTAGCTGACTGTATAGAGCTTCTCCATATTTGACTGCAAAGAATATAATCAATCTGATTTCAGTGTTGACCATTTGGTGATGTCCGTGTGTAGAGTCTTCTCTTCTGTTGTTGGAAGAGGGTGTTTGCTATGACCAGTGCGTTCTCTCGGCAAAACTGTATTAGCCTTTTTGCCCTGCTTCATTCCATACTCCAAGGCCAAATTTGCCTGTTACTCCAGGTGTTTCTTGACTTCCTACTTTTGCATTCCAGTCCCCTATAATGCAAAGGATGTCTTTTTTGGATGTTAGTTTTAGAAGGTCTTGTAGATCTTCATAGAACCATTCAACTTCAACTTCTTCAGCATTACCGGTTGGGGCATAGACTTGGATTACCATGATATTGAATAGTTTGCCTTGGAAAAGAACAGAGATTCTGTCGTTTTTGAGATTGCATCTAAGTACTGCATTTCGGACTCTTTTGTTGACTATGATGGCTACTCCATTTCTTCTAAGGGATTTCTGCCCACAGTAGTAGATATAATGGTCATCTGAGTTAAATTCACCCATTTCATTCCATTTTAGTTCGCTGATTCCTAGAATATTGATGTTCACTCTTGGCGTCTCCTATTTGATCACTGCCAGTTTGCCCTGATTCATGGACCTAACATTACAGGTTCCTATACAATATTGCTCTTTACAGCATCGGACCTTGCTTCCGTCACCAGTCACATCCACAACTGGGTGTTGTTTTTGCTTTGGCTCCATCCTTTCATTCTTTCTGGATGTTCTTTACCTACCTATTATTAACATAGAAGTTCAAATTAGTTTGTTGTTCAGTTCAGTTCAGTTTAGTCGCTCAGTCATGTCCAAATCTTTGAGACCCCATGAATTGCAGCACGCCAGGCCTCCCTGTCAATCACCAACTCCTGGAGTTCACTCAAACTCACATCCATCGAGTAGGTGATGCCATCCAGCCATCTCATCCTCTGTCATCCCCTTTTCCTCCTGCCCCTAATCCCTCCCAGTATCAGAGTCTTTTCAAATGAGTCAACTCCTTGCATGAGGGTGCCAAAGTACTGGAGTTTCAGCTTTAGCATCATTTCTTCCAAAGAACACCCAGGGTTGATCTCCTTTAGAATGGACTGGTTGGATATCCTTGCAGCGTTAAATGAGTGTTATTCTACATAAAATATCATGAATTCCTGAAGTAACTTTAGCTCCTGATATGCTTTGTATGTGGAGAAGGAAATGGCAACCCACTCCAGTGTTCTTGCCTGGAGAATTCCAGGGACGGAGGAGCCTGGTGGGCTGCCATCTATGGGGTCGCACAGAGTCGGACTCAACTGAAGCAACTTAGCACTAGCATGGTTTGTATGAATAGTTTTTTTTTTTTTCTTCACTTTCTTCCTTCCTTCCCTGCTCTCTTCCTTTTTCCATCCCTTCCCCCCTTCCTTTCTTTCCTTTTTTATGGGCTAAATTTATTCTTAGCATGTTGTTTTTGTTTAGTTCCTAAGTTATGTCTGACTCTTTTGCAATCCCATGAACTGTAGCCCACAAGCCTCCTCTGTCCATGGGATTTCCCAGGCAAGAATACTGAGGTAGGTTCTGTTTCCTCCTCCAGGGTGTCTTCCTGACCCAGGGATAGAACCCATGTCTCATACATTAACAGGAGAATTCTTTACCACTGAACCACCCGGGAATAATACTTAGCATACATGCTAATATTATTCCATCTCAATTCCAGACTGTTGGGAAATACCAATCAGTGTTCAAAGTACCCCTATTTGTGGACAAAGTGTAAATTATCTTTTGCAAGCAAGCATTGTTATAACTGAGACACAGTCTTTGCCTTGAAAGGTTAATCCGATAAGCATTGACTTCTGTGTGGAGTTTTCTCTAACCTTATTCTCATTTTCTGTTTTCCTTCCTTATGTGCTGACTTTGGTGTAGCAGACCACTTGGGCATTGAATTCATGGGTAAGACTAAACAATTTTCTCCTTATATATCCAGAAAAGCTAAGTTTGATAATGTGTATAGTGTTCTTCTTCCTCATCTGATTATGATTGAAATGCCTCACTATCAGATGCTATTAGTAGTAAAAAAAAAAAAAAAATGTTTTTGTCAATTTTTCACTAAGTAGTGGCTCAAAATGAATGACTTAACTACTTATTGAGAAGGCAATTTAATGTTAAGTGCTGCTTTGAAACCTGACAGAAGTTGGATTTGGCTTCTGGCTTTGTTTGCTTTCTTAATTCTTAATTTTCTTATCTGTAAATAGGGGTAAATTAGTTCCTATTTTATTACATGCATATATTGCTTAACACAATGTCTGTTAAATGGCATATGCTCAATAAATGGTAGACAATAATGGTGATGGTTTAAAAATATCAGTTTTTGTTACTTTCTTCTCTTTTTTTTTCTTTTGCATAGTGAATAATTTGGATGCATTTTTGGTCAATCTTAATTCTGGAGTATGGGTTCTATTAATGTTTTCATATACAAAGTTAAAATAATTATTTTGAAAGTATTTGTACTCTATGTTTTTTTTTTAAAGATTAGAATACCTCCCACAGTAATTACTTTCTGTACTCATAGATAATAACATTAAGAATTGTACATAATCTTCTAAATCTATATTATAATAAAATGATTTAAAAACACATTCCATAGGGCTGATTGATAGGCATCATGGCACTAGAATGGAAAGATACCTAGGAGTTAAAGTTAGTGAAATTGAAGATCCAAATATTAATCAGAATTTATAGTTTCTCCTTGATTGGCTTTTGTTGAACTTTAGGTTTTTCTCTTATATAATATAGATATGAATGCTTGCTTCATGCATTTATGTTTATTGTGATAATACCTGTAAATTTGCTTGCATTCATGTATCCATTCATCCATTAATTCAGCAAATATGTATCTATTGCTCACTCTAAGCAAAGAAAAAATGCAAAATGCAACAGATAATATAATGAGTAAAAATGGGCGATAAAAGCTGATTTGCTGGAACTTATAGTCTAGGAAATTTTCAGACGATAATTAGGGAATAAAACTGATAAATGTAAAAGTGAGGATTTCCAAGACCTATTTGAGGCAAAATAATATTACTTCATCATAGTGTGATAATATCCGATCTGAATGGCCCTCATCAAAAAGTCTTCAAACAATAAATGCTGGAAAGGGTGTGGAGAAAAATGAATGCTCTTGCACTGTTGGTGGGAATGTAAACTGATTAAGCCACTATAGAAGACAGTATGGAGATTCCTTAAAAAACTAGGAATAAAACCACCATATGACCCAGCAATCCCACTCCTAAGCATATACCCTGAGGAAACCAAAATTGAAAGAGACACATGTGTCCCACTGTTCACTGCAGCACTATTTACAATAGCCAGAACATGGAAGCAACCTAGATGGCCATTGATAGATGAATGGATAAAGAAGATGTGGTATATATACAAAATGGAATATTGCTCAACCGTAAAAAGGAGTGCATTTGAGTCAGTTCTAATGAGGTGGATGCACCTAGAACCTGTTCTACAGAGTGAAGTGAGTCAGAAAAGAGAAAGATAAATACCATATTCTAACACATATATATGGAATCTAGAAAAATAGTACTGAAGAATTTATTTTCAGCACAGCAGTGCAGAAACACACATAAAGAATAGATTTATGGACATGGAGAGAGGGGAGGAGAGGGTGAGATGTATGGAAAGAGTAACATGGAAAGTTCATTACCATATGTAAAATAAATAATCAATGGGAATTTGCTGTGTGGCTCAGGAAATTCAAACAGGGGCTCTGTATCAACCTAGAGGGGTGGGACGGGGAGGGAAATGGGAAGGAGGTTCAAAAGGGAGGGGATATATGTATACCTATGGCTGATTCATGCTGAGGTTTGACAGAAAACAGCAAAATTCTGTAAAGCAATTTTCCTTCAATAAAAAATTAATTAATTAAATAAAGAATAGTGTGATAATAGAAGATGTGAAAAATTGATAGATATTGGAAACATGGCAACAAGTATTTGAAAGGAATTGATGTTGAAAGGTAGATAAGGATGATTATTAGGGATGAATACAAGATTTATAGTTTGCATGTTTAGATAAAATGTGGGTCCCTTTTCTGAAAAATAAGACTAAAAGAACAGATTTATGGTAGATTTTTACTAGATTAGCTTTGGAAATTTTGAATTCTGGGTACCTTTGTTGTGTCTGGTAGAAGATATTGATAGTTATATTTTTTATAAGTTTTGAGAGTTAATTAGAAATCAGTGATTACATATTTATATTAAAACTGATATTCCTGTTGTACAATATTACTTGTTAGTGCTTTATTATCTAAGTATTAGATCACAGAAAAAATAGACAGCTTAGTTTCTACAGATTTTGGGTTTTGCTAGATAGATATGATGAAAGCTTATAAGGGCAATGTAATTCAAGATAATATTGAAATGAAGCATCGCAGACTATAAGATAGGTATGTAATGAAATGAATAAGGAATGTATAATTTGAATGGAATTAATGAATAGTTACCATGGGTGCCCTCAAATTGTTGGCATGAAGAGGTTGTAGTCATATGGACTAGGAATTACAGGAAATTGTGGATATGGTGATGTGGTAGAGTATAAATTTTTGAGAACGGTATGTGGTTTGTACTTTCCTCTTTTACTGATGATGATGGAAGACAGTATCAACAGTCTTTGAGGATAGAAGTACTTAATCTAATCAATAGAGAAGTGTTCTCCATTATGTGGTGATGATTGCTGGCTCAGAGAAGAGAGGCTCCAGAAGTTGTGTAGTAGAACGACTGTAGATATAAGAAACAAGGCATGGTGGTGTGTGGGACTGGCATAGCATGAAACTCCACAATCAGTGTGGCCATGATTATAGTAAGTTAAACTTGCTACCCCAATGATAATTATTGTTATTGAAAGAAACAGATGAGTCATTATCCTATTGAACTTTTCCTGAGGATTTTAAGTGGCACTGATACCTTACAGTATAATGATTTGCTGCAGAATCAAGATATGTATAAGGAGGTCTCTTTTAAAACATTCAAAATCATTTAGTTACCAGTAGGCAAAAATAAGAAGCCATTGTCTCATTCATCTATATGAATCTCACGTCTAACTGGTGTGATAATGAGTCTTACAAAAGTTGAAGTCAAAGCATAGCTTTAAAGGCAGGGTGCTCAGGGCTGGTGCACTGGGATGACCCTGAGGGATGGGTTGGGAAGGGATGTGGGAGGGGGTTCAGGATGGGGAACACATGTACACCCATGGCTGATTCATGTCAATGTATGGCAAAAACCACCACAATATTGTAAAGTAATTAGCCTCCAATTAAAATTAAAAAAAAAAAAAAAAAAAAAAAAAGGCTTACAGGGAATGGATTCTCAATGTGCAAATATCTGACTCCAGCAGTCGAGTTTGTCTTGGAGGGAAGTGATTGGCTAAAGGCAGAGTTAAAGTGAGTACTTAGTATGCATATAGATAGTGGCAAATAATGGAGTATTCTGAATGATGAATAGGTTTACAGACTTAATGAATAAACCGTTTTCACTTACCTCACTAATTCTAGACACTATTCACCTCCCCGCCCCCCTCCTTCCCCCCCGCTCCCCCTGCCAGATTCCTCTAACTGAATGTGTAATATTCTGTGCATTGCTTTGGGAATAAGTATTTTTGAGATTTAACTCGTAATTTTTTTTAATTTAATTTTATTTTTAAACTTTACAATATTGTATTAGTTTTGCCAAACATCAAAATGAATCCACCACAGGTTTACCCATGCTCCCTATCCTGAACCCTCCTCCCTCCTCCCTCCCCATACCCGTAATTTTAAAATCCACATGGGTAAGATTGTCCCATGGAAGATGATATCATCCTAATACTACAGCGTCTCTAGGCATAAATTAAACTGGTTAGCCAATATATAGGCATACTCTCTAGAAATTTGATTATGTCTGTTTATCGGTGTGCCTTACAAATAATCAGTGTCAGTTCTGTATTAATGAATTCCAGAATACTTTTGTTCTAAACTTTCATCGTCCTTGCTTTGGGTAATGCAAATTTCATCTTTCCTTGGGTTGGAACATAGATCATAAGGTGATAATCCTTAAAAAATAAAAATAAAAAATAGGATTTGGCTGCACCCGATCTTAGTTGCAGCACTTGGGCTCTTTGATCTTCACTGTGGCATGTAGGATCTTTACAATCTTTAGTTGTGGCATCTAAATTCTTATGTGGCATGACCTTACACATACATCTTTTCCCCAATTCTTTGTATTCCTAGTGGCCATGGCGTATGTGCACTCAGTGATCAGACTCAAAACCCGAACACATCAAGGTCAACAAATTCTTATTTATAGCAGAGAACTGCAAATCATATGCTTTAAGAATTCTATTATTAGTTAATTATTACGCATTTATCACACTTACTATATGTTAAAGGTATAAGATATGGAAAATGCAGGTATATAATCCACATTCCTTAATGACCAAAGACTCTGAAACTAAAAATAGAGGAAGCTACACATCATTGAAGTGATATAACAAGTGCTATTAAGATGCATGGGCAGAAAAATTAATGCATAGGCAAAATACAATGAAAGAAAAAATAAAATGAAAGCCACTAAATGGGCTTAGGAAATTTAGAAACATCTTCCTGGGGATAAAGGGAAGGAGCAAGGGGGAGGAATTCAAGCTGGGTACCAGCCGAAGTGGATAAACTGTATCAAGTGTTTCTCTAGTCCAAGTCTATACTAGCTTCACTTTCCTTCTACTTAGTCAGAACCTTTCTATTTCGCTCTCTCTATCTGGGCCTCTGAGCTCCCTAGTGTCACTACTTTAGAACTGAAAAGAGGACATTATCTTCAGTAAAAACACTTCACCAAAAAGCATCTTGGATTGATTTTTCAGTATTGAAGAATAATTATCCTGTTGAATATGCCATGCCAAACCTAATGTGCATAAAACTGTTAGCACTCAAAAGTATTTTTCTGTAAATATATTCATGATTTTTCTAATGACGCAACATGGATTGGAACAATGCAAATTTCAACAAACAGATACAGCTTTAGAATGTCAGTCAGTTCAGTCACTCAGTCGTGTCCAACTCTTTGTGACCCCATGAACCACAGCACACCAGGCCTGTCTGTCCATCAGCAACTCCCGGAGTCCACCCAAACCCATGTCCATTGTGTCAGTGATGACATCCAAACATCTCATCCTCTATCATGCCCTTCTCCTCCTGCCCTCAATCTTTCCCAGTATCAGGGTCTTTTCCAATGAGTCAGCTCTTTGCTTCAGGTGGCCAAATTATTGGAGTTTCAGCTTCAGCATCAGTCCTTCCAATGAATGCCCACGACTGATCTCCTTTAGGATGGACTGGTTGGATCTCCTTGCAGTCCAAGGGACTCTCAGGAGTCTTCTCCAACACCACAGTTCAAAAGCATCAATTCTTCAGTGCTCAGCTTTCTTTATAGTCCAACTCTCACATCCATACATTACCACTGGAAAAACCATAGCCTTGACTAGACGGACCTTTTTTGGCAAAGTAATGTCTCTGCTTTTTAATATCTAGGTTGATCATAACTTTCCTTCCAAGGAGTAAGCGTCTTTTAATTTCATGGCTACAATCACCAACTGCAGCGATTTTGGAGCCCAGAAAAATAAAGTCTGCCACTGTTTCCACTGTTTCCCCATCTAGTTGCCATGAACTGATGGGACCAGATGCCATGATCTTAGTTTTCTGAATGTTGAGCTTTAAGCCAATGTTTTCACTCTCCTCTTTAACTTTCATCAAGAGGCCTTTAGTTCTTTTTCACTTTCTGCCATAGGGGTGGTGTCATCTGCATATCCGAGGTTATTGATATTTCTCCCAGCAATCTTGATTCCAGCTCGTGCTTAGTCCAGCCCAGCATTTCTCATGATGTACTCTGCATATAAGTTAAATAAGTAGGGTGATAATATACAGCCTTGACATACTCCTTTTCCCATTTAGAACCAGTCTGTTGTTCCATGTCCAGCTCTAACTGTTGCTTCCTGACCTGCATACAGATGTCTCAAGAGGCAGGTCAGGTGGTCTGGTATTCCCATCTCTTTCAATGTAGTATCAGTTTAAAAAACACAGTTTACTGACATAGTTAGGAAAAGAGTTTGAAGGTGTGTAAAAATGCAAAGTTGTTTGTAAAAAAATTAAAAGACTTATAGTAAACCAATAATCAAAAATATTTCTTGAATTCTTGATGTAACCTACTCATTGATGCATGCTTGAGGGAGAAATTTATAATTTTAATGTCAGATATTCAAACTTTTCCTCATAGCATAGATAGATTAGGAGATGTTATAGACAAAGTCTTTTTGTAAGCATAAGTGCTTTTTGAGTTGTGTGAGAAATGCACCCAGTCATCCAGAGGAGACAGCTAGCCAAAGGGCATGTCAGCCTGGTCAAGTCTGGAAGGTGCATCGGTCATGGAGAGGGATTTCTTAACTGAGAAGTTAATCTTGCTACTCTGTCAGGTGCTCTGTCATGGAGCATATCTCAGTATAGCCTTTGAGCTATTTGTTACACAGCCATGCCTCTGACAATACCCTGATGAATCTGATGCTCTAGGCAGAAAAAAATGCTCATATAAAGGCAAATGCAGTGCCATTTGCAAACGTATTACCAAACCACAGGAAGAGCGAAATACTGTGTTGAGAGATCTTTTATGCAATTTTTTTTTCATATTCATATGGAAAAATAAAATGAAGTCTGTCAGTTAAATGTCTTGTTTGTGCTTTGATATTGTGTTTAGGATAGCATAATATATGTATACAGTCTAAGTAAATGCTGGTATATTTTTGAAATCAAAAGATTTATAAAATTTGGGACAAGTAAGGTTTTTAACTAAAATCTTAAAAAGATATTCTAAAATGCTCCTACATTTTGAAGCTAAAATATAAAGAAGACAAAAGGAAGAAATACTGAGTTTTCTATAAGCAGAGAGTTAGAAATGCTGTCATCTAAAGTATGCGTGTAGGTTCAGATTTGAGAACATTATTACTTCAAAGTTTTCAGTTCAGTTCAGTCACTCACTGAAGTGAGTGTCTGACTCTGGGACTGCAGCATGCCAGGTTTCCCTGTCTATCACCAACTCCCGGATGGAACTACTCAAATTTATGTCCATCGAGTTGGTGATGCCATCCAGTCATCTCAACCTCTGTTGCCCCCTTCTCCTCCTGCCTTCAATCTTTCCCAGCATCAGGGTTTTTTCCAATGAGTCAGTTCTTCACATCAGGTGGCCAAAATATTGTAGCTTCAGCTTCAGCATCAGTCCTTCCAATGAATATTCAGGACTGATTTCCTTTAGGATTTCAAAGTTCAAACCTTACCATATATTTAATATCTCTTCATCCCTTCATGTAAAAAAAAATAGTTTTAGAATATTTTAGTAATCTCCAAAGATTTCCTGAGAAACAACCAGTTTCTAATTCTGTTTAGATGATACAAATAGGGATACTATCTTTAAAGCTATGCTGCTTATTCTGAATGACTTGGTGTGTGTTCCTTTAAATCTAACAAACTCATATGTCAGTCAAATGAATTCATGTGTATGCCCTAATTTATAAAATGGCGTTAGACATATAGTAGTGAGGAACTCCTTCTTTGGGCTGAAATCTCTGAATTAGACTTATTTGGGACAGAAATGTTTATATTCACTTGACTATATCATATTATCTTATAAAATGGTAGTTTATGGATAAAAGTGTTTGTAGAGGGTGTTAATTCAAATGTGTTCATTCAAAAGGGTATTTGTTTAGTTTTTTCTTATATTAAATCACATGAAAAAGCAGGTATCTCAGAGTACTATATTACCATTATTTAATGCTTGACATGTACCACCAGATTTATATTAGTTCATTGTACTCTCAAAAACTTGCATGAGGTAGAAATTATTTATATCCTTAACTTATAAATGGCAAACTGATGTCTGTTTAGGTGAAATATCTCATCCAAAGAGCAAGGAATTGGCAAAACAGGATTTGAATCAGCCTGTCTTCCTCCAGAGTTCTTTTTAAAAAATTTTTTTTTATTGTGATAAAAGTCACATAATACAAAGCATACTATTTTAATCATATTTAATTGTGCATTCAAGGGCACTAAGTATATTCAAGTTGTTGTGCAATTCTCACCATCATTCATCTTCCAAATTTTTCACCTTCCTAAACTGAAACTCTGTCACCATTAAACACTAGCTCCCTGTCTCCCCACTCACCGCCAAGCCTCAGCCCCGGGCATCTACTAATGTATTTTATGACGCTATGAATTTGACTATTCTAGGTATCTCATATAAATGGAATCAAACAGTATTCCTCTGCATCTAATGTATACTGGAATGAATTTTTACCTTAATGTATGTCCTACAAACAGATAGTACTTTCTCTTTTTTACCCCTGTGCTATACAGTAAGCAGAGAAGGCAATGGCACCCCACTCCAGTACTCTTGCCTGGAAAATCCCATGGACGGAGGAGCCTGGAAGGCTGCAGTCCATGGGGTCGCTGAGGGTCAGACACGACTGAGCGACTTCACTTTCACTTTTCACTTTCCTGCATTGGAGAAGGAAATGGCAACCCACTCCAGTGTTCTTGCCTGGAGAATCCTGGGGAAAGGGGAGCCTGGTGGGCTGCTGTCTATGGGGTCACACAGAGTTGGACACCACTGAAGTGACTTAGCAGCAGCAGCAGTATACAGTAAGTTCTCAGTAGTTATCAATTTTATACATAGTATCAGTAGTGTATATGTGTCAATTTCCCAATTTGTCCCACCCCTCTTTCCCCCCTCCTTGGTATCCATACCTTTGTTCTCTACATCTGTGTCTATATTTCTGCTTTGCAAACAGATTTGTCTATACTATTTTTCTAGATTTCACATATATTTATTAATATATGGTATTTGTTTTTCTCTTTCTGACTTACTTCATTATGTATAACAGTCTCTAGATCCATCCATATCTCTGAAAATGGCACAATTTTGTTCCTTTTTATAATTGAATAATATTCCATTGTGTGTGTGTGTTTGTGTGTGTGTGTGTGTGTGTGTGTATACCACATCTTCTTTATTCATTCCTCCATTGATGTACATTGAGGTTGCTTCCATGTCCTAACTGTTGTAAATAGTGCTGCGATGAATATTGGGATTCATGTGTCTCTTTGAATTATGGTTTTCACCCAGAAATGGTATTGCTGGGTCATATGGCAGTTCTATTTTATTTTTTTTTTGGCTCCTCCATAATGTTCTCCATAATGTCTGTATCAGTTTTCATCCCCACCAACAGTGTAAGAGGATTCACTTTTCTCCACTCCCTCTCCAACATTTATTGTTTGTAGATTTTTCGATGATCGCCCTTCTGACCAGTGTGAGGTAGTACCTAATTGTAGTTTTGATTTGCATTTCTCTAATAATTAGTGATGTTGAGCATTTTTCATGTGCCTTTTGGTTATTTGTATGTCTTCTTTGGAGAAATGCCTATTTTAGGTCTTCCACAGAGTTCTTGAATTCTACTAGTGGCTTGCTGTTGAATGCCTAACACAGTGAGGGGTTCATGGTAACTGAGAGAGGTTGTTCTCCAGCAGTGTTTCAACTGACAATGCAATTTTGTATGTAGCCCTAAAGTTTAGACGTAATGTTTTCCAAATACCATGAGGTCATAAGAATCTTAGGTAATAATTCACATTATATAAGTGACAATGAAAATGAACCAGATGCCAGTTTATAGTTTTACATTCAGAATTTTAACTGCCATGTGTAGCAGAAGGCTCCCATTGGCTGATAGTTTCTGTATCTCATGGAAAATAATCTACAGAAGTTGTATTACATTGGAAGGTTTCTTGGTGATAAAGACGATTGAGTGGCATTACTTCAGTACCTCTATTATTGAATGCCATTGTGATATAAAAGCCTTGCACATCCATCTCTGACATGTGCCAAATGGAATAGTGAGCTGAACCATCTTCCCAATGATTTCCCAAAATGCTGCTTAAGAAACAGTATTATTTTCTCATTTGTTTCTCTCTTCAGCAATATGACCAATCCCTGTCTTTACACTATGAATTTTTAAATATAAATTTCAGTATAAGAGCTAATAATTCAGTTCTCTGAATCACAAGCATCTCCAAGTTTCCTACCTTGCTTCCTCCCTTCCTTCATTTTAATAAAGAGATACCTTGATTTGACTTGTTCTTCCTCAAAACTTCCTAGCCATGTATGTAAGGATGATATTTTGGCTTTATATGTATGATTAATTTAACATTAGTCATTAGTACATATTGGCACCTCCAGTGGTTAGAAGTAAAAGTCTCTAAACAAAGTCAGACTACTTCATCAAATAAACTAAATTCATAATTTTAGTTTATTTTAAACAGATTTTTCAGATGGGGTCAGATTCTTTCAGTTATCTTCCATGAGGAATGGCTATAATCATGAGATACACTAGAAAAGTATATAGTTATATTAGTTATGGTTTCTACAAAGAAGAAATGGGCATTTATGTAAATGTGTAAATTTATAGACTGGATTTTGCAAATGAAGTTTTGTACATACCCACTGAGGAATGTATTTGTTGTGAACTGTTGGAAAAAGTAGGGCCGTTCACTGAAAGATGGCATAGGGTTAGTACATTTTTGCTTTATTAATGTTAGGATGATTTTCATAAAGCTGCTGAGTAACTAGATTGGGAGTTTCTGTGTAGATAGTAACTATATAGACTTCAGCACAACCTTGGATTGATTCACATCAACTTTTTTGTAATATAGCGAAGCATGAGTTGTATCAATTTAATGGTAGGTGGATTTGGGACAATAAAATGCTATATGGAAGATCCAGATCAGCCAGGAGTGAAACTTCTGGTTGCTTCTATGGAAATATTTGTATAGATTAGACACTCATAAAATTACTGAACTTTATATGAATTATGATTGTATTTAATCAGATTGAATTAAAATCTAACAGAAAGGGCTGGATTTTTGAATTGTCAAACTGGACTCAAAAAAATTTGAGATCTTAACCATAATCTAGTTAATTACATTTATATACCAATTATCTAAAATGTTCAGTAGTTGATAGTAAGTTCTACACATCTTCTGAAATGCTCTAGAAAAAAGTTTTTTAAAAAGTTCAGATTGTCATTGGAAAGTAAATGCCAAAGTGGTTAAAAAAAACAAATGGACTTTTATATGCAGTTTTCCCTGACGATTGCTTCAGGAGCCAGGATGGATCTGCAGAATAGGAGAGAGGGAAAAAAAAAATGGGTGCTGGATGGAACATCTGAAGCTGCAGCATAGTGAAGATGATACTGCTGCTTCTCAATAAACAAAGAGTCTATTTCATGGGCTCTCAATGGTTCAGCTATTCAGAATTCACGGAGCCACTTTAGAAGGTCAGGCTGTGTGCCAGTCCAGAGCAACACAAAGACAAATACAAAAGACTCTGAAGAAAGTTTACATTCAGTGTGTGGGACAGACTTGCAAAACTAATCATTGCAGTTCAGTGCAAAAAGGACTTTGATGTTTTAGTGATTTATTTATTATTTACAAAAAATGTGAGAATTTTCTCAAACATCTGCCAGATGTTAGTACATGGTTCATATGCACACATGTAAATAGGGTTTGAGTTCACATACATGTGGGGAACACTAGGTTCTATACCTTTGTTGTACATTTTCATGAAACCTTTGGTATACTTCTACTCATAACTCTAACAGAGCAGATTATAGGAGGCAACCTTTTCTGAATTATTCTTCCAGAGAGGCATGTTTCTTAGAGCTAGGATCTTAGGGACCATACCCTTGGTAAATCTTGGGAGAAAGAAAAAGAGAGGGAAGAGCATCCATATCTCACTGGAACAGTTGGGAACATCTTTACATGGAAGAATAAACAGTGTTTCTGCAGGGGGAAAATTGTAGAAGGAAACATGAGGGAAAGGAACAAGGAAGAACACAGATAAGAAAAAAAAAAGAAAAATGAGACATGGGGTGGGAGGAGGGAGGGAGGTTCAAGAGGGAGGCAACATAGGTATACCTGTGGCTGATTCACGTAAATGTGTGGTAGAAACCAACACAATATTGTAAAGCAATTATCCTTCAATTAGAAATAAATTTTTTTTTTAAAGAAAGAGATAAAAGAACACAAGGGTTTTAGGAAATGACAAGAATACCCGGGTAATTGGAGCAAATAACACACACGAAACGCAGTGTGGTAGGTAGACGGTGTGATTGGTCAGTTAGGTCAGAGCAGATTATGATGACCTTATGATGCCCTTCCAAAGAAGTATAATTTTATCTCATTGTGAAAGAAAGCCGCAGAGGTTTCATGCAGAGAGTGATCAGATTTCATTTAAATTGCATATTCTGTCAGTAGCCGTGCGTAGAGGTTGCCTGAAGGCATGCATGCAAAATCCCAGATATTGGGCCAAGCTTGGGATTTTACTTCAAGTATTCACCGAAGGCTTACTCTTTAAACAACACTGTTAACATTATATAAAGGAATTTCCATTTATCTGTGTCAAGCATAGAGAAACGGCCAAAGGCAGACACCTGGGGTAGGAGGGGCATGAGGTGCAGTGAGCAAAGCCATGGACATAATGGACTTTGAACTGTGCTTTGAAGCAAGGGTAGGATTTCATAGATGTGGCTTGTAGCCCATTCAAGTATTCTGTGCATCCCTGGAAGTGGGCCAGTGTCCTAGAGCAGCAGAACCTCTGGGTTCTGATGCCTGATGGTCTGAGGTGGAGCTGACATAAAAATGACAGATATAAAGTGCACAATAAGTGAAATGTGCTTCAATCATCCCCAAACCACCCCCTCACCATCTCCCTGGGTCTGTGGAAAAATCGTCTTCCACAAAACTGGTCCCTGGTGCCAAAAAGGTGGGGGAGTGCTGTCTTAGAGGATGCGAATCGACCAAGTATCTTCTCATTGACTAGCTCCTGAATTGCTTGTTATCACTTGTAAGTCTGTGGTTTCTGTTAGAGTCATCATTACAGTTTAGAAGCAAAATAATGGAATAAATTAAGTCATCAAAATAACATAATTCAAGAGTTTCCACTTTAACTTTCATTCCAGGCACTGATTACAAATGTAAATTTCTGTTTTCAGCCTTAGATATCTAATGAAGTAGTTCTGTGCTCTTAGTTTTTAGCATTTGATGTAGGAGATCTCTGTCTATGGGATTCCCAGATGGTGCTAGTGGTAAAGAACCCACCTGCCAATGCAGGAGATGTAAAAGAAGCGGGTTCAATCCCTGGGTTGGAAAGATCCCCCAAAAAAGGGCATGGTAACCCACTCAGGTATTCTGGCCTGGAGAATTCCAAGGACAGAGGAGCCTGGTGGGCTACAGTTCATGGGGTCGCAAAGAGTCTGACACATCTGAAGGGACTTAGCACACATGCACACATCTCTGTCTACAAAGTGAGAAACTGACACAAAAGACAGGCAAACTTGACTTAATTCTTTTAGTAAATGTGTAACCTACAGCCTGGGATTCATCATCGCAAATCTTGGAGCTTCCAATCTGTGTCAGAGGGATAATAGCCTTATCAATCTCAAAGGATTGTTGGGAAGATCAAATATCAATACGTAGAGCATATAAAGCATTTACTGCAAAGCCTGGCACTTATATGTCAGTCAAATGAGCTACTATAACTGTTGTTCCTCCTTGGAGCAACTTCAGTGATGTGGATTTCTGACCAAATGATGAAGTTTCCCTTTAGTCTATCTCCATCACTCTGATTCTTCTGGAAAGGAGAAACTTAACATGGATGTTATCTTTTTTTTTAAATGTATAACTCCATAAAAACCTGGGGTTCTTTACTTTTATAAAAGATTTTAATTGAGTTATAATTTATATACTATACAATTCACTTGCTTTACTTGTACAAGTCAATGATTTTTGGTATATTTACAGAGTTGTGTAACTACTACCACTGGCATAGAGGTGTGTGTGTGTGTGTGTGTGTGTGTGGCCACAAGTGGCATGTGAGATCTTAGTTCCATGACCAGGGGTCGAACCCGTGTCCCGTGATTTGTAATAACAGAGTCTTAACCACCAGACCACTAGGGAAGTCCCAACATTAATATTATCTTGAAGAATGGGAGCCATTGTCCAGGGCATTCCAGGGAATGCCATCTAAGTTTACAGTTTCAGTTCTCTAAAAAGAGCAAAGTCTGTGAATTCTGGAGATCTCGTTTCAAAATTTGGTTCTAAAGAGATGTCGTTATACCTTTGGCCTATTTATGCCGGATGGCTGCATTCCTTTATTAGTGTTTCCAACAGAACTAGACACCAGGGAGGAAATCAAGTAAACGTTGCTTGTCTAGTCAGACAGCCCCCTTATATGTGTCCTTCATTCCTCTCAAGAGGATTTCATTCACTGTATTTGTTTGGATGAATCTTGAAGCAGAAGACTGTACTAAGCTAAAAGCATACAGAATATAGTCTCTTTGTTTTGATAAAGCTTGCAGGCACTTATGAGAAATGGGGAAATAAAATTAATAACATTTGCTGAATATTATAACTTATGAGCATACTGGGCAATTTCACATGAGTCGCATTGTTTTATCTTTCAAAGTTGTCAGGTCATATAGAAAACTGCCATAATCTGAGTGGTTGGATTTGTGGTCCGGAAAAAAATATTCCTGTATTCATTTAGTGGGATTCCACAGGTGGCTCAGTCAGAAAAGAATCTGCCTGCAGCTCAAGAGACCCAGGTTCAATCCCTGGAGGAAAAAATGGCAATTCATTCCAATATTCTTGCCTGAGAAATCTAATGGACAGAGGAGACTGATGGGCAACAGTCCATGGGGTCACGCATGGGCATGGTGATAGCATATTTGAGAAGCTAATTGGTACGTATGCAAGAAATCTGCTCGTATATAGGCTAATGCATCAGTGAAACCACTGTTAATGAAAAACAAAGACAAGTGTAGGACCAAAAACAAAAAAGTCTTAAAAAGCCTTGCAAGATAGTTTGTTTTTTTTTTTAATTCTCATTGCACACATAAAGAAACAAGGTCAGTGGAAGTAAAATCAATATGCCCAGCTGATAAATAGTAAAGATGAATTTTATTCCAGATTAAATTTCTCCAAAGCCCAAATTCTTCCCTGGTGCCTCACCATGCACATTTAGAAGATGCTGTGCTCTCTGTAATTGTGATGACTGTCTCTTCCCTTTCTATGTGCTGGGCTTCATGCATGCTGAGTTGAGGACATGCATATACCCAACTAGGGCCTCAGCAGTTGAAAGCACATCCTGAGTATGGTTGCCAGACTTAGCAAATAAAATTCAGGTTACCCATATAAATTTGAATTTCAAATACACAACAAATAATTATTTTTTAATTAATTTATTTTTAACTGAAGGATAATTGCTTTACAGAATTTAATTGTTTTCTGTGAAACCTTAACATGAATCAGCCATAAGTATACATATGTCCCCTTCCTCTTGAACCTCCCTCCTATCTCCCTCCCCATCCCACCTGTTTAGGTTGATGCACAGGCCCCATTTGAGTTCCCTGATGCATACAACAAATTCCCATATTAGCTATCTATTTTACATATGGTAATGTAAGTTTCCATGTTACTCTCTCCATACATCTCATCCTCTCCTCCCCTCTCCCATGTCCATAAATCTGTTTTCTCTGTCTGTTTCTCCATTGCTGCCCTGCAAATAAGTTCTTCAGTACCATTCTTCTAGATTTCGTATATGTGTTCAGTTCAGTTCAGTTCAGTCACTCAGTCCTATCCATCTCTTTGCGAGCCCATGAATCGCAGCACACCAGGCCTCCCTGTCCATCACCAACTCCCGGAGTTCACTCAGACTCACGTCCATCGAGTCAGTGATGCCATCCAGCCATCTCATCCTCTGTCATCCCCTTCTCCTCCTGCCCCCAATCCCTCCGAGCATCAGAATCTTTTCCAATGAGTCAACACTTCACATGAGGTGGCCAAAGTACTGGAGTTTCAGCTTTAGCATCATTCTTTCCAAAGAAATCCCAGGGCTAATCTCCTTCACAATGGACTGGTTGGATCTCCTTGCAGTCCAAGGGACTCTCAAGAGTCTTTTCCAACACCACAGTTCAAAAGCATCAATTCTTCGGGGCTCAGCTTTCTTTACAGTCCAACTCTCAAGTCCATACATGACCACTGGAAAAACTATAGCCTTGACTAGACGGACCTTTGTTGGCAAAGTAATGTCTCTGCTTTTCAATATGCTATCTAGGTTGGTCATAACTTTTCTTCCAAGGAGTAAGCGTCTTTTAATTTCATGGCTGCAGTCACCTGCAGTGTTAGAATATGATATTTATCTTTTTCTTTCTGACTTACTTCACTCTGTATAATAGGTTCTAGGTCCATCCACCTCCTCAGAACAGACTCAAATGCATTCCTTTTTATGGCTGAGTAATATTCCATTATGTATATGTACCACAACTTCTTTATCCATTCATCCATTGATGGACATCTAGGTTTCTTCCATGTTCTTACTATTGTAAATAATGCTGCATGATCATTGGGGTACATATGTCTTTCAATTTTGGTTTCCTCAGGGTATGTGCCTAGGAGTGGGATTGCTGGGTCATATGGTGGTTTTATTCCTAGTTTTTAAAGAAATCTCCATACCATCTTCCATAGTGGCTGTATCAATTTACATTCCCACCAACAGTGCAAGAGGGTTCCCTTTTCTCCATACCCTCTCCAGCATTTATTGTTTGTAGACTTTTTGATGATGGCCATGCTGACAAGTGTGGGGTGATATCTCATTGTAGTTTTTTTTTTTCCATTTATTTATTTTTTATTGAAGTATAATTTACAGAATTTTACTGTTTTCTGTAAAACCTCAACATGAATCAGCCATAGTTTTGATTTGCATTTCTCTGATAATAAATGATATTGGCATCTTTTCATGTGTTTGTTAGCCATCTGTTTTTCTTCTTTGGAGATATATCTGTTTAGGTCATTTGCCCACTTTTTGATTGGATTTTTTCTGGTATTGAGTTTTATGAGCTGCTTCTATATTTTGGAAATTAATCCTTTGTCAGTTGTTTCATTTGCTATTATTTTATCCCATTCTGAGGGTTGTCTTTTCAGCTTGTTTTAAGTTTCCTTTGCTGTGCAAAACCTTTTAAGTTTAATTAGGTCCCACTTGTTTACTTTTGTTTTTACTTCCATTACTCTAGGAGGTGGGTCATAGAGGATCTTGCTTTGGTTTATGTCATTGAGTGTTCTGCCTATGTTTTCCTCCAAGAGTTTTATAGTTACTGGTCTTCAATTTAGGTCTTTAATCCATTTTGAATTTATCTTTATTTATGGTGTTAGAAAGTGTTCTAATTTCATTCTTTTACATGTAGCTGTTGAGTTTTCCCAGCACCACTTGTTGAAGAGGCTGTCTTTACCCCATTGTATATTCTTGCCTCCTTTGTTAAAAATTAGGTACCCATAAGTACATGGGTTTATTTCTGGGCTTTCTATCTTGTTCCATTGGTCTATATTTCTGTTTTTGTGCCAATACCATATTGCCTTGATGACTGTAGCTTTGTAGTATAATCTGAAGTCAGGAAGGTTGATTCCTCCAGTCTTCTTTCTCAAGACTGCTTTGGCTATTTGAGGTCTTTGTGTTTCCATATGAATTGTGAAATTTTTTGTTCTAGTTCTATGAAAAATGTCATTGGTAATTTGATAGGGATCACATTGAATCTGTAGATTGCATTTGGTAGTATAGTCATTTTCACAATATTGATTCTTCCTACCCAGGAACATGGACTATCTCTCCATCTGTTTATATCATCTTTGATTTCTTTCATCAGCATCTTATAACTTTCTGTATACAGTTCTTTTGTCTCCTTAGGTAGGTTTATTCATAGATATTTTATTCTTTTTTGTTGCAATGGTGAATGGGATTGATTCCTTAATTTCTTTTTCTGATTTTTCATTGTTAGTATATAGGAATGCAAGTGATTTCTGCGTATTGATTTTGTGTCCTGTGACTTTGCTAAATTCACTGATTAGCTCTAGTAATTTTCTGATAGTATTTTTAGGGTTTTCTATGTATAGTATCATGTCATCTGCAAACAGTGGACAGCTTTACTTCTTTTCCAATCTGGATTCGTTTTATTTCTTTTTCTTCTCTGATTGCTATAACTAGGACCTCCAAAACTGTGTTGAAAAATAGTGGTGAGAGTGCACACCCTTGTCTTGTTCCTGAGATACACAATGAATAATTATTTGATGAATTATAGACATATTTGATGAATTTCATGGGGCATATATATATATATATAAAAGCTTATTTTTTATTTACATAAAATTCAAATCATCTCAGTTTGAACTGTTTTATCTGGTAACACTAACTTTAGGGCTATAAACATCATGAGGCACGGCCCCTTACTGATCCAGGTCTATCTTACACTTCACTCCCCAGAAAGGCTGAATTAAAATGATTCTAGGGAGTGCAGAAAGATAAGGAGAATTAATGGAAAAGATGAGCATGGGAAATTGAAATGAGTGTTATGTGTATCTCCATGGGTAACTCTGCTTGTTGCATGATGAAAATTAGACAAAAGTAATACTAATCTGTTTTCTAATTATCTCTGGGCAGCTATAATCGTTTCACATGGCAAATTCAACCTGTAAACTCGATGCTGAGCATGATGGGTCCTGCCATCAGAGCAGTCATTGAAGTATTTTAAAGCAAGGTTGTAAGTGCAAGTGAAATAGCTTAGCACTTCAAATATGGATGCTTGAGAAAACAAATGGTAACATGATAACTTAGCTAATCAACTTTTGAGAAAGAGAAGAGCATTTAACTTACCAAAAGATGCCATTCAAGGCAGTATTAATGAAGTAATAACAGCTGCCTCTTTATCTGTTCACTACCTATTCATTTCCCCATTATATTCAGGCTGCTAAGTTCTATCATAAACATATTTGTACGAGAGTTTGAAGCTTTTTGTTCCTACGAGAGGAAAAGTAGGTATTTATTTTCTGGAGTTGTACTATGGAATTGAAATGGTGATGAAGTGATTACTCTTTTCTATAGCTTTGAGAAAAAAAGATGCTATGGGATTCAAGCAGTATAATTGAAATATATATATATTCTGAAGCCAGGCATATGTGCATCAAATCTTGACTTTATCTTATATATGCTATGGGATCGGACTGTCTCTCTTTCCATCCATCCATCCAGCCACATGTATGTAGACTAATCTCCCTCGCGCCCTCTTTCTCAGTTCATTAATATAAAGATGGATGATAGAGCACACCACATGTGCATTTATTGACATGTATTAGATACTTTGATTATGTCCTCCCTTTCTGCATTGCCTGATGGGCTGTACTGTGTTTGCTGTGTTTGTTTACTGATCTGTGAGTCTGTGTGAATGTGTGTTCATAAACCCTCAAAATTGAAGGGTATACTAGCTGTTTGCTTCATCAGACCTCCCCAGCCCCTTCCCAATGCCTGCCTTTCATGGGTCCTTGGTAGCCTTCTGAGGGCATTGCTGAAGAGATACAGTTGAGAAGAGCAGCTGCTCTGGATGTGGACTTCTGTCCCTCCTAAACCCCACATGCAATCAAACCTTCTGCTTAGCATAGCCCAGGAAAATGACTAATATTCTGCATGGATAGAGACGGTATTGATGGTATGATTTCCAGGGTCATGGAAGCCCTGCTGTCTAATGAAATCTTAACTTGTTCCCTAATCATTTTGCCCAATTCCACCATGGCAGCTTGTGATGCATGGGATACCACAGCAAACCAAGGACCAGTGAATTTTAGGCCCATCATGACTCACTTTTCTCACTTCATCTCATTTACCCATGCCAGTCTCAACCATTCAAGCCACACTTGCTTCCTTGAGCACACCATCATCTTTCTGGTTGAATCTGTCCCTTTTAACCGATCAGTTCTTTATATTGAAAGGAAATCTGGCTCTTTGTACCAGTGCCATTATGTCACAGATTTCTGGGACTTAATCTTCATTCTTATAATTACCAGGGTTGTGACTTTGGGTTCATTAACAGGCTCCGACATGTTTTCTTGTATAAAAACAGGGACAAACAGGACACATTCAACAACTGTTGGAATGGATGAAAATACTTTCTTTAGTCAACCTACATCTGTCCTCTAAACTGTTCCTTCACCTAATATTGTATTTAATACCTCAAGACAGTTATCTTGGCCTATCTCTAAGTCTTATCTCCTGAATGATACAGTCAACCTTGAACAACAGTTTTGAACTGTGAAGATTATACTAAAATTTTTTTCAGTAGTAAATACTACAGTACTACATGTTCCTCATTGTTGAATCTTCAGATACAGAGAAGTTGTGCATATGGAAAGCTAATTATCAGCCCTGGTAGCTCAGCTGGTAAGAATCCACCTGCAATGCAGGACCCTGGTTCGATTCCTGGGTCAGGAAGATCCCCTGGAGAAGGGATAGGCTACCCACTCCAGTATTCTTGGGCTTCCCTGGTGGCTCAGATAGTAAAAGATCCACCTGCAATGCAGAAGACCTGGGTTCAATCCCTGGGTTGGGAAGATCCCCTGGAGGAGGGCATGGCAACCCACTTCACTATTCTTGCCTGGAGGATCCCCATGGATAGAGGAACCTGGAGGGCTTTGGTCCATGGGGTCCCAAAGAGTTGGACATGACTGAGTGACTAAGTACAGCACAACTATCAGTTACAAACAGATTTTCTTTTGTGTGATAGGTCAGCATCCCTAACTCTCATATTGTTCAAGGCTCAAAAGTACTTACTTTGATATTATTTTCAACTCTTTCTTTCCTGCACATTTTTCTGGAAAAACGATGGCTTGTCAGAATCTCTTCAGAAATCGAAATCTATTTCCCAAGGAGGTATTTTGAAATTTATGTAAGATAATATATATCATCAATGTAGAGTAGCCCATGTATAGTAAATACTTCAAAACATCTTAATTTATCTTCCTTTTCTTTCTTGGTATGCTATAACTTTACTCATTCAATTTATAATATCATTTGCTTATTTTATGTCATTCAGTGGGCATTTTGTGAGCAGTTTCCTGTAGTTTTTTTTTTTTCCCCCATCCAGCCACTTTCCTAAATATATGTGCACATTTTCCATGGAAGAGAATATAGTGTGCAATATTTTTCCTAGTATTGTTGAGTTTTATTGCTATTGTAATTTTGTTGGGATTTATTTGTAATTTATTCTGACTTTGTATTTGTATAAGAGATATGAACATAATGGATTTATGCCTAGTTTTAAATTATCTACCATTAAAATTTTCCTGAAATTAAAAAAGCGCTGGTGTCATAAAGCTATAGTTGTCTAATGTAGTTTTCAGTCTGCAAAAATATCTTTGGGTCACTTTTAGGGAATTTGTCTAGGGATGCCTTTTACCAGACTCTATTTATAGGATAATTTACTTTCCAAATGTAAGACTTTACATTTACTGCTATCATTTGTCATGTCTGTTTTAGCCCATTTTTCTGTCCACCAGGTATAAAACTCACAGATTTTTTTAAATGTATTGATTGTATCTTATAATAACTTGAACTCATTCAGTCATTCTGATTTTTAAATACTCACACTGACAAGAAAGGACAGAATGAGACAGGTAGAGATGTTTTTTAATGTTTATGGTTAATTTTTAAAATGGGGTTGTAATATCATAACTACAGTTGCAAATTTCAAAATCCTCTTTCTTTGGCTTAGTGCTATGATAGAAAAATGTCTTAGATTTGGAAAGTCTATCTTCTCTTCAGGAAAAATTATCTCTTAATTATAACTTTTTTATAATTGTTTTTGCCCCCATGTGTGACCATTTGTATATTTTACTACTGAGAAATCATTGAGTTTTCCAACAGAATTATGACAAAGGTTGCAAAGGCATGATGTTCTAGTAGCTGAACCATGAGTGTTAAAGAATTTATCTTTGGAAAAGCTAGAGCTTTCTCTGAAGACTACAAGTGCAAAGGGAAGATTGCATTATTATACTCAATATCCTAGGAGGCTGATGATCCCATCAAATTACAATTTTTGAAAGAACAGGATATGAAAACTATTATTCATTAAATATATTATGAACACAATACTATTTTTGCTAGTTTATAGTTACTTCAGTTTGTAGAACTGCCATTTATGTAAAAGTGAGACTAAATGATTAACACTAAATATGAACTATAATTTGTCAATACTGAACTTCAGAAATATTAATACACACACACATACACACACAGAAATATTAATACACACACACATACACAGTAGGAAGCCAACTGCAATATGATCACTGTAATATCTTGATTTTGACAAAAATCAGAAATTATAGATCTCCTTATGGGGAATTTTTCCTGGATGTCACTTGGAAATAAATCCCCCTTTTAAACTTTGAAAGTGGTTAAGATCTGGTTCAGTTTGAGATTCTGTCACACACAGATGCTAACTCATATGTATGGACATCTTTTATTAAAAATGCCATAAGAGCTTTTTTTTATCCTTCTTCATTTTTCTGTCAAAGATATTTTTTCATGAAATAAAGATGATTTCATTTCCCTGGTTTCAACATTGCTTCATAGAAGAATGAATTATTTTTTTCTCCTACCATCCGTTTTCTTTTCATATGCCCTCAATTTCCCTTACTCATTTATCTTATTTTTTTAAAGACTTTTTTTAAAAAGACTTGAAGCTCAACTCTCACCAGCAACATTTTTCATATATATGAGTTGGAAAGTCCTTTGTCGGGAGGGGGATGTGTGTGTACGTGCTCAGTCACTCAGAGGGGGATATACTTTTAACAATTCTGAGCTCTCTTTAGAGTTCAAATTGGATCAATATGTTCCAAAGATTTTTCAGTGAAATTAAAGCCATTTTAAATGTGTCATGTCATCTTTTCCAACTGACTTACTGGAGTAATAATGGAGTTTGAGGTTTACTCTTGTCAGTGCCACATCAATTTATTTAGAATATTTCTATGACTAGTTATAGTTATAATAACTTGGGTCAAAGCAGTCTTTGAAACATTTGAGTCTAGACTCCAAAATCAAATAATTTTATTATGATGTGACACCCATCAATGTTAAAGACTTGCTTGTACTCAAGTACCCAGAGACAAAGCTAAGTCACTTCAGTCGTGTCCGACTCTGTGCGACCCCATAGACGGCAGCCCACGAGGCTCCCCCGTCCCTGGGATTCTCCAGGCAAGAACACTGGAGTGGGTTGCCATTTCCTTCTCCAATGCATGAAAGTAAAAAGTGAAAGTGAAGTCGCTCAGTTGTATCAGACTCTTCGCAACCCCATGGACTGCAGCCTACCGGGCTCCTCCGCCCATGGGATTTTCCAGGCAAGAGTACTGGAGTGGGGTGCCATTGCCTTCTCCGTAAGAATCAACAGCAAGCGTTTATTGACTACCTGCTACTAGGAACAGTCTTATTATTCCATCCTTAGTGCTATTGTCTTTCCACTGCAGCCTGTTTAAATTTCCCATCCTTTTAATTTTGCTATTTACATCTAGATGGCTAGTTGTATTCCTTCTTCAGTGAGGATTTTGTAAGATCTCCTTGAGGTTTGATGACACCACTGTAACACCATTTTAATTAACAAAAATACTTTTAATACAGATGTAGTTCCTATCCTTCAGAAATTTCTTGGACATTCAATTTCCTGGAAAATGTCTTTTCATCAATTATTTTGATCTGGTTGAAGATAACGGTGTAGCAAAGAGTCAGTTGTTCCTATTATTAGATCCTGATATGTCATTGCTATTTTCATGGAGAGTCTGTGCTACATTTATCTGTGGGTCCCCTATGCCCAGCCCAGAGATGAAGATATAACAGGTCCTTATTAAATGTTATTGGAAGATTAGATTTCCATTAAGTAGCTTATAATGTCTTTATGTACCCTAGCATCACCTTCTGTTCCACTGGAAGTTTTATTCTATTCTTACCTAGACGATGTTTAAAATTCTCTCATATTGAAAAACAAAACTAAAACCTAAGCTAAACAAAAAGTATGCTTGAAAGAGTTTACAGCAAATTAGAGAGAACTTGGCTCTGAATTAAGTTTTCCAACTCCTGCTGTACAGAGCAAATTGTTAGAATCCACATACATAATTGAGCTTCAACTGAAGGCTTTGTTCTATAATTTGCTCTAAAGTAATTAGAAAAATGTGCATGAAAGCATGACACATATAAATCACAGGTATATTCATCAGAATGTATTTTGTGTACTTTATAGCTCATTTTGTGAAGCTAAATTGACTGTATTGAAACAGATAATTAAGGGAAGGTAAAGGGACTAGTATTTTCCCAGCAACTGCAGGAGCAAGACACTATGCCAGAGCCTGCACAGACTTTCCCAGTTAATCTCCTCTGATGCAAGTATTACCACCACTTCACAAATAAGGAAACTGGACTATGTGAAAACCTGAGCATGTGGGTAATTGGCAAACATACTCTTCTTTGCTGAACACAGGCAAAGACTAACCAAAATAATTAGAACTTATATCAAACTAATTGGTGGTAGAAAGAGAAGTCGAAAAGCCCAGTTTACCTGGTGGACACTTCAGTTATTTTTACAAGGGCAGTTTATATTATTGAGGTATTTTGAATAAGCTACATTTATTTAAAGTTACAATTTAACTTGCAATGATGAACCTACAGATCGTTTTTTAAAGAAATACTAACACATTGTGTTATTACTGTACAGTGAATGAGGACTGTTTTTAAGACCTTCTTTTTATTGCTGTTTTCCTTGGCTAAATGGAGCCAGATGATTAGATATTATAAAGAGCATAAACTGGTTCAATAAAATTGAACTTGGAGACAAATCCAATTCTATATTCTAACATAGAATTTCTTAAGGTGTGTTCTCTAGTGATATTAAGTACTGTTTTACACATACATACACACACACAGAGGCACACACTTATATGATAGAAAATTCAAAAATAAATAAGTGCTTCCATATAAAAGAATTCCATGGTCAACCATGTTGAAGAACTGCTATGTTAAAAAAAATTAAACTCATGCTTTTAAATTATACACATTCTTATATCCATTAATACAAAAATGTTCTTTCAAAACTCCAAGGGCAAAACAGAATTTGCAAAGTCCCCAAACCATTTTGATCACAAAAAATCCTTTTACAAAGAACAATTGTTAACTCTTGGATAATAAGTGATCATCATGATGCATTTTGGGAAATATTTAGTCATTTAACAAATATTTATCTATATTTATATTAATATTTATTTATTTAACAAAAGTGTACTAGCACTAAGTGCCAGTCATTGAATAGGCATTGGGAATGCAGAATGATTAAAATGGAAAAAAGATTCCTGCCTCTTTGGAGCTACTATTCTAGTAATGGAAATAACATATATAAGACAAAAAAGCACATGGGACTCTAATGAGTCTTAAGGAGTGCAAAAATGTAGAAGAGGGCAGGAAATGTCAGTATAAGGAGCTGACTTTCTAAATAGAATACCAGGGAAAGACTCACTGAGAAAGTAACATAAACGATTGAAGTGAAGGAGCAAGCTATGTGGATTTCTGACCAGTTTTCCAAGCAGAGGAGAGCCCAAATTCAAGAACTAAAGATCTGTGTGTCTGCAGCAGAGTGGGCAAGGAGATCTATCATAGGATATGAAATCAGAGAAGTTATAGGGACCCAGATCAGCTATGTCCTTATGGGTTATAGTGAGGAATTTGGCTATGAATGAAATAGAAAACGCTTGGAGAGTTTTGAGCACCAGAATGACCAAATCTGTATTGTGTTTTTTGTTTTGTTTTGTTTGTTTGTTTTGTTTTGTTTGAGAAAAGGTAGGTATTATCAAGTAGGAAAGCAGACAGATCAGGTATGGGGCTGTTGCAAGGGTCCAGAGGTCACAAGATGTGACCTGCACAAAGCTTTCAGCAGTAGGGTGGATAAAATAAAAGCTTGGATCTGTACTGAAGGGAGAGATATACTGGATTTGTTAATAAATCAGATAATGGGTATGGCAGAGAGAGCAGTCAAGGATGATTTTGGCATTTAGACTCAGTAACTGGAAAGATGGTTGCCATTTATCAGAATGGACAAGTCCATGAGAAGAGGAAGTTTGAGGAGGGAAGGTTAAGTACTGGGTTAATTTTTAGATGTAGTAATTCTGAGATACTTTTTGGGTGTGCACATGCAGAGGTTACTTTAGTAGTTTAGATGACTACTAAAGTAGGCAGTCAGTGTCACCCAATGGCAAATTGTTTGCATAGAGCACATGGAAATTCCAAAATTAGAATGGGTTAGATTTAAGGGGCCAATTGTAATTTATAAAATCCTCAACATGAACTAAAATTCTGTAAGGTTCTTTAGTGTGGACATGCTTCTGGCAGAAACAACCAAATAAAAAAAAATATGAGTAGAGAGGTTGCAAAATCACAAGCTCTAACTCTAAAGCAGATCTCATTCATTGTGTTTTGGAGACCAAGCATTGGAGTTAACCAGAGAATAGCAGAGGTGGTTATTGAGTGCTTTGAGATGGCTCAACTCTTCCTCTGAAGGAATCTCTGTAGGAGGTTTTCTCAAGAGTCCTGCTGATGAGAAGCACTCTGCTCTCAATATCTTCAATTAATTCAGTCCTAGAGGAGTTGTTGCTGGTCTATAGATCTTCTGTTTTGACAAAGATAGCTTGTGACATCACTCTGTCAATCTGAACGACTTCTATTTTGAGACTGATGACAGCTAGCCAGAAAAGCCAATACTCTAAGTGAATTTAATAGACTCTATTCAACTACTTGAGTTGCTATGGAAACCTTATTAGAAAATATTGGAAATATACATGATCTTTCTAGGCAATATTTTTTTCTAAACAACATGAGTGCCTTTATGTGTAGAGAAAGTGTTGTGTTTTTTTTTTTTTAATGTGAATATATAAAATGTATAAAGCATTAGGGTAAAATTTAAACATTTAATATAAAGCATAAACCCAAGTAACCATGCATTTCAAAGAAAAAAATATTGCTGGCTATTGAGAAGCCAATCACTTACCCCTTCCAAATCACAACATTCTCTCAGAAAGAAAAAAAAAAACAATATTCTAAGATGGTGTTCATTTTCTTGCTTGTGTTTAGCATTTTACTACCTAAATACAATAGTTTAATTTAGCCTGATTAATTGTATATTAATAAACATATTTGAACATATATTCATTATGTGAATATATAATATAATAGACTTACCCATTTCCAAAATCATTGTAGATGGTGACTGCAGCCATGAAATTATCACGTTTTTCTTTTTTTTTCTTAATCTTATAATATTAAAAATAATTCTGTCTTGAGCATTTCAGTAGCCATAGTTGTACAAGTGTTTATTCATTTCTATTTAATATTGTCGGGCAATGGAGTGTGCTTATCTTCACATTTAATAGACAATGCAAACTTCTTTTGTTTCCGTGGTTTTGTTGTCTTGTCATTTATTTTCCCAAAGAGGTTGAGCCAATTTACATTCCAACCAGAATTGTGTAAGAATTTCTGTTACTCTGTGTTACCTCCCACATCTGAAATGGTCCCTAGTTTTAATATTTTGCCATTCTGATTTATGTAAATAACATCACATTGTCTCCCAAGTGGGATCTTGAGCACATTTTTGTGTTTATTTGTCATTCAGATAATTTGTTTGTGAAGTTATTTGTTAGATATCTTACTTGTTTATCAAAGGATTTTTTAATTTTCTTATCAGTTTCTTATTTATATAAGATACAATTTACAGCTTTATAATAAATCTGTATTTCTGATAGATCAAATAGGTAAAACAATATTTTCCGAGGATGTCCTCGTTATCCTGGGCTATTTGTGTTTCCATATACATTTTACAATCAGCTTTTTAAAATGGGGAAAAATTAGCTTATTTTTATTTTCATTGAAGTTACATTAAATCTACAAATGAGTTTGTAAAGTACTTGTAAATCTTTGAAAATGAAATCTAATTTTATAATGATCACAGTATAGCCCTTGATTTGTTCAGATCTTCTTTTAAGTTTTTCTCAATAATGTTTTATAGATTTCTGCCCAGAGGTTTTGTGCAACTTTGTTAGATTTATCCCTTGATATTTAAAATGTTATGTTACTGTAAACAATTACTTTTAAATGTTTTTGTTGCTGTAGAGAAATTTGATTTCTAATACATTGACTTTATATCTAATGACCCTACTCTACTTACTTATTACTTCTAATAATTTATCTGCAGGTCTTTTGGATTGTCTCTTAAATCATATCATCTGAATAATTTTTATCCTTTATTCTAAACATAAATATTTTTTTCTTCATGTTGTCTTTTTGTACTGGCTAGAACCTCCTGCACAGTACTGATTGAAAATAGTTATACTGTGTTTCATTTTCTTATTCCCAATCTCTAATCTCACACTGGAGTCTTTTGACATTTTATCAGTAATTATGATGTTTGCTTATGGCTTTTTTGCCACCTGCTATCACAGTAAGAAAGTTACTTTCTATTTCTAGTTAGCAAAGTTGTACAGTTAACATTAGAGTGCATGTGTCTTTTTGAATTATAGTTTTCTTCTTTAATATGCCGAGGAGTGGGATTGCTGGGTCACATGGTCGTTCTGTTTCTAGATTTTTAAGGAAGGTCTATAGTGTTCTCCTTAGTGGATGTACCAATGTACCTACATTCCAACCAACAGGGTAAGAGGGTTCTCTTTTCTCTACACCATTTCCAGCATTTACTTTCTATAAACATTTTGATGATGGCCATTCTGACCAATATGAGGTGATAGCTCATTATAGTTTTGATTTGTCTTTCTCTAATAATCAATGATGTTGAGCATCTTTTCATGTACTTTTGGCCATCTGTATTTCTTCTTTGGAGAAAAGTCAATTTAGATCTTTTGCCCTTTTTTTTTTTTAATTGGATTGTACGTTTGTTTTCTGCTATTGAAATGGTTCCAAATCGGAAAAGGAGTACGTCAAGGCTGTATATTGTCACCCTGCTTATTTAACTTATATGTAGAGTACATTATGCGAAATTCTGAGCTGGATGAAGCACAAACTAGAATCAAGAGTGCTGGGAGAAATATCAATAATGTCAGATATGCAGATGACACAACCCTTATGGCAGAAAGTAAAGAAAAGCTAAAGAGCCTCTTGATGAAACTTGAAGAGGAGAGTGAAAAAGTTGGCTTAAAGCTCACCATTCAGAAAACTAAGATCATGGCATCTGGTCTCATCACTTCATGGCAAATAGATGGGGAAATAATGGAAACAGTGAGACTTTATTTTCAGTTCAGTTCAGTTGCTCAGTCGTGTCCAACTCTTTGTGACCCCATGAATTGCAGCACGCCACGCCTCCCTGTCCATCACCATCTTCTGGAGTTTACTCAAACTCACATCCATCAAGTCCGTGATGCCATCCAGCCATCTCATCCTCTGTTGTCCCCTCCTCCTCCTGCCCCCAATCCCTCCCAGCATCAGAGTCTTTTCCAATGAGTCAACTCTTCACATGAGGAGGCCAAAGTACTGGAGTTTCAGCTTTAGCATCAATCCTTCCAGAGAACACCCAGGACTGATCTCCTTTAGAATGGACTGGTTGGATCTCCTTGCAGTCCAAGGGACTCTCAAGAGTCTTCTCCAACACCACAGTTCAAAAGCATCAATTCTTCAGTGCTTAGCTTTCTTCACAAGTCCAACTCTCACATCCATACATGACCACTGGAAAAACCATAGCCTTGACTAGATGGACCTTTTTTGGCAAAGTAATGTCTCTGCTTTTGAATATGCTATCTAGGTTGGTCATAACTTTCCTTCCAAGGAGTAAGCGTCTTTTAATTTCATGGCTGCAATCACCAACTGCAGTGATTTTGGAGCCCAGAAAAATAAAGACTGACACTGTTTCCACCATTTCCCTATCTTATTTCCCATGAAGTGATGGAGCCAGATGCCATGATCTTCATTTCCTGAATGTTGAGCTTTAAGCCAACTTTTTCACTCTCCACTTTCACTTTCATCAAGAGGCTCTTTAGTTCCTCTTCACTTTGTGCCATAAGAGTGGTGTCATCTGCATATCTGAGGTGATTGATATTTCTCCCAGCAATCTTGATTCCAGCTTGTATTTCTTCCAGCCCAGCATTTCTCATGATGTACTCTGCATAGAAGTTAAATAAGCAGGGTGACAATATACAGCCTTGATGTACTCCTTTTCCTATTTGGAACCAGTCTGTTGTTCCATGTCCAGTTCTCACTGTTGCTCCCTGACCTGCATACAGGTTTCTCAAGAGGTAGGTCAGATGGTCTGTTATTCCCATCTCTTGAAGAATTTTCCACAGTTTATTGTGATCCACACAGTCAAAGGCTTGGCATAGGCTCCAAAATCACTGCAGATGATGTCTACAGCTATGAAATTAAAAGACGCTCCTTGGAAGAAAAGCTATGACCAACCTAGACAGCATATTATAAAGCAGAGACATTACTTTGCTAACAAAGGTCCGTCTAGTCAAAGCTATGTTTTTTCCAGTGGTCATGTATAGATGTGAGTGTTGAACTATAAAGAAAGCTGAGCACCGAAGGATAGATGCTTTTGAACTGTGGTGTTGGAGAAGACTCTTGAGAGTCCCTCGGACTGCAAGGAGATCCAACCAGTCAATCCTAAAGGAAATCAGTCCTAAGTACTCTATGTAAGGACTGATGCTGAAGCTGAAACTCTAATACTTTGGCCATCTGATGTGAAGAACTGACACATTTGAAAAGACCCTGATGCTGGGAAAGATTGAGGGGAGGAGGAAAAGGGGATGAAAGAGGATAAGATGGTTGGATGGCATCACCAATTCAATGGACATGAGTTTGAGTAAGCTACAGGAATTGGTGATGGACAGGGAAGCCTGGTGTGCTACAGTCCATGGGGTCACACAGAGTCAGACGTGGCTGAGCGACTGCACTGAACTGAACTACTAGGATGAATGAGCTGTTTGTGTCTTTGACATTAAGCCCTTGTCAGTCACATATTACAACTATTTTCTCCCATTCTGTGGATTATCTTTTTGTTTTGTTTATGGTTTCTTTTGCTGTACAAAAGCTTTTAACTTTAATTAGGTCCCATTTGTTTCTGTTTTTTCATTTTCATTACTTTAGGAGATGGATCCAAAAAGATATTGCTGCAGTTTATATTTAATTTTTAAATAGGGCATAAAAATCCTACCCATTAAGTGAAAGCTTAATAAAAATTGCTGTATTAAAATTAATGCCTTGTTTTTATCAAAAGACTATATAAGAGTGAAGTGACGATACACGTGAGTGACTGTACAAGTCACGAATTAGGACACGACATTCTCACTGCATGTAAGAAATACCTGATTTGTATTCTAGAGATCAATACAAAACAGCAAAAAGTCTAATAAGAAAAGTAAGCATTGATAAGGAAGAGAAAATGCACATAGCCTGTGAGTATATGAAAAGATACTCAGGATCATTTTTGTTAAGAAATTCAAGTTAAAGTCATAATGATATATTTCACACTCAATTGACAGGAAAGATAGAATAGAACAGATTTAACTAGACTAACATCAACTCAAATCAAACTTGACTAGACTAGAAGAGAATAGAAATTTTGATACAGGCTGGTGTTGGCTAGATTTGAAACAAAAGGAAATCTCATTCACTGCTGGCGGTGTCAGGCCATTCCTACTTACATGCCATAAAAATACTCTTGCACACGTGCTTTAAAACATGGTATGTGAATATGCATGATATTTTTCATAGCGGTCAAAAAAATCAAAAAGACCACAATTAACAGAATGGGTAAATAATTTTTGGTGTAATCAAACATTCAATAGAGTATCATACAGCAACCAAAATGAAAAAGTTAGAAACACATGAAGCATTATGGAAAAATTTGAAAGAAAAAGAGTATTAAATGAAGCAAGTAAATCACTGAGAAATCTAAATACTAGTATTCCATTTATTTATTTATGAATGTGTATATATAATGTATACACTTGTGTGTAGTTAACAAATGGAAAAATGAACAATATCTTGGCTAGGTGTAATTATCTGGGGCCATTTACATCAATGTTGAATTCTTATTGATCATTGTCTGATGAAACACACATAGCTAATGATTTACACATTTTAGGCAATTAATCATTTCTGTGGGGGAAGTAAGCATGTGTGATCAGGGAAGAGCTGACAGTATCCAGTAAGAAACTAGTGATGCTAAATTTCTTAAACTGGACACATGTAGTTGTTAATCTTACATAGTAACTGTATTCTTATCTTTTATGCATCTTCACATGTGTAACACATTTTTCAATAAAATTTTGGAAAAAACTTGAAAAAAGAAAAATGTATTAAAATGAGGCAGTGTTGTTGTACAAAATATTGCAGATTTCCTTTTAAATTAATGAGGGGGAAATATCCTATGAGGATAAAATGCAAGCTGTCACATATACATACCTGTCTGTGTCAACATCTCCAATTATCTCTGGGTTTAGCAACAGTTGATTTTGGCTCTTAGATCAATATGTCATTATTCCCCTTTGGTATTCTTTTTGTTTATGATCTGCTCAGAAACCTTTCCTTCTTCTGCCATTCTCCCCTCTTTTCCTGTACATTTGTATTTTCCTTTAAGATTCAGTCTGTCCACTGCCTTCTCAAAGAAAGACTGCTGAGACTCCCTTCTCCTGGACTGGTCCAACCTCCTGTTTGGCCCTACTAGCATCCTGATTTATTTCTTTCATTGAATTTTCTGTATGGTCTTGTTATTAGTTGGAGAAGGAAATGGCACCCCACTCCAGTACTCTTGCATGGAAAATCCCATGGACGGAGGAGCCTGGTAGACTACAGTCCATGAGGTCGCAAAGAGTCAGACACGACTGAGTGACTTCACTACTGCTACTAATTGGTATTAATGTGTGGATATTCTTCCCACCTGACCATGAACTATTTAAGGGCAGGGAGCTGCATCATTTTTTCGTGGATCCCCAGCCCTTAGCTCTGTTTCTTCACATCCTGCAGGCATCCAATATGCCCAGAAGGAGGGCAGGAAGATAGTGACTTTATACCAGAGAAGCTTAATGGTAAGATAGTATAAACATGAAAAATTAAATGAGATTTTAATAATAGTTTAAGACAATATGAGTTAAAAATATGAAAGACAGTCCAGTGCTATAAAATTTTGTTTCTCAAATGAATGCCATAAAATGAAAACTTTATGAAGGTTTAAAGAAGGTGAGTGACAGCCAAGATTTGAACCTCAGCTGGGTTATTTGCTTGTTGGATGAATTCCATTTCCTTATTTATCTGTAAATACAAATAGATGGGGAAACAGTGGAAACAGTGTCAGACTTTATTTTTGGGGGATCCAAAATCACTGCAGATGGTGACTGCAGCCATGAAATTAAAAGACGCTTACTCCTTGGAAGGAAAGTTATGACCAACCTAGATAGCATATTCAAAAGCAGAGACATTACTTTGCCAACAAAGGTCTGTCTAGTCAAGGCTATGGTTTTTCCTGTGGTCATGTATGGATGTGAGAGTTGGACTTGTGAAGAAAGCTGAGTGCCGAAAAATTGATGCCTTTGAACTGTGGTGTTGGAGAAGACTCTTGAGAGTCCATTGGACTGCAAGAAGATCCAACCAGTTCATTCTAAAGGAGATCAGTCCTGGTTGTTCTCTGGAAGGATTAATGCTAAAGCTGAAACTCCAATACTTTGGCCACCTCATGCGAAGAGTTGACTCATTGGAAAAGACTCTGATGCTGGGAGGGGTTGGGAGCAGGAGGAGAAGAGCAAGACAGAGGATGAGATGGCTGGATGGCATCACTGACTCCATGGACGTGAGTTTGAGTGAACTCCGGGAGTTGGTGATGGACAGGGAGGCCTGGCCTGCTGCGATTCATGGGGTCGCAAAGAGTCGGACAGGACTGAGCGATTGAACTGAACTGAACTGATTTTACTATGCCATAGAGTTGTTGGGAGGATTAAATGTGATAATGCTATTTAGGTACTCAGCACAGGGCCTGACTTGTGGAAGTGCTCCCATGTCCCATGGGTATTATTTTCCAAGCATGAGTGTTAGTAGAACATTATAAAGAGCTGGAGTTTAAACAGACTAACGGACATAGAGGTCAGGCTTGTGGTTGCCAAGGTAAAGGACGGAAGGAGAGGGATAGACTGGGAATTTGAGGTTGGTAGGTTCGAAGTATAACATTTTGAATGGATAAACAGTAGAGTCCTACTGTGTAGCACAAGGCACTCTATCCAATCTCCTGGGATAAACCATAATAGAAATGGATATTTAAAAAAGAATGTATATATGTATAAAATTGAGTTATTTGCTATACAGCAGAGATTGACTCAACATTGTAAATCAAGTGTACTGCAATAAAAAATAATTAAAATTTAAAGAAAAAGGAATGGGGACTATTTGAATAGGAAGCAATCTGAGAGTTTGCCAGTATAGTTTTTGTGAGAGAAGGTGACAAAGGAATGAAGCTGGCATTTATGGAACTTCTTCAACACATCAGTCTGTTGATCAGGCAACTTGTTGACATTCTATCAATAAATATTCACAACCAGCCCCCAGGGAAATCCTACCAACCCCATTTTTCAGATGAGAAAACTGAGCCTTAGAAAGTGTGAAGCCATGTTTGGCTGAACCAAGGCAAAAGAAGCAGTCAGGGATTTGTAGAAACTTTCCTGTGTCTGGCAAAGAAGGATGAAGCCGTGTTGTGAATGGATTTGTGAATGTGCATCATGTTTTCCACGAAATGCCTGTTTACAGTTGTAGGATATCTAAGAGTAGATTTTAATGAGAGGAATGATGTTTTGATTTCCTACATAGAGATGCATGTGAACTTTGATATATTTAAAATATGTAACTGAAAACAGCTGCTTGTCAAAAAATCGAAGTGACTACCTCTGAATGTGGTTTGTAAGTCTGCTAACAACCTTAAACTAGATTTAATGTCATGTTTTTACAACATACTGTATGGAGAGTAATCAGTATAGAAGGTTGTCTCTTTCTTCCCAAAGGACTGTAGCAGGAATGAAATTCATTAAGTCTGAGAAACCTTTCCTGCTGGGAGCTGCATTGGACCCCCTGCCTCAGAGTAACAAATCGAATTGCATTTTAAAGAAACCTGGAGTCTTTATTTTTCTTGGCATCAAGTCTCACACTCATGATTAGCAGGGGTCAGTCATCAGCTGAAGTCAACCTGGTCTTCACTGACTAGTTTGGTCTGTTTCCATCCATCTGCTTATGTGAGATGAAATTTGCTTTGGTGAAGGGCAAATGCAAAGATCACCAGCTTGGGCTGCTTTTACCATCACAATGTGCTGTTTACATTTCTGAAAAAGGACTTGATTAAGATGCAGCAAAATAGAGTCTTTAAAATGTGAGTAAATGTACACTTGTATGAATGTGTTAAGTGCTTATGGAAGAGAAAGCATTTGAAGGTCTGAATATTCGAGTCAGAATTTTAAATTAGACTCGAGTTAAATAGCTTTTGAGAAACACATAGATGTTCTTAAACCATAATCTAATGCTTGAGAGAACTGAATAATTTTTGATACAAGTAAATGTAAATGCTAAATGGTGTAAGATGGTTAACTGTCCAGATAAAAGGTAAAATGTATTGCTCCATGACTGAATTCACAGCAGAACACAAAAGATCCATCTGGAACTTAACAAGACCAGAAAACAAACAGATCTTGTTTCTGATGTCTGCATTTTTTGAATGACTGGTGCTTTTAAATAACTTTTTGTTCAGTCTCTAAGTGTCCAACTCTTTGCAACCCCATGGACTTCAGCACCCCGTGTCTTAATGTATAAGAGAACAATGGAAATGTTTCACGCTCAGTAATATTGTAATGATACACTGTGGAGTATGTTCACTTAGCATTTTCTATATAGAGAGAGACCCCTCTAGGCCTTCCAGTCCAGCAACCAGAGCCCCTTTTTTTGGCACCACATACAGCTTCTTATCTTGTTTAGCAAATTTGCTTAGCCTTTTTGGGGGAGGCCAAGAAGTGCCAGAGAGTCAAAATCCCAAGAGCAACTCTGAACCAATGAGAGATGACAATCGTGTTGTAAGGAGCCCAGCTTCTTGTCCCACAGGGGCATCGTCCTGAGAAGCTTTCTGCATAGCCTCTCAGAGAGTTCGCACGGGGGCTGAGCTGGGGTATCCACAGCAGTAAAGTGCTCATTAACCCACCCTCTATTGGTTTCTTCTTTTTCCACTCTCATTTCTGTATCCCCTCACAGTGCTTCTGGGATCAATTCTCAACTGGTACTCTTAGATGCCCATTTAAAACATGGATACAAGGGCTAACAGAGCTCAGGCCTCTCTTTCAAGACCACCCTGCAGGAGTCAGGGATCCAGAGTTTCCTATTCTGATGCTCCAAGGGCTGGTGCGGGTCCTTCTCTCCATCAGCTCTGGTATCTTGAGAGCAGACTGTGCACTTTTATGCACACCTCTAGCCCCTGAATTTTAAATGAGCTTGGACATGCAGACTGCTTCAGTTCAGTTCAGTTCAGTTTAGTCACTCAGTCGTGTCCGACTCTTGGCAACCCCATGAATTGCAGCACGCCAGGCCTCCCTGTCCATCACCAACTCCCAGAGTTCACTCAGACTCACGTCCATCGAGTCAGTGATGCCATCCGGCCATCTCATCCTCTGTCGTCCCCTTCTCCTCCTGCCCCCAATCCCTCCCAGCATCAGAGTCTTTCCCAATGAGTCAACTCTTCGCATGAGGTGGCCAAAGTACTGGAGTTTCAGCTTTAACATCATTCCTTTCAAAGAAATCCCAGGGCTGATCTCCTTCAGAATGGACTGGTTGGACCTCCTTGCAGTCCAAGGGACTCTCAAGAGTCTTCTCCAACACCACAGTTCAAAAGCTTCAATTCTTCGGCGCTCAGCTTTCTTCACAGCCCAACTCTCACATCCATACATGACCACTGGAAAAACCATAGCCTTGACTAGAAGGACCTTTGTTGGCAAAGTAATGTCTCTGCTTTTCAATATGCTATATAGGTTGGTCATAACTTTTCTTCCAATGAGTAAGCATCTTTTAACCTTATCCATACCCATATACACATACTCTTGTCGAGAAGGAATATGGTGAGAAGAGAAAAGGGGGCAGGCTCTTTGGGGCCTCCAGTTGCACTCTTGGTTTGACTTCTTAAACCTTAGGCATGGGAGGAATGGAAGGAGCACCAACTGAGAGTCATAGGCTGTGAGTTTTACTCTAGATATCACAAGTTAGATGCTGTAAATTATTGGCAGGTGATCTAACTCCTGGTTTTTAACTACTTCACAGATGCAATGAGAGATGTATATAAATTTATGTATAAGGTCCCTTCAAGATCATAGAGTCCTACAAAGTCATCAAGAGCAATTCTCTCATATATAAGAAACACTTAATATGTCCTCCTTTAATTTCTGCCTAGAAACTCTGATTGTTTGCCTACCCTAGATGAGTTATTGTCCTCATGACACCTGCTCTAGGCCTCTTCCTGCTCTTGAACACAGCATCCAAAGCAATGTAGACAATGGTTCTTATAATGTAGGTAAAATATGGAGAGAAAAGCTGTGTTTGCAATATGAACACAACCATGAATTAAATGCATATAAACTTTATAGTTGATCCTTTTCTCTCAAATGTTATCCTATTTAACATGCTATTAGTATAAGTTAGGTCTTAAAAATATTAATTTTAAATGCATGCTGTAATCTTTTTGAAAATAATCATGAACTTTCTTTAACTGATATATAGGTATGGGGAGAAATAAAATCTAGTTCCTAGGCAAATATTAATAACTATTTTAACAATGTAATAAATTGTATATATGCTGCATCAGATACTCTTAAACGTTTTCTACGTATGTTACCTTATTTTTAATCACAGTGACCTATAGGGTTCGTGTAATTATCTTCCATGTTACAAATAAAGAAAATGAGACCCACAGACATTATATGATTTGATAAAGCCCCTCAGATAAGCATTAGAGCAGAAAATATATAGTCATATCCTAAAGGTTAATGCCATCATAATGGTAAAACTGTGAGAACATTCTGATGACTGGATTAGTTTAAAAGAGGTTTGTTTTGTTTTGTTTTCCCATGGATTTTGTCTTTGTTTTGCTTTCTATTACTAGTGAATTGGTATTACTGGCCAGGGTAACAAAAAATTAGACCTTAGGTCTGAAATACAGATCTTTCCAAAATATCGTGGGAGTTAATATAAGTATTTAAAATAGTAATTATTAATACTACTAGAACTATCCATTAACATACATTATAAAGTCTGTTTCTTTAACTTAATTTTTATTTTATATTAGAGTATAGTTGATTTACAGTGCTGTCTTTGTTTCAGGTATACAGCAAGATGATCCATTATACATACATATATAGCCATTATTTTTCAGATTCTTTTCCTATATAGGCTATTACAGAGTATTGAATAGACTTCCCTTGCTATATTTAGTGTTAGTCGCTCAATTGTATCCAACTCTTTGTCACCCCATGGAACATAGACTGCCAGGCTCCTCTGTCCATGGAATTCTCAGGGATCTTCCTGACCCAGGAATTGAACTGGGGTCTCCTGCATTGCAGGCAGATTCTTTGCAGTCTGAACCACCCGGGAAGCCCCCCTTCCTATTTAGTAGGTCCTTATTATCATTGGAAAAGACTCTGATGCTGGGAGGGATTGGGGGAAGGAGAAAAAGGGGACGACAGAGGATAAGATGGCTGGATGGCATCACTGACCTGATGGATGTGAGTTTGAGTGAACTCCAGGAGTTAGTGATGGACAGGGAGGCCTGGCGTGCTGCAATTCATGCGGTCGCAAAGAGTCCGACATGACTGAGAGACTGAACTGAACTGAACTGAACTGATTATCTATTTTATATATAGTAGTGTGTATATGTCAATCACAAATTTCCAATATATCCCTCCCCCTCTTCCCTCCTAGTAACTGTAAGATAGTTTTTTACACCTGTAAGTCTATTCCTGTTTTGTAAATAATTTCATGTGTATTATTTTTTAGATATCCCTGATTAGTGATATCCTATTATAGGGCAACCCACTCCAGTATTCTTGCCTGGAGAATCCCAGGGACAGGGGAGCCTGGTAGGCTGCTGTCTATGGGGTCGCACAGAGTCGGACACAACTGAAGCAACTTAGCAGCAGTAGCAGCAGACTTACTTCATTTAGTATGATAATATCTAATTCCATCCTTGTTGCTGCAGATAGCATTATTTCTTACTTTTTGTGGTTGAGTAGTATTCCACTGTATATATGACCCACATCTTCTTTACCCATTCATCTGTCCATAGACATTTAGCTTGCTTCAATGTCTTGACTCCTGTAAACAGTATTTCAGTAAACACTGGGGTGCATGTGTCTTTGCATTGTGGTTTTCTCTGGCTGTATGCCCAGGAGTGGGATTTTTGGATCATATGGTAGTTCTGTTTAAAGTTTTTTAAGGAAACTCCATACTGTTCTCCATAATGGTTGTACCAATTTGCATCCTCACCAACAGTGTAGGAAGATTTCCTTTTCTGCACTCCCTCTCCAATAAGTGTTTGTAGACGTTTTGATCATGGCCATTCTGACTGGAGTGAGGAGATACCTTATTGTGGTTTTGAGTTACATTTCTCTAATAACTAATGATGTCGAATATCTTTACATGTGCCTATTGGCCCTCCGTATGTCTTCCTTGGAGAAATGTCTATGAAGATCTGCCAATTTTTCAATTGGGTCATTGTTGTTGAGTTGTATGAGCTGCATGTATATTTTGGAGATGAAGCCCTTGTCAATCACATCATTTGCAAGCATTTTCTCCTATTCCATAGGTTGCCTTTTCATTTTGTCTTTGGTTTCCTTTGCTGTGCAAAAGCTTTGAAGTTTAATTCGATCTCACTTCTTTTTAATTTTCATTATACTAGGAGATGGATCCAAAGAGATAATACTGTGATTTATGTCAGAGAGTGTTCTGCCTATGTTTTCCTTTAAGAGTTTTATCATGTTCAGTCTTACATTTAATTCTATAATCCATTTTGAGTTTATTTCTGTGCATAGTGTTTGAGAATGTTCTAGTTTCCTTCTTTTCCATGCAGCTGTACAGTTTCCCAGCACCACTTATTGAACAGACTGGCTTTTCTCCATTGTATATGTTTGTCTCCTTTATTGTAGATAATTTGATCACATGAGTGTGGGTTTATTTCTGGGCCTTCTATCCTGTTCCACTGATCTGTATTTCAGTTTTTGTGTTAGTATCATATTGTTTTAATTACTGTAGCATTGTAGTACAGTGTGAAGTCAGGGAACCCGATTCCTCCAGGTCTGAATTTCTTTCTCGGGATTGCTTTGACTGTTCAGAGTCTTCTGTGTTTCCATACAAATTTTAAAAAATTGTTCTAGTTCTATGAAAAGTGCTATTGGTAATATAATACAGACTGCATTGAATCTGTATATTACTTTGGATTTAAATTGATTTAAAATGAACATTGATTTTTTTTATTATGTCTTACATAGAGGAGACTTATGATGGGTCATTTTGATATGTCAACATTAATTTTTAATCTCAAAAAATATACTATTTTTATTGAGTTTTATTCTTTATCTTTCAAATGCATCTTAAATATGTATAATTACAGGAAACTTCCATTCTTTCAGTTGAGTTCCATCTCTCAGATATGTGACCCCATGGACTGCAGCATGTCAGGCTTCCCTGTCCATCACCAACTCCTGAAACTTATGCAGATTCATGTCCATCGAGTCAGTGATACCATCCAACCATCTCATCCTCTGTCATCCCCTTTTCCTCCTGCCTTCAATCTTTCCCAGTGTCAGGGTCTTTTCCAATGAGTCATTTCTTCACATCAGGTGGCCAAATTATTGGAGTTTCAGCTTCAACATCAGTCCTTCCAGGGAATATTAAGGACTGATTTTCTTTAGTATTGACTGGTTGGATCTCCTTGCAGTCCAAGTCAAGAGTCTTCTTCATCACCACAGTTTAAAAGCATCAATTCTTCAGCACTCAGCTTTCTTTATAGTCCAACTCTCACATCCATACATGACTACTGGAAAAACCATAGCTTTGACTAGACAGACTTTTGTTGGTAAAGTAATGTCTTTGCTTTTAATATGCTGTCTAGGTTGGTCATAGCTTTTCTTCCAAGAAGCAAATGTCTTTTAATTTCATGGCTGCAGTCACCATCTCCAGTGATTTTGGAGCCCCCCAAAATAAAGTCTCTCACTGTTTCCATTGTTTCCCCCTCATTTGCCATGAAGTGATGGGACCAGATGCCATGATATTTGTTTTCTGAATGTTGAGTTTTAAGCCAACTTTTTCACTCTCCTCTTTCACTTTCATCAAGAGGCTCTTTAGTTCTTCTTTAACATCTCTCTTAAAGCTGCAGAACTGTGTATGTGCATATGTGTGTATTTGTGTGTATGTAAGAGTGTGTGTATGGAGAAGGAAATGTAAACCCACTTCAGTATTCTTGCCTGGAAAATCCCATGGGCAAAGGAGCCTGATGGGCTATAGTCCATGGAGTCACAAGAGTTGGACATGACTTGGTAACTAAACCACCATCACCATTCATGTGTGTAAGAAAGAGATTTGTTCACTACCCAGCTATCATGACCCGCAGCCATGCCCTATAGGATAAGTTTAGGCTCTCAGAGCTAGGACTCACTTCATCTTATTATTATTATTATTATTGAAGCTGGGACAGGGGCTGGGGAAGCATGAGTAAATGTAAAACTAGTTTTTGTTTGGTGCGGGTCTGTATGTGTGTATGCGTTTTATTGGCCATTGTTCTGACTTCCTCAAATCTCAAAGTGATGGAGAATATGGCTAGAATATGGGATGATGGGAGGCCAGAAGGATGGGCACCAAAAAGACTGTTCACAGAAGGTCCTGGAGTCCTTCCTACACAAATGCCAAGAGCCTCGTCATTCTCAAAAATGCCAGTGCTGCTGTCTGTATGTTGAACCTCTAACTCCCACTACCACCAAGTCCTTGGAGTATTTTTCAAGAAGAATAATGGGCCCTTTATGGTTCCTTGTAGCTGATAGTTAAATAGCAGAATGGAACCTACAGAACTGGTTAAAATTTGTTAAGCTACAGCCATGAACTGAACACAGTGAAATAAGTGTATACAGAACAGCAGATGGTTAAAATTATATGTGGAAGTCATTTATTATTTTGAAGGAACTTGGCTGTGGTATACATATCCATGCTTAAGTTACTCACATGCTGTGGTGTGCTGTGCTTAGTCGCTCAGTCATGTCTGACTCTTTGCAACCCCAATGGACTGTAGCCTGTCAGACTCCTCTGTCCATGGAGATTCTCCACTCAAGAATACTGGAGTGGGTTGCCCTCTAAGTTACTCACATACTGACTGTCAGTCCTCCCACTTTTGAAGACTGATTTCATAGTTTAGTAATCATTATGTTTCTAAAATGATACTTGCTTTTATTTAGAGATACTCATATAAAAATGACCCGTGATCGGCGGAGCCTGGTGGGCTGCCGTCTATGGGGTCGCACAGAGTCGGACACAACTGAAGCGACTTAGCAGCAGTAGCAGCAGCAGACCCCATTATTGGGGGTGATGTATCCATTATGGGCTTCCCTGGTAGTTCAGAGAGTAAGAATCTCCCTGCAATGCAGGATATGCAGATTTGATCCTTGGGTCAGAAAGATCCCCTGGAGAAGGGAATGGCAACCCACTGCAGTATTCTTGCCTGGAGAATTCCATGGACAGAGGAGCCTGGTGGGCTACAGTCCAAAGACTGCAAAGAGTCGGATATGACTGAGCGACTGCCACACAGATACACACATATAATATTGTACATGGAATAATGTAGAATAAAATATAATTCATCTTTTTTAAACTGATAATATATATTATCATATATGAGCTTCCCTGGTTGTAGAGATAATAAAGAATCTGAAATGCAGGAAACCCAGGTTCTATAACTGGGTTGGGAAAATCCCCTGAAGAAGGTAATAGATACCCACTCCTGTATTCTTGCCTGGAGAATTCCATGGACGGGGGAACTAGGTGGGCTACAGTCCATGGGGTCACAAAGTGTCAGACATCATCATATATATATATATATATATATATATATATATATATAATTTATCATACATATGCTAACAGAAAAATGTGTTACTATAAATGGTCGCATCTGTGTCCTTCGGTTGGTTCTGTCTTTATATTCACCTATACTTCTAAGCATTCAGCTATGGCAGCAAACACGACTCTTCCTATTGTGCTCAGTCATGTCCAATTCTTTGCAACCCCATGGATTACAGCCTGCCAGGCTCCTCTGTCCATAAAGTTATTCAGGCAAGTATACTGGAATGGGTTTCCCTTGCCTTCTCAAGGTGATCGTCCCAACCCAGGGATCAAACCCATGTTGCCTGCCTTGGCAGGCAAACTCTTTACCACTGAGCCACCTAGGAAGCCCATAATGGGGTCTGAAAGTGAAAATGAAAGTTGCTCAGTCGTGTACAACTCTGTGACACTGGTCATGTGTTATAAAGATAAGCAAGACTTCAGACAACAGGAGTGAAGTCTGCACTTTAATATTTGTTAGCTTTGATTTCTGCACACATTTTGCATCTCTATCCCACTCAAGTCTGTCATTTTTACATGGTCAGCTTATGTCTTAACTACTTTCTTTTCCACATGCACAGTAGAATTTCTAGAATTCCAGATATTCTATAACAGATGGTGGCATGGTAATCACACTCCTCTTTATTGCATCACAGATGTCCATTAATCATTTATAAGTAGCATTTAAGCATGGAGAAAAGGGAGCAAGGTGGGGAAGGTTTTTCATGCAAAAAGCATCAAAGTGATAGTCTAAAAGGAGAGTATATTGAAACAGTATTCCTCATTTTTTTAATATCAGCATAGAAGAAAATATTGGTAAGATGTTCAGGTATACCCTGGGGGCTTCCTTGGTGGCTCAGATGGTAAAGAATATGCCTGTAATGTAGGAATTGCAGGTTTGATCCCAGGGTCAAGAAGATCCCCTGGAGGAGGAAATGGCAACACAATCCAGCATTCAAGCATGGGAAATTCCATGAACAGAGGAGTCTGGTGGGCTACAGTCTATAGAGTTGCAAAGAGTCAGACATAGTTCAGTTCAGTCATTCAATCGTGTCCAACTACTTGTGACCCACGGACTACAGCACGCTGGGCCTCCCTGTCCATCATCAACTCCCGGAGCCTACTGAAACCCATATCCATCAAGTGGGTGATACCATCCGACCATCTCATCCTCTGTTGTCCCCTTCTCCTCCCACCTTCAATCTTGCCCAGCATCAGGGATTTTTCCAATGAGTCAATTCTTTGCCTCAGGTGGCCAAACTATTGGAATTTCCACTTCAGCATCAGTCCTTCCAATGAATATTCAGGACTGATCTTTAGAATGGACTGGTTGGATCCCCTTGCAGTCTAAGGGACTCTCAAGAGTCTTCTCCAACCCACAGTTCAAAAGCATCAATTCTTCTGCGCTCAGCTTTCTTTATAGTCCAACTCTCACATCCATACATGACTACTGGAAAAACCATAGCTTTGACTAGATGGACCTTTGTTGGAAAAGTAATGTCTCTGCTTTTTTAATATGCTGTCCAAGTTGGTCATAACTTTTCTTCCAAGGAGCTAGCATCTTTTAATTTCATGGCTGTAATCACTATCTGCAGTGATTATGGAGCCCCAAAATATAAAGTCTGTCACTGTTTCCACTGTTTCCCCATCTATTTGCCATGAAGTGATGGGACCAGATGACATGATATTTGTTTTCTGAATGTTGAGTTTTAAGCCAACTTTTTCACTCTCCTCTTTCACTTTCATCAAGAAGCTCTTTAGTTCTTCACTTTCTGCCATAAGGGTGGTGTCATCTGCATATCTGGGGTTATTGATATTTCTCCTGGCAATCTTGATTCCAGCTTGTGTTTCATCCAGCCCAGCATTTAGCATGATGTACTCTGCATATAAGTTAAATAAGCAGGGCAACAATTATACAGCCTTGACGTACTCCTTTCCTGATTTGGAACCAGTGTGTTGTTCCATGTCCTGTTCTAACTGTTTCTGCTTGACCTGCATACAGATTTTTCAGGAGGCAGATAAGGTGGTCTGGTATTCCCATCTCTTGAAAAATTTTCCACAGTTTGATGTGATCCACACAGTCAAAGGCTTTGGCATAGTCAATAAAGCAGAAGTAGATGTTTTTCTGGAACTCTTGCAGACAGACACAAATGAATCAGACACAAGTGAGCAACTCACACTTTCTCTTTTCACTTTTTTCCAGGGATACCCTGCAAGCTATGTGAGGCATATGAATGGGATTTGTAGCAATGTTCTTTATATTATATAATTATAATGTAATAATAGAATATAAAATATTAAAATTATATATCTATAAAATATCTTGGGGTAAGTTTGCTTCTTTTCTTTTTATTATACTTTCTTCAGAATTGCTTTTCACTTTGCTTGCTTAGTGAATTTCCTTCCTTTTTTCTGACCCCTCCTCCTTTACTTTCTTCCTTCCTTTTTCTGTAGAATTTGAATAGCTGTTGTCTTAGTCCATTTGGGCTGCTATAACAAATATACCATAGAATGGATGGCTAGGAAGTCCAGGAATAAGATACCAACAGATTAGATTTGGTGTTTTGTGAGTGTCTATTTCCTGGCTCATAAATGGCTATCTTCTTTCTATATCTTTACAAAGTGAAACTCATAGAAGATTCTCTGGGGTCTCCATTAGAGGAGCACTAATCTCTTTTGATATGCAGGTCAGGAAGCAACAGTTAGAACTGGACATGGAACAATAGACGACTGATTCCAAATAGGAAAAGGACTATGTCAAAGTTGTATATTGTCACCCTGCTTATTTAACTTGTATGCGGAGTACATTATGAGAAACACTGGGCTGGAAGAAGCACAAGTTGCAATCAAGATTGCTGGGAGAAATATCAATAACCTCAGATATGCAGAAGACACCACCCTTATGGCAGAAAGTGAAGAGGAATTAAAAAGCCTCTTGATGAAAGTGAAAGCGGAGAGTGAAAAAGTTGGCTTAAAGCTCAACATTCAGAAAATGAAGATCATGGCATCCGGTCCCATCACTTCATGGGAAATAGATGGGGAAACAGTGGAAACAGTGTGAGACTTTATTTTTTTGGGCTCCAAAATCACTGCAGATGGTGATTGCAGCCATGAAATTAAAAGACGCTTACTCCTTGGAAGGAAAGTTATGACCAACCTAGATAGCATGTTCAAAAGCAGAGACATTACTTTGCCAACAAAGGTCCATCTAGTCAAGGCTATGGTTTTTCCAGTGGTCATGTATGGATGTGAGAGTTGGACTGTGAAGAAAGCTGAGTGCCGAAGAATTGATGCTTTTGAACTGTGGTGTTGGAGAAGACTCTTGAGAGTCCCTTGGACTGCAAGGAGATACAACAAGTCCATTCTAAAGGAGACCAGTCCTGGGTGTTCTCTGGAAGGAATGATGCTAAAGCTGAAACTCCAGTCCTTTGGCCACCTCATGCGAAGAGTTGACTCATTGGAAAAGACTCTGATGCTGGGAGGGATTGGGGGAAGAGGAGAAGGGGACGACAGAGGATGAGATGGCTGGATTGCATCACTGACTCAATGGACATGAGTTTGAGTGAACTCAGGGAGTTGGTGATGGACAGGGAGGCCTGGTGTGCTGTGATTCATGGGGTAGCAAAGAGTTGGACTGGACTGAGTGACTGAACTGAACTGAACTGAACTGAATCTCTTTTGTGAGGGCTCCACCCTCATGTTCTAATCACAGCCCATAGGGCCCACCTACTAATGTCATTCTGATGAGGATTAGGATTTTAGCCTATACTTTGGGCTTCCCTTGTAGCTCAGTCAGTAAAGAATCTTCCTGCAGTGCAGGAGAGCAGGGTTCGATGCCTAGGTTGGGAAGATCCCCTGGAGAAGGAAATGGCAACACACTCCGGCATTCTTACCCAGAAAATCCCATGGACAGAGGAGCCTGGTGGGCTACAGACCATGGGTTCCCAAAGAGTTGGGCATAACTGAGCAACTAACATTTACTTACTTAACACTTAGGGAGAATACAAACATTTAGTTCCTAACAGTCAAGTGATTTCTTTTCACTTGAATATTTAAAGGGCAGCTTTGAAACTTCTATCTTTCCAGATGCACTGAGGATATCCAAAAGATTGATGTTTCTATCTTTTCCATGAGTTGCGTCTAAATGCAGCAGACTTTCTTCTGTCGGCATTCTTATAGCCTAAGGGCAATGGACTGGGGGGAAGGACAGTTTAACTGTAGTCTCTTGTAGCCCATGCTGGAAATCAAGGCTAGACTCTCTTTACTGAAATCTTATCAATATTATTAAATATGGTTGCAACACCAACCATGAGCTGGTGTTACTCCTGTGAGCTTCACCTCATTCTCTAATGCAGTATGTTGTCATGGGAATTTTTGCCTCTCTTGATGGTATATATTAGATTCTATTCATAAATGCACTGCCTTAGATGTTCTCTTCAAAAATTAAGCAGGGCAACTATTTTTTTGTTTGTTTAGTCACTAAGTCGTGTCCAACTCTTTTGTGACCCCATGCGTTGTAGTTCCCCAGGCTCCTCTGTGCATGGGATTTCCCAGGCAAGAATACTGGACTGGGTAGTCATTTCCTTCTCCAGAGAATCTTCCCGACCCAGGGACTGAACCTGTGGCTCCTGTATTAGCGGGAGGATTCTTTATCACAGAGCCACCCTTATTCCTTTTCTCATCAGTCCTAACTCTAAGGAGAGGACATGGGGACTCAGGCTTGACACATTAGACCATAATCTAAGTTTCTTTCCTTGGCAGCAGTGTTAAAAAGTTATAGCATAAGACCATACCCTATTCCTCATTCAGTTGTTGCTAGTGAATTTTTGGCTTTCATTAAAATATTAATTTCTATAGGTTTTGAGGAATATGATTTATGTTATGGCCTTGCTCAATCATCTTTTTCTAAAATTTTAATGTATTTTAAAGTAGCTGAACATTTTGTTACACATGTATCATCAGGATTTTAAACATTTGGAGAATAAATACATCACAAATTTTGCTTGTTTCTGTGTTACAAACCAGAATTTTGAGAGCACAAGGAATCATAAATTTAAAACATATTCAGTAGGAAACATGATATTGTTACTGAGATAGCATGATTACCATTCTTCTAATGTGCTAACATTTCCATACACAAGGCAATGCATTTACCAGAAAACCCAGGCCCTTCCTTATCCTTAAATGACTCCCTTCTATAAAATCAACTTGTATCAGAGAAGCTAAGAAAGAAGCCTGCAGAAATCAATGGTTCCTGTGCTTTGTTCTTTCATAGAACCCATGGAAGATAAGATGGTGATTATACACAAGCAAAAAAAAAAAAAAAAAAAAAGGCAAGGAAAAGAGAGAGTGACTTATAAGATCTTAATTACTAATTGTAATAGAAGTGAAAATAATGTAAATGGATAGATCCTAACATTACACTGCACAGAAAACTGTAAACTGCAATCAATGCAAACTAACCTGGGTTAACAGTTCCATTATTCTCAATTATCTCAAGAACTAAGGTAATGTCCCTGATCCCATTATTGAGAGCAGCACAGAGTTCTCCTGTGGGCACCATCCACCCTTCATACTTTCATCGGGGTTCTCTATTGCCTGTTTTAGTTCCAGTCTAATGGGGAAATAAGTCCTTAAGGTGACTTTTTTGAAAGTTTGTAGTACCTGCCTATATTTATATTACATTACACAGAAAGGTTTCGGAAGATTTCCTTATATAAAATTCATGCTTTGTGGAGCTGGAGCTGAATTCTGACTTCTTAATATTCTAGCACATTCAATTAAATCTTACTTTTTAACACTTTAAGGATCATGGATTCTATTGTAGTTTCCTCCTTTAGAAGTCAGTTCATACCATGCTAAATCTTTTATTAATCAGGATATATAACACTGATGTAGTCTGTCTGGAGGCTATTAAGAAGCATTAATGGAATCAAAGTGATACTAATATATCATGAATTATTCAAATGGCTCTGTTGCTTAAACTAAAATCTCTATTTTAATGAAAAGTGAGCCTATGGAATCTTTGCAGTTACTATTGAATAAGAAATATATGGCGTGTATATTATATAAAATACAACATGTATTATGTGAATCATTTATAGACTACTTTTTTTCAATACAGAAGATTTTCCCTTTAATTCCACAAATGTAATTTAAGCTGTATTTACTAACTGTCTGAATAGGAACTGAATATAAATAGATAGGAACCATAGCCTTTGCTTTGGAGGGCATAGAATCTAAAGTGTAGAGAAGATATGTGAAACTATGTGAAACTGTTAAATATGCTTTCATCAAACTATGTAGGCAATGTTATAGCTTTGAATCTTGGCCTGACTTCAGACATTTATGTACTTTTTGCAAGCCAAAACCCTTCCCTGAGCTGAATTTCTCATCTTCAAAGGACTCACAAGAAGAGTTCCTTTCAGGAAGACATGATAATTATAAAAGTGTCCATATGGTACCTGGTTTGGAGTAGTGTCTTAATAACAGAGTTACCTGTCTCCCTCCTTTCCTCAACCTTGCTCTAGCATCACACAGGAAGCTTTCAGATGCCTGTATATTTCACTAGAAAATCAATTCACATCCCTGTGCAAGGCCATAGGCAGAAGTTGCAATAGGAAGGCTGCCTCAACATGGTCTGAGATATATAAGCTCTTAACAAACTCACTCGGGAGGAACGAGTTGCCAGACGGTGCAGGACAATGTCTCAGAGAAGACCAGGACATCAGCGGTTAGGTTGACATGTGTCTTCATGCCCATGATTCATATCAAGGAATCTAGAATATTTCCTCTGAGTAGAAATCCCCTTGGATCCCTTGTGTATTGCAGTACACTTTGACCTGAAGGGAAGATGCCCAGAGACCTGCCAAGTTCTGGGCACACAAAGCTCTTAATTCATTGTGTTAAATGGCAAAACCAAGGAACTGGTGATTTATGTCTGCAAATTACCATGTTGTTCATTAGCAGTAATTACTGCTCAACCCTGACATGGTAATCAATGTGCTAAAATGAGGATACCCGCACTGGCTCCTTGCTGTTCATCTGCAAACCTTTCTACCTGCCTCACTTTCCAGGACAAGAAAAAGATTGAGGGAAGCCAGGTGAGTGCCCTGTAGAGAGAAGAGCTTTTGGTCATGCTGGTCTGCTATAGCAGCTCCTGCCACCTCCAAGCCTAGACGCTCTCTGTTCCCAAGGAGATAAAAGGGTTGTGTTTGGATGCTCTCCAAGAATATTCAGATTGTTCTCAGGGACAGGCACTGTGGCCATCAGGAAAGTCAAGGAGCCAGCAGAGACAGCATGGTGTGGTACGCCCTGAGGGGCAACAGCCACCACCATGCAGCAGTGTTCCCAGGGAGCCCAGTGCTCAAGTCACACATCCAGCTTTGTTTTGGGAAACTGAGTCTCATATCCTGCATTCTGCATCATGAGACTGAGTTTCACTTTGCAACCAATGGCTAGAATATCATGAAATTTCAGCTTCTTTGTCAATACTATACTAAAAATCTAGGAAGTATAAACTGCCAGGCAAATGGATTTCCATTTCTTTTCTGTCACAGTCATTGCCTGCTGGAGACGATCGCACATACTGAGAAATGGATTCTTGACTTTGACACAATGGTCTCTGCTAGCTTTAACAGCAGGTTTACTGTTGAGTTCCTTTGCAGTGCCATGGCCACTCAGGTGATAGACACAACAGTGAGATTTCCTTACTGTTTCATCATAAGGAAAGAGAAAAAAAAACACCAAGAGCTTTCAGCCTTTCCTGAGCAAATGGACCGACTTTAAAGTATCTATTAATGGTTCAGTTCAGTTCAGTTGCTCAGTCGTGTCCGACTCTTTGCGACCCCATGAATTGCTGCACGCCAGGCCTCCTTGTCCATCACCAACTCCCCGAGTCCACTCAGACTCACGTCCATCGAGTCAGTGATGCCATCCAGCCATCTCATCCTCTGTCGTCCCCTTCTCCTCCTGCCCCCAATCCCTCCCAGCATCAGAGTCTTTTCCAATGAGTCAACTCTTCGCATGAGGTGGCCAAAGGACTGGACTTTCAGCTTCAGCATCATGCCTTCCAAAGAACACCAAGGACCGATCTCCTTTAGAATGGACTGGTTGGATCTCCTTGCAGTCCAAGGGACTCCCAAGAGTCTTCTCCAACACCACAGTTCAAAAGCATCAATTCTTCAGCGCTCAGTCTTCTTCACAGTCCAACTCTCACATCCATACATGACCACAGGAAAAACCATAGCCTTGAGTAGATGGACCTTTGTTGGCAAAGTAATGTCTCTGCTTTTCAATATGCTATCTAGGTTGGTCATAACTTCAGTCCCATCAGTTCATGGCAAATATAGAAGGAAAAAAGTGGAAACAGTAATAGATTTTCTTTTTCTTGGGACTCCAAAATCACTGCAAATGGTGACTGCAGCCATGAAATTAAAAGATGCTTGCTCCTTGGAAGGAAGGATTTTACAAAACTGAACACCATGTTAGAAAGCAGAGATGTCACTTTGCCAACAAAGGTCTGTATAGTCAAAACTATGGTTTTTCCAGTAGTCATATATGGATGTGAGAGTTGAACCATAAAGGCTGAGCACAGAGGAATTGATGCTTTGGAACTGCAATGCTAGAGAAGACTCTTGGGAGTCCCTTGGACTGCGAGGAGATCTAACCAGTCAATCCCAAAGGAAATCAACCCTGAGTATTCCTTGGAAGGACTGATGGTGAAGCTGAAGCTCCAATACTTTGGCTACCTGATGCAAAGAGCCAACTCTTTGGAAAAGACAGTGATGCTGGGAAAGATTGAGGGCAAAAGGAGAAGGGAATGAAAGAGGATGAGAGTGCTGAATGGCATCACTGACTCAATGAACATGAGTTTTGAGCAAACTCTGAAAGATAGTGAAGGACAGGGAATCATGGTGTGCCACAGTCCATGGGGTTGCAAAGAGTCAGACACAACTTAGTGACTGAACAACAACAGCAGCAGCAACAGTGATTGTCATTCTTTGGGTAGGATTGTGGATTTGCCTGTTGGATGTTCCTGTTAAGATGAATAAGAGAGGTTACCATAAATGGGTGCACTATTGCTATGGTGGGAGCAATCAAGGACAATTAAGAGCTCTTTACATCTGCCTAATTTAGGTTTATGAGTCTTTAAATGGCTTTCATGTTTAGGATATGTTTCCTTTTTAAAAATAGTTTTTATTTTTAGAACAATTTTAAGAGAAAAATTGAGCAGAAAACAGAGTTACCACATAATTTCTTCCCTGACTTCACATACATGATTTTATCCTCATAACATCTTGCAGAGGATGAGATGGCTCAATGGCTTCACCGACTCAATGGACATGAATTTGAGTGAAGTCCGGGAGTTGGTGATGGACAGGGAGACCTCGCGGGCTGCGATTCATGGGGTTGCAAAGAGTCGGACAGGACCGACTGACTGAACTGAACTGATTAGCTACAACTGATGAATCAACATCAATGCAAATTCATAAGTGAAGTCCATAATTTACACTGAAGTTTACTCTTTGTGATGTATATTCTGTGGGTTTTGCCAAATATGTCACATGTCCAGTATTACAGTATCACATAAAATAATTTAACTGCCCTAAAAATCACCTATGCTTCACCTGTTTATCCTTTACTTTCTCCCCTAAACGCTTAAGCAACCATTCATCTTTTTCCTGTGTCTGTAACTATGCCTCTTCCAGCATGCAATATATTTGGAATCATACAGTAGGTAGTCTTTTCAGACTTGTTTATATCAGTTAGCAATATTCATTTAACATTCTTCCATGTCCTTCTGTGACTTGCTAGCTTTTTTTTTTTTTTATTGTTGAATATTCCATTGCATGGATGTACCACAGTTTAATTATCTGTTGAAAGACATCCAGTTTGGGGTGATTGTAAATAGTTACTATAAACATTTACATATAAGTTTTTGAGTGTAAAACTTTGACACATGTTTTCAACAAATTTGGGTAATTACCTAGGAACAAAATTTCTGGATTCTGTGGTTCAGCTCTGTTTAACTTTGCAAAGTTGTCAGACATTCTTCTAAACTATCTATATCATTTTGCATTTCCAAAAGTTATTGAGAATCCCTGTTATTCTGAATCCTTTACAGCTTTCCGTGTTGTCAACATTTTGGATTTTAGCTCTCCTAATAAGTGTGTAGGATTATCTCACTGCTGTTTTACTATGCAATTTTCTAATGACACATGACTTTGAGTACATGCTTTTTGCCAAATCTGTACAGTTTCTTTGGCTTTTCAGGCCTTCTGTTCATTTTTAAAATGAAATTGTTTTCTTACAGTTAAGTTTTAAGGTGTTTTTAAATTTTTGGCTACAACTTCTTTTTCAAATATGTGTTTTGCAAATATTTTTCTCAGTCTTTGGCTTGTCTTTTCATTCTGTTCCCAATGCCTTTTGCAGAACAGATATTTTTAATTTTAATAAAGCTGAAAATTTCAAATTTTCTTTTATTGATCATACTGTTAATGTTCAATCTAAAAACTAATCATTAAAACTTAGGTCACATAGATTCTTTCTTGGAAAGTTACTTATTATTTGTTCAATATATTTTAATAAATGTAGGCTTATTCAGGTTGTCTGTTTCTCCTTGTGAGAGTTTTTGGAGATTCTATCTTTTAAGGATTTGATAAATTTCTTATAAATTATCAAATGTATTGCCATAGAGTTGTTCATAATATTTCTTTATTTTTTTAATGCCCATGAGATTTGTTGTAATGGTCCCTCTTTCATTTTTATATTAGTAATTTATGTGTTCTCTTTTTCTTAGTTAATCTGGTTAGAGATTTATCAATTATATTGATATTTTCAAAGAACCAGCTTTTGGTTTTATTGATTTTATTTGATTCCTTTTTTCAATTTTATTAATTTCTGTTCTAATATTTATAACTTCTTGACATCTACATATTTTGTATTTAATTTTCTCTTTTGGTGCAGCTTTATAAGGTAGAAACTTAGGTTATTGATCTTTAGATTATTCTTTTCTAACATACATTTAATGCTATATACATTTAGTTCTATGAATAGTTCTGGCTGCATCCCACAAATTGTGATAACATGTTTTTTTCATTTCTTTACTTTAAAAAAAAATTTCTCTTTCCTCTTGATTCTTATTTGATTCATTTATTACTTAAAAAATGGGCTGTTTGATCTCCAAATATGTTGAGTTCCTTGGGATTATCCAACTATATTTCTGTTATTCACTCAAATTTTAATGCCATTGTGATCTAAGTATGTTTGTATGATCTTTATTCTTTAAATGTTTTTAGATGTGTTTGATGACCCAAATGTGGCCTATCTTGGTAAATATTTTATGTGAACTTGGGAAGAATGTATATTCTGCTGTCATTGGATAAAGTCTTCTATAAATATCATTTAGATCCAGTTGGTGAATGTTATTGTTCAGCCAACTATGTCCTTACCTGATGGATATGCCCATTCCTGATAGACTGGTATTGAAATATGCAATTAGAAGAGTGAATTTATCTATTTCTCCTTAGTTCTACAAGTTTTACCTCATGTATTTTCATGTTATTTGTACATATTTCATGTACATATTTCATGTTTGTTAAGTACATATAAACTAAGGACTTTTTGTATCTTAGAAAATTGACCTCTTTATTATTGTGCAAAGTCCCTCTTTATTCCTGATGATTTCCCTGTTCTGAAGTCAGCTTAGACTGAAATTAACAGCTACATAAGATGTCCTTTTTGTGGTTGTTCAGGAGAGAAGGATGAAGTAGATAAACAAGGAAGGAGTGAAAGTTTATATTAATGCTAAAAATTGTTATGTAGTTGGACACTAGTGTGAGCAATAAATAAGACTGTAAGACATTTTGAGAAGCTGTATGACTGAGAAGTCAGAACTGTCCACCTAAGAATTGAAAAAGGGACATATCTGACCATTAGCTCAGTTCTTTATTGTAAAGTTGGCCACGTGAGCATAAACTTCTTGCATTACTTTGGATTGCATGTGCGAAGAATCAGAAAAGACCCAGAGCAGCAAGTTAGAGGCAAGTGGCCCAGGGCCAAGACTCAAGGGGAGACATTGTCAAGCTGCACCTGCATGGATCTGTTCACATTCATAGCTCCACCCCAGACTTCCTAAAATAAAAACTCTGGAAAATGGGGATCAGCAGTCTGGATTTTTTCCCAGTTTGTTGGGAAGTAATCATATGTAACCTCTTGTCTTTTTTATATCAGTCATTCTAACAAGTGAGAGGTGATATTGCACTGTGGCTTTATTTTGTATTTCCTAAAGATTAGTGATGTTGAATATCTTTTCATGTATGTTTGGACACTGTATGTGTCCTTCAGAAAGCTAACTACTCAGTCCTCTGCCCATTTTAAAATTGGAATGCTTGTTTCTTTTGCCACTGAGTTGTATGAATCCTTTATATATTTTGGATGTTAACGCCTCATACACATGATTTGCAATTTTTTCCTCCCATTCCTTAGGATGACTTTTTATTTGATTTATTATTTCTTTGCTGTGCAAAGCTTTTTAGTTTAATATAGTCCCACATGTATATTTTTGCTTTTGTTACTTTTGCTTTTAGTGTCAAATCCAAAAAATCATTGCCACGACTGTTATTAGGAGCTTACCCCTGTTTTCTTCTAGGAGCATTACGATTTCAGTTTTTTAAAATCCATTTAGAGTGGATTTTTGTGTTTAGCTTCATTCTTTTGCATATAGCTGTCCAGTGTTTCCAATGCTGTTTAGTAACAAGATTATCCTTTCCCCAGTAGGATGACTCCTTTGTCATATTGTTGTTCAGTCACTCAGTCATGTGCGACTCTTTGTGACCCCATGAACTGCAGCACACCACGCTTCCCTGTCCTTCCTTTACTGTCTCTCAGAGTTTGCTCAAACTTGTGTCCATTGAGTCAGTGATGCCCTCCAACCATGTCATTCTCTGTTGCCTCTTTCTCCTACTGCCTTCAGCCTTTCTCAGCATTAGGGTCTTTTCCAGTGACTTGGCCCTTTGCATCAGATGGCTAAATTATTGGAGCTTTAGCATCAGTCTTTCCAATGAATGTTCAGAGTTGATTCCTTTAGGATTGATTGCTTTGATCTCCTTGCTGTCCAGGCGACTCTCAAGAGCCTTCTTCAGCACCACAGTTAAAAGCATCAATTCTTCAATGCCCAGCCTTTCTTATGGTCCAACTCTCACATCCATCCATGACTACTAGAAAAACCATAGCTTTGACTAGATGGACCTTTGTCAGCAAAGTGATGTTTCTGCTTTTTAATATGATGTTTAGGTTCGTCATAGCTTTTCTTCCAAGGAGCAAAGATCTTAATTTCATGGCTGCAATCACTGTCTGCAGTGATTTTGGAGCCCAAGAAAATAAAATCTGTCACTCTTACCATTTTTTCCCCATCTGTTTGCTATGAAGTGATGGGACTGGAGGCTGTGATCTTAGTTTTTTGAATGTTGAGTTTTAAGCCAGCTTTGTCAGTCTCCTCTTTCACTTTCATCAAGAGGTTCTTTAGTTCCGTTTTGCCATTAGGGTTGTCTCATCTGCATATGTGAGGTTATTGATATTTCTCCTGTCAATCTTGATTCCAGCTTTTGAGTCATCCAGCCCAGCATTTCACATGATGTACTCTGCATAGAAGTTTAAAAAAGCAGGATGACAATTCATTGCCTTGACATACTCCTTTCCCAATTTTGGACCAGTCCATTATTCCATGTCCAGTTCTAACTGTTGCTTCTTGACCTACATATAGGTTTCTTGGGATACATTTAAGGTGGTCCAGTCTTCCCATATCTTTAAGAATTTTCTACAGTCAAAGGCTGTAGAACAACAACAACAAAAAGATTGATGAACAGAAAAGAGTTACAAATATGGTAAATATTAACCATTTTTACCACACAGTCAAAGGATTTAGTGTTGTCAATGAAGCAGAAGTAGATGTGTTTCTGGCATTCTCTTGCTTTTTCTATGATCCAATGGATGTTGACAATTTGATCTCTGGTTCCTCTGCCTTTTATAAATCTAGTTTGTACATCTGGAATTTCTCAGTTCATGTACTGTTGAAGCCTAGCTTGAACGAGTTTTAGCATTACCTGGCTAGCATGTGAAATGAGTGCTATTGTGCAGTGAAAGAAAATAAAAGTGAAATTGCTCAGTCATGTCCAACTCTTTGCAACCCCATGAACTGTAGCCTACTGGGCTCTTCCATCCATGGGATTTTCCAGGCAAGAATACTGGAGTGGGTTGCCATTTCCTTCAAGATTGTCATAAATTAATTGGCCATATATGTGTGGCTTTATGTCTTGGCTCTCTATTACATTATATGATCTATATGTTTATTTATATGCCAGTACCATACTGTTTTTTATTATTATAGCTTTGTGATATAGCTTGAAATGAAAAAGTATGAGGATTCAAGATTTGTTCTTTCTCAGATTTACTCTGGCTATGCAGGTCTTTAGTGGTTCCATACAGATTTTAGGATTATTTTTTCTATTTCTATGAAAAAATATCTTTGAAATTTTGATAGTGATTGCATTGAATCTGTAGATTGATTTGGGTAGTATGGACACTTTGACTATATTAACTCTACCAATTCATGAGTAACAAACATCTTTCCATTTATTTGGACCTTCTTTGGTTTCTTTAATTAGTTCCTTGGTTAAGTTTTATCCTAGGATATTTTGTTTTTAATGCAATTATAAATGAGCTTATTTTCTTAATTCCTCTTTCTGACAGTTTGATATTAGTATATAGAAACATACCTGGTTTTTGAATTAAATATATTGCTGCTAATATACCACCACTTTACTAAACTCATTATAGTGCTATTATTAATAAATTTTTTTTTCGGTGAAGTCTTTAGGGTTTTCTACATATAATATCACATTATCTGCACATAGAGATAGTTGTAATTCTTCCTTTCTAATTGGATGCCTTTTATTTATTTATTTTTGCCTGATTACTCTTGCTAGGACTACGAGTGCTATGTTAAATAAACGTGGCAAGAGTAGACATCCTTGTTTTTTATACCAAGTTTCTTTAAATTGGTTTTGGCATGGGATATTTAACTCTACTTCTCTACTTTTAAGCTATTTGTAGATGTATATTTTAAGTTGGTCTCTTATAGACAATGTATTGTTTCATCTTGATTTTTTAAAAATATAAATGTTCTTTTCCTTTTAATTGGTGTGGCTACCATTTTCATATTTAAAGTGATTTTTATATATTTGGGGTTAATATTTACTATATTTGTGACTCTTTTTTGTTCATCAGTCTTTTTGTTGTTGTTGTTCTTTTCTTTTTCCTTCTGTTCTTCTTTGGTTCTAATTAAGTATTTTATGGTGACAGCATTTTATCCTTTTATCCTTTAGACCTTTCTCTCTTAGCATATAGATTATACTTCCTTGTTAAATGTTGTTAGTGATTGCTCTAGAGTACAATATAAATTTACAACTAGGATAAGTCCACTCTCAAATGCAGTTTACCATTAAAAACACAGATTTGAACTGCCTCAGTCCACGTATAAGAGGGTATTTTTCAATAGTGAATATGCTGCAGTACTACATGGTCCTTGGTTGGATGAATCCATGGATGCAGAGGAACTGTGGACGCAGAAAGTCAAGTATAAAACGTATGTAGATTAACCCTCATATTGTTTAATGGTCAACTGTAACACTTTATCACTTCATGAATACTATAGATAAAGTATTCTCAGTTACTTCTTCTAATCCTTTATAATATCCCTGTTACTCATTATACTTAAAATGAGCTATAATCACTTAATAAATTGTTGCTATTACTTTTTGGACAGTTACGCATTAGTTCAATTAAGAATACAAAAAAGTGTGTATTTCACCTCATTTTATTCTTTCTTTAGAGGTCTTCCTTTCCATATCATGTTTATCCTTCTCCCTGAATTAACTTCCAACATTTTTACAAGGCTCTTCAACTAGCAACAAAACCGTTAATATTTGTTTGTCTGAAAAAGTATTTCTACTTCATTATGGAAAAAATAATTTCACTGGATACAAAATTCTTGTTTGGTTGTCATTTTATTTTGTTTTGTATTTCTTCAACATTTTAAAATACTTACTCCATTCTCCTCTTGCTTTCCTGGTTTCTGAAAAGAAGAATATTCTAATTCTTATCCTTATGCTTCTATTGATATAAGTAAAATGTTTCCCCTCCCTGCCTCAGGCTGCTTTCAAGACTTTGTCTTTGATGTGGGGTATACTGAATATTGGTCTTCCCTGGTGGCTCAGATGGTAAAGAATCTGACTGCAATGCAGGAGATCCCTAGATCAGGAAGATCTCCTGGAAAAGGGCCTGGCTACCCACTCCTTTATTCTTGCTTGGAGAATTCTATGGACAGAGGAGCCTGGCAGCCTACAGTCCATGGGGTCTCGAAGAGTTGGACGTTACTGAGTGACTAACGCTTTCACTTTCACTTCATATACAAATATATCATTATACAAGTACTTGTATAATGTTATATACATTAGGTAAAAATATAAATCTTTGTGTTTTTCTTGCATAATGTTCCCTGAAATTTCTGGATCTGTGCTTTTGTGTCATTCATAAATTGTGGAAATTTTTCAGTCATTATTACATCAAATATCTTATGTGCATTTCTTTATTTCTTGTATTTGCATTGCATATGTTATACCTTTTTAACTGTTCCTAGTTGTTGTATATTCTATTTTTAAAATTCTTTTTCTCTTTACATTTCAGTTTTAAAAGCTTCTATTGACAATTTCCAAGCTTATTGATTCTTTCCTTAAACATGTCGTTTGTTAACTCTACCAAAGGCATTTTTTAAAATTTTTATTTCAGGGGGTATTTTTTTTAATATTTCCACTTTATTATTTCTTAGACTTTCCATTTTCTTGCCTATATTCCTCATCTTTTTTTTTTTTAATATTGTCTACTTTTTCATTAGATTCCCTTAGCATATCTGTCTGTCTGTGTTAGTCGCTCAGATATGTCCAACTCTTTGCAACCCCATGGACTGTAGCCTGCCAGGCTTCTCTGTCCATGGAATTCTCCAGGCAAGAATACTGCAGTGGGTTACCATTTCCTTCTCCAGAGAATCTTTCCCACCCAGGAATCAAACCCAGGTCTCCTGGATTGCAGGCAGATCCTTTACCATCTGAGCCACCAGGGAAGCCCTTAGCATATTAATCACTTAATTTAAATTATTGATATGATAATTCAAAAATCTCTACCATAACTAAATATACTTCTAAATCTGGTGAGACAGGAAGGCTAGAGGAGTCTATAATTTCCCCATGCCAAAGTCTAGAGGGGACTAGATTTGGCTATTTTTCGTGTTGAATCCACTCTGTTACAATAGTTTTCTCTGAGGATTGTCCTTTTTTAAGGCTAATAGAACAGTCTAGGAATATTTAAAATGGTAACTTGTCCTCTCCCCATCAGATACATAAGAGTGTTTTTTCCTAGTATTCTCCATGATATCCTGGAGCGTCTTCTGTAGCAAAATCTCACAAAATTATTGGGGTTCCCCTAGGGCTGTGTCCCTGGGAGTTTTTCACTCTTAAGTGAGCCCATATTCAGTATCAGGCTATTAGTTAGCTATACTTTAAGTGTTATTACCAGTTTCTACCTTCCCTTATGACGTCAACTCTATGATGGTTCTAAATAGTGTTGTTTGCTTTTATTTTGCCCAGCTTTATCCTTGTTGGGAGGATGAGAGTAATGCCTTCCAAGTTCTGTACATAGCAGATAGGAAACTGGAAGGTCTATGGACATGCTTTTGACAACTGAATATGAACTGATAAAAATTAGGAATAATTTGTTTGGCAATAATTTAGTGAAATGCCATACACAAAATTTCAGATTTGAAATAAAGATAATTAAAATTTTTGAAAATCAAACTTTATATATTTTTAATAAATAATATTCTTAGCACATAGAAATGTTGCATTTGCATATTTTCTTGAAATGTATACAATGTAATAAATTTTCTAGTCCCTGTAGTGATAATTCAATTGAGTGAATTTCTCTGTACTTCAAAAGAAAAAATTACATGCAAAATTTCTCTGATGAAATTTTAGCTGGTCTAATAAACTTATTCTTAAATATGCCATATGAAAATCTGAATATTTTTAGGTAATTAATGCATAATACCAATTTTAGGCTGGTTCTATACTTTAAATGATACTCATTGAGCCTAAAATGGAAGGGTGATAATTTTATCATAAATATTGGGAAATAAATAAATTTATTTGGGCTTCCCTAGTGATTCAGTGGTAAAGAATCTACTTGCAATGCAGGAGAACCAGGTTCAATTGCTGGGTCAGGAAGATCTCCTGGAGTAGGAAATGGCAACTCACTCCAGTATTCTTGCCTGGGAAATACCATGGACAGAGGAGCCTGGCAGGCCACGGTCCATCAGGTGGCAAAAAGTCAGACACAACTTAGCGACTAAACAGAAACAACAAAATAAATTTATTTACAGTTTTTCTCGTGTTTTAAATTCTGTGATCTCCTTGTTCTGAAGTGAAGAAATTTTAGTTAAAAAAAAGTCCTACATTTTCAGTATTATAGATTCCTTGAATAAGGCTTTTTCTAATTTTAGATCTAGTGTCCACACACACCACACCCCCTCCCCATTTTTAAAAGACAAATAAAGAAGCAAAAGTCTGTATAATCAGGCTTGGTTTCAATTTTATAAGACTTTAAAATGGATAAAAACAACATCCTTAATATTGAATAGTTCTGTTATAATTTACTGCTTGTTACACTCTTTGTTTAACAGGAAAAACATTAAAACTTCTGTGCAGCACTGTGGCGATATTCCCATAGACTTTATCTCAAGTCAACTAAGTTTGTAACCAGGGAAAAATTTCTTCCACTCAGATATATGAATAAACACATGTTTACTAAACATGACTGAACAGTTTAAAAATCTTAGCAACGACATCTTTTTAAATGACCATTAAACCATAAAAATTAACTGCAGCACTGTACATTCTACACTTTGAATCACAGTTGGAATTTCTCCATTTCAAGGTTCCATTCTGAGAAATCTCCATTTCTACAGAGCAATGATGCTTATATGTTCTTCAGGGAATATAATCATATTGGTGAATCAATTGTGATTTAAAGGACTTTGTCAGTAAGGAATGTGATAAGGTGGGAGAAAATTAAATGTGGGCCTAATGTTAGCCCACTGGAGAACTGAAATAATTACAGTGCAGTTCGTGATTCCAAAATAATGTACTATAGCGGCTGAAGAAGCTCACAGAGCCATCGTTTCCAAACTCAGGCTGAGATCTCATAACTCTGCTGTGAATATGACATATTGACCAAAACCGGTCCCTGTGGCTATGAAGAATGCTTCATAAGAAAGGCACAGAAATGAAACCATAAGTAGCAGTCTAAGTACAAAAGTTACACTGGGTAGACTCCCACTAGGGAGAGTATTTTCCCACCCTATGCAGAGTCTGGTATGAATCATGGATGGACGCTGACTTCCTATTTAATCTCCAACAGGTGAATCACCTGGATACCTGGTCCATGTAGCCATAGTCTTGCTACCTTTCTGACACCTGTCCTTTTCCCTTACCTCCAATTCCTCTGACCATTTTGGAACTTTACCATCTGTCTTGGTGCTTAGGGTCATGGTTGGGCCATATTTCTGGTATTTTCACAATATCTTAGATATCCCAGATTTGCTTCCTAAATAACTCTGTTGCTGAAGTCTGCTGTGCCTATAAGTCCTGGAGTTTAAGACTCTTTAAGCAAAATCAAGATTGCCAGGAGAAATATCAATAACCTCAGATAGGCAGATGACACCCTTATGGCAGAAAGTGAGAGGAACTAAAAAGCCTCTTGATGAAAGTGAAAGAGGAGAGTGAAAAATTTGGCTTAAAGCTCAACATTCAGAAAACGATGATCATGGCGTCTGGTTCCATCACTTCATGGGAAATAGATGGGTAAACAGTGTCAGACTTAGTTTTTTGGGGCTCTAAAATCACTGCAGATGGTGATTGCAGCCATGAAATTAAAAGATGCTTACTCCTTGGAAGGAAAGTTATGACCGACCTAGATAGCATATTCAAAAGCAGAGACATTACTTTGCCAACACAGGTCCGTCTAGTCAAGGCTATGGTTTTTCCAGTGGTCATGTATGGATGTGAGAGTTGGATGGTGAAGAAAGTTGAGCACCCAAGAATTGATACTTTTGAACTGTGATGTTGGAGAAGACTCTTGAGAGTCTCTTGGACTGCAAGGAGATCCAACCAGTCCATTCTAAAGGAGATAAAATAAATAAATAAATAAAGGAGATCAGTCCTGGGTGTTCTTTGGAAGGACTGATGCTAAAGCTGAAACTCCAATACTTTGGCCACCTCATGCGAAGAGTTGACTCATTGGAAAAGACTCTGATGCTGGGAGGGATTGGGGGCAGGAGAAGGGGATGACAGAGGATGAGATGGCTGGATGGCATCACCGACTCGATGGATGTGAGTTTGAGTGAACTCTGGGAGTTGGTGATGGACAGAGAGGCCTGACGTGCTGCAATTCATGAGGTCTCAAAGAGTCGGACACAACTGAGTGACTGAACTGACTGACTGAACTGAAGCAAAATTAAAAATTGGTGTGTCAAATTTAGTTTAACGAAACAAGTCCCCTATCTGTGACTCTGATTAGACTGTAAATGAACTCTAGTGACCTAGTCTTGACATGAGATCAACTTATCATCTTTTTTATTGAGTTGAAATTAAAATATATATATAAAGAATTTTCCCTGAGTCTTTTTAAAGTCATATGACAAACTAAGTAACTGAAAGTTGATATTCCACCCTCCTCTCCAAAGTATACTCTAATCACCAGTGACAGATTTAAAAATAAATGGCTGAGTTACTTACCTTAGCAAGATTATACCCTCAAGAGCAGGTTTCATAAATATTTAACTTTGTATTTCCATATGTTACGGGTAGCAAATGTTCATAGAAGCAGTGATGTGCATGTGGAAAGAGCAAAGGTTTTATATTTAGACAGCCCTAAATTTGAAGCCCAGTTCAATGCCTCCCACACCAGAAGACTATCGGCAAATGGTTGCATCTTTCTGAACCTTGTATTCCTGTAAAGTATGCAACAAATCTGCAAAGCACAAGGTTATTTTGAAAGTTAAATAAAATATCAAATAAACACCATTTATGACAGTGTCTGATACATGAGGATTGCTGAGGAAATATGTTATTTCTCCTTTATGGATATTCCAGATACTCTGGAGAACTCTCACATTCTGAATAGTGCTGAGATTCTAACGCCTGATGATTGCTGGTGTGACCTGGGGCCTTCAGGTCTCTGGGGCCTCTCTTTTCTCTTGTCTTTATGGGACCAGCTTCCCTGCCTTGGTGGCTCCTCACCCACAGTGGACTCTGTTTCTGTCCTTGCCTTGCTGTATCCCAGCTTTGATCTCTGTGTAAATGGTTTTGCAGGACTGAACTCTGGAAAGGAAATGAACCAGAACACTTCAGCCATGAATGCATATACCTGACTTTCCTTGACTGCTTGGAAGCTTCATTTCACAGGTGGAAGAGTGTTGCAGATCCATGGGGTTGCTGTGGAAATTAGCCAGCATTGTGTCATTTAAGTTCTTAGTTTTTGGCACATGGTCAGTTCTCAGTAAGAGAACCTTGATCTCCATACTTCTAAAACAGCCGATTGTGCTGCTGTTGTTCAGTCACTGGGTTGTATCTGACTTTGTAACTCCATGGACTGCAGCATATCAGGCTCCTTTGTCCTCCACTATCTCCCCAAGTTTGCTAAAATCCATGCCCATTGAGTTTGTAATGCTGTCTAACCATTCCATCCTCTGCTTTCTTTTTGCCTTTTGCCTTCTATCTTTCTCAGCATCGGAGTCTTTTCTAATGAGTCAGCTCTTCACATCAGGTGGCCAAAGTATTGGAGCTTAAGCATCAGTCCTTCCAATGGATATTCAGGGTTTATTTCCTTTCAGATTGACTGGTTTGATCTTCTTGATGTCCAAAGGACTCTCAAGAGTCTTCACCAGCACCTTTCAAAAGTATCAATTCTTCAGTGCTCAGCTTTCTTTGTGGTCCAACTCTCACATCCATACATGACTAATGGAAAAACCATAGCTTTCGCTATACAGACCTTTGTCAGCAAAGTGATGTTTCTCTGTTTTAATACACTGTCTGGGTTTGTCATAGCTTTCCTTGCAAGGAATAAGTGTCTTTTAATTTCATGACTACAGTCACCATCTGCAGTAATTTTGGAGCCCAAGGAAATAAAATCTATCACTCTTTGCCCTTTTTCCCTTTCTATTAATATTTGCCATGAAGTGATGGGACTGGATGCCATGATCTTAGTTTTTTGAATGTTGAGTTTTAAGCCAGCTTTTTCAGTCTCCTCTTTCACTTTCATCAAGAGGCTTTTTAGTTCCTTTTCACTTTCTGCCATTAGAGTGGTATCATCTGCATATCTGAGGTTGTTGCTATTTCTCCTGCCAATCTTGATTCCAGCTTATGATTCAGTTAACCAATAGCAAAGTGAATACATTCTGCCAACTCATGTGGCAGGTTGCTGAAGGGATGTGAACATTGTGACCTGCTCTCAGAGAGGGCTGGAAGCTTAGTTTCCACTGTGACAGAAGCCAATCCACTGCCTTTGTGGCCTTCAGAAAAAGCCCTGTAATCCATCAGTCGTGGTTTTCCAACTCCTGAGAGTCCTTCCTTGTGGGGATTATTTGTTAACTTAGTCTCTAAAAATCCAAGAAAAGCTGAATTATTAGAGAAGAAGACACTAGCCCTTCAGGCGAAATTATTTTAAGGGAAAAGGAGGCAACTAGATTTAGCATATTCGTACTAAAAATATTCAGTGTTTATTTGTAACTCAGATTTAAATGGACATCCTGTATTTTATCTAACAACCTTACCTGCCCTTGGTCTCTGAAGTCACAGCATTCAGGCAGGCGCAAAGTCACTGAATCACTCACTGGGCCCCAGTAAGATTTTTCTCTGTTGGACAAGACTCATATAGTTTGTGTGTGTGTGTGTGTGTGTATCTGTTCCTGTTAGAAGTGAGAAGTGAGAGAAGTATCTCTATATTTTTAAAGCAGTATCAACATTTAGAATAGGAAAACTATCTAATTGCAAAAACAAACTACCGCTGTTCTTCGGGCCCAGATAATACCCATTCACTATTGTGCGTACTTGTGTGCTAGACGCCAGGAGACCCTGAGATTCTCAATAAGCGGAGACTTCCTTCAGGAAAGCTAGTCGGTTTCTTCTTAAGGCCACATCTAACCAAGTCTCCTGGCTGCCTGTTAATGTTTTTCTGAATTTTTGCACTGAGTGACATCAGAGTGAAATAGGCAAAGGATGATTTAGTGTATAGGGAGTAAAGAACATACATATTGGAAACAGGGGTGTGATAAAAAAAGACTAATCTTCCCAGGCACAATCACCGAGTTGCACTGTAATATGAATAAAATTTCCAAGTCTCTCTGTCTTTCTCAATTTTAAAATATATTTTTCAGATGATCTTTAGGGGAAAAAATGTGTAGAAGCACAAGCTATTTTGAAAATCTTGTTATGTACACATGTAGGAAAGAAAGGCACCCTCAGTGCATCTCATGGCAGATGCATCTCCCGTTCTGAATAACTTGTGCTGAAGTGTCTACAACTTTGAAATTAGGTGCCGAATGTCACCAGTTATGTGAATATCCATGCTAGCACATATGACTGTCCTTTGGCTAGTTGAGAATCTCTTGATATTCGCTTGGTTAGAAATGAACTTAACTTCTGGGAAGTTCTGAAGTTGACAGAATGCAAACACAAATTTCTGCAATCGCTGTCTTGTGATATTAGAATTTTTTAAAAATGTGCAGATTGATACTCGATCCAAAAATGGGTCTGAATAGAGGATGAAAACCTCTCTGGAAATGCACATAGGCAAGTTTCTAGTTTCAGATTTAGTGTGTAAAGAGCTTGGAAGTTGTCACTTCTGTCCTTATAACAAGGAAAACATGGACAGATTGCCACTCAGTGGTTTTTATTGGATTCACAAGCCAACTAAAAATGCAGGGCTCACTATCACATGAACAACTGGTTGTTGCTGTTCAGTCACCACTCATGTCCAAGTCTTTGCGACCCCGTGGACTGTAGCATGCCAGGCCTCCCTGTTCACTGGAGGGACAGGTAAATCCAGAGACTCATAGCTGACGTGTGCTTATGTGGCACAGAAGACACTAGAGCTATCACTGAAAGAATATATTAGATGGTAACTTTGACCAGTTGCTGGAAGCTGAGTGTGGACTAATATGAACATGAGAAACTTCTGGGGGCTGCAGTCTTAGGGAGGCCCTCCACACTTTCTTGGGCTTTTCGCTTCCAGAAATGGCATGCAGTTCTTCTGGTGAAGATTCAAGAAAGATCCCCTTGTGGCTTCAGCAGAGGAAGGGATAATAATCATTGGGGAGTTATACTCAGAGCCTTCTCCATAACCAAGGCCCACTCTCCAGAGGGAAATGCTTGACCTGAGTTTTGTCTCCAACCTGCTCTAACTTTTCTGTCTTGGAAAAGGAGAGAGGAGGGAGGCATCTATTCAAGAAGGATGCTGTAATGGTCACAGGTCAGAGACACATGTCCATTAAAAGGCTGAAGTTTAATCATTTGATCAGAGAATATGTCTTTTACTCTATACCTGTCTACAACACAAGCAGGGCCCCAGTGTAATACTAGCAGCTGAAAGGTACAGATTCTTTGTGCAAACGTTTAATTGGGGAAACCCAAAGGGAAGAGGGGGGACAAAAAGGACACTGATGAAATTTGAATCCTCTGGCACCTATAGATAAAACCGTGAACAAGGCCCAGGTCCTGGCCTGATGGACACAGATCCTCACACTGGAGGCCTGTTTTTGAATTTCCCCATATATGATATAATTTGCCAAGCTTTCAAAAACATTCTAAGACATAGCAAAAGGCCACAAAAACACAGTCTAAGAAAGATAAAGCAAGCATAAGAGCTAGACTCAGATGTGATACAAGTGTTGAAATTATCAGAGGGAATTTAAAGCAACTATGATGAAAATGTTAAGGCCTCAAAATGAAAAAAAAAGTAGAACAGCATGGAGAAACAGATAGGGAATATAGGCAAGGAGATGGACTTCTAAGAAAGAATAAAAAAGAAATACTAGAAAATAAAAAGAGAACTGACAAAACGAACAGGACTGAAAAGTGCCTTTTCTAGTCTTACCAGTATTGAAATGATCAAGAAAAGAATCTGACTGTCAAGAAAGGTCAACCAACATTTCCCAAGCTGAAATGCAAAAGAAAAAAACTCAGAAAACCCCCCAGAATATTCAAAATTATAGAATAATTTTAAAAGTGTAATAATCAATCCTAAAGGAAATCAAGCCTGAATATTCAATGGAAAGACTGATGCTGAAGCTGAAGGTCCAGTACTTCAGTCACCTGATACGAAGAGCCAACTCTGGAAAAGACCCTGATGCGGGGAAAGATTAAAGGCAAAAGGAGAAGAGGGAAGCAGAAGACAAGAGGGTTAGATAACATCACGACTCAATGGACATGAATTTGAGCAAACTCTGGGAGATAGTGGAAGACAAAGGAGCCTGGTGTGCCGCCGTAGCCCATGGGATCTCAAAGAGTCAGACATGACTTAGTAACTGAACAATAGCAACAACATACACATAACTGGAACACCAGAAGAAGTAATGAAGCAGAATGAAGTAGAAGAAATATTTGAAATAGTAATGGCTGAGCACTTTCCAAACTTAATGACAGATTAGTGTGTTAGTTGCTCAGTCGTGTTCGACTCTTTGCGACCCCATTCACTGTAGCCCTCCAGGTTCCTCTGTCTATGGGATTTCCCAGGGAAGAATACTGGAGTGTGTTGCCATTTCCTTCTGCAGAGAATCTCCCTGACCCAGGGATTGAAACCAGGTCTCCCGCATTGCAGGCAGATTCTTTACTGCCTGAGCCATGAGGGAAACCTCTCTTGTTACATCATTATGTAGACAGGTGCCTATCATTATGTACTTTGTGATTCCAATTATATGCCATTCTGGAAAAGGCAGAACTGTAAAGACAATTTAAAAAGATCAGTGACAGCCAGGGATTCTGAGGGGAGGAAGCGATGGATGAATAATTAGAACACAGGGGACTTTTAGGGCAGAGTAACTATTCTAAATGATACTCTAATGTTGAATATGTGACATTAGGCACTCCTCAAAACCCACAGTGCTCCACAGCATAAAGAGTGGAGTTTAATGTAGGCACACTGAAAAAAAAAAATTGTTTGGGAAGTTGGAGGATCCCCGGATCACATGCAAAAGGTGAGGAAAGAAACTAAATGTGTTACACGTGTAGAGCAAGTTCACTGAAGGGAATGAGGTGGTAAAGAAGTGAAAATGAGTAGAGTTAGTAAAAGCAAAGGCTAAAGGAATCAGTATAAGTAAGTGTACTCTTGTTAATTAAGTCTTTTTTGCCAACAGAGGTACAATTCTGAAATCCTATACATGTGTAGTATAATTGACCATATAAGTAAATAGATGGTAGCTTGTGGGAGCCAGATTTCCAGCTGTTGGAGTGAGAGGCTACAGATGATTAAGGGAAGAAGGCTAGAATGATTCATGTGGAATAAACTAAAGTTGGCTAAAATGGGAACTCATGTTTAGGCTAATACATTTATAGATATATAAAATTGATGGTTATCTATAGAAACATTTTTGTATTATTATAAATATGTATTAATATTATGAATGTATGTATACACATGCAAACAGGCTTTCCAGGTGACACAGCGGTAAAGAATCCAACTTTCGACGCAGGAGACGTAAGAGACCAGGGTTCAGTCCCTGGGTTGGGAAGATTCCCTGGAGTAGGAAATGACAACCCACTCCAGTATCCTTGCCTGGAGACTCTCATAGAAAGAGGAGCCTGGTGGGCTACAGTCTGTGGGGTCACAAAGAATCAGACACAACTGAGCGCACATACTTGCAGGTGGTAGTATCCTTGCATATATGTCCTTACTCTGTCAGTTGAGAGCACCTAAAAGCAAAAACATTGTAATAGCTATCAGTTCAGTTCAGTTCAGTCGCTCAGTCGTGTCCAACTCTTTGCAACCCCATGAATTGCAGCACGCCAGGCCTCCCTGTCCATCACCAACTTCCAGCTATAAGCACACCCAGAACCCAGATCTTGGTTTCTAATACTATTCCCCAATTTGTATTGGAAACAGGACTCCTTGGAGAAATGGCTGATTCTAGGACTAGGGCAGGAAATAGACAAAATGGGTCTAGAACAACAGCTTTTAGCACCACGAAGGAAAGAAGCACTTTGAAATTTGTTTAAATCCCCACAATATAGGAACATCAAAGTATTCCAGAAACCTTGTGAAAGAGTTCTCAACTGTCAAAGCTTGAGCGATTTGAGTTACAAAATAAATAAAATTGTATCAAACTATAATCCAGTACATAAAGTAAAAGCTTATGTGTAATGATATAATTATTAATAAATAAATAAATATGGAGAATAGACTAATATTCCTAGCAGAAAAATTATAAATAATTTCTGTAATTACTCTGTGTTTCAAGAGATGGGACATAACTCCTTACAACTTAAATGTTGGCTGCACTATTGACTTCTTCCAAAGATTACTGTAGAAAAGGAGAAAAAAGAGAGCAGGTTTTCAGTTGAGAATCCTGACAGATGACAAACATGACCTCTAGTCTGGTGATCAAGGTGAGTGTTAGTAGTAAAAAGTCTTTTGATGTGACATGACTATAATGATATTTTATCTCTGTGGTGTCCTCCCAGAGATAAATTTTCCAAGTGTAATCATGAGAAAACCATCCGACAAATCTCAGTTGAAGGACGTTTTACAAAATACCTGAATAGTAATCTTACAAACTATCAGAGTCCTCAAAAACGTAGAAAATCCAAAAAAATGGTCATACTACAAGGAACATAGGGAAATGACTCATAAATGTATTGCAGCATGTTGGATGGCATTTTAGAAGAGAAAGGGGACATTAGGGAAAAATTAAGAACATATGACTATAGACTTTAATAATATATCAATATTAATTGATTAATTGTGATATCTAAGTGAGACTGGTTCAGTCGTGTCCAACTCTTCATGACCCCATGGACTATACAGTCCATGGAATTCTCTAAGCCACAATACTGGAGTGGGTAGCTGTTCCCTTCTCCAGGGGATCTTCCCAACCCAGGGACTGAACCCAGGTCTCCTTCATTGCAGGTGGATTCTTTACCAGCCGAGTTATCAGGGAAGCCCTGTGATATCTAAATCCACTCTAAATGTAAATGTTTATTTAAAACTACAAATAAGATAAAATGTTTATCTCATGCTTTATAGGTTTTCTTGTTTGGGGAAAAAAAATTTGTGTTTCGTTCATCTCCTACATTAAAAAAAAAAAAAAAAAAGAGCAATGCTGCTGCTGCTAAGTCGCTTCAGTCGTGACCGATTCTGTGCGACCCCATAGACGGCAGCCCATCAGGCTCCACCGTCCCTGGGATTCTCCAGGCAAGAACATTGGAGCGGGTTGTCATTTCCTTCTCTAATGCATGAAAGTGAAAAGTGAAAGTCAAGTCACTCAAAATAAGCAATAGTACTCAACCAATTCAGACCTCAAGATATTCACTCTTCATCTTCTTTAACTCCCCAAATTCACGGACATAGGAGCCTACAGTCCAGTTCATGAGGTCTCAAAGGGCTGGAGTTGACTGAGCAAGAATTTATTATTATTTAGTTTAAGAGAATCAATTTATTTGAGGCAAAATGTATTTTGAATGTTGATAAATTGATTATAGGTTACGTGGATTCTCTAACATAGACCACATGATCTGGAAAATAGCAGCTGCTATTGAAGTTTTATGATTCAGAGATTTAAATAATTGCACAGACATGAGAGCATTTTCTAAGCTATAGATTTCAAGGTAAAGTATCATAACTATTTGTGGACTCATTAATTTTTCCTTTCATTTAAAAATTAGCTTCTATAAATACTTTCCATATGTCAATCCCTATTTATTTTATAAAACTATACTTTCATTTGTGAAATTATCCCCTCAACAGTTTTACGTTTAATCCTCGGGTTAGAACTTTATTTAATGGGGACTGTATAATTTTTACTTGGTATTATTCCAAATAGCCTGAGATTATACAGTGGCATTGAGATGTCAGAGCCTTTAAAACCCTCTGAATTGACTCAATTCTTCAGACTCTTTCACTGTCTCTTATGCTAAGGGTATTTCTCTAACTATGCCTGTCTTTCTAGAAGAGATTCTGGCATCAGATTAGTTTTGAGAATTTTTGAGAAACTGTTTCCTCATTTATGAAATGGTTATAGGTCCTATGTATTGAGATCCTACTGGGAGTATGAGATCCACTCTAAGGTCCTGGAGATCTAGGTTCACCTGCAGATGATCGAGGTCTTATGGTCTTACAGACAGAATATGTCATCTGGAAGATATAGTCAAGAACAACTGTGATTCATCTGAGTGCTTGGTGTCTTGGGGAAAATATTGAAGAGCAGGAGGCCCTGAAATGTCACCAGTAAAAGGTACCAAGTATGAAGCATATGCTCCATATCACTTCCTAATGGACATCTGCATTCATGTGCTCCCTGAACACCTCAAACTCAACACTGCCAAACTGAGCTCATCATCTTCCTTCTATCTTGTGCTAGCCCCTGTTCTGGATGAATAAACCACCACAGATCCATTTGTTCAAGTCATAATCCTAAAAGTCACCTTTGACTCCTCCTGCTCTCTCGCATCCAGCTGTCAAATCCAGTTGATTCTACTGTTCTTAAATATCTGTCCAAGTTTCCGTTTTAGTTTACCTATCTCTTGTCTGGCGCCTTAGTGGTACAGAACCCATCTGCCAATGCAGGAGATGTGGGTTTGATCCCTGGGTCAGGAAGGTCCCCTGGAGAAAGACCTGGGTTCGAGCCCTGGGTCAAGAAGATCACCTGGAGAAGGAAACGACAGCCTACTCCCATATTCTTGCTTGGAAAATCCCATGGACAGAGGAGCCTGGCAGACTACAGTCCATGGGGTCACAAAAGAGTCAGACAGGACTCAGCTACTGAACAACAACCTCTTGTCTAGACAGAAATGTTACTTAAAGCTTCTGTAACATTTTTCTAACTTTGTCTCCAGTCAGTTCCCTTGCAATCCATTTTCCACAGAACAAAATTATTCTAAGATAAAAAGTTATTTGTTTTCACTTCTTTATAACCCCAGCCATGCTCCTTAAATGCCTGTTGTATAAAATGACTTTCAGTTTCTGTACTGCTGCATGCTGTCTTTCTCACTATGGGCTTTGCAGATGCTGTTTCTATGTCTTGTATGCTCTGTTGTACCCTTCCCCACTTAACTGCCCTTTCTGTCTGTCCAGAGATTGAACCTGTGTCTCTTGTGCCTCCTGCATTGCAGGCAGATTCTTAACTACTATGCAGTCTAGGATGCCCCTTCCATCTGTCATACTTTACCTTATCTCTACTCTCAGAGTCATCTGGGGATGACTACCTCTTACAGAAAGCTTTCCCTGCCTTCCAAACTCTGTCTCCAAAGTTTGGGTTATAACTTTACTATAGGTCCTCGTGTTGCGCCAAATATGTTGTCTACACCTCCTACTAGCATGGAAAAATCTATGTGAGCAGGGATTATATTCATGTTATAGTTACCTCTAAAGTCTAACCCAATGCCTGACACATAGTACGCACTCAATAAATATTTTTTGAGTAAATGAAGGAAAGAATGCTTTAGTGAATAAATGAGGAATTAATATGTAAATGTATATATAAAAGAATGAGCTCTTGAAAAAAAAAAAGTACTCCTAAATGTTGATTAAGCAGTCAGAATCCAAAAAGCTTTTTTTAAATTTTTAAAAAATGTAAATGGATTTTAACAGGGTTTAAAAGGTAAAAATAGATTGAGGATTAGGATCTCTTGTTCTCCTTTTTCTCCCTTATGTTTCTGTGTTTGGGGGGGGGGGGTGTGTGCCAACAAGTACACTCGTTAAAAATAGAGGAAGATGGTGAGTAGAAATCATTAGGAAGAGCTTGATTTCTCTTGACTGGAAGGTAAAAAGCACTGAATAAATGTCAAGGCAGGAACCTTGTTACCATAACCAGAGAGGAATATTTGGATTTTGACACTGACACTCATGGTCTGGCCCCAAAGCAGGGATAGACCATCAATATGCAGACTCAATGTTTAATGAATCAGTAACTTTAGGGGTGCCCAAATGCCAGCGTTTAGTTGGCATTGTCTGCCAAGCCTGGGTCAGAACTGTCTATTTGTCTGTGTGATGGTGGTGAGCATGGGCTTGGGAGGTTGGGATCCAGTGGGTTTACCATAAACAGAAGGCATGAGGGAGGAAATCAGACAAATGTTTATGATCTTATCCATTTGCTTTACCGGTATCTGATTTTTGAAGTCTTCTATGCACTGAAATAGATATCTCGGACTTAAAAAAGAATTAAAAGCAAGTAAAAGTTCTAGGTTGCCACTGCATGGAATAGTCCGTCTTTCTTCCAGAAAGAAGTGCTTTCTTCCACTAACATTCAAAGCTGCCTGGTAGAATAATTAATATTTTAAATGTTTTAAGCTTCTTCACTTTGACTCAAAGAAGCTTGGTAAACAGAACAATGTTTCATGAAACTGATCTTTATCTTGATGGCTCCAAGCTGTTCTCTGAGGTCATGGGCAGCTCAGGTTTTTCAAAGAGAATTCTTGGCTGTTTAGTAATTCAGGCAATGCATGAGATTATTTGTTCTGTGTTGTATAATAGCAAAGGTCTTCCCTAAACATAGTGTTAAAGAGACCTAATGCTTTAGAAAAGAAGTAAAGCATACTTTTTGCAATGATTACTCATTATGTATCAGATATTATATTCTGGGGACTTTGCATCCATTGTTTTATTATCTTTACAAATAAGGTATTAGCATCCTTATTTTCCAGCTGAGGGCCCTGAGGCTAGGGGAGAACAAGGGATTTCCTTAAAATTATCCTTGCTTAATGCAAAGTAGAACTGATATTAACCCAAGACTCTCTGATTCCAAAGTATGATATCTTTTACCCTACCCTATCACCTCTCCAACATTATTGGATTAAGGACTGATTTTCTAGTTACAGAAGTGGAGGAAGACAGGAAGGTGTCTCCACTTCAATCTCTGTGTCTTAAGCTCTTTTAATTAAAACAAACAAACAAACAGACCAAACAAAAACCTGGGGACATTGATTAACACTATATGGAAACATAAGGAAAATAATATTAAAGTGGTTTTGACCCAGAGGCCTTGCCTTTCTCAGAGTCTCAGATAAAGTTAAACTGTGGCTCTTCTTGTCAGAAAATATCTCTTCTTGTGACTTGTGGAAAATTCTAGGTGGATCCTCCTTTGGAGTAGACATACATTTAAGGTGACTCCACCATCCTTTGTCTCTTTTGTCCATTTTTTTTTTTTTTTTTTGTCTCTATTTTGTTCCCTTTCCTACCTGACCTCTTCTAATTTTGTGCTTCCCTAGTACTCTTGTCTGGCAAATCCCATGGACGGAGGAGCCTGGTGGGCTGCAGTCCATGGGGTCGCTAGGAGTCGGACATGATTGAGTGGCTTCACTTTCACTTTTCACTTTTCATGCATTGGAGAAGGAAATGGCAACCCACTCCAGTGTTCTTGCCTGGAGAATCCCAGGGACGGGGGAGCCCAATGGGCTGCCTATGGGGTCTCACAAAGTCGGACACGACTGAAGTGACTTAGCAGCAGCAGCAGCAGTAGTTCAAATGGTAAAGAATCTGCCTGCAATGCAGGAGACCCAGGTTCGATCCCTGGGTCAGGAAGATCTCCTGGAGAAGAAAATGGCTACCCCCTCCAGTATTCTTGCCTGGGGGAATTCCATGGACAGATGAGCCTGGTGGGCTAGTTTATGGTTGCAAAGAGTCAGACACGACTGAGCAACTAACAGTTTCACTTTTTTTTTTTCTGGTCTCTGGTTTAGTGTTCTGATGTACAGCCCAGATCATTAGCATCATCACTACCTCAGAACTTCTGTGCCGGGACCCCTCACAGGACCCTGCCATCTGCATCTACTCAGGGGTCCATAACAAACCTCAAGGCTGTTGCCTTAAAACTGAAGCCCTAACTAAGCTCTAGTCATGGAAGCCACACTGGCTTTTGTTAACAGCCAGTGCTAAGGGAGGTGGCTTCCGTATGTGGACAGACTCCATGTTTACCCTGTACAGTAAAGCAACTAAAAATATTCATTGACAATTTAAGGAGCTCTTTCAGATATTTTGTTTAATATTTGAGACATTATTTACATTTTTATTTTACCTCTCAAGATAGAATACTTTGTATTCATTGAATTTATTTTGTATATACTCCAGGGGTTAGCAAAGTGTTCCTGTCAAGGGCCAAATAGTGAATATTTGAGCTTTGTGTACTTTGCTGCAGCTACTCAATTCTGCCTTGCAGTACAAAGGCAGCTATCAACAATACAGGGACAAATGATGGTCCGACAAAACGTTATTTATGAAAACAGACCATCCGTCTGCATTTGGCTGTGGACTGTTCTTTGTTGATCCCTGATCTTTCCCAGTGCAAGTGATCATGCTGTGCTCATACCCTCGCACACCCCACACTGATTCTGCACTTCTGTATTTCCTTGTTGGGCCTCCCAGTTGGTGCAGTGGTAAAGAATCTGCCTGCCAGTGCAGGAGACAGAGACTTGGGTTCAATCCCTGGGTTGGGAAGATCTCCTGGAGGAGGAAATGGAAACCCACTCCAATATTCTTGCCTGAAATATTCCACGGCAGAGGAGCTTGACAGGCTACAGTCTATGGGGTCACAAAGAGTCAGACACGACCGAGCGACTGAGCACATACTCATGTGTTTCCTTGTTACTGTATTACAGAGCTCACTAATCCTGAGATGACTTATTTACGTAGTATTGCATCAGGATTCCTGTGTTGTGAAGCCACTCAGGGTCTCATAAGTGGAGACAAAACATGAATTGCCTTAAAAGAGAATGGATGCCTCAGAATCATCAACAAATGCATTTGAGGGTAATTTCTAGCATTGTGAAATGGAATGTTTTTCCCCTAGAAATGATCAGAATGGCACTTCTGTCACACAAAACAAGCATATCTGCTTAGGCACAGAGTTTTTTTGAAAATCAAAATGATAATACTTCCTTCTGCCAACCCTATAAGAGGCTCCAGTGCTAATGGAGGGGATGGGAGAGTAGTTAGAAATATATGTTCTACTTTTGACAGCTGTCTTTACTCTGTTCTCTCCTGAAATGAAGTTGTTTTTTGTTTGTTTGTTTGCTTCTTTTTGGAGCCACTCTATCCAAAACCTGGCAGTCATTTTTGTGTGCTGGGGGAATGCTACTACCATTTTACCTTTCAAAAAACAAATTTTTAAACAGCCCCCAGCTATGAGGTTTCTCTCCCAGAGGGTAAGTCTGTGAACAGTGCCCATGGGCTGTTTACAGGATGAATTTTATTCCAGCTGTGGGTTACTTATTCTAAGTCTCTCAACAATTGTTCTTTACAAGTGTCTTTCTTCCTTGGTTGCTATATGCTTTCGATCTGTCGTCAGTGATCAATGTGGCATTCGACTGCAACAGAAAGGAACCTTTGCTGTATGTAAGACAACAGAAAGATTTTGGCATAGTTCAGCTCTGTGGACCTCCTGCCTGAGCTGTCTCAGCCCATGGAGGCAACAAGACCACCAGAATTTCTGCACATATCTTCCTTGGAGACACACACTTCCCTGTAGTTTTAGATTTTTCATAATTGCTAATTTCATCCAGGAATATCACTGTGTGAACTTTTTTCTGAAGGTGTGTGAGAAGCAGGGGATATTTCAGGAAACAGAGAAGAGAGTGTCCTTATATTCCTTCAGCACTGATATTAGAACCTGCGTGCCTGCTTTTTTTTTTTTTTCTTTCATAATTTCCCCTCTTAGAGCAATTTCCTTGCAGTGTTTCAAGTAGTATTCATTCCATAGAAATAGTTATGTCATGGCACACCTACCACAATTGGCAATGTTAGTAAAGATTTAGAAGTGATGTTTAATCATCGGACAATTATAAACAACATCATCCATTTATGAGTAAAATTCAGGAGTACAGAGAATTCCAAGGTAATCTCAATCTAAAGGCAGATCAGTATGCGTTTGGATCTGAACAAACCCAGTGACAGGGTGGATGATCTGTGTTACCTGGATCCCTCCAAGGAACCTGGTTTGAGTATATCGTCTGCAGGTTGAAGCAGTCAGGGCCCTAGTTTCTCAGCCCTCCCAGCAGTCTAATACATACGCCAGTTCAGAGTCCAAGTTGAGTACGTCCCACACCTATTCCATCAGCAGAGAAAGGAAACTTAGTGACTTTCCTGTACATATTCATTAAACAAACTCATTTGTGATGCTTACCATTCAGTGGCTTTAAGACTGTAGTTAAATAAATGTTAATGAAGCAGATAATGAAGCAAGACATGCTTGAACTTTGGAGCCAGACACAATTGGGTTGGGTTCTTGATTCTACTTTTCACCTTCTGACTGTATAACCTTGAAAAGGTGTCTTGAGATCTTCAGAGCTTCAAACATGGGCAAGAAGAAGCTAATTAGGTGCTCCTCAGAGTGCCCGCCATAGGATCATTCAGAATTAAAAAGTAGCAGTCCCTGTCTTCTCAGTTTACATCCCAGCTTCCATTTCTCTTTTGAAACTTGTTTTATTGCATTTTTAAATGTACATTGCCTCTTAAGTTTGATTTTGAGCTCCTTGTGAGCCTAGACTACGTTAGGTGTTTTGTTTTTTTTTTTTTTCTTTTTTTCTTAAACAAAAGATTTGGTTTATGTTTATGTTTTTGCTTAGTTTTAGTTTGCATGTCAGTCTTGTTCAGTCAGCCCTTGGGTATAGGAAGAAGAATACACAAGAGTAGGGAATGAGGAGATGTGAAGAAAAGCAAAGGAAGTATGCCTATCTGAAATGGGAGAATGAGTTTGGGACCCAGGTCTGTTACTCTTACATTATTACATTAACCTCTTTGAACCTCAGTTTCCTCATCTTTAAAATGAAGATAAAGGGTCTCCCTTTTAATCCTGCCTATAGGATCATATTTGATTTAAGTCATACCTGAATGGTCTAGTGGTTTTCCCTACTTTCTTCAAGTCTGAATTTGGCAATAAGGAGTTCATGATCTGAGCCACAGTCAGCTCCCAGTCTTCTTTTTGCTGACTGTATAGAGCTTCTCCATCTTTGGCTGCAAAGAATATAATCAATCTCATTTTGGCATTCACCATCTGGTGATGTCCATGTGTAGAGTCTTCTGTTGTGTTGTTGGAAGAGGATGTTTGCTATGACCAGTGCATTCTCTTGGCAAAATTCTATTAGTCTTTGCCCTGCTTCATTCTGTACTCCAAGACCAAATTTGCCTGTTACTCAATGTGCTTCTTGACTTCCTACTTTTGCATTCCAGTCGCCTATAAATGAAAAGGACAACTTTTTGGGGTGTTAGTTCTAAAAGGTCTTGTAGGTCTTCATAGAACTGTTCAACTTCAGCTTCTTCAGTGTTACTGGTTGGGGCATAGGCTTGGACCACCGTGATATTGAATGGTTTGCCTTGGAAACGAACAGAGATCATTCTGTCATTTTTGAGACTGCATCTAAGTACTGCATTTCAGACTCTTTTGTTGACTATGATGGCTACTCCATTTCTTCTAAGGGATTCCTGCCCGCAGTAGTAGATATAATGGTCATCTGAGTTAAATTCACCCATTCCAGTCCATTTTAGTTCGCTGATTCCTAGAATGTCGATGTTCACTCTTTCTATTTCCTGTTTGACCACTTCCAATTTGCCTTGATTCATGGACCTAACATTCCAGGTTCCTATACAATATTGCTCTTTAGAGCATCAGACCTTGCTTCTATCACCAGTCACTCCACAACTGGGTATTGTTTTTGCTTGGGCTCCATCCCTTCATTCTTTCTGGAGTTATTTCTCCACTGATCTCCAGTAGCATATTGGGCACCTACCGACCTGGGGAGCTCCTCTTTCAGTACCCTATCATTTTGCCTTTTCATACTGTTCATGGGGTTCTCAAGGCAAGAATACTGAAGTGGTTTGCCATTCCCATCTCCAGTGGACCACATTCTGTCAGACCTCTCCACCATTACCTGTCCATCTTGGGTGGCCCCACAGGGCATGGCTTAATTTCATTGAGTTACAAAAGGCTGTGGTCCATGTGATTAGATTGACTAGTTTTCTGTGATTATGGTTTCAGTGTTTCTGCCCTCTGATGCCCTCTTGCAACACCTACCTAGGTGTGACCTAAATCAAATCCCTTATGATTATACAGTGGAAGTGAAAAATAGATTTAAGGGACTAGATCTGATAGATAGAGTGCCTGATGAACTATGGACTGAGGTTCGTGACATTGTACAAGAGACAGGGATCAAGACCATCCCCATGGAAAAGAAATGCAAAAAAGCAAAATGGCTGTCTGAGGAGGCCTTACAAATAGCTGTGAAAAGAAGAGAAGCGAAAAGCAAAGGAGAGGAGGAAAGATATTCCCATTTTAATGCAGATTTCCAAAGAATAGCAAGGAGAGATAAGAAAGCCTGCCTTAGCGATCAATGCAAAGAAATGGAGGAAAACAACAGAATGGGAAAGACTAGAGATCTCTTCAAGAAAATTAGAGATACCAAGGGAACATTTCATGCAAAGTGGGCTTGATAAAGGACAGAAATGGTATGGACCTAACAGAAGCAGAAGATATGAAGAAGAGGTGGCAAGAATACACAGAAGAACTGTACAAAAAAGATCTTCATGACCCAGATACTCACAATGGTGTGATCACTGACCTAGAGCCAGACATCCTGGAATGTGAAGTCAAGTGGGCCTTAGGAAGCATCACTATGAACAAAGCTAGTGAGGTGATGGGATTCCAGTTGAGCTATTTCAAATCCTGGAAGATGATGCTGTGAAAGTGCTGCACTTAATATGCCAGCAAGTTTGGAAAACTCAGCACTGTCCACAGGACTGGAAAAGGTCAGTTTTCATTCCAATCCCTAAGAAAGGCAATGCCAAAGAGTGTTCAAACTACTACACAATTGCACTCATCTCACATGCTAGTAAAGTAATGCTCAAAATTCTCCAAGCCAGGCTTCAGCAATACATGAACCATGAACTTCCAGATGTTCAAGCTTGTTTTAGAAAAGGCAGAGGAACTAGAGATCAAATTGCCAACATCCATTGGATCATGGAAAATGCAAGAAAGTTCGAGAAAGACATCTATTACTGCTTTATTGACTATGCCAAAGCCTTTGACTGTGTGAATCACAATAAACTGTGGAAAGTTCTTTAAGAGATGGGAATACCAGACTCCCTGACCTGCCTCTTGAGAAACCTATATGCAGGTCAGGAAGCAAAAGTTAGAACTGGACATGAAACAACAGACTGGTTCCAAATAGGAAAAGGAGTACGTCAAGGCTGTATATTGTCACCCTGCTTATTTAACTTCTATGCAGAGTACATCATGAGAAATGCTGGGCTGGAAGAAGCACAAGCTGGAATCAAGATTGCCAGGAGAAATAACAATAACCTCAGATATGCAGATGACACCACCCTTATGGCAGAAAGTGAAGAGGAACTAAAGAGCCTCCTGATGAAAGTGAAAGGGGACAGTGAAAAAGTTGGCTTAAAGCTAAACATTCAGAAAACCAAGATCATGGCATCTGGTCCCATCACTTCATGGGAAAGAGATGGGGAAACTGGAAACAGTGTCAGACTTTATTTTTTGGGGCTCCAAAATCACTGCAGATGGTGACTTCAGCCATCAAATTAAAAGACCCTTACTCCTTGGAGGGAAAGTTATGACCAACCTAGATAGCATATTAAAAAAGCAGAGATATTACTTTGCCAAGAATGTTCCATCTAGTCAAGGCTATGGTTCCAGTGGTCATGTATGGATGTGATAATTGAACTGTGAAGAAAGCTGAGCACTGAAGAATCGATGCTTTTGAACTGTGGTGTTGGAGAAGACTCTTGAGAGTCCCTTGGACTTCAAGGAGATCCAACAAGTCCATCCTAAAGGAGATCAGGCCTGGGTGTTCATTGGAAGGACTGATGCTGAGGCTGAAACTCCAATCATTTGGCAACCTCATGTGAAGAGCTGACTCATTGGAAAAGACCCTGATGCTGGGAAAGATTGAGGGCAGCAGGAGAAGGGGATGACAGAGGATGAAATGGTTGGATTTCATCACCAACTCAATGCACATGGGTTTGAGTGAACTCCGGGAGTTGGTGATGGACAGGGAGGCCTGGCGTGCTGCAGTTCATGGAGTTGCGGGGAGTCGGACACGACTGAGCAACTGAACTGAACTGAACTGATAGGATCATATCTAGGAGACCCGGGTTTGATTCCTAGGTTTTGAAGATCCCCTGGAGAAGGAAATGGCTACCCACTCCAATATTCTTGCCTGGAGAATTCTATGAACAGAGGAGCCTGGTGGGCTACAATCCATGGGGTTGCAAAGAGTTGGTCACAACTGATGAACTAACACTTTTTGACTTATTTCATTTACAAGATCATAGCTGGACATTTGCCTCAATCAGGTGACAGTCTTAGCTCCCCTCTGTCCACAGGCAGGACCACAAAGATGTCCCTCAACCCCCTGAAGTAGCATTTCATGTTCCATGTACTTCTCTTCATTCCTTCACCTACACTTTCCCCCATCATTGTCATTCTGTGGCCAGTACCTTTTTTTTTCCTCTGTAGTGGCTGTTCAGAATTGATGATTCAGCAGGTCTGCTTGCTTGCTTTGTAATTCTGGCTTTACTTCTACATACCCTATTTCATAGTCCCCTTGTTTTCTTTGGAGAATAGTTCTGAGGTCAGTCTTGCCACATTTCTACCCCCACCCTTCTGGGCTTCCCCCATTATCTCTGCTCTAGAGGGACCACCTTTTCTGGAAGGGAGTGAATATGTTATTCAATTCCACTTAATGAAATAAGCAAATAAATATGTTTATGTGAATATGAATCAGACCCTAAATATAGGTATTATAGCCTCTTGAAAATTATTTCAGAAACTTTGCGCAATGACAATTACTTGAGTTTTTTTCTATCTTCTATATAATTTTAGCTTCTAAATGTCTCTAGCAACAACAAGGGGAATTGGGTAGCCTCTGTTTAACTGGATGCAGTGATTACCTGTTTTTATTCTTTTTGTAAATATAAGCACGGTATGTCAACAGTGGTCTCGATGCCATGATGTTCTGCTCTTGTTGTCATTCTTATTTAGCAACCAGGTTGTGTCCAACTCTTTGAAACCCCACAGACTATAGCCTGCCAGGCTCCTCTGTCCATGGAATTTTCCAGGCAAGAATACTGGAGTGAGTTGCCATTTCCTTCTGCAGCTGATGTTCCTGAGTGAGGGATTGGACCCATATCTCCTGTATTGACAGGCAGATTTTATTTATTTATTTTTTTATCACTGAGCCACCTGGGTTTGAGCTCTTCAATTGAATGCATTCTTGATTTGGATATTGGTATCTTTTTGAGTATGCAGGCCTCGTAGCTGGGTTTGCCGCCACCCTGAACTAGAGGAGTGTGTGTGTATGTGTTACAAAGAACATGATTGTCCTTTCCACCTCTGGCAATGCAGCCCTCTGTCTGTGGCGAGAATCAAACTGAATAGGATCAGAAGATGCAGAAAACACTGGCTGCTTCTATCCAGGGAGCTCAAGGTTGAGGGTTTGACACTACCTGAGACCCACGATCTCTTAGCGAGCAAATCACATCCTCTAAATGGGAAAAGTATGACTCTGCTACTCACAGTTCTCAGGGGAAAGAAGGGCACTGAGCTAGAGATATTGTGACTCTTGGTGAAGAGGGTGATCCGGAAGGAAGAAAAATAGACAGTAAATGATTGTTTCTTGAAAGTTGAGCAAGGTGAGAACATTCATGACACTGTTATCCAGGGAGTACAGCACTTCTGCTCAGTGCTGGTATCTCACATGCTGTAGCCAAGTCCTATAGACAGTGTGAATAAAGCTATGCCCACTTTTTGTATCTTTCCCTTTGGGAGAAAGTATCTACCATGTCACAAACACACTAGTTTTCTTACATTGCTTCAAGAGATTGTCACAAGTAGAAAGAAGTGTGGTGTCCTTCCCTTGGAATCACCCAGGCAACTTTTCCTAATATCTTCTCCGGATTCTTTATGGGCACTTTCTCCGTCTCATACACAGGCAGATATTTCATTGCATCAGGCTATGTGTCTATTTTCATGGCAATACCGTATGTTTTGATTACTATAGCTTTGCAGTCTAGTTTGAAATCAGAAAATGTGATGCCTCTAGCTCCATTCTTCTTTCTCAGGACTGCTTTGCCTATGCAAGGTCTCTGGTGTTTCCATAAGAATTTTATGATTGTTTTTCTATTTTCTGAAAAAAAAAAAAAAAAAAAAAAGAAAGTGCCATTGGAACCCTGATAGGGATTGCATTGAATCTGTATCTTGCCTTTGGTAGTATGGACTACTCAACTTGCTGACGTCACTCTGTTCATATCTCTGAAACATTTATCACAATCTTTCATATTTATTTTCATATGCCTGTCTACTCAGCTAGATAGAGGATTTGTAGAAATCTACCTTATTTATCTTTAAATAAAACCATGGACTGCAGGACACAACTTAGTGACTGAACAACAGCAACATAATGCCAAAAGAGAGTTTTCTCTCTAAACACAAATGGGCATGTGGGCAAGGCAGCACACTCTGTAGCAGTCTGGACACAACCAGTGTTGTAAGAACAACTGCTGTGATATGAACAGGACAGTTTAGTTCAGTTCAGTCGCTCAGTCGTGTCTGACTATTTGAAACCCCATGAATCGCAGCATGCCAGGCCTCCCTGTCCATTACCAACTCCGGAGTCTATTCAAACTCATGTCCATCGAGTTGGTGATACCATCCAGCCATCTCATTCTCTGTCGTCCCCTTCTCCTTCTGCCCCTGACCCCTCCCAGCATCAGGGTCTTTTCTAGTGAGTCAACTCTTTGCATCAGGTAGCCAAAGTATTGGAGTTTCAGCTTTAGCATCAGTCCTTCCAATGAACACCCAGGACTGATCTCCCTTAGAATGGACTGGTTGGATCTCCTTGCAGTCCAAGGGACTCTCAAGAGTCTTCTCCAACACCACAGTTCAGAAGCATCAATTCTTCGGCGCTCAGCTTTCTTCACAGTCCAACTCACATCCGTACATGACCACTGGAAAAACCATAGCCTTGACTAGACGGACCTTTGTTGGCAAAGTAATGTCTCTGCTTTTTACAGAGTAGACCTGAATTTTCCACATACTTTTCTTAAAGATTATATGATATATAAGCACCGTAGAGACTTAAGAATTTTCCAGAGACCTTAAAATTTATTCAGTTCAGTTATAGCTGGATGCTTGAATCACTTCCCTTATGAGTCATGTGTGGCTTATCTTGTTTCTGGGTATATCTTCCAGAGATTCTTTGCAAATATCCTCTATTTCTTTAGTCTCTGTTGAACTTTTACTGTACTTACCTCTCTATGAAAGAAAGAAAGTGAAAGTGAAGTCGCTCAGTCATGTCCAACTCTTTGCGACCCCATGGACTGTAGCCTATCAGGCTCCTCCATCCATGGGATTTTCCAGGCAAGAGTGCTGGAGTGGATTGCCATTTCCTTCTCCAGGGGACCTTCCAGACCCAGGAATCGAACCCGGGTTTCCCGCATTGCAGGTAGATGCTTTACCGTCTGAGCCACCTTGGATCCCATAACTCACTCCCTGCTGAGATAAACTTGTCACCAAGCTCCTGTTGATATTACTGCGAGATGACACTTTCCTTCTTTTAACTTATCTGGGAAAGATAGAAATGGATAACTAGAATTTGAGATTATTGTTTATCAATAATGACTCTCTACTGCCCTTTGTTTAAGTAAAAGACATGAGACTCAAAAGTCACATTTTGTAATAACAAAAGGATCACTTGACCCAGGTCTTTCTGACATCAGAATTTGTGACCTTTTTATTTTACCTTTTTATTGAAGTATAGTTAATTTACAATGTTGTGCTAGTTTTAGGTGAACAGAAAAGTAATTCAGTTATACATATATATAAAGAATATATATATATATATATATATACACACACACACACATATGTATATGTACATTCTGTTTCAGATTCTTTTCCATTATAGGTTATTATAAGATATTGAATATAGTTCCATATGCTATATAATAGGTCATTGTTGTTTATCTATTTTATATATAGTGGCCTGAATATGCTAATCTCTAACTCTTAATTTCTCTCCTAACCTCTCTTATCCCCTTCCATAAGTTTGTTTTCTATGTCTGTAAGTCTGTTTCTGTTTTGTAAATAAGTTCATTTGTATCTTTTTTTTTTCTTAGCTTCCACATGCAAGTGATAAATGGTATTTGTCTTTCTCTGTATTACTAACTTCACTTAATATGATAATCTCTAGGCCCATCCATGTTGCTGCAAATGGCATTATTTCATTTTTATGACTGAGTAATATTCCTCTGTGTGTGTGTGTGTGTGTGTGTGTGTTGTGTGTTTATTTTGTTGTTCATTTGCTCAGTCATGTCTGACTTGTTGCCACCCCATTGACTGCAGCATGCCAGGCCTTTCTGTCCTTCACCATCTCCCAGAGCTTGCTCAAACTCATGACCATTGAGTCAGTGATGCCATCCAGCCATCTCGTACTCTGTCGTCTCTTTCTCCTCATCTTCCATCTTTCCCAGCATCAAGATCTTTTCTAATGAGTCAGCTTTTCACTTCAGGTGGCCAAAGTATTGGAGCTTCAGCATCAGCATCGATCCTTCCAATGAATATTCAGGATTGATTTCCTTTAGAATTGACTGGCTTGTTCTCCTAGCAATTCAAGGGACTCTCAAGAGTCTCCTCCAACATCATAGTTTAAAGGCATCAATTCTTGGCACTCAGCCTTCTTTATGGTCCAACTCCCACATCCATACATGACTATTGGAAAAACCATAGCTTTGACTATATACATATGTATATCTTCTTTGTTCATTCATCTGCTGATGGGCATTTTACTAATATTTTTATGGATATTCCATGTTGAATAATACTGTCTCCATTATGATTGTAAGCTGTAAATTAAAGGGATCTAACTCCTATTGCCTTAAGTATTGGTAGTGACCTGGCATGATCTTTAAGCTGTTTGTACAGCTGACTTTGCTGATGATGTTTTAGATCATGCCAGGTCACTCCTTTAACATCTTGCCTAGCTGAGGGAGATGGAGATCCATTAAACCAGACTGGAAAGTGCTGGGTGTTACTTTGGGGCTGAATGTTCTGTGAAGCAAGGTTGAAATGAATTTAGTGAATTAGATTTCTTACTCTATCAAAACAGGTCAAACAGTTAAAATTCCTATAAATCTCTAAATCAGATTCTCCCCATTGTCATGAAAATAACATGTTATCATTCCAAGTCACATGTCATATGTCTTGCTCTTAGAATGTGACTTTGCCAATGAACAGTGAATCCTAAGAGACAAAACTGGTGTTAAGGGTATGGATTTGGGGACAGTTATCACAGGTTTAGGGAAAGTGGAGTTCTCGGATCTTTTAACAGTGAAGCCAAAAGTAAGAGACTGGTTTTATGTTAGCATTGAAAGTTCTTTGTTATTATTGTTTAGTTGCTAACTCATGTCCAACTCTTTTGTAACCCTCATGGACTGTAACCAGCCAGGCTCCTCTATCCTGATGACTTTATGGTAAAGTATCCACCTGCTGATGAAGGAGCTATGGGTTCAATCCCTCAAGTCAGGAAGATCCCCTGGAGAAGGATGTGGCAACCCAGTCTGGTATTGAAAACTTACCAATAGATTTATTTTGATTCAATTTGCTTTTACTTAAATTTATTTGTGGGAGAAATTGCACTTGGAAAGCCAATGCATGTTAAACACACCAATGAGAAGACCCAGGGCTTTTCATTTTGTTTTCCTTTCATAGTATTCACTTATCTATAGTCAGTCAGAGCTATACTGTTTGGGAAAGGAAGGAGAGAGATAAGGGATTGTTATAGGAAAGGTTTATATTTGGTGGGGAGTGTGGGGGAAGAAAACAAAATTACAGGTTGAGAGTAAATGTGTTTATGATTTTAAACTGCTTTTTCTCCTTAAATATCAGATTTTATGTATAATGCACATCTCAAAGCACATTGTATGGGAATAAGATAAAATATAATTTTGAACATTAACATTTTATTATGAAGTAATTATTTTGTTTTCAAAGTATTTTAAATGATGCCTTTCCACAGTGGAAGAGCAAAGAGCAACAGAATAAATCCCTGAGGATCCTCCCAAGAAAATGTTGCCTCTTTTTATTACCTACCTTACCAGGCAGAGGACTTAACCAGAACAATGTCATTAGACATGCAAACCAGAAGCTGATGAGTTCAAAAAAAGCCTGCTGAGTACCCTCCCTTGTACAGAACAAGCACAAGCCAGGTTGAATGCAGTAATGAAGATGCCCTTGCCTTTGTGGGCCTCTCAGACTGGGCCAGGAGCTTCCCTGGTAGCTCAATGATAAAGATTCTGCCTATAATGCAGGAGCCTCAGGAGACACAGTTTCAATCCCTGGGTCAGGAAGATCCTCTGGAGAAGGGAATGGAAACCCATTCCAGTATTCTTGCCTGAAGAATCCTGTAGACAGAGGGGCCTGGCGGGCTAAAGTCCATAGGGTCGCAAAGAGTTGGACATGACTGCAGCAACTTAGCATGCATGCATGCAGACTGGGCTGCAGGAAAACAGATATGTGCATCTTTGGCACAAGACAGGGCAGTTAGGAAAAGATACCAAATGGATGCACATGGGCACTTGAGAAGAGTTTTCAGATCTGACAGTATTTACATTGTATAGTATTTATTCCAATAGTATTCATGAATTAGTGGCTATGTTAGTTTGCTGAGCTTGCCCATAACAAAGTATCATAAATTGATGGTCAAACAGAAATGTATTGTCTCGTAGCTCTGGAGGCCAGAAGTCCAAGATCAAGGTGTAGGTGGGGTTTGTTCTTTCTTAAGGCTGTGAGGAAGCATCTTTCCTGCCTGCCTCCTGCCTTCTGGTGGTTTCCTGGCAATGTTTATCCTCGGCTTGTGGGTGCATCATCTCAAACTCTGCTTCCATCTTCATTTGACATTCTCCTTGTGCATGTATGTCTGTGTCCAAATTTCTCTCTTTGATGAAGAAACAGCAATATTGGGTTAGGGTACATCCTAATGACCTCAACTTGATAATCTGCAAAAACCCTATATCCAAAGAAGTTCATATTTATAGGTATTGGGGTTAGAACTTCATGGATCTTATGGGGAACATGAATCGCCCATAATAGTAGGAGTTCTGCAAGTAGGGAGAAGAAAGGGTCTTCCAGGTAGAAATAGCACCATGCTAAATATATGGAACATTTCAGTACTTCCTGGTAATCTTAGCATCTCTATTCAGATGCTTGAGCTGGATTTTCCCCCAAGCAACATTCTTGGAGATCATTGCAGTGAGGCTAGGTCATTTGTTCTGTCTTGCTGATATTCTCATCACTTACTCTATCAGTGTTCCTCCCTGCCAGTGTGTTTAATCTCATTGATCTCAAGGTGAGCACCCATTTCATTTGCCTTCAGGATCTCTTTCACCTTAATTTTTTCTTTTCTTTAAGAGTGCAGTAATCAGGCCATTTGACATTTGGTCATTTTTGTCTTCAATTTGAAAAGGGAAAATCACAGTTTATAACATTCTAAATATGTTCTGTCCTTTCATTCTTTTTCCCTATCATGCTTCATTTGCAGTTCCTTGTAAGCTCCTAATATTTTAATATATCCCCAGCATTTGTTGTTATTTAAGAACAAAATTGGGAAGAGGCTCTCTTGTTCCAAGAATAATTAAAACTGCAGTAAATCTACTTAAGCTTAATCCAGTTTAAATGAGGACAAAATTTCGGAGGTTTACAATCAGGGAGAGACTGACCTAGCTTGATTATGAGGTTGACTTAATGAATAGAAATAAATGCTAGAATTAGGCATGGAGAAAAACTAGAATGAAGATAATTTCATAAATGGTGAGATCATTAGTGAATTTGTTGTCTTATACTGACTTTTGTTTCTCTGTGTAGACATTTATCTTCAGGGCTTCTGATAATGAATACCTGAATAAGACAGAACCCTGGTGATATTGATAGGTTGACTTTTATAATGTACTATCAGAGTAATTATGCTTCCATTTTATACCTACTGGTGGCATCAAAAAGGATCTTATTTGCATATATTGACTATGAGGTGGTCTAGAGAAAAGCTTTTGCTCCTATATATGACTTACAAGCTTACAGGTGTGTGTGTGTGTGTGTGTGTGTGTGTGTGTGTGTGTCCAGGTTTAAGCTTCCCATTACTTGGATGCCAGTTCATATCAGGAAATCATGCTTGAGTTTTGTCTCTTACAGACTTAAGTAAAACTGATGATACAAAGGAAAGATCCCCAAGAGATGGTGCGATCCTAGGGCTCCATATTTGGAAGGGATGTGGGGCTGCCTTGTAGAACATGTCCATTCTTTCACAGATACAGGGCTGCTGTCACTCACACTTCTATCCTTAATATCAAGCTATCCAGTAGGAAATGCTATATAAAAACTGAGGTTATAATTTTCTTTGGGCATCTTTTTTTTTTTTTTTTTTTTAATGTAGTAGAGCTTAACAAGGATTCACAGGGAGATTTTTAGTATGCTAAAGACTGCTACAGCTTCCAAAAGCAGCCTTGCACATTAGGACCTAAGCTGTGAGCTGTCTCATGGTTTAGCAAACAGTGCTATACCCACAGTTTTTCCAAGGATCCTGGGTCTCTAGGGATCAGGAGCACACTTTCCTTCTCAAAGAGTCAGTATGGGGGAGAGCGCGAAAGACGTAGCCCTTCCCCAAAGAGGAACACTTGCATTGCATCTGCTAAAATATCTGGGTTGTTGTTGCAGTTCAATTGCTCAGTCATGTCCGACTCTTTGTGACCCCATGGATTGCAGCATGCCAGGCTTGCTTGTCCTTCACCATCTCCCAGAGCTTGCTTAAACTCATGTCCATTGAATCAGTGATGCTATCCAGCCATCTCATCCTCTGTCGTCCCCTTCTCCTCCTGCCTTCCATCTTTCCTAGCATCAGGGTCTTTTCTAATGTGTCAGCTCTTCACATCAGGTGGCCAGCGTATTGGAGCTTCAGCTTCAGCATCAGTCCTTCCCATGAAGATTCAGGGTTGATTTCCTTTAGGATCGACTGGTTTGATGTCCTAGCAATCCAAGGGACTGTCAAGAGTCTTCTCCAAGATCAGTTTAAAAGCATCAATTCTTTGGTACTCAGCCTTCTTTATGTGTCAACTCTCACATCCATACATGACTACTGGAAAAAACCATAATTTAGACTCTATGGACATTTGTGTGCAAAGTAATGTCTCTGCTTTTTAATATGCTGTCTAGGTTTGTCATCGCTTTTCTTCCAAGGAACAAGCGGTTTTTGTGTTTTTGTTTTTTTTTTTTTATTTCATGGCTGCAGTAATCATCTGCAGTGATTTTGGAGCCCAAGAAAATAAAATCTATCACTGTTTCCAGTGTTTCCCCATCTATTTGCCATGAAGTGATGGGACCGTCTCTAGCTAGGAAATTCAAAATTACTAGTGGAAAAATTCAATCACCACAAGTAAAATTAAAAGGAACCATGAGTAAAGAAAATGATATAAAAATAAATTCCTTCAGTATACATCTCAGGGCACAGGGAGAGAGACCCCAAGATAGCAAATCACTGACTGCCTGTGGGTGAGGTGAGTTTTGCATAAGAGAGATAGAGTCTTTTAAAAGCAGTTGCTTTGTTTTGTTTGCTTCAACGCTGGCTTCAGGAGAAAAGGGGGAAAGGAAGGAAACTGGCATTTTATGTATCCATTACATGCCACTCAGCCCCTTTATTTGTGTTTTCCTGGCTTCCCAGGTGGCTCAGTGGTAAAGAATCTGTCTGCCAATGCAGGAGACACAAGAGAGATGAGTCGATCCTAGGAGAGGACAGGCAACTCACTCCAGTATTTCTTGCCTGGAAAGTCCTATCTACAGATGACCCTGGCAGGTTACTATCCATAGGGTCACAAAGTATTGGACACAACTAGCATACACATTGGAGAAGGCAATGGCACCCCACTCCAGTACTCTTGCCTGGAGAATCCCAGGGACAGGGGAGCCTGGTGGGCTGCTGTCTATGGGGTTGCACAGAGTTGGACACGACTGAAGTGACTTAGCAGTAGCAGCAGCATACACACATATAAAGCACATGTTGAACAAATATGTGAAGTGCGTAGTATTTTCCCCATTATTGATAAAGACAATAGATGAAAGAAGATGAAAATAGTTCTAGCTGGTGTTTAAACAGAGGGGTTCACACCAGTCAACCACACTGCTTCCTGAGTGAGGTGGGTTCAAGAGAAGAGAGGGATCAGCACGGGGCAGCATGGTGTTTTTCAGAGTTTTGGGGTAGGCTGCTTGCCCAAATGATTTTCTTCCACTTGTCCAATGTCAGTTTCTAAAAACTCACCATAACATTACTACTTTCTCTGTTTCCATCTTGATAATATGAAATATGATCAAGAGCGAGTCCTGTGTACAACAGAAGAGGAAATGGTACAGAATTGAGAGACAATGCAAACAACCTTTACTAATTCCTGTCGAATGAGAGACTGGTTTTTGCCCTCAAAAATGACTTCATAATATGTTTGCATTAATGAAATGCAAAAATGTTGATATTCCCTAGAATAGTAAAGTAAGTCCTTTACCGTACATTGCTGCTGCTGCTGCTGCTAAGTTGCTTCAGTAGTGTCTGACTCTATGTGACCCCATAGATGGCAGCCCACCTGGCTCCCCCGTCCCTGGGATTCTCCAGGAAAGAACACGAGTGGGTTGCCATTTCCTTCTCCAATGCATGAAAGTGAAAAGTGAAAGTGAAGTCACTCAGTCATGTCTGACTCTTCATGACCCCATGGACTGTAGCCTAACAGGCTCCTCCATCCATGGGATTTTCCAAGCAAGAGTACTAGAGTGAGTTGCCATTTTCTTCTCCCTACCATACATTAGATGGAGCCAAATTAAATGGTCAATGTCCAACCATTTATTGCCCCCCATGGCAATTTCATATGATTCTGCCTAATACTTTATGATTATTCCTAGTTAGGCACTGCAATACTCAGTATATTTTAATTCACTCAATCCTCACAATGCTTATGCAATGAAGGTAATGGTAGCCTCATTATAAATAAGGCATTCTCTGCTTTCTAGAGTCGGGCTAGAATTCTAGACTCTCAATCCAGGCCGAGTGATGGAATATGTGGTAGGTCTGAAGAAAGAGCATTTGCCTTACAGTATGTTACACGACAGAGACCCCAGGGCATTGTGCGGGCTGCTCTCGCGATTCCATCAAATTGCTCATGCAGATTCTGCAGGAACCTCTACATCACTGAATTAAAGGACCATATTTTATTTGCCTTTTCAGAAACATTCAATAGCCTATTCTTCTAGAAAAATTCCGTATGTTTTATTCTATGATATTGTCATATTTTACTGTTGTTGTGTGTTTTCTTTTTTTTTTTTTAATCCTTTCCTGGTTGGCCGATCTGTTTTTTTTTTTGTTTTTTTTTATCTGCTCTACAGCATCCTCTTCTACCCTTCCATGAAATTTTTGAGTCTCTCAAAGCTCTATCTTAGACATTCTTCCCTTAGTACTCTATATTTTCTCCTGGGGCTGTCTTATCAACACACTTGGTTTAAGTATATGCATAACCCTGAATATTTATATCTGGAACTCTGTCATTTTATCTTAACTCAAATCTGTATATTTAAATGTCTACCTTACACCTCTAGTTGGATATGTTATAGGTTTTTAAAAACTCACCAAGTCCAACACTGGGCTTCCCCAGACAGTAAAGAATCTGCCTGCAATGCAGGATATCTGGGTTTGATCCCTGGGTTGGGAAGATCCCCTGGAGAAGGACATGGCAACCCACTCCAGTATTCTTGCCTGGAAAATCCCATGGACAGAAAATCCTGGTGGGCCACAGTCCATGGAGTTGAAAAGAGTCAAGCATGACTGAGTGACCAGCACATACATGCATAAGTCCAACACTGAATTTGATATCTTTCTTTATAAGTCTGATTCCTCTCTGATATACTCCATCTTAGTTAAGAGTATCATTGTCTAGTCCATTAAGTCTTTTCAACTTAACTGCTTTCACCTTTTTTTTTTTTAACTGCTCATCATGGTTGTTACTGTTATCATAGAAGTATCCATCATGTCTCAGTTCAGTTCAGCTCAGTCACTTAGTCATGTCCGACTCTTTGCGACCCCATGAATCGCAGCACGCCAGGCCTCCCTGTCCATCACCAACTCCGGAGTCTACTCAAACTCATGTGCATTGAGTCAGCAATGCCATCCAGCCATCTCATTCTCTGTTGTCCCCTTCTCTTTCTGCCCCCAATCCCTCCCAGCATCAGGGTCTTTTCCAATGAGTCAACTCTTCACATGAAGTGGCCAAAGTATTGGAGTTTCAGCTTTAGCATCATTCCTTCCAAAGAAATCCCAGGGCTGATCTCCTTCAGAATGGACTGGTTGGACCTCCTTGCATTCCAAGGGACTCTCAAGAGTCTTCTCCAACACCACAATTCAAAAGCATCAATTCTTCTGCGCTCAGCTTTCTTCACAGTCCAACTCTCACATCCATACATGACCACTGAAAAACCATAGCCTTGACTAGACGGCCCTTTGTTGGCAAAGTAATGTCTCTGCTTTTGAATATGCTATCTAGGTTGGTGATACCTTTCCTTCCAAGGAATAAGCCTCTTTTAATTTCATGGCTGCAGTCACCATCTGAATTGATTTTGGAGCCCCAAAAAATAAAGTCAGCCACTGTTTCCACTGTTTCCCTATCTATTTGTCATGAAGTGATGGGACCAGATGCCAGGATCTTCGTTTTCTGAATGTTGAGCTTTAAGCCAACTTTTTCACTCTCCACTAAAAAGAGGCTTTTTAGTTCCTCTTCACTTTTTGCCATAAGGGTGGTGTCATCTGCATATCTGAGATTATTGATATTTCTCCCAGCAGTCTTGTTTCCAGCTTGTGCTTCTTCCATCCCAGTGTTTCTCATGATGTCTAAGCTGATATAATAGCCCTCTAATAGGACTCTGCATTTACTTAACCCTTCCTAATCTTTTCTGTAAATTTCAGGGGGAAAAATGTGAATATTATCACATCCCTCTCCTGTTTCTAATTTTTCAGTGCCTTTCTGCTGTTGTAAAGACATGCTCATTGTATACCATGTCCCTGTTGTCTCCGTGTTGCTCTCCTAAGCTTGTGTGTGCAACGTGCACATGCTCACTCAGTTGTGTCTGATTCCTTGCAACTCCATGAACTGTAGCCCAGCAGGCTCCTCTGTCCATGGAGAGATCTCCATGCAAGAATGCCAGAGTAGTTTGCCATTTCCTCCTCCAGGGATCTCCCAACCCAGGGATCAAACCTGTGTCCCTTATGTTGCCTGCCTTGGCAGGTGGATTCATTACCACTGGCACCAACTGGGAAGCTAAGCTGGTGGGGAATAGAAAATAACTTTTGCAAAGGCCCAATGGTAGAGTAAAAACCATCCAGATTCCCGAACCTGCCATTTTATATCCTAGCAAAGAGCCTTTGCACAAATTGTCTTCTCTTCCTGGACCACTTTGCCCATCCCTATTCCTCTTGCCTAATTGGATCCTGTTTTATATTTAAAATCTCTGGACTCTGTGAATAGGTCAATTTTCCATGTGATATCTTTTGTCAGATTATAAACCTCCTTGTTACAACATTTATTACAGTCAGCATTTTATATCACTGCCTTTATTTAGATAGAAATTAAAATTTATAAAGGTAAAGTAATATATCTTTTGTTACTCATATCAGAGGTGGCTAAAATGAAAGTCAAATGCAAAAATTGCCAGACTCCAGCCCCTTGCTCCCTGGCCCTCTCCAGGCTTGTTCTTGTTCAGCACTCTGAACCAAAGGCGTTGAGAGTACTGGCGCTGTAACTCCATCGGGTCTATAAATCCATTCACAGTCTTTGGAGTTTTAATTTCACTCTTGATTTAAACTCAGAATTGATTTTGTGCATTCCCCCAAGCTATATTTGACTAGATTCAAAAAATGAACAAAAACACCCTGTTGATTTTATGCAGAAATCATTCTTGTAGTGAACACAGTCTTACCTCTTTTGTTTTCATAGGTACTATTATCCACCATTTTCATAGTTCTTTTTATTTGCAGAAGCAGGGTGGAGTAGATTATTATCTGTAAGTCATACTTAGTCCGTTAGAGTCACCAACTCAGAGCAATTTAGTGAAATGAAATTCTTTATAAGTTGGTAGATCTACTTACTTGTTTCCAAGTTCACTTGGAAGATTTAATGAGCTTACAAATGTGGGGGTGAAAAGAATGACATTCTTTAAGATGGTATATGTCCAAACAAGGTCTCAATGACATACTGTTTTTCTCTTTAATTTGAATCTTTCCCAATTTAAATGTCAACCAAGTCTTGCCAGGGCCACATAATTGCCCCTTTTCATTTATTCAAAAATGTGGATAATGTGATATTCTCTTAGGTTTGCTTTCTTTCTTTATTTTTTTTTATACTCCAGTCTGAATAAAGACATTAAAAATGGAAATAAAGCCTAAGAGGGGAGAGGAGAATAGTTCTTGTAGTACATTGTTTCCTAATATACTACTGAAGGAACAACAGCAACAACAACAACAACAAAAAACTTTAAAATGTACAGTCATATCCAAAGAGAAGATACAGTGCATGATGAATGGATGGATGGAAGGGAAAAAAGAGAGAAGGAAGGAGGGAAGAGGGAGGGAGGAATACCAAAAGGAAGAAGAAAGGAAAGGAGGAAAGATGAAAGACAGTGGGAGGGAGAAGGAAGGAAGGAAGGTAAATAGACCATAGACTCTTGTGCAATGTAAAGAAATTAATGAAGACAAGAGGAGGATAATTAACAGAAAGTTCTGAGACCTATGGATGAAAGGTCTTGATGAGATGAAAGAACTGTTGCAGTAGACGTATTTCAGAAAGTGTGCTAGAAGTATAAATGTTAATGTCCAAAAATTGAAATGGTTTGTTTTTGAATTCTTGTTTTTTGCATTAAGAAGCTCTAAGATATAACCTTGGTAGTAGAGGTTGAGGTTATTTTGCCAGATTATTGGTACTGAGCAGGTCACAGGATGACTAAGTAAATATTCACATGTTACATTGAAGCCCTTTTTCATGCATGATGTCAGTCACAGCAGGTGGATGAATGGGAGACTGACAGCCAGGCACCAAATCAGAAAACACCGTCATCAGTATCACATAAATTGGAGGCCACCACTGGAATAGGAAATTTCTGATAGCAGATTATTTGGGACCCCACCATCATGTTTAAATGCTCCCAGTATGTCTTAAAGTCATGAAAATTCTTTTGATAATGTTCATATTTGTGATATCCATACATGAGTTCTATTTAGCCATGCAGATACAAAAAAATAACAGCTGTCCTGTAGACCATTGCAAAGACACTGAATTGTAGCAATGCCCTCGTGTTTTCCTATTGACGATAGGGGCAAAAAAACTTGGCTTTGAAAGGCTCCTACCAGCTCATAGTTGTATTAACTATGGAGATTGTGTCTGCTGAGCCATGCTAACTTCCGTTCTAATTCTCTTTTTTGAATTCGCAGAGAGTGAAGAAGTTTATCAAAGGCAGGTGCTGTCAATTTCATGTATCATCTTTGGAATTGTCATCGTGGGCGTGTTCTGTGCAGCGTTCTACTTCAAAAGCAAGTAAGACTATTTCTCTCAAGTGTTAAAAGGTTACTTCTCAGAGGAAGCACTTTGTCTTTCTTTAAGTTCTCAGTCTGAGCTCTAGGCAGAAGGATTTTGTGCAAATGGGCCTATCAGACATCCTTAAATGACTCTGAATCTTTTGTAGCCTGGGGTGAGTGTGTACAGAGTGTCTATACATGTGTGTGTGTGTGTGTGTGTGCTTCATCTTTTATGCACATAGTGATCATTCTTCTCTGTGATCATGAACACTCTATGTTCTTTGCATTTTTTGATGGCCTGCCAGAATTAAAGGCTCAACATCAGCCTGTCAGTAAGGAGTTAACTCTTCTGAAAAGAGAGGTCACTGCTGAACACCTAACCTTTTATTAAAAAAAAGAAACAACTCTATTCCTTTTATAGTGTTTTATTTGATACCCATAAAGGTTTTAGCCAAATGTGAAATATGAACACTATAAAATTTACCTTGGTTCACCAGTTAGTATGGACATCTAGAATATGCCCTATGCTTAACTTGCCAAGAAACCAAATCTTCTGCCAAAAGCATTGGGTTTGTTTTTTTTTTTCTGACTGGTAAAGTAGAATTAAAAATATGTATTTATAAGTATGTATGTGTATATACATATATGCTTACATATACATGTCACAAATAACATTGACAGAGGTATTTTATTTATGTAAATGACATAATTTGCCCTTAAGAAATACAGATAAAAATAATATATTGCTTGGTTTCTTGTAAGGTAGATAGGCCTTGAGAAGTTGGCATAGATTCTGTTCCTACAGCTTGTCTGGAATCCAGGCCAACAAGTAATTGCTTTTCTTTGGACTTGTACTTTTCTACCCATTTGCCCTTCTAAAAATGGATCCGTTTCCCAATATAGTCTGTGATACCTGTCTGCATGTTGTGTATGTCGATCTTTAAAAAGAACAGCAATTTTAAGAAATAATGGAGACTCAGATATGAATCCAAAATTAGGAACTATTATTTTTAATAAACTATTTCAGAATAGGTTTAGATTTTTGGAATTGCCATGAAAATAATACAGATAGATCCAATGTACCCCAGACACAATTTCCCCTATTTTTAATGTCTTTCCTTAGTATGTTGCCTTTGTTGCAAACAGTGGAACAATAGTGGAATAATAGTGTTACTAACTGAAGTTCATATTTCCATATTTCCTTAGTTTTTACCTCATGTGCTTTTTCGCTGTTGTTCCCCACCCAGGGTACCACATTGTATTTCATCATTGTTTCTCCTAAGCAACTCTTGGCTGTGGTAGTTGTTAGTGTTCAGTTTTGAACACTTTATCAGGGATACTGGGCTTTTCATTCATTATCTCCCAATCCTCACAACAACTGAAATTATGCATTATTGCTCAATTTTTCAAATCACATCAGAATTTGATTGTAAAGTATTGATTTGTCAAAGCCCCACAGTAGGAAATTGACAGCAGGTCTTTGCATTTCTACAATTCTACTTTAAACTGCATGCTGTTCACCACCCAGCATGTTGACTCGTGTGGTCCTCCCCCAGACGGTGAAAGTGCTTGAGGTGAATCAGGAATGCCATGCCCTGCTGAAGTCCATAGCTCTTTATGTTCTTAACAGGCTACATGGTTTCGTGGTCAGGATTTTACATGCATCAGCCTAAGCTGTATTCACATCTTCAGTCTGCCACTTGCTTATTCAGTATTATTAGGGAAATTACATTCAGTCTTGATTTCCATTTTGGTAAAATATAGCCAACATATGGCCAAAAATAATGTCTACCTTAGAGAATTTAAGGATTAGTGGGATAATACTGTAAAGAAGGCAGCATAGTTTTTAAAAAGTAAATACTCATTGAAGGGCTGTTGTTGTTAACACCTAGGGTGTCTACACACTGGAACTTACAGGCAGGGTAGCTACAAGGTGAGTAGAGTTCCCTGAGCACGAGAGGGTTAATCACACTCAGCAGAGCATTAGGAGAGTCACCTTGCAAGTGCTGTGTGGGAGAAAGCTGTGTATTTAACAATATGCAAATTACTATGAAGAAGTAGTTAATCACTTATTTTTGGAGTATAATCTGTAGTTGTACCACACTTAAAGAAAAGACTGATAACGACAGTCACAGGAACAGAGAGCAGCTGGGTAACTAGAGGATCTCTATCTTCAGAGCTGTTAGCCTCACCTTCCGTGGGCTGCAAGTGGGCTCAGTGATGAGAACATCCTCCTGGGGCTCAGCAAGGTGTCAGGGGTTTGCATGGAAACACTGTTCAACTTTCAATGCCTAATGGGAGATGCAGGGGACCGAACCAGTGGGAGATGAGTAATGAGGAGGCTGTTGTCTTTCTGCCTGCCCAGCCAGGACACATATTTATTATATATATATATGTCTAAAAATAACAAAGGAATAATGAAATTTGAAGACTCTTCCAACTGGAGCTGTAGTTCTCATCAGAGACTTAGAGAATATTACCTTCTTCTAGGGCAATTTCCAAGCATAGTTTTCCTTTATTTTTCTCTGAGAGGAAGGCCACATTGCACACCAAGCATCTAACTTATATAGCTGAAAGTGATGTAAAAATTTTTTTAACACCTTGGCACAAGTTTCTTTGCCCTAATTCCTAGGATTCTAATTCCTTCCAGAAACCTTGGGGATAGAAGAATAAACAGGGGATAGCAGGCTGTACTTTTTCTTTACTTTCAGACATTATAAGATTTTTTTTTCCATGTGTATACTTTTTTTTTAAACTCATCTTGGAAGTCCTAAGTCTTCTCAGATTCTGGGACATGTCTATCATCGGTTGCCTGATAAATTCTCTTGAATCTCCATCCTATATACTGGAATGTACTGTGCCCAGAGAGAATCAGGACTTAACCAAAACATTCTCTTGGTTATTTTTCCTACTTCCCATAATTATTCAGGTCCTGCCACTCTGGTCCTTTCTCCATTCTCTTGTCATCTGTGATATGGCATGACCTCACCCGATAAAATATCACAGCACATTATTAGCCAATGAAAGTTTGAACATAGGTAACAAGAGGAGGTAGAAGTGAGGAACACCTTCTTGAATTCAGAGAACTTTCTGAGTTACTTGAACTCCAACTACTTTGAAGGTCACAGTGAAATAAATTCTTTTCTCATCAATTCCAAAAAGTTCAAGTATTCTTATAAGTAGTTAATGGAACCATTAATTGAGCCTTTCAAATCTGGCTGATACGGCTCACATGGCAACTATAAATTCTTCTAGATTTCCCTTTTACTTTTAACTCGTATGGGCTAAGAAGTATCAGGCTGGCAGTGGGAGTCCGTATTAGACTTAGGAAATGCAAGACATAATTGAACTCTGAAAATGAATTGAAATAGGAAAAGAGATATATGGGTGGGGGGAGTGGAATAGATGGGGGAAAAGTGGAAACAGTGATTTTGGAGGCGATTTTGGGCTCCAGATGGTAACTGCAGCCATGAAATTAAAAGACATTTGCTCCTCGGAAGGAAAGCTATGACAAACCTAAACAGCATATTAAAAAGCAGAGATATCATTTTGCCTACAAAGCTCCATATAGTCAAAGCTGTGGTTTTTCCAGGAGTAATGGTGGATGTGAGAGTTGAACTGAAAAAGGCTGAGCACCGAAGAATTGATGCTTTCAAACTGTAATGCTGAAGAAGACTGTTGAGACTTCCTTGGATAGCAAAGAGCTCAAACCATTCAATCCTAAAGGAAATCAGTCCTGAATATTCATTAGAAGGACTGATCCTGAAGCTGAAACTCCAATTACTTTGGCCACCTGATGAGAAGAGCCGACTCATTGGAAAAGACCCTGATGCTGGGAAAGATGGAGGGCAGGAGGAGAAGGGGGCCACAGAGGATGCAGTGGTTGGATGGCATCACCGACTCTATGGACATGAGTCTGAGCAAGCTCCAGGCAATAGTGAAGGACAGGGAAGCCTGGCGTGCTGCTGCCCACGGTGTCACAAAGATCTGGACGCGACTTAGTGACTGAACAACACCAACAGGAAAGATGTTCCAGGAGCAGGAACTGGGACAAATAATTATCCCAACTGGGAAAGCACAGGAGGAACAAGGGGAACTGATGCTACGAGTAGAAAACAGATGTGCTACAACTTGCCCTGACTGTATGTTATCATCCTCTGAAGAGATTTTAGATCACAAAGCAAGGCACCTAATGACAGGCAATGGGTGTTCTGATATGATGCTATGATTCTCTTCATCTGTGGCGGCCTTAGTCCCCACACAGTTATAAGCTAGTACACATAAGTACTAATATAAGCTAGTACACAGTTATAAGAGTTCCTTGACCTGAGATAGCCAGCATCCGATGAAGGTCAGTGTGAGGCTTTGAAGGCCTGGACCACTGCCCCGCCATGGGGTGAAAGCCACGCCAGCTTCAGAGCTCCCTGTGGGATTTGCTGAGGTTTTCACTGGAGCCTGCATCACATTCCAACTCCTTCTGCCCCATCCTGCTTCCTTCACTGACTTTCCACAGGTGTTGATCTTAAGAGACCTCACTAATAAAAACCCTGCACATGATCTCCATCTCAGTGTCTGCTTCTGCAGGGAGCCAACCTGCAGCATCACAAACAACATCTCCTGCCGGACTTGTTGGGTCTGATATTCCACCACTGTACATCTCATTTCTTCTTGATGAATTGACCCAGAGCAACTTAAAACCCACTGAACTCTAGAATCACACTGACATTGTTAGGCTAGTGGGTTCCAGCGTGTAGTACTTGTATCTTGTCTTCCCCAGAGCCACTGCTGTCCTGAGAGAGCTGATGGCATTGCAGACAGATGCTTCCACTTCCTTTTGTTCCCATCTGCTGAGGAGAGGATGAAAGGGCAAAAATGTGTGCCTTGAGAGAGCTGAGGGATGATAGAAAAGGAGGCAGGTTAGAAAAGAAAGCCCATATGTTCTGGAATATTAGTGAGTCAGGACAAAGGTAAGAGGGGGGTAAAGGAAAGCAAATTATTAAAAGGATTTAGGAAATGCAACCAGACATTTTTATGAGGAAAATTCCTTTACATGTTTACATTTCCCAAACGCTGACTTAGGGGATTCCTGAAAAGATTTTTAGTATTTCTACAGCTAATTCTTGGAAAAACAATCATGTTCTTCCTCTGTGTCAAGCCCCCTTTACTGCTTCCTGATGATTTATTCCAGTAGAACTTCCTCATCTCCCATCTGCTTCATCAGTGAGTCCCTGATAGGATTTTGTGGCTTTCCTGTGCTTCTTAAAATGCTGATAGGATAGATTTGTTTCTAACAACAGGCTAGAGATTAGCTGTTAGGAAGTAGATAGATTATTACAAGTATATTAAAACAACTAAGAGTACTGGAGATAAAAGCCCCCTAAATAATTGAAAAGATAAAAGAAATATTTAAACAGAAGGACATCACACGAGTTTTGTAAATTCAGAGGAGATAATAATGCACAGACCTCCAATTCTTGTAGCAATTCTATGACTTGCTTGTAAGAGAGGCAATTAACAAGATCTCTTCTTTTATCTCTGAGCCAGTGTCCTGATTCCATCATCTGCCGATATAACTAAGCTTACTAAGTGATGAGGAGTGTAACATTAATACTCTCCATGTGTCCACAGTATTTATGGAAGAGAGCTTATCCAAACTCCATTGACAGAGGAGGAAACTGAGGCTCACAGAAGTTTGGGGAATCAGTCATTTTGATTTGAGGAATCAAAGCAAAGCTGTTGGGACACAGAGCTGGAATTCAAATCTCAGTCCCTCTGATACTCAAGCCCATGGTGTGTAGAGGGATGTCTGCCTCAAAAAAACTCACTTCAAGAGATGGAGAGAAGGTGAACAGTCACCACCAAAGGCTCTATCCTTGGCGTGGACCCTGGGGAACGAGGCAGAAGTCTAGGGCAGATGATTCTGTGAAATTTGTTTGCTTGTTTGTTTCATGGGTACTGGGTCTTGTGTTGATAGCTAATTGCCATAAAGCTCTTAGGAGAGCAGCTAATAAGGCAGTACTTTGTACGGTTCAAACAACAGTCACTCCACATTTGCAGGCAGGGGTAATTAACTTGGAATCCAAAACCCGAGAATAGCCTTGGCCTTCCCACCAAGAAGCAGCGTGACCACAGGCAAGTGGTTTGACAGTCGTGAGTAGTGCCTCAAAATGAGGAGTATGCAGCCAGATTCATTCAGTTCTAATCCAGCTCTACCACTGTCTAGCTGTTAGACTTTGGACAAATTATTTAACTTCTCTGTGCTTCAGTTTTCTCATCTATTAAATAAGCGTAGGATTAATGGCTTGTCATACAGAATTATTGTGAAAAATAAGTGAGCTAAGACATGTAAAGCACTTCAGATGATGCTTGGCATCTTTCAAGAGTTAATTTTTATTACTTATAAATTAATCCTTCAAAAGTTAACTTTTTCATATTATTTACCAAAGTTCTAATAAATTCTGCATTCAGGGCAGATGGTAAAAATAAATGAAGTGTTTTTAAACTATAAAAAAGAAAATAGACCCCTGTTATGGCATGTGTGCAAGTTATCCAGTCAAGCTATACCTATCTGAAATGGACAGATATAAACATAACTTTGCAAATATGTTATATGTGGCTGCTAGGTCCAAGTGTCAAAGTTGTCTACTTGTAACTTCAGAGCATTCCTAATTCTCTTCAGTTGAGCACTCAAGGTTAAGGACCTCTTACATCTAGTAGGGTGAGGACAATGCATTACATTTCTGCCTTTAGAGTGCCATGGGGTGTGAATCCTGGCTATTAATGGGTAATGCCAAGTATTTCTTGGTGGGGTTGAAAATGAAGGGAGGACTCTTTGTTAACTGAGTTTATCTTGCTACAGAAAATGACAAGTATAGATGTTGAAGTGAATGAACCTCAAAAAAATAGGCATAAATTTATGTGACTATTTATACATGGATTTATTTAAACTTGCAGGAAACAAGCTAAACAAATTCAAGAGCAGCTGAAAGAGCCACATAATGGTAAAAACTACAGTCTCAAAGCATCTAGCACAATGGCAAAGTCCGAAAACTTGGTGAAGAATCATGTCCAGCTGCAAAATGTAAGTGACATGTCCATACATCCCTTCCCACAGCCACTCTCACTGCTCCCAGTCCAGAGGGGATGCAGAACCTGTGATCAGACTTGCCTATTTTTTTCAGTACTCTGTAGATTTTTCCTTAAATCATGTTGCATTTTTGTGTGTGCACACAGTACTGGAAAAAAGAAAGAAAAATTAATTCTCAGCTCTTGATTACAATCTGTAACATAATTAATCTCTGGAAGCAAAAAGAGCTTCAGTTGTTTGTTCCATAATCACTTACTGAATTCTTCCTTATGTCAGAGATCGTGCTAGGCACCAGGGGTACGATGTTCCTTACTGTATGGAAACTGACATAGTGAAAAAATACAGACACCCAGAGGAGGTTTGTGGGATGAGCGGGTTGCTATTGCAACAGAGGTGGGAGAAGAGACCAAAAGGAGGTGGTGGGGGCAGAAGTGGAGGCAGCAAAAAATGCAGGCTTGAACTGGAAATTGAAGAATAGGAAAGGTTCATCAGGGAGTCAGAAAGCCAAGGACTAGAGACTAGAATAAGCAGAAAGAATAAATGCAGGGAATCCTAAGAATACATACTATATTCAGACAACTCTGAATTAAAGGGTATGAGAAAAATCAAAGCTCATAAACACGGGAAGGGAGAGTTGTAGTCCCAGGGTTGTTGCTTCCTAACACCACACCTTAACAGATACCAGAATTTGAAGTTAAATACAAGCTCTTTGAATCCTGCGTTCTTTTTCTGTGTGTGTGGCTGCTCTGGGGCTTAATTGCAGCATACAGGATCTTCAGTTGAGATAATCCTTTAGTTGTGGTGCAGCTTAGAGGATATTTAGTTGCACCATGTGGGATCTAGTTCCCTGACCAGTGATCCCACCCAAGCCCTTTGCATTGGAAGCATGGAGTCTTAGCCACTGGACCACCAGGGAAGTCTCGAATTCTGTATTCTTTCTAAAGTAGTTTTTCATGATTTCTGAGATATATTGAAAAGCACTGAAAGTGAAAGTGAAGTCGCTCAGTCGTGTCCAACTCTTTGCAACCCCATAGACTGTAGCCTACCAGGCTCCTCCATCCATGGGATTTTCCAGGCAAGAGTACTCGAGTGGGTTGCCATTGCCTACTCCAACAGGATGTACCTGCTGCTGCTGCTGCTGCGTCGCTTCAGTCGTGTCCGACTCTGTGCGACCCCATAGACGGCAGCCCATCAGGCTTCCCCATCCCTGGGATTCTCCAGGCAAGAACACTGGAGTGGGTTGCCATTTCCTTCTCCAATGCATGAAAGTGAAAAGTGAAAGTGAAGTTGCTCAGTCGTGTCCAACTCTTCTCAACCCCATGGACTGCAGCCTTCCAGGCTCCTCCATCCATGGGATTTTCCAGGCAAGAGTACTGGAGTTGGTTGCCATTTCCTTCTCCAGAGGATCTTCCCAACCCAGGGATCAAACCGGGGTCTCCTGCATAGTAGGCAGATGCTTTACCGTCTGAGCCACCAGGGAGCAAATGTTACTGAAGTCAGGTTCTGCTGCTCACTGTTCAAAACCCAATACTCCAGAGACAAATGTAACTTACAAGATTCTGCTCTGTTTTCAAGAGCAGTTTTAAAGGGTTAATCGAATTGTTTGGGGAGGAGATCAGGGTTTGTAATCTTCCACTCTGCGCAGACTTTCTTCTGATTGTGCTGTGCTTAGTCATTTAGTCGTGTCCAGCTCTTTGTGATTCCATGGACTGTAGCCCACCAGGCTCCTCTGTCCGTGGAATTCTCTAGGCAAGAATACTGGAGTGGGTTGCCATTGCCTTCTCCAGGGCATCTTCCCAACCCAGGGATCAAATCCAGGTCTCCTGCATTGCAGGCGGATTCTTTACCATCTAAGCCACCAGGGAAGCCCATTCTTCTGATTGGTCTATGGTGAAATGACAGGTTGGTGCTCCAGAAAGCTGGTGCTCAGCCTGAAGCTGCCATCCTCTCTGGGTAGGGGCCTTAGTTCCTGCAGAACTCAAAGAAATTGTTATGCATATTTCATGAAAAGGAACCAGGACTTGGCCCCATGCTGCTCTATTGTTTACTGACTGTTCCTCCTTCATTTCTCTATCCCCTCCCTCCTCTGATTAGTAACTGTTTGAATCTGCTCTTTACAACTAAAGGAAGTTCAAGGAGGCTGATTGATGCCTATTTCCTAAACATAATAAATGAGGACACAGAAATGATTTGTACCCAGGAAGACTCCATGTGTCCTGCTCCATTTTACAAAAGCCATCTAAGACATACTGGAAGATTCCTGTCAGGGTAGCAATTCTTTGACCCCATGCAAGACTGCACTTCCAGATTCTGAGACCCAAAAGGAAAGCACAAAGGTGGTGGTATAAACCTAGATTTGAGTATAATACCCGATCACCCAGGACACATTCACAGCCTTCCAAATGTGTAAATCACTGGGAATTTAAACATCATTTGTGATTTTGGGAAATCATTACCCAGAAAGTCGCCATTATGCTGTGTGTGACAGATGTACTTAGATGCTTAATGCAGAATTCATAAATCATAATCGCTTCCCAGAAAAGTTTTGTTAAACTTGTAATCACGGCTGTGTGTAGGGATTGTTCTTTTCTGAAACAGAGCGAATGTTTTTGTTAGTGATTTCTAATGAGTATTATCCCATTACTGTAAAACAAATACTGTAATGGAGGGCTTCTTAGCAACTGAACCTTCAGAGATAAAGCCAGAGGCTGGTTATGGTAGTGAGAGCAGATTTTTGATTAGTGATATACTGTTGCATTACAGAAGAGAATCTTGTTTGAACACAACTTCTATTCTTATAGAGGTGACTGAGTGCTTGAAAAGGACAATGAGGGTGATCTTGGCTGGCTCAGCCTGCAGCAGCTTGAAGCAGGATTTTGGTTCCTGGCCAGAGACTGAGGTCGGTCTTGGGGTGAGAGCACCAGACCTTAGTCACTGCACCAGTGGCCAATGACAAAGTCCTGGCCCTTTGGCTTTGCAGAGAAAGAATCACCACAAAGATAGAAAGCAGTGAAATGAAGTGTTTATTAGGAGGAAAAAGAGTCTAGAATGTATGGATAGATACACAGGCAGACTTGGAGAGAGAGCCGTGCCCTCACAGTAGTTTAAATCACTTATATGGGGCATTTCTTCTGGTTATCCTTTGGCCAATTGTTTAGATTTGCCTGATTCCGAGTATTTGGTAGAATCCTAATATATGTGCATCTGTATCTCTTAGCCAAGATAGGGTCCCCTGAAGAGGACTCCTCTTTTGACCTCCAAGGAGCTTTCTATGCATGTGTGAGTTTCTCTAACTGCAAGAATGAGAAATATATGCTTTGTTATCTTTAATCTGGGCAGGTCCAAGCCTCCTCTCTCTCCACTGGCCTGCTATTTAGAGTTTCAGTCCACAGGGAACTTATCTCCAATTTCTCTATCCTGGGGCGCCTAGGTACCTCCTATCTCAAGGGAGTAGGGAAGGGAAACAGTGGGGCTTGACAGAGTCAGGGAAGAGAAAAATGACCAAGAGTTGGTGATAGAAATAAGGTTAAGCCATCTGTGTCTATTAGCTGGCCATTATTAAACTTAGGATCCTGTCTTAGGGACTCACTGAAGACTAGGGGCATGACCAGCCTTTGAGTGTCCCCATTCATTGCAGGAAAAATAGGGCATAAGAGGAGAGTCATGCGCTAAGTAGTGGGTGAGTCCCTGGGACTAGCTACCAAGTGAGGGTGCTTGGCTTTGCTCGGAAAAGAATTAAAGGGCTAGCCACAGTAAAGAGAAAGGAGGTTTATTTAGAGAGATATACATTCCATAGACAGAATGTGGGTCATTTTGGAAGATAGTAAACTGCCCCAAATATGGGGTAGTTAGTTTTATTGGCTCGGCAATTTCACAGGCTAATGAGAGAGGAGTATCCCAACTCTTTTGAGAAGGCAGTGTATATTTTCAGGAATTGGGCCATTGAACTTTTTGAACTTTTATGGTTGGACTTGGAAGTGTCATGGCCCTTGTGCATAGTGTCACTTAGAAGTTTCGTTGTCGTTGTTCAGACACTCAGTTATGTTCAGCTCTTTTAACCCAATAGACTGCAGCACAACAGGCTTCCCTGTCCTTCACCATCTCCCAGAGTTTTCTCAAACTTATGTCCATTAAGTCGATGATGCCACCAATCATCTCATCCTCTGTCATCCCCTTCTCCTCCTGCCTTCAATCTTTCCCAGCATCAGGGTCTTTTCCAATAAGTAAGTTCTTCACATCAGGTAGCCCAAGTATTGGAGCTTCAGCATCAGTCCTTCCAATGAATATTCAGAGTTGATTTCCTTTAGGATTTACTGGTTTCATCTCTTTGCAGTCCAAGGGACTCTCAAGAGTCTTCTCCAGCACCACAGGAAAAAATATCAATTCTTTGGTGCTCAGCCTTCTTTATGGTCCAACTTTCACTTCTATACATGACTACTGGAAAAACCATAGCTTTGACTATATGGACCTTTGTTGCCAATATGACATTTCTGCTTCTTAATGCACTGTCTAGATTTGTCATAGGTTTTCTTCCAAGGAGCAAGGACATTTTAATTTCATGGCTGTAGTCACCATGTGCAGGGATTTTTGAATCCAAGAAAGTAAAGTCTGTCATTGTTTCCATTGCTTTCTCATCTATTTGCCATGAAGTGATGGGACTGAATGTCGTGATGTTAGTTTTTCAGATGTTGAGTTTTAATACAAAGTTTTTCATGCTCCTCTTTCACCTTCTTCAAAAGGCTCTTTAGTTCCTCACCACTTTCTGCCATTAGGGTGGTTCCATCTGCATTTCTGAGGTTACTGATATTTCTCTCAGCAATCTTGATTTCAGCTTGTACTTCATCCGGCCCAGCATTTCACATGACATATTCTGCATATGAGTTAAATAAACAGGGTGACAATATACCTCCTTGACATATTCCTTTCCCAATTTTGAACCAGTCTGTTGTTCCATGTCCAGTTCTAACTATTGCTTCCTGACCCACATACAGATTTCTCAGGGGGCAAGTAAGGTGGTCTGGTATTCCCATCTCCTGAAGAATTTTCCACAGTTTGTTGTGATCCACACAGTCAAAAGTTTTGGTGTAGTCAATAAAGCAGTAGTAGATGTTTTCCTGGAATTCTCTTGCTTTTTCAATGATCCAATGGATGTTGGCAATTTGATCTCTGGTTCTTTTGCCTTTTCTAAATCCAGCTTGTACATCTGTAAGTTCTCAGTTAACATACTGTTGAAACCTGGCTTGAAGGATTTTGAGCATTACCTTGCTAGCAAGTGAAATGAGTGCAGCTGTGTGGTAATTTGAACATTATTTCACATTGCCCTTCTTAGGGATTGGAATGAAAACTGACCCTATATAAGCCATGTAGCCACTGCTGTGTTTTCCAAATTTGGTGGGTTATTGAGTGCAGCACTTTAACAGCATTATCTTTTAGGATTTGAAATAGTTCAACTGCAATTCCATCACCTCCCCTAGCTTTGTTCATAGTGATACTTCCTAAGATCCACTTGACTTCACACTCCATTATGTCTGGCTCTAGGTGAGTGTTCACAGCATCATGGTTAACTTGGTCATGAAGATTTTTTTTGTATAGTTCTTCTGTGTATTCTTGCCACCTCTTATTAACATTTTCTGCTTCTGTAGGGTCCATAGCGTTTCTGTCCTTTATTGTGCCCATTTTTTCATGAAATGTTTCCTTGGTACCTCTAATTTTCTTGAAAGCAATAGTCTTTCCCATTCTATTGTTTTCCTCTATTTCTTTGCATGGCTCAGTTAATAATGCTTTCTTATCTCTCCTTGATATTCTTTGAAATTCTGCATTCAGATGAGTATATCTTTTCCTTTCTCCTTCACCTTTTGCTTCTCTTCTTTTCTCAGCTATTTGTAAGGCCTCCTCAGACAACCATTTTTCCTTGTTGCATTTCTTCTTCTTGGAGATGGTTTTGATCCCTGTCTCCTGTACAATGTCATGAAACTCCATCCATAGTTCTTCAGGCACTGTTTCTATCAGATCTAATCCCTTGAATATATTTGTCACTTTCACTATATAATCGTAGGGGATTTAATTAAGGTCACACTTGAATGCCCTAGTAATTTTCCCTACTTTCTTCAATTTAAGTCTAAATTTTGCAATAATGGGCTCATGGTCTGAGCCACAGTCCTCTCTCGGTCTTGTTTTTGCTAACTGTTTTGCTTTTCCATGTTCAGCTGCAAAGCATATAATCAGTCTGATTTAGGTATTGATCATCTGTGATGTCCATATGTAGAGTCCTCTCTTGTGTTGTTATAAGAGGGTGTTTGCTATGACCAGTGCATTCTCTTGGCAAAACTCTTGTTAGTCTTTGCCCTGCTTCATTTTGTACTCTAAGGCCAAAGTTGCCTGTTACTCCGGGTATCTCCTGACTTACTACTTTTGCATTCCAGTCCCCTATGATGAAAAGGACTTTTTTTTTTTATGTTAGTTCTAGAATGTCTTGTAGGTCTTCATAGAACTGTTCAACTTCAGCTTCTCTGGCATTAGTGGTTGTGGCATAGACTTGGATTACTCTGATATTGAATCGTTGGCTTGGACACAAACTGAAATAATTCTGTCATTTTTGAGATTGTACTAAAGTACTGCATTTCAGATTCTTTTGCTGACTATGAGGCCTGCTCCTTTTCTTCTAAGTGATTATTGCCTGAAGTAGTAGATATAACAGTCATCTGAATTAAATTTGCCCATTCTGGTCCATTTTAGTTCAGTGATTCCTAAAATGTCAATCTTCACTCTTGCCATCTCCTGTTTGACCACTTCCAATGTACCTTGATTTGTTGACCTAATATTCCAGGTTCCTATGCAATATTATTCTTTACACCACTGGACTTTATTTTCACCACCAGACACATCCACAATTTGGTGTCATTTCTGCTGTGGCTCAACCTCTTCATTCCTGCTGGAGTTATTTCTCTGCTGTCTTCTCCGGTAGCATATTGGACACCTACCAACCTGGCCCCGGGGAGGTAGGAGACGGTGATGGGGAGGGCTCATCTTTTAGTGTGATATCTTTTTGCCTTTTACATTGTTCATGGGATTCTCAACACAAGAATGCTGAAGTGGTTTGCTATTCCCTTCTCTAGCAGACCACATTTTGTCAGAACACTTCACCATGACCCACCTGTCTTGGATGGCCCTATGGCATGATGTATTACAATGAGCATATAATGAGGTTCAAGGTCTAGTGGAAGATCAATGCAAAGAAATAGAGGAAAACAATAGAATGGGAAAGACTAGAAATCTCTTCAAGAAAATTAGAGATACCAAGGGAAAATTTCATGCAAAGATGGGCACAATAAAGGACAGAAATGGTATGGACCTAAAAGAAGGAGAAGATATTAAGAAGCGGTGGCCAGAATACACAGAAGAACTATACAAAAAAGATCTTCATGTCCCAGATAATGACGATGGTGTGATCACTCACCTAGAGCCAGACATCCTGGAATGTGAAGTGAAGTGGGCCTTAGGAAGCATCACTACAAACAAAGCTAGTGTAGGTGATAGAATTCCAGTTGAGCTGTTTCAAATCCTAAAAGATGATGCTGTGAAAGTGCTGCACTCAATATGGTAACAAATTTGTAAAACTCAGCAGTGGCCACAAGACTGCAAAAGATCAATTTTCATTTCAATCCCAAAGAAAGGCAATGCCAAAGAATGCTAAAACTACTGCACAATTGCACTCATCTCACATGCTAGTAAAGTAATGCTCAAAATTCTCCAAGCCAGGCTTCAACACTACGTGAACTGTGAACTTCCAGATGTTCAAGTTGGTTTTAGAAAAAGTAGAGGAGCCAGAGATCAAATTGCCAAAATATGTTGGATCATTGAAAAAGCAAGAGAATTTCAGGAAAACATCTACTACTGCAATATTGACTACGCCAAAGCTTGAGTGTGTGGATCATAACGTACTGTGGAAAATTCTTCAAGAGATGGGAATACCAGACCATCTGATCTGCCTCTTGAGAAATCTGTATGCAGGTCAGGAAGCAACAGTTAGAACTGGACATGGAACAACTGACTGGTTCCTAATAGGAAAAGGAGTACATCAAGGCTGTATATTGTCACCCTACTTATTTAACTTATATTCAGAGTACATCATGAGAAATGATGGACTGGATGAAGCACAAGCTGGAATCAAGATTGCCAGGAGAAATATCAATAACCTCAAATATGCATATGACACCACCCTTATGGCAGAAAGTGAAGAAGAACTGAAGAGTCTGTTAATGAAAGTGAAAGAGGAGAGTGAAAAAGTTGGCTTAAAACTCAACATTCAGAAAACTAAGATCATGGCATCTGGTCCCATCACTTCATGGCAAATAGATGGGAAAACAATGGAAACAGTGACAGATTTTATTTTGGGAGGCTCCAAAATCACTGCAGATGATGACTGCAGCCATGAAATTAAAAGACCCTTGCTCCTGGGAAGAAAAGTTATGACCAACCTAGATAGCATATTAAAAAGCAGAGACATTACTTTATCAACAAAGGTCTGTCTAGTCAAGGCTATGGTTTTTCCAGTAGTCATGTATGGATGTGAAAGTTGGACTGTAAAGAAAGCTGAGCGCCAAAGAATTGATGCTTTTGAACTGTGGTGTTGGATAAGACTCTTAAGAGTCCCTTGGACTGCAAGAAGATCCAACCAGTCCATCCTAAAGGAAATCAGCCCTAAACATTCATTGGAAGGAGTAATGTTCAAGCTGAAACTCCAATATTTTGGCCACCTGAGGCAAAGAACTGACTGATTGGAAAAGATCCTGATGCTGGGAAAGATTGAAGGCAGGAGGAGAAGGGAACGACAGAGGATGAGAAGGTTGGATGGCATCACCGACTCGATAGACATGAGTTTGAGTAAGCTGGTGATGGACAGGGAGGCCTGGCGTGCTGTAGTCCATGGTGTCGCAAAGAGTCGGTACACATTCTATAGACAGAATGAGGTCCATAGCAAAAGGCAAGAACAACCTTGGGAGAAGCACACTCCACAGACAGTGTGGGCCGCCTTAGAAAGTGAGAGGCCCAGATATGGCATGGTTAGTTTCTATGCGCTGGGTAATTTCACAGACTAATGACTAGGGGGATTTTTCCAACTATTTTAGGAAAGGAGTGGGGATTTCTAGGAATTGGACCACTGCCTACTTTTTTGTCTTCTTTGATTACCCTCTGAACTGTCTTGGCACCAGTGGGATGTCAGTTAGCATGCTAATCTATTACAATGAGCGTAAAATGAGGCTCAAGTTCTACTGGAAGTCAGATCTTCTGCCACCTTGGACCTAGTTGGTTCTAACCAGTTTTTGTCATGTCCTATGACTGTATTATCCTTTTAAGGGCTATGCCCTGCCCCCTTCCCTCCTGTTTCATTAGGATAACACATTTGAAGGGATCCACAGTCTGAAAGGCTACACAGAAGCTGGGAGTTCAGGCAGAGAATAGGTGAGAGGAAGGCAACTAAGGACCTTGAAGAAAGAGTGCAAGGTGTACTGCGAAAACCTGCACATGCTAGCCACAGCATTCTATGCATTGTCGGCTGGGCTCAAGGGACTTCTGAGCAGATCACTTTAACAAGACTAGACTAACATGAACAAGTTGCTTTCCCAAAGGCACATATCAATTTCCATTCTAGAAAAAAAATATGGGTCACTACCAACTTTGTTACACCTTTGTCAAGATTTCTTTTGCTAATTTAATAGGAGAAAATTGTATTCTTTAATTAAATTTCACTGTTTGAGAGGGTAATGTAATCTCTGCATATATTTCTAGTCAGATTTCCTCTTTGGTGAATTATATGCTGATACCCTCATTCATAATTTTATTATAAGAATCAGATAACAGTTTGACAGCAATTTTTCATGCCATATGTTAGGGGAGAAAATAGTAATAGAGAATATATATCATTAATCCCTTAAAAAGAAATTGAAATGTGTAAGAACATCACTTTTTTACAATGCTATGCTTAAGATATATAAGAAGCATATAGGACATCTGAGCAGTTGGTCAAATAAGTAATCCTAGGGAAAGAAATAACTTGTCATAGGGCTAAGAAAAGTCTGCATGCATATTAAAATGCAAATGTATCAAAGAAAATTTGGAAAAGCATTTTTCTTCTGTAGGTCTACATTTTTTCCTTTGGACAAGAGCTACGAGGAAATAGCAGTGTCAATGATAATAACAAAAATGATAAATAAAATAATAATAATCATAGCAAATAACATGTACTGGGTACAGACATAGAATCATGCTAAGTAATACAAATGCATAACCTTATTTAGTCCTAACAGCAGCTCCTTAGAGTTTACACCCACAATATGCAGAAGAGGAATCTAGGACTCAAAGCTTGAGTCAGGCAGCTAGCGAGTAGCTGAGAACCAAACCCACATCTCCAAAGCTCAGTGGTTCTCAATAAGGGGCACTGTTGCCCCCATGGAAATTTTGGCAAAGTTGAGAAACACTTCGGGTGTTACAACTTGAGAGGGAAGTGCACAGGCATCTATGACAAGACAGTGCTGACAAATATCCTAATGCTTGGGGTAGTCTTCCATGACAGAAAATGATCTTTCCTAAATGTCAAGAGTGGTGAAGAAGTCCAGAGTCCAAGGTCAAGCTGCACAGAAAGCCTAGCCCTGAAGTTCTATCACAGCCTCACCACTGCGGGCATTCATTTCTACTGCGTGGACGGACACAGGTAACCCAGGCACACTGCAATCCTTAGGAGGGAAAATTTCTTACTTTGCTTACCATATCAGGCAAATTTGTCTTTATTTTATCTTGGAGCCCAGGTTAACTACTTGATATTCTTTGCAAATTGTAATGTTTAACAAATGAATTGGCTGTGTCTGGCATTCCCTTGAGTTCATTAAACATTCATGGGGAAGGGTTTCACTGTACAGTCATTGAACAAGATGTGAAAGACCACTCCAGTGAAGCAGCATGATATCCTGGCAACACAAGACTCAGAAGCTGCAGAACTAGACCTGGAAGTACCTTGGAAGCACTCAGCCCCATGCCATCAGTTACAAAGGGAGCACTTGTGACTCAGAGAGATGATCTGACCTCATTCCCTGCGTCCCTGGTGAGAGAGAAAGAGACAGAACTGGGATTGGAGTTAAAACGTCCAGACCAGTCAAGGGAGTGAAACTTCTCAGCACCTAGTCCAGGGATTAGAAACAGAAGTCATCAAAAGAGAGAAGATCTATCCTTCTCTCTTAAAATCAAGAAAAAACTATACATTAGTGAAAAGTAAAGGAACAAAGAAGACCCCTTCCCATAGATTTTCAATTCCCATCTTAGGAAAGACAAGTTTGTGGAGATAACATTCAGTGAGAAAGAACTGGAAGACAATATTTGCATGCTAAAGGAGAATAATAAAAATTTAAACCCTTGATAATTGGTATTGATAACTGGAAGAGAGAAGCATTTATTCTGTTTTGATAATTGGTAGAGAGAGTCTACCAATATTTTCTGGATAATTTTTTGATGATTGGTAGAGAGAGGCATTTATTCTGTAATGCATTTTGAACACTTTTCCATACTGGGCACTACACAGAGAGCTTAAACAGGAGAGATTGAACATGATTTCCAGGAGCTCTTGCCAAAGCCTTTGACTGTGTGGATCACAATAAACTGTGGGATGGGAATACCAGACCACCTGACCTGCCTCTTGAGAAATGTGTATGCAGTTCAGGAAGCAACAGTTAAACTGGACATGGAACAACAGACTACTTCCAAATAGGAAAAGGAGTATGTCAAGGCTGCATATTGTTATCCTGCTTATTTAACTCATATGCAGAGTACATCATGAGAAACGCTCGGCTGGAGGAAGCACAAGCTGGAATTGAGATTGTTGGGAGAAGTATCAATAACCTCAGATGAGGTTATGCAGATGATACCACCCTTGTGGCAGAAAGTGAAGAAGAACTAAAGAGCCTCTTGATGAAAGTGAAAGAGGAGAGTGAGAAAGTTGGCTTAAAGCTCAACCTTCAGAAAACTAAGATCATGGCATCCAGTCCCATCACTTCATGGCAAATAGATGGAGAAACAGTGGAAACAGTGGCTGACTTTATTTTTTGGGGCTCCAGAATCACTTCAGATGGTGATTGCAAGCATTAAATTAAAAGACGCTTACTCCTTGGAAGGAAAGTTATGACCAAACTAGATAGCATATTGAAAAGCAGAGATATTACTTTGTCAACAAAGGTCCATCTAGTCAAGGCTATGGTTTTTCCAGTAGTCATGTATGGATGTGAGAGTTGCACTATAAAGAAAGCTGAGCACCAAAGAATTGATGCTTTTGAACTGTGGTGTTGGAGAAGACTCTTGAGAGTCTGTCCCTTGGACTGCAAGGAGATCCAACCAGTCCATCCTAAAGTAGATCAGTCCTGGGTGTTCATTGGAAGGACTGATGTTGAAGCTGAAACTCCAATACTTTGGCCACCTCATGAGAAGAGCTGACTCATTTGAAAAGACCCTGATTCTGGAAAAGATTGAGGGCAGAAGGAGAAGGGGACGACAGAGGATGAAATGGTTGGATGGCATCACTGACTCAATGAACATGAGTTTGGGTCAACTCCGGGAGTTGGTGATGGACAGGGAGGCCTGCTGTGCTACAGTTCATGGATTTGCAGAGTCGGGACGACTGAATGACTGAAATGACTGACATGGGCTAGTGGTAGAAACAAATATGTAAGCATTACCTTTTTAAATAATGTGGATATATTAAGTCAAATTACTATCAAGTAATGGAAAAGGGCATCTAAAATTGAATATGGGAATCTGCAAAGCCTTCCCTGAAGTAGGTGACGTTTACACTGAGTCTTGAGACTGAGTTGAAGTGCATCAGATAGTTTGATAGGAGCTGGTCAGAAGAGGTGATTTCTTTGCATTGTGAATTGAAGCTAATTGTCAACAGTTCTAGTATAAAACCTGATCTCTTATTTTAAATATCAAATTCTAAGTTACAGATTTGCTGTCGATTCTTAATATTCACCTGTGGATTCAAATATGTATTAAACATTTCATAAGGACCAGGGATATAATGGTGACCGAAAATGACAGTGTTCCTGCTTTCAAGGAGCTTACTGATGACTGTCGGTGATAGATTTTAATCGAAGAATGCCACAAACAAATGTGCCAAGGCCTACGGCCAATAGTGAACTGAGCTATGAGAACTTACAGAAGGCAGAAGCGGGAGATAGCCTGGCGGGAGGAAGATCTAAGCGCTCTCTGAGTGGAGCGTGCTCAGTTCCCCTGATTGGAGCAGGCGCCTGGATGAGGCGAGATGGTGGAGGGTGGGGGACTGGGGTCGGGAGGCGCACTCGCTGTGCCGGGTGTCTGGAATGATGTCTAGCTCTGTTATTCCTCTTCAGTGGAATGTGTTAACGTCTGGCAGCAGTTATTGCAGTTCTTCCAGCTCTGGTGCATGGTGCGAACATTCTTAAAATAACCACAACTGTTGAGTTGTTTTTAATTACTCATATTTAGAGATCCAGATGAAACCCTGCTCTAAAACACGTCATAACCACTCAGTCTCACCATCTTCTGGGCTCACAAGTCAGGTTTGCAATAAAGAACTTTTTGATACAGACCTAGATGAGCTCAGAGCAAGGTGGAGACAAGACCTTGAAAACCGTAGAAACCATTTAACAATACACTCCTTCCTGTCTTTATTGCCTGGGATCCCAGACCAGGCGATTATCAACGCTGTCAACATTGCTTTCCAACACAGACACAGCTTTCACTTAACCTTCTGACTCCGCCTACTTGAAGGGGACAGACCTGGAAAGAGCCGTATCTTCCTCAGCTTTTGATATGCTTCTACTTCATCTGACAGGTCTGTCGATTTCAGGGCACCACTAACAGCGTGCTAGGAGCAAGACAGGTGATGGTGCGAACATCGGCAGGCATCCTCAGCACCCGGCAGCATCTCCACAAGGAGGGCTTTCAGAGAAGCCCGTCAGGATGGGTGCTTCCCCTTGGAATACGGTACTGCCTGGGGTCTAAGTGGGCTTCTGAAAGAAAAGCAGTTGAGTTCATGCTGAAAGGATCAGTGAATGGTCTGTCCCATCTTCTCTTTCATGATTAGAGACATTTTGTACATTTGTACAAATGGAGTTTTAACAAAGCATGTTTATATACACAGGAAGTCAAGATCTAAGTACAGGGAAAAAACATAGAATCAACTGCCGTATTTTGTAACATTGTATAGAAATGTTAAGGTGAGAGAGCCAGGCAGGCCGCTGGCCTGGGCACTTGAACTTCACTGGGGATGCCATCAGATGAAGGAGATAAAATTTTGCCCATTTTAACTCCTCGCAGGGAGGAACTGTACACATTTTGGAAGGAACCATAACAAATGCTGTAGGCACAAGTATAAAATGTCAAAGGCGATCATCCTGGTCAGTTAAGCTCCCCTTAAGGAGAGTTTGTGCAGACTCTTGTTGACTGAGTGGGTTTTACACCTTCCCTACAGCTGAGCTACTCCGGAAACTAAAATAAAAATGAATACTGCCTTTGTCTCTAAATTACTATTATTATTATTATTATTGATGTGTATATTTTGCTTAAGTTAAAAAAAAATTAAGTGGAGTTTATTTTTTAGGACGGTTTTAGATGTACTGAAAAGTTGCAAAGTTAGTAGAGAAATTTCCAATATACGCTGTACCCCGGTTCCCTTATTACTAACATTGTACATTGATATGGGACATTTGTTCAATTAATGAACTCATACTATGTATGTTATTATCTCAAATCCATGGTTTTTCAGAAGTCCTTAGTTTTTACTTAATTGCTGCTTCTGCTCCAAGGCCCGATGCAGGAACCATATTGCATTTACTTGTGATCTCTTTAGCTTCCTCTTGGCTGTAACGGTTTGTCAAAGTTCTCTTATTTTAATGAGGCTGATAGTTTTTAAGTCAAGTATTTTTTAGGATGCTCCTTTCTCTACTGGAATATTTTCAATGTCTTTCTCAAGATTAGATTGGCGTTATGGGGTTTTGTGAGAAAGACAATAAGGTACAGTGCCAATTTCTTCACAGCCTATCAAAAGTGCATCCTATCAGTATGATTTGTCACTTAAAAAATATTTCTTTATTTATTTGGCTGTTCCAGGTCTTAGTGATGACACGCAGGATCTTTCACTGTGGTATGTGGGCTTGGGCTCAGTAGTCACAGCTTGCAGGCTTAGCTTCCCCGTTATGTGGAATCTCAGTTCCCTGACCAGGGATCGAACCTGCATCCCCTGCATTGGAAGGTGGATTCCCAACCACTGGACCACCAGTGAAGTCCCAATATGTCACTGTTGATGATTTCTTTTGTCATATACAGTGGTAAATGTCAGACATTTCCACTGTGATGTTAATCCTTCTTGCCCCTCACTTTCTACAGAGTTCTGTTTGGAAGGCAGCAATCATGTGTAGCCTACATTTAAGGAGTGGAGAGCTGTGCTCACCCTTGTGAAGGCAGAGTAGCCACATAAATTATTTGGGACTCTACTGCAAACGGTTTGTCTTTTCACCTTCAATCATTTCTTGAGGGAAATGATCTTCCTGTGGGTGAGATCAGGCTCTGGTCGAGTCTCTTTTCACTGAAAAGTAGACAGTTTATAATGGAGAGCACTCTGCACACATTTCCGAATGGTTATTTTCTCCTTCTCTCATCAGAAATATGAGTTTTTTTTTTTTTTTTTTGGTTCTTTGTTGTGAGAATCTGGTTTAGTCCTGGAGGTTGAACTCATGAAAGTGTGAGAGCAGTCCCTAACTGCAGCCCTCAGATAATTTTTACTTTCCCTCTAGTCCACATGCAAGTTTCCAAAAGTTATTAAAATTGCCACTTAAGTGTCCCTACCCAGTAGTTTCTGGCAGATTCTCCCACAGGTAAGCTTATTACTAATCAGAGTTCTTGGCTTCCCTTGCTCACCCCCTGAAGGGGAGGGGACAGGGGTGAACTGGTTCCTCACATGGGGCAAGTATGGGGTGGGTCCAGGGGTCAGGCTAGAAGGATGACTTAGGTGGACACTGGGTGGTGCTGTATTCAGGGATCATGCCTAGTATCCTGCTATTATCCTGGGCATCTCAGAAGCAGCAGTTGGGTTTTTGGTATTTTTCTATGTGGTTCCTAATTTGCTCCAACTGTGCAGTGTTGTTGTTGTTGTTAAGTAGCTCAGTTGTGTCTGACTCTTTGCAACCCCATGGCCTGCAGCACACCATGTCCTTCACTATCTCCCAGAGTTTACCTAAACTCATATCCATTGAGTCAATGATACTATCCAAATATTTCATCCTCTGTCTCCCTCTTACCCTCCTGCCTTCAATCTTTCCAGCATCAGGGTCTTTTCCAATGAGTCAGTTCTTCCCTTCAAGTGGCTTAAGTATTAGAACTTCAGCAACAGACCTTCCAATGAATCTTCAGGGTTGATTTCCTTTAGGATTGACTGGTTTGATCGGCTTCCTGTCCAAGGACTCTCAAGAGTCTTCTCCAGTACCACAGTTCATAAACATCAATTCTTCAGTGCTCAGCCTTCTTTGTGGTCCATCTCTCACATTGGTACGTGACTACTGGAAAAAGCATAGCTTTGATTATATGGACCTTTGTTGGCAAAGTGATATCTCTGCTTTTTCATACACTGTCTAGTTTTGTCATAGATTTTCTTCCAAGAAACAAGTGTCTTTTAATTTCATGGCTGCTGTCACCATCCACAGTGATTTTGAAGCCCAAGAAAATAAAATCTGTCACTCTTTCCATTTTCCCCCCATCTATTTGCCATGAAGAGATAGGACCAGATGCCATGATCTTAGTTTTTTGAATGTTGAGTTTTAAGCCAGCCTTTTCACTCTCCTCTTTCACCTTCATCAAAAGGCTCTTTAGTTCTTCTTTGCTTTCTGCCATAAGGGTGGGGTCCTCTGCATATCTGAGGTTATTGATATTTCTCTTGGCAATCTTGATTCCAGCTTGTGATCATCCAGCCTGGCATTTCACATGATGTACTCTCTACATATGTTAAATAAGCAAGGTGACAACATACAACCTTGACATACTCCTTTCCCAATTTGGAACCAGTCTGTTGTTCCATATCCAGTTCTAACTGTTTCTTCTTGACTCAAAAACAGGTTTCTCAGGAGGCAGGTCAGGTGGTCTGGTATTACTATCTCTTTAAGAATTATCCACAGCTGTGATTTACACAGTCAAAGGCTTTAGCATAGTCAGTGAAGCAGAAATAGATGTGTTTCTGGAATCCATTTGCTTTTTCAAATGGATGTTGGCAATTTGATCTCTGGTTTCTCTGCCTTTTCTAAATCCAGCTTGTACGTCTGGAAGTTGTTGGTTCACGTAGATTGAAGCCTAGCCTGAAGGATTTTGAGTGTGACCTTGTTAGCATGTGAAATGAGTGCAATTGTGAGGTAGTTTGAATATTCTTTGGCATTGCCCTTTGAGAATTGAATGAAAACTGACCTTTTCCAGTCCTGTGACCACTGCTGAGTTTTCCAAATTTGCTGGCATATTGAGTGTAGCACTTTCAAAGCATCTTCTTTTAGGATTTGAAATAGCTCAACTGGAATTCCATCATCTCCACTAGCTTTGTTTGTATTAATGCTTCCTAAGACCCATTCAACTTTATACTCCAAGATGTGTGACTCTAGGTGAGTGACCACACCATTGTGGTTATCTGGGTCATTAAGACCTTTTTGTACAGTTCTTCTGTGTATTCTTGCCACTGCTTCTTTACCTCTTCTGCTTCTGTTAGGTCCTTACTATTTCTGTCCTTTATTGTGCTCTTTTCACATCAAATGTTCCCTTGGCATCTCTAATTTTCTTGAAGAGATCTCCAGTCTTTCCCATTCTATTGTTCTCCTCAATTTCTTTGTATTGTTCACTTAAGAAGGCTTTCTTATGTTTCCTTGCTATTTGGAACTCGGCATTCAGATGGGTATATCTTCCCCTCCGCCCTTTTTTTTTTTTTTCATTTTTTTACCTTTCACTTCTCTTCTTTCCTTAGCTATTTGTAAGTCCTCCTCAGGCAACCATTTTGCCTTGATGCATTTCTTTTCCTTGGCGATGGTTTTGGTTACCATCTCTTGTACAGTGTTATGGACCTTTGTCCATAGTTTTTTGGGCACTCTAGATCTAATTCCTTCAATCTATTTGTCATTTCTACTGTATAATCATAAGGATTTGATTTACGTTATACCTGAATGGCCTAATGGTTTTCCTTACCTTCTTCAATTTGTCTGAATTTCACAATAAGGAGTTCATGATTTGAGCCACAGTTAGCTCCCAGTCTTGTTTTTGCTGACAATATAGAGCTTCTCCATTTTCAGCTGCAAGGAATATAATCAATCTGATTTTGGTATTGACCATCTGTGATGTCCATGTGTAGAGTCATCTCGTGTCGTTGCAAGAGAGTGTTTGCTATGATCTGTGAGTTCTCTTGGGAAAACTCTGTTAGCCTTTGTCCTGCTTCATTTTGTGCTCTAAGGCCAAACTTGCCTGTTATTCCAGGTATCTCTTGACTTCCTACTTTTTCATTCCAGTCCCCTATGATGAAAAGAACATCTTTTTTGGTTTTAGTTCTAGAAGGTCTCGTGGGTCTTCATAGAGCTGTTCAGTTTCAGCTTCTTCAGCATTAGTGGTTGGGCCATAGACTTGGATTACTGTGATTATGAATGGTTTGCCTTGGAAATGAATCAAGATCATTCTGTCGTTTTTGAGATCGTGCCCAAGTACTGCATTTCAGATAGTTTTGTTGTCTATGAGGGCTACTACTTTTCTTCTACAGGATTCTTGTTCACAGTTGTAGATGAAATGGTTATCTGTATTAAATTCACCCATTCTGGTCCATTTTAATTCACTGATTTCTAAAATGTCAGTGTTCACTCTTGCCATCTCCTGTTTGACCACTTCCAATTTACCTTGATTGTTGGACCTAACAGCCCAGGTTCCTATGCAATATGGAACTTTATTTCCATATTGGACTGGACTTTATTTTCACCACCAGACACATTCACAACTGGTCATCACTTCTGCTGTGGTTCAGCCTCTTCATTCTTTTTGGAGCTATTTCTCTGCTCTTCTCCAGTAGCATATTGGACACCTACTAACGTGGTGTGTGTGTGTGTGTGTGTGTTGGAGAGGTTCATCTTTCAGTGTTGTATCTTTTTGCCTTTTCATACTGTTTATGAGGTTTCAAGGTATGAAGGCTGAAGTGGTTTGCATGTATGTAGTTATTTTTAGTCCCTTTTAGATTCTTTGTGTTTTGTTGCTGGAGGAGATGTTTGTCCAGGTTCAAACACTTCAGCAAGGTGTCCCAGGACCCAGCCAGTCTTATTTCCTGCCTTGAGTGATTCTACAGCTCTTTTTCTTAAGGGTTAAGAGACTGAAGGTCTCCTCTGAAACTTCTTCTTGTTGGAAAGGGGCCACAGACCCTCGTCTACCTGAGAGGCATATGATTCCTTTGCTGACTGTTCCAAAGACCTCTAGGGGCCTGGGATACCCTCCACTAGAATGGGTTGAATTCTCTGAGACATCATGACCCTTACTTGAAACTGTTGGAGCCTAGAAGATAGAAGCTTAATGAAAAGGTTAAACAAACAAGGGACAAGAAGGAGAATAACAACAGCCACTAAACACCCTAGATGATGTCGGCTGCTCTGTTGACCAGACAGTGGAGGCAATATCATCCTTGCCAAAGTTGTGAAGCCATTCTGCTTGGGTGTATACTTCCTTTGTTTGGATGCGCACAAGACAGCTTGTGGTATTTTAGTTCCCTGATCAGGGATTAAATCCCAGGGCCATGGCAGTAGAAGCATGGAGTTCTTTCCACTGGACCACCAAGGGATTCCCTTTATTTCCTTAATGTTAACTTCTACCTGTCCTGTAGCATTGGTCCAGGTGCAGGAAGTGTTAGGTATTACACAAGTTCGACCTTGTTCTGCCAGAAGATAATCTAGGGCTAGATGACTGTCAAGAACCACAGTAGTCAAAAGAAGCAAGAGAGGTCTTAAGTCCTGTCAAGGCCTGCTCTGTCTATTTCATCATATAACCAAGCTGTATGGTGAGATTTTTCAGTGTCATTTCATGACAGGAAAAGCCTTCCCTTGGAGCTGCCAGAGTATCACCAGCCCTGCCCTGCTAAGATCCTTCCTAGTGCTCTTTGGGTCTGGTGGTGAGCCAGAGTGATCCTGTTATAGATAATTCCTCTAGCCCTAGAGTGCACTCTATGAAGTGGACATTATCAATCCATTTATAGGCCATGCTGATAAATGGGTTTTCTTGCCATTCTTCCCTAGTTAGCAGGGCTAGTAATATGGACAGTCGATAGGAGGAGCTTTTCTGCGGTGGAGTATTTCCCTTAACCCAAGCACAAAGAACTACTTCCCTGGCAAGAGGGGCTGAGCAAAGCAGAACACAGCAGCAAGAATGGCACAGAGAAGTTAAGCCAGCGTTCTTCATAGCTGTAGATGGTGCCTGTCTTTGGGGTGGGCTTATCTCAGATTTGTCACTGGCTCACGGACGGGTTGTTCTGCTTATGTAACCGTCCTGGTCTTTGGAGGTAAAAGCTTTAGGTTGGACAAATGTACCCAACTGTCAATAGATATCCCTTGCAGTTTGATGCAGCTGGAGTTGCTTCGATTCCCTTATAGGGGCCCTTCCATTTTGGCAATAATTGGTCTTCAGGGGACCCCTTTTTCTCAGGTTTTAAGGAGGACTTGGTCCTCATGGTTAATTTGTGAAGAAACTGTCCCCTTCCATTGTATTTTTAGTGGGAGCTGGCTGTGCCTTGTGGGCACAGTCCTGGATTGCTTTTGAACTTGCCCTCAATTAATAATGTATCTCGGGTCTGTCTCACCTCATCATCTAGAAGAATGTCAGTAGAAAGAAAAGGATAGGTAACTGCAAATGGGCTAAGCCTCAGATCACTCCTGAGGGCTACCTGGACCTGGAGGAGTGCTATAGAAAGCTAGTTGTTCCAGGGTTCATGATTCTCTTGGCAGAGCTTTGCTAAGGTTTTCTTTAATGTATGGTTGATTTTCTCTACCTTCCCTGAAGACTAGGGGTGCAAGAGATATGGAGCTTGTTGGCTATTCCTAGGGCCACAGTAAGCTCGTGTGTAATTCTGGCCATAAAAGAGAGTCCATTATCCCTCTGCAGGGACTTTGGAAATCCACACTAAGGGGTTCTGTCTTTCAAAAGGAACTTACAGACTTCAATAGGCTTTTCAGAACAGGTGCGGAAAGCTTCAACCCAAACTGTGAAAGTAATAGCAAATGCCAGAAGCTACTCATATCCTAATTGTGGGGGCATTTGGATGAAATCTAACTGCCCAGTCTTTTCCTGGGTATTCCCCTTGGTATTGAATTGGCCTGAGTAATGAAGAGGGGATTAGATGGTTCTGTGAGTTATAACAGGCACATAAATCATAGAAAGCATTTCTTGTATTCAGTTCAGTCACTCAGTCATGTCCAACTCTTTGTGACCCCATGAATCAGAGCATGCCAGGCCTGCCTGTCCATCACCAACTCCCAGAGTTCACGCAAACTCATGTCCATCGAGTCGGTGATGCCATCCAGCCATCTCATCCTCTATCATCCCCTTTTCCTCCTGCCCCCGATCCCTTCCAGCATCAGAGTCTTTTCCAATGAATCAACTCTTCACATGAGGTGGCCAAAGTACTGGAGTTTCAGCTTTAGCATCATTCCTTCCAAAGAACACTCAGGGCTGATCTCCTTTAGAATGGACTAGTTGGATCTCCTTGTAGTCCAAGGGACTCTCAAGAGTCTTCTCCAACACCACAGTTCAAAAGCATCAATTCTTCGGCACTCAGCTTTCTTCATAGTCCAACTCTAACATCCATACATGACCACTGGAAAAACCATAGCCTGACTAGACGGACCTTTGTTGGCAAAGTAATGTCTCTGCTTTTCAATATGCTATCTAGGGTGGTCATAACTTTCCTTCCAAGGAGTAAGCGTCTTTTAATTTCATGGCTGCAGTCACCATCTGCAGTGATTTTGGAGCCCCCAAAATAAAGTCTGACACTGTTTCCCCTGTTTCCCCATTTATTTGCCATGAAGTGATGGGACCAGATGCCATGATCTTCGTTTTTGAATGTTGAGCTTTAAGCCAACTTTTTCACTCTCCTCTTTCACTTTCATCAAGAGGCTTTTTAGTTCCTCTTCACTTTCTGCCATAAGGGTGGTGTCATCTGCATATCTGAGGTTATTTGGTATTTCTCCCAGAAATCTTGATTCCAGCTTGTGCTTCTTCCAGCCCAGCATTTCTCATGATGTACTCTGCATATAAGTTAAATAAGCAGGGTGACAATATACAGCCTTGATGTACTCCTTTTCCTATTTGGAGCCAGTCTGTTGTTCCATGTCCAGTTCTAACTGTTGCTTCCTGACCTGCATATAGGTTTCTCAAGAGGCAGGTCAGGTGGTCTGGTATTCCCATCTCTTTCAGGATTTTCCACAGTTTATTGTGATCCACACAGTCAAAGGCTTTGGCATAGTCAATAAAGCAGAAGTAGATGTTTTTCTGGAACTCTCTTGCTTTTTCAATGATCCAGCAGACGTATTACTGTTCTTTTAATCCCCTTTCCTAAAATAGTCTTTGACATCAAGCCCCATAGTACATGCCTCCTATAGTGGGTGGCGTCGTGTAAGCTCTTAGTGAGTTTTCATCACTGGGCCTCAGGGGTCAGAATGTTATCCTTCTTTCTATAAAGGATAGAAGTCTGTGTTTCACTTCTCGCAGCCCCATTTCTCAGCATTTTTCTTTTCCTGTGGGGAATACGGGGGAAGGCTAGGGAGGTCAGGGGGCCAATCACTAGAGCCATACCTTGTTCAGGTTCCTGAAGTTGGGCTGCCTTTTTGCAGTCTGTGATCAGCTTTGGTGTTTCCTTGGCTCACATTAGGTCCATCCCTAATGGCCCCTACAGTTGATGACTGCTACCTGGGTCAGGAGTTGCACTGCTTCTAAAAGATCCAGAATAAAATCTATATGTTTTATGAGAGAATTTATATCAGTCAAGCTTTCTCTTTCCTTCCAAATGGTGGCATGAACATATAGTACATGGAATTCATATTAGAGTCAGCAAAAATATTTAACTTTGTATCCTTCCCTAATTGAAAGCTCTCATTAATGCAGCTAGCTTAGCCTTTTAGGCTGATGTCTGACCAGTGTTCTTGGCCTCTTTAATCAATAGAAATTGATAAGAGGCCAGAGGAGATTGAGACAGTGTTTTATGAGGATTTGTGCTACCACAGGAGGGAGTGAAAACAAGTGACAGGTTCCCTTGCTCGCACCCTGAGGTGGGGTGAGCTGGTTCCATACATGGGGTAAGGGTAGGGAGTGGGTCCTGGGGTGAGCTTAGGTGCTCTGCCCATCCCCTTGGTGGGGCTTGTGCAAGGATCATGCGTGGTATCCTGCTTTTATTCTGGATGTCTCAGAAGTGGAAGTTGGGTTTTGGCGTTTTATATCTTATTCATAATTTGCCCCAACTGCCCATGCATGCAGTTATATTTAGTCCCTTAGGTTGTTTGTGTTGTTGCATCACCTCAAGCAACAGGCAGTGAAGGATCCCATGTCCAGCCTGTCTTAAGCTGATCTTGACTGATTCTCTGTATTCATTTCTCTCTCCAGATTTTGGAATTCTGTTTTGCCCTGTACTCTGATGGATATAAGAATAGGCATTGATTTTGTGTGTTCACCTTTTTTTTTCTTTCTTATTTTAAGGACAGGAATGATGATTTTTAAGCTAGTTGTCAGAACTGAAAAACGGAATCTGTCTATAAATTCATTTGAACCAATATATATGGAATATTAGTTTGAATGATTGCCAAGTTATTAGGTTTTTTGTGTTCCCTCTTGTCTCAACCAACCTTGGATAGGGATACCAGCAATTTAAACCTGCATCTTAGGTTACATGCAGCCACTGAAATGAAAATGATTCTCAAAAAAGCTACAAGAGAAAGAGCCACAATGATAAATTTTGGAGGCAAATTTGTGTTAATGGACCAAAATAGTATCATTGGAAGCAATGATATTGTATAGTATAACAATAATATAAGCGTCTGAAAGAAAAGATTTAAAACTTAATATCTATTATGAATGTTATGTGGAGAAGGCAATGGCAAGCCACTCCAGTACTCTTGCCTGGAAAATCCCATGGATGGAGAAGCCTCGTAAGCTGCAGTCCATGGGGTCGCTACAAGTCGGACGCGACTGAGCGACTTCACTTTCACTTTTCACTTTCACGCAATGGAGAAGGAAATGGCAACCCACTCCAGTGTTCTTGCCTGGAGAATCCCAGGGATGGTGGAGCCTTGTGGGCTGCCGTCTATGGGGTCGCACAGAGTCGGACACGACTGACGCAACTTAGCAGCAGCAGGAATGTTATGAATAAGGAGAACAAGTAAGAGGTTGATTCCATTCGAGCCTTTTTTTGCCAGATTTTGAATAAGGCCCTCTAGCTCTCATGATCAAAAGTCTCAGTCAAGGCAGAGGCTCTGAACTAACAGACCCAAACTTGAATTAGGATTGACATAAATTGTATTTTTTAAAAAGAAACGGGCTGCTGACTTTTAATGATTTGGCAGTTTCTCTAGAAACTCTTGACCTTGCTAGAAACACTGGCCCAGGTCACCTACTGATAGCCCTCTACAGAGACAGCACAGAAGCTTCAGTTTGCCACAGATGTCTCCAGACACTTTAACCTCTGTCTATAGCTGAGCCTTCTCAGCACCTGAGTTTGTCTTATAAAGCAATTTTTTAGAAGTTGGGAGGAAAAAAAATCCTATTAGATCTTTTATAGAATTTGAAAATCAGGTAGAAATTCAGGATGATTTTACCTTTCAATAGCATATTGATTCAGTTCAATTTTCCATGGATGGTTTATGATAAGCAACTTTAATTAGTCAGCAAAGAAGTACATGTGAAAGTACTTCCATCGTATTTTGTATCTTTGTAATTTTGGGGTTGCTGTAAACAACCACCTTTTCCAACTTATCTCCATATCTTCTTTTTGTTCTATGTCAGCTCAACCATTTTGCAAGAACTCTTAATAGCTTCTCTTAAGTCCATTTTGTAGAATTCATATTTTGATTCAAGATGTGGTCATTATTAACATGCTGTGGTTTATTTTGGAAGTACTTAAAAATAGAGATTTTGAACATAAAGTTATATAACCTTGACAATTTTCCTAGTTTTCATAGCCCATACCTGCCAATATACTTTTTCCCAAGGATAACACCTTAATAGTTTGTGTTTTTTCCCCATCTGCATCCTATGGGGTTGTGTGCACACACAGAAACACATGTATCAACAGGTCATTTCAGCTGCTCAGTTGTGTCTGACTCTTTGTGACCCCATGGACTGCAGCACACCAGGCCTCTCTGCCCATCACCAACTCCCAGAGTTGACCCAAACTCATGTCCATTGAGTTGGTGATGCCATCCAATCATCTCATCCTCTGTCGTCCCCTTCTCCTCCTGCCCTCAATCTTTCCCAGCATCAAGATCTTTTCAAATGAGTCAGCTCTCCACATCAGGTGGCCAAAGTATTGGAGTTTAAACTTCAACATCAGTCCTTCCAATGGATATTCAGGACTGATTTCCTTTAGGATGGACTGGTTGGATCTCCTTGCAGTCCAAGCGACTCTCAAGAGTCTTCTCCAACACCACAGTTCAAAAGCATCGATTCTTGAGTGCTCAGCTTTCTTCACAGTCCAACTCTCACATCCATACATGACTACTGGAAAAACCATAGCCTTGACTAGACAGACCTTTGTTGGCAAAGTAATGTCTCTGCTTTTTAAAATGCTGTCTAGGTTGGTCATAACTTTCCTTCCAAGGAGTAAGCGTCTTTTGATTTCATGGCTGCAATCACCATCTGCAGTGACTTTGTAGTCCAAAAAAATAAAGTCTGTCACTGTTTCCATTGCTCTATTTGCCATGAATTGATGGGACTGGATGCCATGATCTTAGTTTTCTGAATGTTGAGCTTTAGGCCAATTTCCTCACTCTCCTCTTTCACTTTCATCAAGAGGCTCTTTAGTTCTTCACTTTCTGCCATAAGGGTGGTGTCATCTGCATATCTGAGGTTATTGATATTTCTCCTGGCAATCTTGATTCCAGCTTGTGTTTCCTCCAACTCAGCGTTTCTCATGATGAACTCTGCATATAAGTTAAATAAGCAGGGTGACAATATACAGCTTTGACATACTCCTTTTCCTATTTGGAACCAGTCTGTTGTTCCATGTCCAGTTCTAACTGTTGGTTCCTGACCTGCATACAGATGTCTCAAGAGTCAGGTCAGGTGGTCTGGTATTCCCATCTCTTTAAGAATTTTCCAGAGTTTGTGATTCACACAGTCAAAGGCTTTTGCATGTACATACAAAATCTATACATATGTAGATACACACACAAAACTAAATATGTTCATATATAAACACATACATACACTTAGATATATATCTATATCTGTTTACTACATTTCTGTCATTTACACAAGTGAATTCATATTATGCATACTTCTTGTACCCTGATTTTATTCTCTTCAATGGCTGTATGTATTCATTTGCGGCCATTTCTCTTGTTTCCAATTGCTTCTCTTTAGTGTCTGTTTTCTGATTTGTTATTAAAAATTGTACCAGTGACGTGCTCTAGTGATTATACAGTTAATGATGGGAATCCCTAGAAGTAGTAGTCTCCATCTAAGAGTAGGGTGATTAAAATTTTGGAACATTTTGCCAATCTTTACCCCAGCAAGTTAGCAACAAATCTTATTTTTCTTGAATCTTTGTGTTAGTTTAGGATGTACTCCTGAAATTTAACATGCCTTATCTGATTTTCCTCTCTTTACATGAGTTCAGTTATGTACCTTTTCATATATGTATTCTGCAGATATATACTTTTTATGGGAAATTCTACATTTACAAGTGAGTATCTGGATTTCAAAATCTCTTCTTTGGTTATTAGCATTCAAAAAATGTCATTTCTCAACATAGTTTCCATTGGAGCTTCCAGAAAAGAAACCTGCTATTCCTTGTTGCTTGTTCAAGTGCAAGTGCCCAGGGAATGTTAAACTTGACAACTGCTGCCTGGTTGAGATGCTAAGCAGTATTTCTCTAGGGGCAAAGTTTTTCTTAATGTGCCATAACTATACGGTTTCCTCTAGGCTACTGTGCCTTGTGATATGTCATCGTCAAAGGTGAAACCAAGGGTTAATAACTATAAAGAATAAACTGTTTGCACACGTCTGTTATTAGACATGGTAATTACCTGGTTACAGGATGAAAGGGAAACACTGGAGAGTGGTGGGCAGATACTCTAAATCATCTTTCATAATTCTCAGAATTATCAAAAACTTCTGTTTTGAACTTCACTCATTTAGTCAGCATTTATTGAATAAGCCAGCATTTATTGAATCCCTATTGTTAGTAATAGAACAACAAGTTAATTTTTTGATAAAATGTACATTGAATTAAAAAATCCTTTTATTAATGTAAATAATATTCTATATCAACTATAATAAAAAATACTGGTGGTTTTGGCTTAAAGGCATAGTGTGCCATGGGTAAAAATTGAAATGAAAAGATAGGATTCTAATGTGGAAAACCCTGTTGAATGGACCTCATCTAATCACAAAGAGTTTGGGGAGTAAAAGGTTGAGAGCATTGTGAGAAATGGGATGAAAATGATGTCTTTATCATTCTCCTGACCAAGTGTCCAGTGGAAATGTTACTGGTAAGTTCCAGTAACTTTTTGATACCCAGCTATAGTGTCAGAGGCCCTCCTCTCATAACGTCTCCTCCAGCTCAACTCTTTGCATGTGATTTCCCACAGTATTCAACGGCGGAAAGGCATCCTGTGACTGCATTGGAGAAAATGATGGAGTCAAGTTTTGCCGGCCCCCAGTCATTCCCAGAGGTCCCTTCTCCCGACAGAGGAAGCCAATCTGTCAAACACCACAGGTAAAGGCAGCTACATCGAGGTGGGAATGGGCGTGTTGACACAGAGTGTGATGCTGGACAGCACACGCCAAGGAACAGCAGCGTGTTTCAGGAGAGGTGATCACCCCTGCTTCTCCTCTAGTTGCCCATGGCATGGATGCGCAGGCAGCTCACAGCAGGCAGAGAGACCTGTACGCAGCAGTGCACCTAGAAGAAGCCTAAAGGGACTTATGAACAATACCCGTCAAGGCTGCAGACACAGACCAGTGAATGAAACAATTGCTACCTGAAAAATCATTAAAAACATGGTTTTTCCTAGCCTGCCTTATCACTGCAGATTTAATGACTCATTCTTCCCTAGGCAGCTGATAGCACATGTTCCAGATCTTCACACATAGTTCTCATGGGGCAAGAATCCTGCTAAATCTTCTCTTGGTTTAATATTAGATCTTCCATTATCAGTGGAGTGGGACTTTTTTTTTTTACATGCTGACCATAAAATTGGCTATTTGGGGAAGAAAGCCAAAAATAAAGTTATCTTACAAAAGTTTTCAATTTTATAGCATTCTGAGGCTGAGTACATTCTCAGCATCTTCTAGTCACATGCTATGTTTATATATAAGGAATCTGGAACTCCAAAAATTGAAAGCTTTGTTCTAAGGTGCCAACAGTTGAGACCTGCTAGAATAGACATTATGTACATCCAAAAATACATTGTCAATCTTTGAGGAAGTTGTCCAAAGATTTAAGCTTTCTTTTCTTAGTAGGAAGTACAGTGTTAAAAAAATTTTCTTAAATTATAAAGAGAATAAATATTTTTTTAAATGAAAAAGGTAAAAAAAAAAAGAAGTTGTTTCCAGCAATGAAAGAAAAATGTTGTTGACCCTTGGTTTTCACATATCTGGGCCACATTTTGGAAATGACTATGAGAGAAGAATGCATTGTTCAAGGAAGCTAACTTCTCTCCCACCTCTGAAGGAGTCCCTCCAAAAGAGTTTACTGATGCTGGCCACATTTACTATGGGATTTTCATGTCACTCTGGATACTAATCATTGGTACTCGATGGTGATTTTTATTCTTAATCTACATGAGTAGAGACTGAGATATTAAGGGTTTGCTAAGTTTAAAAAGAAAGGGTTAAATATTTTCAACACAGGATGAAATATGTTTGGCCACTGCATAACTGCTTTAGCTACTGAGTACAACTTTTGGTTTATATCAGTAGAGGAATTTACAAATATTTCCCTATGAAAAGAGCATTTTAAGTTCACTGGACTTAATGGATGTTCTTCAATTAGGAAATTAGATACAAAATTATCAGCCTTTTAGAAGACATTTTTTTTTTCCAAAAGCGTATTTCCCTCTGCAGATTGTAATCCATGTTAAAGCAGTATTTCATCCAGTCAAGTAAAATAAAGTATAATGTTAAGTATTATATTATGTCATACATGTTTTAAAGTTGATAGGATAAAGAATGACAGCTTCTAATGTATTTGACCTGCAGATAATCCTGTCCCTATTTTTGTCTGTTGATACACCCCCTCCTAAACTTGGCTTCTACTATGGCTTCTGGGAATCACTCACAGGTCAAATAAGGAACTCTCTAAAAGACCTTCTTTTTTGTTTGGTTCAATGACACTGCAGTATTTGTTGGCATGCATTGTGTCCTGATAGACCGGCAAGGGTTGATTTATAAAGTGCTTTTAGAACTTTGTAAATTATAGTTCAATATATCATAGCTTTTGTTTTGTAAAACATGCAGCAGATTTAAACGTTTTTGTGATTGATAACCTAGTCACTGATTTATACATCCTGCAAACTGCTCCATGACTTCCTGAATGCCACTGGGTTTTAAAGCTTGAATAGTGGATTGATCAATAGGTGTAGAACTGTTTTTAAGATGGGTTACTAGTTCATACCCATAGACTCTGTTGTTGTGCCATTTTGGCTAGCTATGAATAATTCATTTCTTTTGGTGTACTGCAAATCTGACTCATTGGGATAACTCATTTATGAAACAAAAGCTATTAATTCAAAGCCATTATTTCTCATGTTTAGTCCAACACCCCCTTCTTTACTTTAAAGAAGCAATCTATTATGTCATGTCATACTTAGTGCATTAATTTTGGCAATATAACTCATTTATAGCCAGGACATATATAGGTTTTTTAAAGTAAAATAATTCCAGGGTTTTCAGTGATTAGTATGAGCCTTTGAGTTGTCATTTTGAGCAGAGGAGTTGGGGAACTCATTGTGTTGAGCACCTACCAAGTGCCAGATTTCCTACTAAATGCTACATATTTGAGCTCTTTAATCCCCACAGCAATACTATGAAAATACCTCAACACATGCACCATGTCTAGGCGTTACCTTTTTCTGCCCTGCTTAGTGCACTAAAACGGGCAGCACCTTCTCTTCCTTTGGACTTCTGTTGTCTCACTGCGATGCGCAGCCAAGTGAGGGAAGGGCAGGGCCAGTGAGGTCCTGGCACTCCTGCCCCTCCCTCCCCGCCTGGTGGCCTTAGCTACGGCCCTCCTCTGGGGGTCACAGCACCTGCCAGGTGGCCTCTTCTTACAACCATTCTCTCTCTTCAGTCAGGTAACTGCTCCTTGCCCCCTGTCCTTTCATTAACAAGGATGGTAACAGCCTCCCATTGTTACCAGCCCTTAAGTACAGTAGTGTCCTGTTGTGTCTTCTTTTTTTCTCCCCTCAAACAGTGAACACACATTTGTAAACAGCAAAATCTTCCCAAATGATCCAATTTCTGGTGCCACTTATTTCCCTCCAGGACTCTGTATCATGCTGCTAATAACATACAGACCCAATGCAGCTAATTCTAGCATCCAAGCCCGAGTGCTCTGTGAACTTCACAGTTGCCACCGGACAGTGTATATAGAAACTGGAAGGCAGAGAAACGAATCGGTTATTATGCAGCTCCTTAAACTTGCTGGCTTGGTGACCCAGCTAGCTGTCCCTTGTTAAGCATTTTAGGATTCAACACATTAGAAATATTATGCTGAAGAATGAAATTGTAATAACCATGTTAGGTAAAATCTGGTATTTGCACAAACTCAGGAAGTTAGGGATAGGCTTGACAAATATGAAGTTCTAAAGTGTGGTCGCTTTCCCTAGCCAAACCCAGGAAGGTGGCTACTAGCACTCATATGTCAGGTTTTCAAATCATGACCCTAAATATTAATAACATAGGAGAGGTTTTGTATTTATTAAGTTGAAATACCAGTAATGTTGGTAGGGGGAAAAGTTATGGAACTCCATATAATGTAGTAATATGGGTAAAGTTCCTTTGGGGGAATGGTTCCTTTAGAACTTGATGGCATATTGAAATTTTGAAAATGTTTTTGCTCTGTGCATGGTTTTATTGCTATTTTCAAAGTTAAATGAGAATGTAACACAAACATTCTAAACTATCTTACAGGAATCTCAAGGAATGTTTATACAGGAACAGAGTTCTTACACTTCACACGGTAGTAGGGAAAATTCAGTGGCGTGGAAAGAGGAATAGATATGGATGGAATTAGTAATGTGGCAAAGTAGTAAGTGATTCCTGTAGAGAGTCTAGTTCTTTATTTACTATAATCTATGTAGGGATCTTACCTGAGGTATATCTCATGTATGCTATTTGCCCCTTGATGGCATCTGATAACATATGGTTATTTGGCTGTTTGGATGTATAAATCAAATGAAATATATGATCAGACATTTATTAAAAGCAAACTCAAAGGGTTGATATGGGAGTATATAAAGTCATGTGTGACTCTTTTGAAAATTGTAAAACACTATATAATTTAAATAATCTTTCATTCAATAAAAATGTTAGGAAAAGGAAGCCTCAAAAGAAAAATAATTTAGGTTCTCAGGATTTATGAACATTTGAGATTGTGAACTGGAAAAGTAAATAACATATATTTTAAGGAAACAATGGCAATTAAAATAAGGCTTGTTTGTTCTACCACTAACACCATTGACATTTTCCCCTTAAGGCTTCTTGGGTTTAGTTCTTGTCACCGTTTAATAACAAGACCACTTTTATTTCTATTAGAGGCCCTGCTGGAGCATGGATGACGAGGGAGGATGGGAATCAGGAGCTGGAGCATTCTTTAAGCTCCAGACGGGAATGCCAGAAACAGAGGAACTGAACATCTCTTCTTCTTAGTCTGTCCAAAGATAAACTAGATTCAGCACCTTTTGATCCCTCCTAGCCAATATCTTGCAGACATGGATGGAACCTGCCCTAGAACTCTGAGGATCTGGGGTGCAAATATAGTGCTTGAAGAATCTGAGCAGCCACCTGTGAGGAAATGACTATGATCAACTTATTTGTTGGTTTTCTTTCCACCAGCAGGACCCTCTCCTCTTGCTGCAGTCCAGGGCAAAGGAGTGGTATGCTCCATAGGAATGCCTTCAGAAGGACACCCCCATCACCCCGAAGTAGGCTGGGTGGACTCGTGGGACCAGCATATCAGCAACTGGAGGAATCAAAGATCCCAGACCAGGATACGATACCTTGCCAAGGGTAGGTCTTAAGAGCAATGGAATTTAGGGCGGGTGAATGCTAGAGTCTTTAATGTTCCTTGGGGTTTTATTCACTGATTTCCATCACTAATTGGCTATTTATGCTTGCTTCCGTCTTTGTTCCACAAAAGAATAGATAAACTATAAAGAATAGATAAAATGGAAGTAGATATTTGGGAAATGTTAGATGGAAAAGAAACATAACATTAAGAAGTATATAGATATCTAGACTATGTTTTAGTGAAGTTTCTAAAATAACTGGGAATGTGTCTTTGACTTTAAAAACTAGGGATTTCTTAGGAGGACAAAAGTATTCCTTCATCCTTAGGTTTGGGGGGGAGAAAAGGACTTAATTCTCTAATGACTATTGTGGAAAATACCATAAGCAGTTACCGGTAATACAGAAGTAGCATCTGCTCCATAGAGCATTCTTGAACGTGCCTCAGCCAATGCTGACAGCATATTGTCAAGGCACGACTAGCTGAACTCAGATCTCTAGTTTCACTCACAGTGCAGGGGTGGAAAACTGGGCTTGGGACTCAGTGGCTGTTGCCCATCCTTGCGGTGCAAAAAGTGCCCCTTCCTGTGAGTGGGCATGGACCTGCATGGGGCTCATAGAATGGTGAGTGGAGTGGAGAGTGAATTTTAGACACCACTTACCTAACTGACATAAGCTATCCAACCAAAGATGGCTGCCCTTATCAAAACTGACAAGCTGGATTACTCCTTGTTTGAATTTGAGAAAGTTTTTATCATTTAAGCTTATGTTTTCTAGTCTATAAATTGAACAATATAGTACCAGCCATCCTGAGGATTGTCAGGCAGATTAAAAAGAAATTACATGTGTCAAGAGCTTGTGCCTGACACATAGTAAGCAGAGAAGGGGTACTTGTATTTATTGCCATGGGAACAATTAAAGTATTACTCCTAATTTCAAGAGCAATGCAATCAGGGTTTACTTCAGAAAGTCTAAGAATCCATTCCCTCACTCGAGCCTGTTTCCTGTTGCATCCAGTTTTCTTCTCTCTCTCTGAATAAGCCAGGCTACATTTCTTTGGTCTGGGTGATTTTTCTACCCAGTCTGTAGCAAGTTGAAAGTCAAAGCAGGTTTGAGGTCCCAGATCCTTAACTTTGTCTTTCCCTCTGGGCAAGATACACATGCAACAGTGCCGTGTCTGACAAATCTCAGCAACAGATTTCTGTAGGACGACTAGAAGATAAGAAATAAATAGCCTGTGTCTCAATTTTGTAATTGTGAAGCAATTCCAATTGTACTGTAAAATATATCGATACAGGTCTGGGGTAAGATTTACAGATTCAACATAATAGCTAAGTTGTCCAAAATACATAATACAAGTTTCAGGAAGCAGTTTGCATCTCTATTTGCCTCATGGCTGGAAAAGGGGCTTGCATTAGCCTATAGTTAATTATGTTTCATAATTATTTTTCTTCTTCAGTCACTAATAATGTCTGTTACTTAGGTATTCCCCCCAACCCTCTCCCCACTGCCCCGGGATGAATGTTAGAGTGAGAAGGAGTGAGGTGAAGTCAAGCTCAGAGATGTTGTGAGTGAACAGAGAACCCAGTCCATGCTTTCTTTCCTCTGCTGGGCACTACCATGGCTATCATTCCGAATGTACCAGTAAGAGGCTGCTCTGTGACAGGCATAGTGTTGAACCACAAATCTCCAAGGGCCCAGAGATTTCCAGGGCATGTTCAGGCACTGTTTTGCTTTTTAACTCCTGGGGGACTTAACACTTATCCTGCCTGGTGGAGGTTTTGTGTTGGTTCAACGGTCATTGGGTTTGGAATATTCTCTTCAATTGGCTGGCCACATGCATTTTCCAATGTGATATGCACCCAGTGTTGATAAATGATGACTCTAAGTCACTGTGTGCTCAGCACAATGAATCTCAAGGAGCAATCTCATTCTCAGTTCTTGAGAACGGCTATTTCCCACTCCTGGGGGACTGACCATCTCACCGGACTGGAAATGGAATTGGTAATAGAATTTCACAGCTAAAAGCCTTCTTCAAATCTGGCCCTTGCCTGGAGGGGGAGTGAATGAGTTTATAAGCGCCGTCAGCCATCTGCTGCTTGCTCCTGAAGCACATGGGCACTGTCTGCTACTTAGACTGCAATGTATATGATGTCTGTCCTTGGCACTAACTTCAGCCCAGCTTGAACCCAGTGTCTGACTTGGTGAAGCCTGAGGAGGGAGTCAGGTGGAAAGGAGTTTCTTCAAGAGCCTTTCCCCTGATCAGTGGCTTGGTGTCGACTATGGCTAGTGGCTCACAAAGCTCTGAACTGCGTTATGTCAGGCCAATCAAACTGATGGATTCATATACTAAACGGAAAGAGCGAGAATCACAAGAGACTGCTACCTTCAAAGTAGAAGGGATCTGAAACATACTCATCATCCATCTCACTTAAATAGCAACTTCACAAACTTATATTCAGTTATTCTTCAGGAAGTTTAGAGATGAATGCATGAAAGATAAAATAATTTCAATGGTGAACCCAAAGATGAGATATCCCATGTAAAAGAACCATTGAATAACCAGCCTTTCTGACTCAGTAAACCACAAAACCAGGAAAGGAACGTGAAGAAAAATCTCAGTCATGAATGGCAATGTATACATGTGGAATCTCTAATCGTATGGCTCCAGAGGGAAAATGAGATTCCTTCAATTTACTCTGTTCATTCTAATGCCATATGCACCAAGAACTGGGTTCTAGAGTCCTCTGGGGAAACACATATTTCTTAGCCTGACCCTTGAATTCCTGGGAATCAAACAAAATGACTAATTGTTGAAATCTTCCCTCTTTAAAAGGAGGCTTTGTTCACATAGCTACAAAGGAAATGGCACATGCGCTTACTTTGCCGAGGGATCATCGGAAGAAAGGCAATCCAAACTGGTAGTTTAGAGTCAATGAATGATGTGCTTATGGATAGAATGTGACAGTCACTGACTATGATGGAATGCAGAATTATGAGTATCTTCTAATCAAGAATCACATCTAGAAATTTAACTTAAACTTCTGGAGAGTAGTGCCACCTCCTACTCAAAGACCAGTGGTAGAACACTCGCAGCAACTCTAGGAAGAAAGGGAGGACCACCAGTGTGCCTCTACTGATTCATGCAGAGGCATCACTTCAGCGAGTCCTCAGAGCAGCCCCCAGGTCAGCATTACAACCTGGCAGCTTTAATCAGTGAGAGAATTAAAGTGAGGCTTCCGTGTTTGTCTAAGACTCCAGAGCATGTAATGGTGGTGGAAATTGAAATCTTTTCTGATCCAAAACAAAGTCACATTTTTGGAGAGTTCTAATAATTTAAAGTACACCTTCATGTTAGGGCAGCATTTTAGATTTAGTTGTTGCCAGCGTGTGACCCATACCTGGCTTGTGAGATGATGCAGAAGTCAACTGCAGTTCCTTTCTCATCTATCAGATGCTCTTTAGTCACTAAGTCATATTCAACTCTTTGTGACTCCATGGACTATAGCCTGCCAGGCTCCTCTGTCCATGGGATTTTCCATGCAATAATACTGGAGTGGGTTGCCATTTCCTTCTCCAGGGGATCTTCCTGACTCAGGGATGGAACCCAGGTCTCCTGCATTGGCAGGAGGATTCTTTACCACCGAGCCACCCAGGGCAGCCCGCAAGCATATTAGAAGACAGCTCCAAGTCTGGCTTGAATTGCCTTTGATTACTTCTTAGTCATGTCACATTGTAGACTTGTTAAAGTGTCAGTTGACTAAATCCTATAAGATATTTACACCTTTAGCCATCATTTTTACAAATATGTTCAGATCCAGGTATTAAGAATTGGCATCTGTCACCACTCCTTTTCAACCTGTTAGATTCTACTCATGGATATACTCTGATGATATCCATGTGAAAGATGATTTTATCCTAATAAAATTTCTTGGCCCTGTGCCATTGGTGAATCTGACAGCAGACATTCTGTACCTTCATACACATTGATGGTGCTAAGAAAAGAACACAGAACCCTTAAAGTTGGCACCTTCCTTCTTGTTGAAATTGATTCATTGATCAGAAACTTTAGGTTCAGATTTTCAGTGATATAACACTAAGGAGAAAGGAGTAAGATCCCCTAGGGAATTCCCTTCTATGGGCCTATATAGTTTGTGCAAGTAAAGATTTTACATCCCAAAAAAGGCTGGGATGCACCTTGAGATGCCCACTCATGAACGGAGGAGCCTGGTAGGCTGCAGTCCATGGGGTCGTGAAGAGTCAGACATGACTGAGTGACTTCACTTTCACTTTTCACTTTCCTGCACTGGAGAAGGCAATGGCAACCCACTCCAGTGTTCTTGCCTGGAGAATCCCAGGGATGGGGGAACCTGGTGGGCTATCATCTATGGGGTCACACAGAATTGGACACGACTGACGTGACTTAGCCACAGCAGTAACAAAATAAGACAACATAGGTTTAACTGCTTTCTCTGCTGCTTACCAAGAGTATAATTTGGGGCAAGTCATTTGGGTATTCCTTAGTCCAGTTTTTTCATCCATTATATGGTAATAATAATAAACCACACAGTGTTATAAATCAATAATTAGAGGTGAAAGTGCCTTTTGAAAGCTGTGTGTGAATGGTAGCTCTTGTTGTGTTAACTAGGATATTAAGAGAGTGTTTACCTTGGAGATCTGGTCATGTAGTCCTGTGTCCATTCCATCAAAATTTATTGATTGCCATCTCCATGTTGGGCACAGTGAGAGAGGATGGAACTGCAACCTAAAGCCATTCCTCATCTTTTTATGCTGTCTGGCAGAAAGACAGAGCTCTAAATTTCTCCGATCTTGTCTTTACAATGAAGGCTTCTATTTAGTATGCAACACACTTCATTGCAATTATTCTTTCCGTGTATAAACATGATTTTTATTTACATTATAATGTAAGACAAAGGGAATGAGATTTATTATCCTGAGGGTGAATATGTTTAGATTATGCTTAAATTTTAATTTAAGGTTAAGATTAAGTAAAAATAATTGAGAAATAGGATAAATACTACTGTTCATTTCTGTGAATCTACCATATCTCAGCTCCAATCTTTGGCTTTAGAGAGTTCAGAAGCAATGGATAATTCACCAGCTCTGAACAACCAAGAAGGGGACCAGCTAGATTCTGGCATATTAAATGACTTGGAATGTCATGATGGCATTCTGGACAAGCCATTGTCACGCACCCATAAACTACCTTACTTGGCTCCCAAAACCATGTGAGGAACATTATTAGCTTGATTGAGGCCCCATGGAACTTCCCGCATGTTCTTGGGCAGACAGGGGAATTGTATGCCTCTCATCCCATCTTTTAGGCTCTATAAACTGGCAGGAAGGGGGGTCCTATAGAACAGAGTCCACTGGAAATTGGACTTGGTCTCCCTAAAGTCAGTGTGAAGCAGAGAAACTTAGGACTGTAGTATTTTGATGCTGAAGAGTGGGCTTCCTGACTGCCTCCACCTAGGGTGGCCACAAGGAGTCTACTGGACTAAACCAGGGCTGAGAGGGTGGTCAGGTTGATGGAGTTGGAGTAATGCCATTATGGGTTTCCTGTTTGTCACTATGGAAGGGCCACACTCTTACCTGCTCAATCCCCATTTACTTTGTATTCTAGGATAGAGGTCAGGAAGACTATATCCCACCTGCCTATACAGCTGTGGTGTGTTGAAAGATCCCTGGACTTAAAGTAAGAAGATCTGGGTTTGAGTCTCAGTTTGTCACTTATTTTCTGTGTGACCTTGGGCAAGTCACTTCACCTATATGAGCTTCAGTTTACTTCTCTGTTTAACTGGGAACATAGTATCCGTCTCATGGGGTTGCTGTGAGAAGTCAGTGAGATGATGCATGTGGAAAGTGCTTTGTTGACTGAATATTGTGGGGCAGGGAGCAGAATATGTTACACTTTGTTTCTTTTTCAGGTACTCAGCCAATGGTTTAACAACCCAACAAAATGCATCAATAAATATGCAACTGCCTTCAAGAGAGACAAACTCCTATTTTAATAGTTTGGAGCAGAAGGACCTGATGGGATATTCATCCCCAAGGGCCAGTTCTGTGCCCATCATCCCTTCAGTGGGTCTAGAGGAAACCTGCATGCAAATGCCAGGGATTTCTGAAGTCAAAAGCATCAAATGGTGCAAAAACTCCTACTCTGCTGATATTGTCAATGTGAGTATTCCAGTCAGCGATTGTCTTATAGCAGAACAACAAGAAGTGAAAATATTGCTAGAAACTGTCCAGGAGCAGATTCGAATTCTGACTGATGCCAGGCGGTCAGAAGACTACGAACTGGCCAGCGTAGAGACGGAGGACAGTGCGAGTGAAAACACAGCCTTTCTTCCCCTGAGTCCCACAGCCAAATCAGAACGAGAGGCACAATTTGTCTTAAGAAATGAAATACAAAGAGACCCTGCATTGACCAAGTGACTCGAGATGTAGAAATCTGTGCATTCTATGCTTTGCTCAACAGGAAAGAGAGGAGATTAAATACAAATTATTTATATGCATTAATTTAAGAGCATCTACTTAGAAGAAACCAAATAGTCTATCGCCCTCATATCATAGTGTTTTTTAACAAAATATTTTTTTAAAGGGAAAGAAACGTTTCAGAAGGGATAAAGCTTACAACTAAAGCTTTCGGGTAGAATTCTGAATACAATTTCAGTTAGTCCCAACACTGTCCTCTTTGGCTCTTAGTAGATGTGGGCAACTCAGCCCCTCAGCCCCACAGTGCCAGTGGCCTCATAAAAAGTGCTGGCAATTACCCAGTTTCAGAGAGAAGAGATGTATGCTGAGGGCGGACGTGCCAGTGAGCGGGTGGCCCTTGCCATGTGGCTTGCCAATCCCAAACCCTAAATCTCTATCCACTCGACAGCCTCATCACAGGTTATGTCATGTCAACCAATGTAATGTTTTCTACTTACTTTTTGAAGAATGGCACAAAGACTCTGGAAGGAGAGGAACAGAAAATAGAGAGCATCACGGGGCACTCTTAGCCGCTCTTATGTGCCAGCTTCCTCCAAAATTTGAAGGCACAGAATCTCAGAGGGAGGTAGGAAATTACTATAGAAAAAGAGACAAAAACATCACAAATGTCGTGTCACTAAAATCATGCTAATAGAAATGTTTTTCTTTGAGATTGTTTAGGGGCTCCAAAGGAGCATTTCTCGGTGTGTGTGTGTGTGTGTGTGTGTGTGTGTGTATGTGGGGGCCTGCTCACTTGAGCACCGGTATGCTGTATGCACATATGTTCATTGTGCGTATGTGTGTGCATGTGTGTGTGTATTCAGCTTGCTAAAAATTTGTTCTGAAACATCAGGGAATCTAATATTCAGAAGAAAAAAAAAATTTCCCTCGTAGATCTGTTCACTTTAAATTTTTTCCATTAAGTAGAAAGTTCAGTTAGTAAATCAAGGTCACTTGCATGGTGGGGTCCTACAAAACTCTTGACAATGTCTAGACCATTTTCTGATGTGAATCTTTTTGAGGAGAACAACTATTGGCTCATTAATGATATCAGTATCACAAGGAAAGTTGGGGATGTGTACTTATTCTGAGTCATGCGTACTTAAATTATTTATACAAGCCAATGATCAAATTGATGGTTACCCTTTGCTTTCTCATCATCCCCATTACTATTTATTTTATAGAGTCTACCATGTGTGGACCAAGACATTGGCTTCTGTGGTTAATATGGAAAGAATAAATTGTTGAAGTCACAAAGCCCAGCCTATTCAGTTCAAAGGAAGTCCCCCAAAGAACAGTAAATTGTGCTGTATGTTCATTTGGAATAAAGCAATATTTTTACCACTGCTAAGGTGAACTGAAACTTCTCCTGAAGATTTGTCTGTTTTATTTACCCTTCTTTTCATGGGGCAATCAAAGAAATTAGTGTTCACATAACCAGTCTTTTTCCAATTATCGGTGGTGTTGAGTTGTTATGTTTACACTGTTTTAAATAAAAAGGCACAGTATTTGAAAGTATATAAAATATTTCTTTTACTGAAGTCTGGGAAAACTTTGATTAAAATTTCTTTGTGGAAGATGTACATTCCCTTGAAAAGGAATGTAACTCTTTCTGAATCAAATATTGAAGATATAAAATTCTTATTTAGGATTAAGCTGTTTCTCCTTGAAATACATTGCAAATTGCTCTTTGAGAATATTCTTTGATAATAGACATAATGTCATACAGGGAAAATAAAGAACATTGTGTTCTTAACACTGTTTACTGGAAACTCAAGTCTCAAATGTTGAAAACATTTTGGTAGAAACACATTTTATATTTAACAAAATGCTTTGTGGTAGTCATTGGTTATTTTGAAAATAGAGGTAATACTGTTAGACTCAAAAGATTATTATACATTTTTAATATCTCAATTATCTAACTTCTCATTTAGAAGTATCATCTTTGGGGAAATTTTGAAAAAGATGGTCTTAATTAACAGGTATATTAAAACCCCATAATTTGCATACCCAATGTGTTATTATATTTAAAGTTTTCACAATTATCAAACTCATTGGAAGTCTTCTCAAGTCTGTTGAAGTCAAGCTGGTCTTGGGTTTTTCACTAAAATGTTACCTGTTGCATATCTAAATGAATTCATACAGAATCTACCTAATTAGGAGGTTGTATGTTCTGTATGAAGTTAATATATCATTTAAGAAGATCAAATGTTGTCAATCAAACTTAAGTCCTGATCCAACCCTTATTTAGTTAAAGTAGAACCATGTATTCTGTGATTATAAATAGCCTTGTGCGTTCTAAAGGGTATGAACATCAGGCATGTCCACCAGCAGCCCGATGTAAAGTTTAGAGATACAGTTATATCAAAATTGAGAGTGGAGACAGAAATCCTCCAGTAAGAGCAATTATTAAATGACCACTGAAGGTGACCATTATCTCCTTTTGGAATATGAAACTCTCCGATGAAAAGCTTTCAGACTCAAAAAGCACCTCTTTGGGCTCCAGCAGACAAGTGCTGATAAGCATCAAGATTCTCGAAGCTGATCTAATGTGGCCAACATCTGGAGACGTCGGTACCCTGTCTTTCAAGCTCACATGCCTACACAGAAGTGTCTATTTCTACAAGACACTTTTGACTTTGCTTCATTTTCCCTGTATTTGTTATGAGGGTAGATATTTGGAGATTTGGTAATTGAGTAAGTTGCAATTCATTATTTATTGGAGAATGAATGTTACTTATTACTTTTTCACTCTGAATCATTTCCTGTCTTATTTTATATAAAGTGTATGTTATTCTGATTTGCCAGTGACTTCTATAGAATGCTGTTGTTTAAAATATATGAACAATTTTTTGCTAATGAGAAATAGTGGAAATTATGTTGGAGAATTGGCATCTAAATTTTCTCTAGTTTTGTTGTGTACATTAAGTGTTCTATGGTTTACACTCTTGTCCAATATCTACCTTGCTATGGGTGAAGGACTAAATATTTGTAGATGGATAAAATCCCCAATGATTTACATTATCTCCAAGTATCAATAGCCAAGTCCTCTAGAGGAGAAATGGTGCAGTTTTTCAGGACTCCACAATAAACTTGTTTTGATCATAACATAGCAGACCTACCAAACAGAGAACAGAAGGGCCAGGCAGATTTCCAGAGAATGACCACTGGCTTTTGGACTAACTGACAGGTACGACTTGGGTGGGGCTTCTAAGGCTATCAGCAACCAGCTGTCCACCAGAATACACTTGATGTATGCAGCAGTCACTCACACTTACCTTGCAGTATGGTGCTACAGGAAACCATGACTCCCTGAGTGAGGGGGCGGAAATGGTGATTCCTCTAATTCCAACCCTGTAAACCAGAAAATATTTCCCTTAGACAAGTGCTATGAAACATTTCCCAACTGAGTACATAATATACCTAGGAACACAGCAGGAGGGGTGGGGTTTTTATTTGAGCTTTTGGTATCCAGGAAACATTTTATATATAAAGAGTACTTTTTAAATTATTATTCAATTGTATAGATTCAGTACAGTGTTATTAAATGATGGCATGTCTAGACTATGTCTGTATTTTGGTCTACATAAATTCAGTCTTCATCCAAGAAAGACCAGCACAACGTTTCTGGGCTGTTCTCAATTTTAAATGCATCCCAATGTCATGGGAAATGAGGCCTTTAAATAAGCTTTATCTCTTTCTCTTTTATTCTTTCTTTCCCTTTTAAAGAAATAGCGAGGGTAAAAGAAGAAATTCACTCCTTAAGATCAACATTGTTCTCTCATAATAATCTATTCCCTACTGTGACTACATACATACATAGATAAGCATATATGTATGTATAAAATATACATATATTACATTTAGGTGTTTGATTATTTTGGTAGCTTTATTTTTGTTTCATTGACAAACATTAAAGTGATTGCCTCATGGAATGCCAATGAAAAAAAAACCTTTAGAAATCAGCCAACTTGGCAATGTTTAGGTAACACAGGCATTTTCTAGTTCTTCCTCTTAGGTAAACAGAAATTTCCTTGAGTTGGAAAAAATTCATAAGACCCTGGAGGAAAATGTCTGCTAGATTATCTCTTAGAAATGAAGACTAAACTATGGGTATATATGATTACTCTCCCTATAATGTATAAGCTCAAATATATTTTTTACAATTTTAACTATTGAGTTCCCTCAAATGTGCCTAAACAGGCATCTCTGATGTGTAGTACCCACTGTATCTAGTGAAGAGTTGTGGTGAGGGCAGAGTGATTGTGGGGAAGCTACATGTTAATGCTGATTACCCAGTGAAGACACGAGTAGAGATGACCGAACCGAGACATACTTGGCTGCTAGTACTTTAATAACTTAGTCATAAAAACCTGTATTTACTGCACGTGTATTGTTGCCTATGAAAGAATTAATGCTGTGATAACAAATAATTCTTACTGTTGAAAATGAATTAGAAAATCTTTATGTTGGAAGATGACATTGTGAAAGCTTCTACTTTATGTATACATAATAGTAGCTCCATGATCCCATCTTCAAATGAGAAGGATGATCTAGCTCATCTTTAATTTCCAACTGGTTGGAATGTTAGGCAGTCATTCCAACTCACACATTACGTTATTTGTCTTCTAGTAAGCCTGGTAGGCTGCAGTCCATGGTGTTGCTAAGAGTCGGACACGACTGAGCGACTTCACTTTCACCTTTCACTTTCATGCATTGGAGAAGGAAATGGCAACCCACTCCGGTGTTCTTGCCTGGAAAATCCCAGGGATGGCGGAGCCTGGCGGGCTGCCGTCTATGGGGTCACACAGATTCGGACACGACTGAAGTGACTTAGCAGCAGCAGCAGCAACACAACCCTTACCATTGTAGCCATCTGGATTGGGAAGATCCCCTGGAAAAGGGAACAGCTACCCACTCCAGTATTCTGGCCTGGAGAACTCTGTGGACTGTACAGTCCATAGGGTCACAAGGAGTTGGACATGACTGAGCGACTTTCACAGCACCACCCTTTGGAGCGATCATGGCTGTAAGACTCCAAAATTATTGGAATCATATATTGACTTGTAAATAAGACATTTACAATGTTCCATTTAATTTCCATGGAGAAATAGGATCTCTTGTGGTTGTTTTTAAAGTAAATTTGTGTATGCAAAGTAATAAAGAAGGGATGGCCAAGTGAAAGTTGCTCAGTCATGACTTTCAAAGCCTGAACATCAAATTTGCCCCAGATTTAAAGTCCGAATTTGCTGCAGATTTTTTTAAAAGAAACTGTAAGCTGTGAACCTTTACTGAAGCCAGAGCAAAGGGTTCTACAGAGAAAGCATGAGACCTTGAAGCTGTTCTCCTCTCACAGAAGCCATGACACACACTCATTGGATACACAAGGTATTTGCTGATATTTTTAATTATTTGCATCTCAAACTTCTTAACATAAACTCTCCAATTAATAGTGAATAAATTCTCTTGAGAATTTCAGAGAATTTATGTTCACATTATAGTTGGAAATAATCCTGTCTTTGGGGGACACAATAGAACATAAAAATGCAGAGTTTACACACATAATGTTGGTTGTAGTCAGTGTTTGTGACAAATCAGTCTCTATTTCCTCTTCCAACAGCAACCTGAGTAGCATCAATTTTTCCACCTATAATTGTATCTTTTCATTGCGATCTCAACATCTGAATTCCTAAGTATTTTATAAAACAATACAGAATTTTGAAAACTTGAAACAAACAAACAAAAATATATATATATCTCTCTTTAAACTCTGTTGGTTTTTAAAGTTATATGGATTCAATGTAGTTGTTTACAAAACTGAAAAAGAAGGGGGAAAGTCCAGCATTTTTTAACTTGTTTTTTAATGTATTTAGAGTTCTGCTAAACCCCTCACATAGCCTTGGAACATTTTACATTGATAATTTTCTTTCTGAAATAAATGTAAGGGCTTAAATAATCACACATACACAGCACAGTACACATAGTGTGTTAAAACTCAATTTTGTACCCCTTTTCCTTAGATTTTTTCATTCATAAGTCACCCAAGTATGTGAAACTACAAACTCCTGTGACAGGGAAGACCTTGAACTCAGATGTCTTTTCAAGGAAATACAGCAAGAAAACAGTGATTAACTTTTAAGTTTTGTTCTATACAATCTGCTTTTGAATTTTGTCTTTACCAATAAAAGTCTAGAGAATAGACACATTTGTTCAAGCTGAAAGAAATAAGAGCCTGGAAAACTTACCTTATAATCACTATACATTTTCCAGTAGCCAATGTATATATTTTAAAGGTAATTAAAAGGAAATTACTTGGCTCTTTCTTAGTTTTTCAAGGATATGGTTGAATACGTTAAATCTAAATTAAAAATGAATTCCCTTCTTAATATTTGACCAGTCATATTTTAAAGAATGAAAGTCACACAGAGAATACATGCAAAATGTTTAGCAGAATATTTTTAGTTGTTTACAATAAATTTACCAAAACTGATCTTTTTTGTGCCTGTGGTAATAATTTTGTTTCAAGGAACACATATGTATGTGTCTCCTTTGACTTTTTCCAAGAAAACATTTCCGAATTATGCCCACCACTGTGTGGGATAGGAAGGCTATGGGAAATAATACAAGCTGTATGTCCCTTGACATCCTAGTAAAGTTTCATTTTACATGCACTTTGTTTCCAGGGAGATAAATCATACTGCTTATTAAAAATGAAGACATGAATTTAGTAGTCAATTCAATCATAATCTTTGACTTCACGTAAGTTTTCATCTGTGGAGGAAATCTTTCACTACCATTTCTCTGTTGTCCCTTTTCAACAGCCTTTGATGATGCTGGACACTTAGATTCCCTTAGGTTAGATTCTTACTGCATGTTCCTCTTATCTCACTTCTCTTTTATTAAACAGGGAATTTTTCAGCTAAAATGAGACTGATGTGATTTTGTAGAAAAAATACAGCTTTGTTCTTTTGAGTTGTGTTACTAGGGGGAATAAACTAGGAACATTTTAAATGTGATAATAAGGTTCATGACTTTAACCAATATCTTTTCATATACAGACATACCCAGGGCCCTTTAATTTTCCTAATATTGTTAACAAAATTTTCAACCCACTTGTTTTTACAGCAGTATTTTCCATTTTTTTAAGGGAGAAAGACAAACTCAGCCATTCCATAAAAGAAGAGAACAATAAGTGAAACAAAATAATCATGCTTTAAACAACTGACCAGGACAGAAACCAGTAACAATATTTGTAAAGGTTTCAAATAAAATACTGAGTAAAAATCTAAGGTTAAAATAATGCAGAGGAATATTGGTTAAATAGTTTGCATCAAAAGGTTTTTTCATAATTCTCCATAAATATACTCTTCTTTGCATAATAACATTTAATGTTTTAGAACTTTTCTTGGGCATTAATTATACCCATTTAGTATATTCCCTTGTGGCTCAGATGGTAAAGAATCTGCCTGCAATGTGGGAGACTGGGGTTCAATCCCTGGGTTGAGAAGATCCCCTGGAGAAGGAAATGGCAACCCACTCCAGTATTCTTGCCTGTAGAATCCCATGGACAGAGGAGCCTGCTGGGCTACAGTCAATGGGGGGGCTACAATCTATGGGGTCACAAAGAGTTGGACACAATTGAGTGACTAACACTTTCACTTTTAGTATATTTAAATGCACATATACTTAAATGTGAACATTTAAAAATACTGAAATGTCCACTTTGCTATTTCTTCTAACTTAACACAAAGCGCATGAAAATTTGCCACAAATCAGATGGAAATTAAATGGGCAGAATTATAAAAAGGAGTTGTTATCTATTAACCTCTCCTTATTTTCCATGAACACCCATTGTCACCTTTCACTGCATGCTCCCACATTTTAAGGTAAACACAGAAGAAGCTACTGAATCAGACACAGAGGCAGATGCAGACATTTTGAAAATTAAAATGTCTGATGCAGATATAAAGAGTTGTGGTCTTCCTTGGATTCAAATAAAGCTGAAAAGTACTGTATAGCACAGAGTATGAGAAATGGCAAATTATTTTTATTTTTTAAAAAGTAATTTGTCCTGCAGTGTCCATGCATTCCAGCTTAAAAAAAAAAAAAAAAAAACTGAATAAGCATCACTGGGTGTCTTTTCACCAGTTAAATAGAAGAGCCAGACACATGATCCCACAAACATTTATACAACAGAAATATTTAACTAATAAATTTCTCTTTGCTTTTCTTACTTTAAAAAATAATGTTACTGAATTTGTGAAAAATAAGGAAATAATATGGCATGGATTCAACTATGCTAAGACCAAAATTAGTAGTGTCTTTACATATTTTCTTCTCATTTTCTATATATATATATATATATGCATATTTCACAGATTTATTTTCCTACTATGGTTTATTATAACTTAAAAATAGTATATCATACTGAACCATGGTGATTCATTGTAAACATTTAAAGCCTACAGGAATTTTAATTTGTTCTATTAGGACTTATTTAGATATTCTGTTATACTATTTGATATTTAAATTGCTCCATTCATTCACTACCATAAGTAATTCTACAATTAATATTAAAATATATATTATACTTCCTTTCTTTTGGAAGTAAACTGTAGGTCCATAACAAGTGCCATAGGTCTGTATATACTCATAATTGTAAGTAATGCTTGTCCATAGGTTAGTATGTGCATTTTTTCGTAGGGGAAGGCAGTCTATAACTAAAAATTTTGTAAGACTAGTAAGGATATTTGTGAACTTGACTGATTAAAAATAATTGTTTTTGTTACGCATTGTAAGAAATTGTATGGCTAGGTCAATAAGTATGACTCTTTTTTTTTTTTTTTGGCTGTTTTTTTCCTTTTATTTTTTCAGAGCAGCTTTTCGTTCACAGCAAAACTGAGATGAAGGTACAGAGATTTCCCATATACCTCCTGTCCCCACAAATTCATAGCCTTTCCCCTCATCAACCACCAGAGCAGTACATTGCTTACAACAGAAGAACCTACATGCACACATCACAGTCATGCAGTCTTCATAGTTTATATCATGGTTCACTCTTGGTATTGTACATTCTAAGGGCTTCAACAAACATATAATGACGTATATTCACTATCTGGCTCAGCGGGTAAAGAATCTGCCTGAAATGCAGGAGACACAGGAGACAAGGTTTGGTCCCTGGGTCAGGAAGATCACCTAGAGAAGAAAATGACAACCTACTCCAGTATTCTTGCCTGAAAAATCCCATGGACTGAAGATCCCGGTGGGCTACAGTCCAAAGGATGGCAAAAAGTCAGACACACACATTCACTATCATCATGTTTATTAAACAGAGGATTTCACTGAAAATCCTCTGTTCTATACCTATTCATTCCTCCCTCCTCTCCCACTCCTAAGCAACCACTGATGTTTATACTATCACCATGGTTCTACCTTTTAGTATGGCCACTTTGAAAATTTATTTTAGACATTACTCAGTTGATTCCTGGAAGTGGTTATTATTGGGTTGGCCAAAATGTAAGATGGAACAAACAAAAAACCCCAATGAACTTTTTGGCCAACCCAATACATACAGTTTTAACATCACTTGAATTTTTATTTTCTTATTTGACCTATCAATATAATTGTAATTGGTTTAGATCTGATAAGAAATGAATCATTTTAATGAAGTTGAATTTTAACTTTTGATTAGAAAAATTGTTACATGCTCACACATAAAATATATAAGAAGAAAGAAACACCACAGGAGGTAGCCACTATTAATATTTGATTATATTTCCTTCCAGTATTTTTAATTGAATATCTACATTCCATATGTCATTTTAAAAGCTGAAGGCATCTAATATTTAAAATATTTTGTCCTGATTTATTGATTTCACATATGGTCTCTAATAACTTCCTCAGTTTGTAAATTATCTTTACACATGACATTTTTAATGGTTATACAAGCCATTCTATGGATGAAACACGTTCATATTTTCAAAAAGATTTTTAAATATTTATCATATATATTATTTAATTGAGTTTCAAATGTTTACCTACCTTTGACTTTTGTCAGTGTTTCAATATTATACATACTCATATATGCATTAACAACTTTTTGGCATTAGCATATTTCTATGTATAGATAGAGATACTGAGTTCTCTCACAGAATTAGTTCTATTTTTTGTAGCAGCCTCCTTGGTGGATTTTAACTATCAAAATCATAGTATTTTGCTAATCTAAACAGCTGGATAAAAAGACATAAGCCCTAGAGAAAACTCTATATATGTGACTATATTCATATCTCCCAATCCACACTCAAAAAAGTGAGTGTTCATGGAGATGATTTAAAAACTGCCATCAGCTTTGGGACCTGGGAGGCATGACATAAAATAAAAGCACACCATTATAAAGAATTGAGAATATACCAGGCACTAGGTTTCTCACATATATTAACTTATTTAGTCTTCATAATAACCCTGTGAAGTAGATATGAGTATGATCCCCATTTTAAAGATGAGGAAACAAAGGCACAGAGATGTTATGAAATTTACCCAAGGGTTCCCAGATAACACATTATACGGGGCTGGATTTCGAACCAGGGTTCTTAAAGAGTTACCTTTTATTTCCTAAACTTCTATCATCATATTCCTTGAGTTTCTGATAATCATAGTCCGAGTGTCCAAGATAGGGCAGACTCTCCAAGCCTAAGTGAGGATGATCCTGACTCTGATTCACCAACCCAGATGGGCCATCACTAGTGCTAGGAATGAGGACAAAGCATAGAACTAATGAATAGGGAGCTGCACCCAATTTTGTGCATTGTTTGAAATTCTCATAGATGAAGTGCAGTGATCAGATATTTAGCAAAACTGCTATTTCTCATCCTAATATATCTCATCCCAAACATTCCTATTAGTGCCAGGAAAGAGGCCAGAAGGGCCATACACATCGCCATGGCCATACCCACTCTATTCATCAAGTGAAGAATGTGTACAAAATGGTGATTCTCGGGTCATCTGCTACAACAGAGCAAGAGTCGGTGTGTGAGTGTCTGACAGCACTGTCCTGTCCATCCACTTCAAGAGACCACACCATGGAAATTATAAATGTGTTTATGTTTGCCTACCAGCTACTTTATGCACTTCAGGATACAACGTGACACCAAGATAAGGGAAGTCCCACTTTGGGTGTCTCCACCTCCCTCTGCTAAATCCAGATCCAGTGGCTGCTGAAGCCAGAAAGGGCTTAAGGTGGATTGTGTGTGATTAATAGAAAAAACAGAGAAGCATTCATTCAGTCTCTCTCACACACCAACCATTATAGGGCAGAGACAAGCCTGAGAGGAACCTCTGTGTGGTCAAGGCAGAGAAATCACAAATATCTCAACAGGAGCATTGTGAAGCAATTTGTAGAGAAAAACAAAGGCCAAACATACACCTTTTAATAGGCTGAGGTCATGACTGTCTTCAAAATGAGATTTGTTCTACTGTTACACCTTAGAAATTATCCAAATGATAAGAAAATTTACAGTTAGAAATGAGATAAAACACTAAGGGTTATAGTAGAGAATCAATAAAAGAGAAAACACATTATAAAGAAAGTCAAGGGAAAAAATGTTGTTTAAAGAAATAGTACAGAACTGAAAACTAAGAATTGTTAAATAGGAAAATACCAATGTAAAAACAGTATTGGAATAAAAAAAAAAAAACACAAAAAGCTACTTTCCTACTCTTTCTCTCTAAGATACTTTTTTTAAAGCTTTGGAACAAATAAACAGTTGGAAAGTAACATTTTTAAATGTTAAAAAAAAAAGTAAAAATAATTCTACTCTTATAAATAACAAGTGTCAAAGAGGAAATAAAAGTTTCAGTGAAAGAAAATTTAGAATATAGAAAGCAAGACATAAAAAGTATTTAAAACCAGCCAAAGCTGGACTCAGTGGTATCTGCAGAACCTTAGATGAGTTCAACACTAAACAAGAAATATGTATTTTAAATTAAGAATTCAACTGAAAAAATTAGAAAATAATATAATGTACATTTTAAAATAAAACGTTTTCCATAAATGTTTGGATCACAAAATCTTTTCCTCTCCCTAAGTACCTTTGACCTCTCATTAATGTTTGGCACAACTGTCTTTGGGAAACTGCTATTTTCAATGTCACTTATAAATAAATATGCAAAAAAAATCCAAATAAAATGCTTGCAAATGGATTATACTCATATAATAAAAATTACCATAATGCCATAAGGTTTATTTCAGCAATTTAAATTTATTTTAATATTATATTTAGTAATCATGATAAAAAAATCATAGAAAAGAAATCAGATATGACTCAATTTATATTCCTAAAAAAATATTTTTTTAATTAAGGTGAAAAACTTCCTTAACAATGAAAAAATCAGTGGTCAATATTAGACACAGCAATTAAACATTAGATTCATCTTCCTTGAAAAACAAGGTCACTCTTTCACTATTATTACTATTAACTGAGCTGACATATATAAACATTACCTAACAATAAGAATAAAAAAAGAAAATTGATATCAATATGGTGAACATCACAAGAATCAGAAGAAATTCAAGAATCAACAGAATGATACTATAAGCAATTTCATTTTCAAGCCTATAAACAGAATATATGGCTAGGAAAAATAAGCTAAAGATCCAATGTGTAATATTAATGTAAATATACATTACCTTGAAATAAATCTAAGGGAACTACCAAATAAAATAGCATTAATTAATATTTAAATAAAATGGGAATATAATTTTTCTCTTCATAGGAAAACTCGATAGTTTAAACTTCTCAAGAATTCCTAGTTTCATTTATAAATATAATGCAATCAAATAAAAAACATACCAGGAATATTTTGAAGAATACATGAATGACAATAGCCCAAAGCGGTTTGGAAGAATAAACTATATGGAAAGAATAGGGCCAGTTTATTGTAAAATCAAATATGTTATAATGGTACAATTATTAAACCTATTGTGTTTATGCAGGTATAGAGAGAAGAGAAACATTATCAACAGACCAGAAACGAACTCATAAATTGAAAAAAAAGAGAATAGAAATGATGGACATTTTACATTATAAATTCACTTTGTTCAAGAAATGTTGCTAGAAAATTGACTAATTTAAAAAAGGGGACTGTAGGTTCTTCATACAACATACTATAATAAAATACTGATGAAATAAAGAGTTACATGTAATCAGATCAGATCAGTCGCTCAGTCATGTCCAACTCTTTGCGACCCCATGAATCGCAGCACACCAGGTCTCCCTGTCCATCACCAACTCCCGGAGTTCACTCAGACTCACGTCCATCAAGTCAGTGATGCCATCCAGCCATCTCATCCTCTGTCGTCCCCTTCTCCTCCTGCCCCCAATCCCTCCCAGCATCAGAGTCTTTTCCAATGACTCAACTCTTCGCATGAGGTGGCCAAAGTACTGGAGTTTCAGCTTCAGCATCATTCCTTCCAAAGAAATCCCAGGGCTGATCTCCTTCAGAATGGACTGGTTGGATCTCCTTGCATTCCAAGGGACTCTCAAGAGTCTTCTCCAACACCACAGTTCAAAAGCATCAATTCTTCGACACTCAGCCTTCTTTACAGTCCAACTCTCACATCCATACATGACCACAGGAAAAACCATAGCCTTGACTAGACGAACCTTTGTTGGCAAAGTAATGTCTCTGCTTTTGAATATGCTATCCAGGTTGGTCATAACTTTCCTTCCAAGGAGTAAGCGTCTTTTAATTTCATGGCTGCAGTCACCACCTACAAGAAATGTAGTGGACCAAGAATTTTCCAGGAATGAAAGCAAAGAGGAAATGCCAAACTGGATTATATATACAGAATAAAATTTAAAATGGATATTTATAAAAATATAAAGTATATGATGAAATTAGGATAGTATTTATGAAATATGTTATGAAAGTTTAAATAAAGAGCTCTTAAAATAAGAAAACACCCAAATATTAACTGATTATTTCAACAAATCTTAACTGCATGTCTACCTTTTACTAGGTAGTGTTCTAGAATGTAGCAGTGAATAAAATGACAAAGCGTGATGCTTCATTGAGGACAAAATAAAATGGAAATAAGAGCTAATGGACAGACATGAATATCTGCATAACCATCCACCCAACCATATACACACACAGAAAGAATTGCCGTGTGTATGTGACAGCTTTTATGGCTGAAATATTTCGTAATAGAAGTTATATACAGATAATTATTTGAGGGTTCATATATAAGAATGTTTACTAGAGCCTTTATTTAAAATAGGAAATAATAAAGTCAAATGGCCAAACAAATCATGATATATATAATTATGAAATTCTATTAAATCCTATAAAGTTGAAATACTCTCAGATATTTTTCCCAGTATTACAGTGAATTAGGTTATTGGATGAAACTGAATTATAATTTTATAACAAATAATAAATTTATATACCCAGTGTTTCTTCCTATATTTTTCCTACAGATATGCATACATACATGACTATAACAAAAATAAAAGCAATTGAAAGATAGCCCAAAATGCAGCTATGGAGAATGCTTAATTAAATTATAATAGTAAATGGACAATGTTGAATTATTAAATACTGTGCTTTCAGAGAATATTGATTGCTTTAGAAAATGTTCTCAATATAAGCTATTGGAAGGAAATATTAAAATATTAAGAATGGTTATATCTGTGTGGTAAGATGTTGAGAATTTTATACAATTTTCAACATGTTCTATTTTTTTATAATGGATAATGTTTTACTTTTATATTCAGATGTTACAAATAACTTTCAACAGTCTAACTTATGAAACCCAATTCAGTGTTTTGTGAAAAGTAATGACTTTGCCTCCTATCCTTACAGTCCTAATCAGTACATTGTTTTATGATGTTTTCTTTGACTGGATTTGCCTTTTAGTTTTGGGCATGCCGCTTTGGTTTGATTAACTGGGGCTTCTGTTCTGCTTCTCTGCATCACAATTGAGTGTTTGTTGTGGAGGAGGCAAAAATAAGCAGGACAATATTATTATATTCTCCCCCGAGGCTTCCTATTTTCCAGAGATTAGACGTATCTGCTCAACAGCACCAAGTCACTGTAACAATTTCTCTCTCATTTCCCTTAAACCTGGGGGCAAATGGCAACTTCCTTGTCTGTCACTTTCCATCTCAGGAAGCAGAGGCATATTTTTCTGTTATTTAAAACTTGACAGATAGCTCCCAGCATCAAATCATCCATGAAAACTGTTGGCCTCTGGCAGAGAGAGCAGTGTAAGCTTTCAATATTCTGTAATAGTTGCTCAGAATGGATTTAGGTTGGTTCAAAGATTTCTTTAAAATCATAGGTGATACTGAGCTGGTTTGCAGAATTTTGTTTGTCATTAATAAAATGACATTAATAATTACTGCTCCTCGGAGTAAAGGTAAAATGTGTATATATGTCCTTTGATAACATGATGTCTGATTACAGAGAAAGCAAAGAGGGAGTCAGTCGTTAAGCAACGCAGCCCATGTAACATGAGAGATAAAACCGTGTCCTGCCAACTACAGTGTTTTCTGTGTGGTGAGGAAGAATACTGCCTCATCCTGTGAGCCCACTCACTTTCCCCTTGAAAACAGTGGTGACTGAGTCTTTCCTTTGTAGAGAGACTGGGGGGACAGAGCGGGTGAGATAATTCTCCACACAGACGTCCCCCACATGTACGCACGTTCATGTGTTTTCAACCTCCTTTCCTGCTCTCCCTTTCTTAGACATCTATTAAGTGCTTGCTGGGCTTCTCAGGTGGTGCTAGCGGTAAAGAACCCGCCTGCTAATGCAGGAAATGGAAAGAGGCAAGTTTGATCTCTGGGTTAGGAAGATCCTCTGGAGGTGGGCATGGCAAGCCACTCCAGTATTCTTGCCTGGAGAATCCCCATGGACAGAGGAGCCTGGTGGGCTACAGCCCATAGGGTCACAAAGAGTGCGACACGACTGAAGCGACTCTGCATGCACAAATGCTTACTCTGCGTGAGAGCAGTTCTAAAAGCATGACACAGTGGCAAACCAAGCAGATAAGGTCCTTACTTTTCTTGAGCTAGAGTTCTGTGAAGAAGACAGACAACAAATAAGAAATTAAATAATCTAAACTCAGTTTGTGGTTTACAAACCTAAGGGAATAAGGAGTGGATGAGTGGGAAAGGAGGGGAGGGAGCTATTTTAGATTGGGTAACTGGAAAAACACCTTTGAGATGATTCTGCATGTATCCAAATAGGACTGAGTACTGAAAAGGAGTCACCCAAAGACCTGGACAAGGATGATGCAAGTAGAGGAAGTGGCAAATGTGAGGCTCTGAGGTGGGAGACTGGTTAACATGTCGGAGCAGGAGCAGAGAGGTCAGAGTGCCTGCAACAGAGTTAGGCAGGATGAGCACAAGGCGATGATCACAGAGGACAGGCTGCCTGAGCCAGGTCATTTTGGGTCTAAGACAGGGTATGGAGTTTTGATTTTAACTTAAGTGCAATGATGCATTTAAGAGAGTCATGAAGACGGGGAGTCTGTTCAGATTTTCTTTAAAAAGATGGCTCGGGCTCTGGTGTAGAAAACTGTTTCAAGGTGGTAAGAATAGAGTTCATGGTGAAAGGACAATGGGAAATAACACTGGTGAGAGATGACAATTGGCTGGATTGGGGTGTGTGATAACAATTACACAAAGACTGGAAAAAAATGATGATTCATTTAGTATTTTACATTTATAGTGAGGTTTCTCATGCTTTGTCTCTAATAATCTTTAAAGTCCTTTCCAACACTAAAAATCTAAAGGTTAATGATTTATGATCTTAGGAGAATTCAACAATAACTTTTCATTTTCTAAAATCATTATTACATATTTGATAGTGGAACTGTACTCTGTACATCTATCTCAGAACATATCCATTTTAAAATGTTTTCAGATTTTTAATTCCAGAGAATTACTCCATGAATATTAGGCATCTTTGCTGTTTCAGATACTAGAGATCAATTTTAGATTGGAATTAGTTGGTTTTAATTTATATATCAAATTGTGCTTTCAATCCCATTCTCCCTGGAGCTAGAATGCATGGCTGTCTTCTGAGCCAGGATAAATCTGAAGTGATGATAATCTGTGTAAGAGAGCTGACTGTTGTGATATGGGTAATAAATATTGAAGAGCAAAATTTCAGATTCTTTCCTTATTGTTCTAAACAACTGATACTTTGCAAAATTATATGATGATCTTTTAAATTGTAACCAACGTTTATTCCTTCAACAATTTGGTAACATTGGTTAATAAAATAGAAATCGTCCCAAATCTTCACTGCTTATAGTAATTTTCTGAGTCAAAAAAATAATAATAAACAAATGTGTGTGTAAATGTGTGTGGGTGTTGACAAATGTCATGAAGGATATGAATGGACCATGATGGCACACAGCAGGGATGATTTGGCACACACTTACAAAGATGGTTATGAAAGTCCTCTCTCGGGAGGACATATGTAAGTCCACACATGCTTTAGCCATGTGCGATAGAGTGGGTGCAACATTCCAGGCAGGGGGGAATTATGTCCACAAAATTTCTTAGCTAGCAAAAGGCTTTAGCAGTTCACAGAAGAGAAAGAAGGCCAAGGAAGCTACAGCCGAATAGGTAAGTGAACCTTTGAAGAGAAGTCAGGGGTTAGATCAGAGTAGAGATGGGATTGGTATTGAAACTTTCTAAATCCTGTGCTTGTCCCTCCTATTCCTTTCATAGTTCCCAACTCAAACAGCATCTCAACTACCTGGGAATTAACAGTGTGTTAAGAAGTCAATAATCTCCTTTGAGTATTTACACTAAGATGGGTTCCAAAACAGGAAAATTGTTTCAACTCTGTGTTAAAATGGTGGTAAATTTGAATAGAAATAAGTATTTTAAATAAAGGATCGCCTTAAGTGACTGCATTAATTACTGCCATCAGAACCATTAAGGTGACTAAAAACTTGTTTATACAAATGGATGTACAGAGAGCATTTTTTTCTTTCCTAAGTATCTGCTCATTAGTTTTCAGAGGAAGCAGAAATGGTTCCAGATATTCTTTGTAAACAAAAGTTGGAAAGAAATAGCTACTGAAATTGTATTAAATACCTACTTTATAACAGTACTAAAAAAGGGGGGCAAATTATTCATAGGTTAATTAATTTGTGTCACCTTGGGGGAGATGTTATAAACTCATCAGCAAAATATGTGATTATAGCAAGTGAAAGTCACCTGTTAAGAGAACATCAGGCATTTTGTTTTTGAGATCCAGACTTCCTTTTTCCCTTGAGTAGAATTTTCAGGATCCTGTCCTCTGAAGGGACTGGGATGATTTTCCAGGGGATGGTGGGCAGATGTTGAAAGCTTTGATGGTGGAGGGAGAGGATGCAATCTGAGAAAGTGTTTTCAAATTAGAAGGCAGGCAGGATTTTGTGGGTGCATGGAGGCAGCAGAGTACCCCGCAGGAGTCAGGATCAGTGAAATGACAGCTGCTGGATGTCTATTTGTTCAGCTCTTAGCCTGGGTGTCCAGTACATCATCTGAGGTCAACAGAGAGCACCTTTGTGACGGTCAGTGCTATGGAAACTCCCAGATTCAATGTAACATTCTACATGTAATCAAGTAATAAGAAGGAATGGGAATTTCAGAGGACCAAAGCCTGGGCCTTTCTCATACTTTCATATATCTGGCCCACAGCATTATTTCATATATAATACAAACCAGGGAAGGAAAGCACTGAAGAATTACTGTGCATGGACTTCTCCTTGACTCTGGGAAGTGATGATATGTGATGGATTGGTTATAGTTTTTTAACAAATAAAGATTTTAAAAATAAAAATGTATATTATAAAAATGTCTTATACTTTATGTATCATATAATTAATAGCTAATATATACCAATATTAAATATTTGCTATAATCCTATAAAGAAGATATTATTATACCCACTATACAGATAAAGAAACAAGGTTCAAAAATAGTTCATGACTTGCCAGACTATGTAAGTGTCAAAGTGAGGACTGAAACTAAGACCATTCTCTCTACTTCTCCTTTGCCTTCTATATATATTGGCATAAGCATACAGATATATATATATATATAAACACATATTGAATATAAACATATACAAATATTTGTAGCTTTTACACACATGAACCTTTCTTTCTCTCCCTGTAATTCTCTTCTCTGCTTTCTATCTTCCTCAGTGGATGCCTTTGTTTATATCCCTCTATTCAGATGCAACTGAAACTACTCGATCATCCTTATTTGCCCACATATTCTCTTTGAATGTAACAAGTTTCAGGGGAGGGATAGATTTTTCTGAATAATAAACCAAATTTTTAGTTTTGATATCTTGGGATGAAGGAAAACAGTTTTGTAAGGAGGGGAAGAAAATGTAAGAATTAAGAGAGAGACAGAGAAAGCGGGGCAACAGGAGGGTGACTCTGTATGTGAAGGGAATGAGACTCTTAAGAACAGTCGTAGTCACTTGAGAACATTCTTATGTCTCAAAAGGCTACTACATTTTTAGAATTGGGATATCTGAGATTAGATGCAAACTTGCATCCTGCTCGATGTTGTAATAGCTCACTGAAGCCCTCAAACTCTAAGTCTGCAGATGACAATCCCAGTTTTAGAAACAAAACCCAACATCCCAAGAAATCACTATGTCTCAGGCAAATTGGTCACCTCTGTAATATTCTTCCAGAGACAACTGGTCCCAGTCTGATTATGGGAAAATATCAAAGAGACATAAATTTAGGGATAGTTTTTATATTGTATATACTTTGGCCAATGCCCTTTAAAAATTTCAAGGAAAAAATATTAATAAACTGTCACATATTAGATGAGATTAAGGAGATGAAATAATGAAATAAAACATAGCATTTGAGGTTTAATTGTGTTTCCACAAAATTCATATGTTGATGTCCTAACCCTCAGAATGTGACTGGTTTTTGTGATGGAATCTTTAAAGTCGTAATTAAGATTAAATGAGGTCATTAAGGTGGGCCCAAATCCAATAAAATTGGAACCCTTTGGAGAAGAGGTTATGACACAGACACACACAGAGGAAAGACCACGTGATGACAGAGGGAGAAGGTGGCCATCGCAGGTCAAGAAGAGAAGCCTCAGGAGCAATCAACTGTCCACACCTTGACCTTGGACTTCTAGCCTCCGGAACTCTGAGGAAACCAACTTCCGCTGTTCACACCACTCGGTTTACAATACTTGGTTATGGGAGTCATAGAAAATTAACACACCAGGTGTCCCGGATTCTTGGTTATGGTAGTCATAGAAAATTAATATACCAGGTGTCCTGGATTGGATTTTGGAACTAAAAAGACACTAGTGAAAAAAAAAAAAAAATGGAGATACCTGAATAAAATGTGCAATTTAATAGTATTGTGCACATGTTAATTTCTTAGTTTTGATAAATGTACAAGATGTTAAGATGGGACATGTTAACATTCAGAGAAAGTAAGTGAAGAGGACATAGATCTATGCCCTGACAAGCATATGTCTTGTCTTTCAAGGCAATAGAAATAAAAACAAAACTAAACAAATGAGACCTAATCAAACTTTCAAGACTTGTACAGCAAAGGACACCATAAACAAAATGAATAGATAACCTACCGAGTGGGAGAAGATCATTTGCAAATGATGCAACTGACAAGGGCTTAATTTCCAAAGTATGCAAACAGCTCATAACCGTAACGACAAAAAAATTAACAACCCAACTGAAAAACGGCAGAAGACCTAAATAGACATTTATCCAAAGAAGGAATACAGATGGCCAATAAGCACATGAAAATACACTCAACATTGCTAATTATTAGACAAATGCAAATCAAAACTACAACGCGGCACCACCTTCACAGTGCTCATAATGGCCACCATTAAAAAGTATACAAATAAAAATACTGGAGAAGTTGTGGAGAAAACAGAACCCTTAATATTTGTTGATGAGAATGTAAGTTGGTACAGCCACCATGAAAAACAGTATGGAGGGTCCTCAGAAAAGTAAAAATAGAATTACCATATGATCTGGATCCCATTCCTGGGCATGTATCAAGACAAAACTATAATTTGAAAAGATAGACGTACCCCTATGCTCATAGCAGCGCTGCCTACTACAGCAAAGGCATGGAAGCACCTAAATGTCTGTAAGCAGACAAATGGATAAAGAAGATGCGGTGCATGCATATAATGGAATATTGCTCAGCCATAGAAAAGTAATAATGCCATTTGCAGCATCATGGATGCAACTAGAGACTATACTAAGTGAAGGAAGTCAGAAAGAAAAAGACAAATACCATATGCATCTCTTATATGTAGGATCTAAAATATGACACAAGTGAACCTATCTATGAAATAGAAATAGGCTCACAGACATGCAGAACAGACTGATAGTTGCTAAAGCGGCAGAGGTTGGGAGAGAAATGGAGTGGGAGATTGAGATTAGCAGATGTAAGCTTTTGCATACAGAATGGATAAAACACAAGGTCCTACTGTAAAGCACAGAGAACTACTTTCAATATCCTATGATAAACCATAATGGAAAAGAATATTAGAAATATATACATATGTGTATATGTGTGTGTGTATGTATATATGTGTGTGTGTGTAACAGAATTACTTCACTCTTCAGCAGAAATGAACACACTGTAAATCAACTACGTACTTCAATAAAAATTGATAGTTATTACAAAGATAAAAATAAGAATAAAAAGCGAAAAAAGAAGATAATAAATTCTACTTTCATCAAGTGAAAGACAGCATTTTAAGTGCCATGAGAGGACTCTGGAGAGAGCAGCATGTGAGGTTAAACCATGGAGGTCAGGCAAGGAATGCAGAAGTTCTGACTTTACATCTGAGTTAAGTCAGCCACAACTCAGCACTAAGCATGAACTCTAGGAGGTGAGGTGGATAAAATATCTAATGTACTTAACTGAGACCACACTTAAAACATTTTTTTCCCCCTGCTGAGACATGAACAGAGAATTAGATGGTGCATTGCTTGAGAAATATTAAAAAAAAAAATGAGGTCTAAATAGCTGTAAAAATTGAGAGCACTCCTGAGGCTCAATAGGGATCCTAAACTCATGTTATAGGATTAAAAACTAAAAATCATTTCATATCTTCATTCATAAATAGTGTGAGTTGTCATTAATTGCCATAATCCAAATGTCCAATCTGATAGATATGTCCCAGGAAAATCAAGTATGTCTGAAATGCTTCTGAAATCTTCTGATTTCTCGTGGGTTGATAACCACTCATCTCCATGAATAAAGCCACACTTCAAAATGTCTCAGTTCTGGACACTAGTAATCTCAGTGAGTATTTATATAACAATCTCTTTTGTAAAACTCCTTCCACAAGAATGTTACAGGAATACATTATATACGACTCCAGCTCATTTACATAGATAGGGAACTCATGGGTATTGAGTTCATTTAAGAAGTGGACTCTGAGGAACAAATTTGGAACCTGTAATATGCAGTCTGAGGAGACCCAGGGCTGGAAGCATTGTGTATAGCAAGGAGCCAGGCCTGTCTTGTCAGGTGGTCCAGACTGTCAATCAAAGATCTAAAGTATATACACTGTAAGGAAGGGCTGTCAGTTTCCCCAAGTATAAAATTATCATAATTCCTATACCATATATATTATTGGTTTAAAGAGAAATAATCTTAAAAGTGTTTGGAAAATTAGATCTTTAAATATTAATGGTCGTCTTCTTTCTCCCTGCCCCTAGAATTTTATTTTATCCATTGTCTGTCTACTGTGGACAAATAGGATGTTCCACTCCTAACAAGTCAGAGAAGAATAACAGGCCAAATCAGGAAAAAGGTACAAATAACGGTTTGACTTTCTGTCTTGAAAATATTCCCTTGGAGGGGATTTCAGCCATGGGAGAATCCGATGATAGTAAGAGGAGAATTTATTTTACTGATGTGAGAAAAGGTCCTTATGGGAATCAGGGGGAAAGGCTGGGAGAAACACAGAGAACTAATTATATGCAAAGGGTTTTTTTAAAAGAATCCTGTCCAGTCCTGGCCAAACCCCAGACTTGGCCATAGGAGGAGGGATGACAGAGCCTGAGTGAGGTGAGGAGAACCCTCCTTGGGACAATTAAGGAGGCAGCTCAGAGCTGAAAGTTGGAGCCTCAGAGGGGAAGAAGGACAACTCTTAAGTGGGGCAATGGTGGGAGTAACCCAGACAGAAAGTCAGAGCAGAAGGGAGATAAAGGGACACATGAGAGAAGACAGGGAGCTTCTAAACGGAGACTCATTATATACAAGGGGAGTGATAAAACAAGTAAGTATTTTAGAATAATAGGAGCCAGCTACCTTGCATTTTGTGAGGGGAGGTACAATTATGAAAAGAGAAAACAAGAATGGATTCTATTGGGTTTCACTGGAAACTGAAATATTGGTGTGAACTTACAGTTTTCAATCTAAATAGAAATAGAACTAAATTGAGGTACGTGTGTGTGTGTGTATACATTACTTCCCCAGCTCTCTCCACTGAGAGGGCCTGGGACTAGACATGCTCCAGTATATATGAGCACACATACTGCTCAGGTCTCGGTTTCCAAATAGTGGGTTGACCAAAAAGTCCGTTCAGGTTTTTCCATAACATCTTATGGAACTTTTCAGCCAACCCAATATGTTCCTCTAAAAGAACATGGATTACTTGGAGAAAGGACTGAATATAAGGCCCAGTAAGACATATTCCTGAGTGAGCACATACAAACCTATCTTCCTAATTCTGTGTAGTCTTGCATGGTATACATTATAAGAATGAACTGTAGTACATTTAAACAATTTCCTGTTGATTAAAAAATTAGGTTTCATTCAGATTTTTGTTACTCTAAATAATACTGCAGTGAAAATTCATATTTAAATAACTCAGCATACTTTGTATTAAATATATCTGGGGCATATCTCATAAATATCATACTGTACATTAATTGTTCAAGAAAAATCCAAATATAAAAGGGTAACATTTCACAAAGGGAAGATTACTATTTTTACTTTCTTTTACTGCTTGCTCGTAAAATACTATAATTATCAGCCAAAATCAAATGCAACTTCAGAACAAGGGTAATATAAACTGGATTCAAATGTCATAAATATTTTATTGGGCATTTAATTTCCCATTTATGTTTTTATAACATTTACTTCAGGGATATGGGCACCAAGGATTTGCCTTCAAATGGGAATACTTTTCTTCAGCACTTAAGTGCAGATTAATCATGAAACTGTAATGAAAACTGAACCTTTGCATTTCATAGATGAGAATTTTAAATATTGACAAAGGCAAGGATAAAATATTATAGTCGTAGCATTTTAGATATAAAAGAAATTGAATACTACAAATGCGCCTACTCTTCAAACCACAGTAGGTTTTATTAATATTCATAGAATATAAGAAACAAGATTAAGAAACAAAGGAGGGAAATTTCTGAATTTCCTGGAAGCTACAGCCAAAATGGAAACACAGGCAAGTATAGAGTCAGTCACACATGCTTGCTCGTATACACAGATGTATTTTCTATTTAACAGCCAGGAACGTGCTCTACTTGCTTCTCTCCTCTTGTGTGTGTATGTTTCAGAGACTGGTATGAAAGTCTGGAACACGTGTACACCCGTGGCGGATGCATGTTGATGTATGGCAAAACCAATACAATATTGTAAAGTAAAAAAAAATAATAATAATCAAAAATTTTAAAATATATATATTCCAAAAAAAAAAAAGAAAGTCTGTAAAGCACATTTCCCAGAATGTATCTCCAAGAGATTCTAGTTTACGTTCCATCAATGAGAGCTTTAATGCCGCAAGATTAGAAGCGGGGAGAGTGGTGGAATCTTCAGTACACCTGGAACGCTGGGTTTGGGCAGTCCACATCTGGCTCGTGGCAGCAGCTCCCCCAAACCTCCCAGGCAATACCTGCTTTAGGACGACCGGATCTGGTGGTATCCTTGCACAGTCATACAACTGCTTGTTTCCCTGAGTTCACTGCATTTTTTTTCCTTCTTTCTAATTTTCACAATACTATCCCTTAGAAATATTTTGTGAGTACCTAATTTCTTGTATTAAATCCCTGAAATATTTATAGAAGCAAACCTTGATTGATGAAACAGGTGTGGCTATAAAAGTTTCAATAAGTAGTCACTAAAAACTTGGAACCTCAGATTGATTATATGGCAGATATATTTAATGTTCAGTTACTATCCAGGTGCTCCTACATGCTTTCTATCTTCCTTACAATTAAGTGGAGCCTGAGGTCTAACCTGTCCTAATGGGCTCTTGAGAGGAAGTTACTGACAACTGTGCTTCTGGCATAAAACCCAAGGCATTAAATGGCTAGTAAATCATTGTGTTGTCCAGTTCCTGTATTTCTATGGGCAAAGCAGGGTTTTGTCCTCAGGGATCACTTATTTACCTACTTCAGTACTTTGAACAATGCTGCACTGAGACCCTGAAGTTAGAGCCAATGCACGTGAAGGGTGATTCTTTTACCCTTTTTTATTTTACTTATACTTGGAAAGCAAGATAAATGCATTTCATACTATAAGGATTTACTCTTCATAGCTACATATGCATAGTTACACATGTATGAAAACCAAATGTGTCCAGCTTATAAGAGAGCATAAAAGTGCTTTCATCTGATGTTATTGGAATAGTTTCTATGGATAATAAATAAGTCCTTGAGATGTGAAGTTAAGACATCTATGAGTACTGAAAACTCTACAATTATTCCTTTACTTGACAATTGTCTTTTTAACCCCCTTGTACCAGATATTGTTTTAGAGATATTAATGTGCTATCACATGTATTAGTTGGCCTCAGCTACAACAAAATACAAATCCAAGAGAAGGGTTCCAGAGGGCTTTGTTTCTCATAAGACCTTTCTTTTGGACTGGTCGATGGCAACTATGTGCCATGTTCTTTCACGGCCTTTACTTTGTGTTTACAAAAAGAGTAAACTCTGGTGTTTCTTACTCTTCTTACAAGGACAGCAGAGCCATAGAATGAGGGCCTCACCCTTATGACCTCACTGAACCTGTATTACCTCCCTGAAGGTCCTATCCCTAAATACAGGCACAGTGGGGATTAAGTCTTCAACATATGAATTTGGGGGAGGAATATAATTCAGTCCATAATATCCCACAAGCAAAATTATCAGTTTTATTTTCTCAAAAGAGGTCTACACTGAGGAAATTGTAAAACGTTTGCTTTCCAGAATAAAGTAATATTCCAGAAAAGCACAGTTTCTAAGATTTTAAATACCACTACTACAAACAGAATTCCAAATGCAGGTCTTCTAATTTTTAACATTAAAATTAATTTACATAAATTCTATAAAAGTAGCTTTGTGAACTTAATGATGCAAGTGTTTTTCTAGTTTTTGCCTTCTAACACAATTTTATTGCTGCATTTGCCTCTCGATTTCAAGATTTTAAATATATTTTCAAACTCTCTGTCTTTAAAATCTATAAAGTATTCAACATATGAAAAAGTAAAAACTCAGCACTTAAAAGTTACTTGACAGGTCATGCACTTGTAATCTTTGATATTAAGCAAGTACTGAAACAAAGTGAATCTGACATTTTGTTGGACAGGCATGTATTAAATAGCATCTACTCTTTTGACTTTACATATTGTATCAGCTGGATTCATTAATTATACCTGCGGTTTGGGAAGTTTCCAATCCACTGTTATTCTGGCACATGTCAAAGAATATATACATTTTTAACTACAATGTCAAATAAAAATCTGCAGAAGAAAAATTTCAGGTCCCAAGAGAACAGTGATATTTTAAAACAGAAGGATTTATTATAAAATGAAATGCCCCTTACTCTATGCAGGCAGGAAAAAAAATTGATTGCTTTATATATTATCTAATTATTTTGTGACCATTTTGTGACTAATTTATTTGCAACCAATAAAACAAAGAGAAAATATTTCTTCATAGGCCCCCTTTTTAATCCTCTTCTATAAAATTATCTTTAATTCTAGGGAATCTGGACTACTACAAAAACACCATGGACTGGGTGAGTTAAGCAACAAATATGTAATTCTCATAGCTCTAGAGGCTGGAAATCTAAGATCAGAGTGAAGCAAGATCAGGTTATTGGTGAAGGCCTTTTTTCTGGTTTAATTTGTTTTATCCTCACAAGTTGGAGGAAGGGCTCTCTTCCATGTCTTATAAAGATATGAACAGTATCTTTGGGCCTCAACTCTCATAATCTCATAATTACCTTCTAAAGGTTGATCTCTCAATACCATCACATTAAGGCTTCGCCACATACATTTTTTGGGACACAAACATTTAGTCCATAACAACTCCTAACATAAAGTTTTAGGTGTGCTTATAGTTTCAATGTTATATTTAATGAGCATGTATTATTTTCTTTTCATATTATTGTGAGAATAATAAAATTAAGACTTTTAAAATAGTCTATTGCTTTTTAAAGTCAAATGTCATCTTTTACCTCTTTTAGTCTTTATTGGTGATTCACAAACACTAGAGTACAGAAGAATCCTTTGTAGGGTTTATGAAAATACAGATACTGCTACTCCTTCCCCAGAGTTTCTCAATCATAGATCTGGAGTAAGAAGTTTATTTTCACCTTTCTACATTTTCATTCTTCTTTCTTTGTCTCATTCTAGGTAATTTCTTCATATTTAATTCATTTATTCTTAGTTATATCATCAATACTTAAAAAAAAAAAATTACCTGCAGTCTATTTTGTTTTCTCTAAATAGACAATCACATCTGCCAACAACAGGATTTTTGCTTCAGCCCCAAACCCCAGTTCCTTACAACTTTTTGTTCTCACATGTTGGCTAGAATTGCCATTGTTGTTGCTGTTGAGTCGCTAAGTTGCATCCAACTCTTTGTGACCCCATGGACCATGACCCGCTAGGATCCTCTGTCCATGGGCTTTCCCAGGCAAGAATACTGGACTGGGTTGCCGTTTCCTTCTCCAAGTAAATATTTCAAAATGAACAAAGGTTTGGCTCATTTTGAGAACTGCTTTACTGTCAATCCATACTCATATATTGTGCTCTTGTGTAGAAAACTCAAACCCTACATTTTTCTTGGGTCATTTCTTTTTATGCCTTCTAGCACTCCTGTCCTTCCAGGAAAGAAATTCCATCCAATACCATCTTCCTGTCATGCCATCTTGGAACTGAGTTTCCTTGATACCAACTACTTCACTAGTTGTATCAGATCTCCATTGTCAGGTAACAAGATACCACAAGCTTAGATTCAATCAATCCACATTTACTGGCTCACGGTTTTCATTGGTCTGAAGTTTGAGCATGAAGGAGCTAGATGGTCTGCTCAAGATTTTACAAGGTTGCCGTCAAGCTGTAAACTGGGTTATAATCCCACCTGGAAGCTTGACTGGACAAAATACTTGCTCCCAAGCTCATACAGGTTATTGGCAGAAATGATTTCTTATATCTGAGGACATAGCACTGAGTCCTCAGATGTTAGACGCTACCTGCATTTCCCTGTCTGATGGTCCTCTCCATAGGCAGTTCAGAGCACAGCAGATGGATTCTTCAAGGCAAGAAGGAAAGTCTCTTGCTCCCATTACACAAGACTCTGTATAATATATACAGAATATATACTATAGTATATACAATCATAGATGTGACAGCCTCTCACAAATGCTACATAATGTAAGCTAGCCAAGGTGGTGGAATCTTATTACCCACACAATATTCTATTGGTTGGACTCAGTAACAGGTTCTGCCCAGACTCAAGATGGTTGGGGGGCGGGGGTGGTTATTCAGGGTTTCATCTCAGAGGGTGACAATCACGGTGGCCATCTGAAAACTTTACCTGCTACAAAAGACTTCCTCCAATAGCATCTTCTATGTATTTGGCTCTGCATGATAAAAGCATGTTCCTTGCAGCACTAACGGCTGTCCTGGTTCCTGTCCCACCTCAGGGTATAGGCCTAGTTCCTGGTCTCAGTCCCCTCCAAAATGTGCCCGTCTAGCCTTAGACCAAGCAATATGTCCCAAACCCCCTCTGTATGGTAAATCTGAAGTAGTAGACAAGAACACAGAATTCAAATCAGACAAAATTGCTTTCTCATTCTGGCTTGAGATTTGAGATATATTAAAGTTTAGAAGTGATTTGCTCTCTCAATCTCAGTATAATAATCTACTCTCAGTGAGGAAAATATCCAAATCAGAAGGACATGTTAATACAGTAAAAGCATTTAGCACCTGACATGTACCCCATCACTGATAATTTTCTTCTCTATTAATTTTCCACCTTCTGTATATGATAAAGGGTTTACTTGGATCTAAAGCAAAACCAGACAAAAAAAGTCACATGAACATCTAGAGTTGTATTACACCAGTGACTTGATAACATCTTCTTTGCCCTTTATAAGTTAAAATCGAAATATGAGTCCCCATTATATGCAAAACATTTTGCCCAATGATATTTATCCATTGTTTCATTCTCTATTTGGACTATACACAAATCCATATCTTTACTAATAGACTAATTACTTAGTAGATTGATTAGTACATTTGTTGAGATGCTCATCAAGGTAAGAACAGATGTGTATTTGGATGTTAAACCTTAATGTTAAAAAAGAAAAATGCACAGGAATTATGATCAACTAGTGGTTACTTTTACATTAGAGAAATGCAAATCAAAACTACACTGGGGTACCACTTCACAACACTGGTCAGAATGGCCTCCCTTAAAAGGTCTACAAATAATAAATGCCAGAGAGGGGGTTAAGAAAAGGGAATGCTCCTACACTGTTGGTGGGAATGTTAAGTTGGTATAGCCACTATGAAAAATCAGTATGGAAGTTCCTCAAAAAATTAAAAATAGAACTATCATAAGATCCAGCAATACCACTCCTGGGTACGTATCCAGACAAAACTCTAACCCCCAAAGATATATGAATCCCTATGTTCATAGCAGCATTATTCATAATAGCTAAGATATAGAAACAACCTAAATGCCCTTGGATGAATGTATAAAGAAGATGTGGTATCCTACTTAGTCCTAAAAAAAAGAAAATAATGCCATCAGCAGCAACATGGATGGACCTAGAGATTATCATCTGAAATAAGTCAGAAAGAAAAAGACAAATACCATATGCTGTCACTTATATGTGGAATCTAAAATGACACAAATTAATTGAATCTATGAAATAGAAACAGACTTACAGAAGAGAGAACCGACTTGTGGTTGCCAAGGGGGAGGGGCTTGGAGGAGGGGTAGAGTGGGAGGTCGGGGTTAGCAGATGTAAGCTATTATGCATGGAATGGAAAAACAACGCAGTCCAACTGTATAGCACAGAGAACTATAGTCAGTATTCTATGATAAATCATAGTGGGAAGGAATATAAAAAAGAATGTGTAATATGCATAACTGAATCATTTTGCTATACAGCAAAAATTAACACAACATTGTAAACCAACTATACTTCAATAAAAACAAGTTGTTAATTTTATATACTTGTGATGATGGTTGAATATGGTAACTTGCCCTGATGAAAATAATAGCAGGCAAAGTGTTCAATTCAGTAAGAAAATAACTACAGTTACTAGTAACAGAAAAGAAAGTTAGAAGTAGCTCCTTTTTTCCTTCATGTGAAAAACTGTCTTGCATTGAGAAGCCCAAACAATGACAGATAAATCTGTGGTAGTCAGGAATCAGAGTTCAATTAACAAGGTAACAGGAAACAATGCTTGATAGAGTGACCTCTAAGATATAATTATCTCTGCAGAGTGCACTCAGCATACCATGATAGGGGGGTGGTGCCTAGAGTTACCATATTAAAATTGCCCTCAGAAGAAGAGAGCTTGGGAAACATTCTCAGTTACTAGCTCCCCCTAGTAACAGCCTGGGGATTGAGTAGACACTGCCTGGGCTTGCCCAAAGCATGGCCTCGTACTCTGTTCTCTTGGGATAAATTCTCTCATTAATTGTCCTGTGTCTCCTGTGTTTGCTTTTTGAAAGTTTACTTGTATATGTATGTATCATGCATGTCTTTTATACTCCAAAAATAACAGAAGCATACATCCATTTCTATTCTCATTTATGAAACATCTCTGAAGTCAGACTACCATATCCTCTTATATCTCAGTGGCCAGAATATAGGCACATGGATATCATGCTGTGGGAGCTAGAAAATGTAATCTTTCAGTTGGGCACGTTGTTATCTTTAATAAATGAGAGCCCTCTCGTTAAGGAACAAGAGGAGATTAGATATTAGGAAAATAACAGTTGTTGCCATAGAGCTCATTATGTTATCAGAAATTCTTCATAAAAATGGATACAATGTGATGGAATATAGTTACTAGGATAGGAACTTGATTAAGATAATCATTATAGTTGGAGTAATTCCCCATCCTCAGGAGCAAATTACTTCATTTGGAAGAATTATACAGCTATTATGGTACACAGATCCACAAAGTATCATAACTATTTGGCACCCTTGAATGTGTAGACCACAGTAAGACCTCAGTGACACTCATGGACAGGAAAGAATTAAGCTAGAGATCAGAGATGAATGCTCAATTGGAGATCCAAGCGGGAACAGCATAGATCAAATTGTAATGCCTAATGTATCTTGGTAAGTTAGAGGTTGATCTAGGGAAGTTATGATCATCATGTATTTTTGTGAATATGGTTCATTTATAGTGGGCTCATACTAAGTCAAGTGAGGCTAATAATTTCTAGATGGTTGTAGAAATCCATCATTGAAAATATCCAGAGGTCCAGAAATGTTCAGTAAAGAATAACAAAAGTTAGCTGTGGATTAGTGCCCAGGTCAATCAGGTAGACTGAGGTCCCTGCAGATAAGCTAGGATAGACTTTTAAAAAAAAAATCAAGTTAAATCTAAGCTATGAGAAAACACAAAGATAGTGTCAGTAGGGCATCCACTCAGTTTTATAAAATATTCCTAGGTGCTTACCACTGAAAGATCAGACATTCCATTTATGATCTAAAAAGAATTCAAATCCTCTACTCTCTATTCTTCCAGTAAAGTCACCTCGTAGAGGTAACATTATTTGTAACTTCATTTATTTGCTCCCAAAGCATATATAGTCTATTCTTGCCTACAGCATTTATTCATGGGTTTAACACTCACCTAGAAAGGGAAAATATTGTAACTGAATGATAAGTGAAACCAATGCAAAGCTGTAGGTTATGATACCTCAGTTCTCCTGCTGACCATTAACTACTGAGATTTATGTTATGATGTCCCCTCATTGGATTCTTTATTTTTCATCTATAAAATGAAGGGTTTTAAATTTATGACTTCTAGTATCTCTTCTCACCTGAACCTTCCGTAAATCTTGGTATTCAAAAAAACAAGAAAACATTTTCAGTTCTTTTTAAAAAATGGGATTCCTTTATACAGTTCTCTCTATATTCTATTCTCTTATGTGGTGAGAGTGCACTTCTTCACATTATGTAAATAAACCCTGTGTTTGTTCATCATCTTCAGGAAAGAGCCCCAGAGGCCATTTCTATAATTACATAAATGTGGTCTCATCTGAACTTTCAATGGCCATATACAGTAGAGGTCCCTACAGCAAGAGAAGACTCTTGAGAATCTCTTGGACAGAGAGGATATCAAACCAGTTAGTCCTAAAGGAAATCAACCCTGAATATTCACTGGAAGGACTGACGCTGAAGCTGAAGCTCCAGTACTTCAGCCACCTGATGTGAAGAGCCAACTCATTGGAAAAGATCCTGATGCTGGGAAAGATTGAGGCCAGGAAGAGAAGGGGATGACAGAAGATGAGATGGTTGGATGGCATCACCGACGCGATGGACATGAGTTTGAGCAATCTCAGGGAGATAGTGGAGGACAGGGAAGCCTGGAATGCCGCAGTCCATGAGGTCCCAAAGAGTCAGATATGACTTAGTGACTGAACAACAACAGATCCTAGACTTAATGTATTCAGGCATAAAGCAATAATGTACTTGCTTCTTGAGCCACTCTCATTTCCATATAAATGCTGCCTGTTACAAAGGACGATGTGACTTTTGCATCTCTGAGAAGATAATGAAGGCATTTGTAGATGTCGTTTATGCTTTACTTTTGATTCAGTTACTTACAAACTAATGGAGTTCACCCTAGGTTTCTCTGAACTTTGGCTTTTTCCCTCTTCTTATTTGAGCAAACAATGGAAGTTAAGTACTACAAAATTGGTGAGTTTGATTACCAACTTTGCACTTATCTCTACCAGTACAAAAGAGGAAAAGATACTCTGTAAATGGATGTTCTCTTAATTTTGAAAACAACAGTGAGGTAGGAGTGCTTTCCACTCTTTTAGAAATAAGTAAACTTGGGCACAAGAGGTTAAAGAATGTGTCAAATCACCACTGAATCTGATTCAATTTTTCTGACTTCAAGCACACAAAATGAAATGGAGTGGGGAGATAAGGGAGACAAAAAAGAGAAACAATAACCTTGATGAAATCTGGGATTTTCAAGCAGTTGTGGGATAAAAAGTAAATTTTAAATTAAAAACATGGGCTCGCATTGTGAAGTATGATTAATGTGAAGATGAAGAGTTAATATGAGTTCCCTCAGAACTTTTTCATTTTGTGAGCTTATCAGGAAAGCTTATAGAAACTCAAAATATATATTGAACAGAGCTCATACAGTATAGATTTCATGCATAGGGGACTGTGCAGATAAGTAGTCAGTGGATAAAAACATCTGAAATGCATAGCTAAGGAAATCACTGTTTCATTTGTGGGTGTGTCTTTCATTACAGATAAGAGGATTAGAATGCAGATTCTTAATAATCACATGAATTTATTGTTTGTATCTGTAACACTTTAAAATTTATTTGACCTTCCAAAACATTAACTGAGATGATTCAGTCATTTTAGTAGGTTCTATAATTTAGAAATACTTTTCTGCTGGTGGCAAGTAACTGAAAATGGCTACACAAGCTTAAATAGAGATTTGTTTGTCTTAAATATTAAGTATAGTGTTTTGTGGTTGATGACACTATTCAAGGCTTCTATATATCAAGCTTTGTGCTGATTTTAAACTCCTGGACTTTGCTAATTTTTTTTTTTTTTTTTTGTCCTTATGGTTACACAGCAGGATCTGCTTCTATGGGCATCATGTCTACATTCCAGGAAGAGGGAAAGACAAGGGGCAAAGATACTTTTCAAGTACTATGTCTCATTTTGTCAGAAAAGAAAAATATTTTTGGAATTCTAACATAAAGAAAAAAATTTTAAAGCTATCTCTTCAGCTAAAATCAGCATTTCACATGGACATATGCAGCTGGAATATTCTTTGGTAGAAAAGGGTCATCAATTGTGAGGTAACAAAGCACCCAGTTGCCAAACCACATATGGATGAGAAATCTTATCCAGTATGAAGCTTTATTTGTAATTTTAAGAACACAGAAAATCAAGAAACTCAGAAGTAGATTAAGGTCTTAGAAATCAAGGTAATGGCTCAAGTCTTTTTTTTTTTCCTTTTCCTTTTTTTCTCTGAGCATACACATTCTGGCCCACAGTAGGTGAAGTCTCTTAAGTTAGACACAGGAGTAGAAAGAATTAAGTCTATGAATGATCTCCACTCAAAGCCCTAGCTTTGGTGATATAGTCCATGGAAGCATGCCTCATACCTCATAAATCCATAAGATTCTTTTTCTTTTTCTTCTTCTTCCTCTTCCTGTTGCTTTATTACAAGAATTCCTTTAAGAGAGACATCCTCTTTGCTCTTGGGCCCCAGTCACCACTTTGGGAGCTCCTGTCTCCATGGGCTCTCATGTCACAGCTGTGGCCTTAGAGTCTCCAGACAGTTCCTGCACACCTCTTGCACCCTTGATGCCACCATTAGGGTAGGGATACCTCAGGGAGTGGGGAATTCCCATGCCCCAGCTGCCACTTCGGTAGGCTTTTCGAGCAGATGTTAGCAGGTTGCACACTTGCACAGGTGGAGCTGAAACTGCAGCTAAGCCTCAGGGGCTGTGAAACTTAGGAAGCAAGGCTGAACTCTCTCCTGTGGCTGCTCAAGCCACATGTTTACCCTTCTCCTGCCAGCTTTGTAAGCTCAGCCCTTGCAGGACATTCAAGTGGATACCAGGTGCTCCTACATCTAGAACAGGTTTGGCATTAGCAGCTGTGAGCTTTGTGTGCAGGGACATGTGGGGCCTGAGCCAGGCCAAGCTCTGAGCTGCCTCTACATCTCCCATGCAGGTCCAAGTGCACGACTACCACAATCCTGGGATCTGACTTCAATGGATCTGCAATGGTGTCTTTACAAAAACAACTCCTGAGGAACAGGGCTGCTTGCTGGCATTTCCAAGGTTGAAAAATGGCTGAGGGCAGTGCCAACAACAGTGTGCTGTGTGGATCCACTCAGTGGATGACAGGAGACAAAATAGAGCACACTGAGTGAGCTGACCAGTGAAAGGCAATGCCAAAGAGTGGTCAAACTACTGCACAAGTGCACTCTTCTCACATGCTAGCAAAGTAATACTCAAAATCCTTCAACAGTACATGAACCAAGAACTGCTGGATGTACAACCTGGGTTTAGAAAAGGCAGAGGAACCAGATATCAAATTGCCGACATCAGATGGATCATAGAAAAAGCAAGGGAATTCCAAAAAACACCTACTTATGCTTCATTGACCACACTAAAATCAGTGATTGTGTGGATCACAACAAACTGTGGAAAATTCTTCAAAAGATGGGAATATCAGACCACCTTACCTGCCTCCTGAGAAACCTGTATGTGGGTCAAGAAGCAACAGTTAGAACTGGACATCGAAAAATGGACTGGTTCAAAATTGGGAAAGGAGTATGACAAGGCTGTGTATTGTCACCCTGCTTATTTAACTTATATGCAGAGTACATCATGCAAAATGCCAGGCTGAATAAAGCACAAGCTGGAGTCAAGACTACCAGGAGAAATATCAACAACCTCAGATATGTAGATGACACCACTCTGATGGCAGAAAGTGATGAGGAACTAAACAGCCTCTTGATGAAAGTGCAAGAAAAGAGTGAAAAAGCTGGCTTAAAACTCACCATTCAAGAAACTAAGATCTTGGATTCCAGTCCCATCACTTCATGGCAAATAGGGGAAAAATGGAAACAGTGACAGATGTTCTTGGGTTCCAAAATCAATGAGGAAGCTGACTGCAGCCATGAAATTAAAAGACACTTGCTCTTTGGAAGAAAAACTATGACAAACCTAGACAGTGTATTAAAAAGTAGAGACATCACTTTGCTGATAAAGGCTATGGTTTTTCCAGTAGTCATGGATGGCTGTGAGAGTTGGACCATAAAGAAGGCTGAGTGCCAAAGAACTGATACTTTTGAATTGTGGTGATGGAGAAGACTCTTGAGAGTCCCTTGGACAGCAAGGAGATCAAACCAGTCAATCTCACAGAAAATCAACCCTGAATATTCATTAGAAGGACTGATGCTAAAGCTAAAACTCCAATACTCTGGTCACCTGATGTGAAGAGCTGACTCACTGGTAAAGATCCTGATGCTGGGAAAGATTGAGAGCAGGAGGAGAATGGGACAACAGAGGATGAAGATGTTGGATGGCATCACCAACTCAATGGACATGAGTTTGAGCAAACTCAGGGAGATAGTGAAGGACAGGGAAGCCTGGAGTGCTGCAGTCCATAGGGCTCCAGAGTCGGACACAACTTGGCAAATGAACACCACCACCACAAGTGAACAGCTCTGGCAGAGGAATATGCAGCGGCTTCTCTCCCAGGGTGAGGGCTCCAATCCCATCTGTCTTGCACTGCAGCTCAGAAATGGATCTGGGCTTTCTACTGAAATAACCAGGGAGCAGACCTAGTCTCAGGATAGTCACAACCACAGAGCAAAGAGGAGGTCCTGCTCAACATGCAGTGCAGGCTCTGGTCACTACAACACCCATCACACCTCCAATAAAGTGCATAATGGTCAGCATACACTGAGAAAGAGGTTGCAAGCATCCACAACAAGAACCAACCTCCCACCAAAAACATATTAAACTCATGGAGGCTAAACTGGGACACTCCCACACAAAAATAGTCTTCCAGGACCACAGTACCAACTCAATGGACATGAATTTGAGAAAACTGCATGAGACAGTGGAAGACAGAGGTGCCTGTTGTGCTGTGGTCCATGGAGTTGCTAAGAGTCAGACATGACTTAGTGACTGAACAACAACAAAAGACCACAGTAGATAATTGTTTCTCTAAAACTCAAAGAGCAAGAGAAATTTAAGTAAAATGAGGAACCACTCCTAATTAAAAGATCAAGAGAATCCCTCTGAGAGAATAAAAAATAAACAGACCTCTTTAGTCCAAGAGACACTTTGTTCAAAAAGAAGATAATGAAAATACTGAAGAATTTAAGGACTATTAGTAGAAATGAAAACTACTGTAAAAAAGACCTAAAAACTCTTAGGAATAACCAAAAAAAAATTAGAAATTTCATCTGCTGAGACAAAACCTGAGCTAAAGGTAATGAATAGCAGAACGAGTAATGCAGAAAAACAAATAAGTTATCTGAAAGATAAAGTAATGGAAATCACCCAATCAGAACAGCAGTGAAAAAAAATGAGTTATATAAGAGATGTATGGGATAATATAAAGCATGTCAATCTATGCATAATAGGGATAGTAGAAGAAGAATGAGAAAGGAGGACTGAAAATACATTGGAAAAGATATGGCTGAAGACTTCCCAAAGCTAAAGATGGAAAAAGATATCCAGGTACATGAAGCACAGAAGATCACAAACAAGATAAACTCAAACAGCCCTACACCAAGACATATTATAATAAAAATGGCAAAAAAGAGGATTCTAAAGGCAGGAGGGGGAAAAAAAAAAAAAGCAAAGATTTAATTACAAGGGAATTACCATAAGGCTATCAGCTACTTTCTCAACAGAAACACTGCAGGCCAGAAGGGAGTAGCAATATATATTTAAATTCCTGAAAGATAAAAACAAAAATACAAAAAACTGCAGCCTAGGATACTCTAGCCAGCAAGATTATCATTTATAATAGGAGAGATAAAAATTTTTCTGAAAAGAAAAAACTAAAATAATACAGCAATACTAAATCTACCCTTAAAGTAATATTGAAAGGTCTTCTTTAAATAGAAAAGATGTAAAAATCTATAGGGAAAGAGAAAATCACAATTGGAAAATAAATCACTTAAATAAGCCAGATCACAGATAGAATAAAAATTGAATTTTTTTTGGTGTGTGAAAATGATGATAATCACAATGAACACCAAAAGAATGAACATGAAGATGTAAAAGAGGACATCAAAATCATAAAATGTGGGGTAGGAGTGTAAAGAAATACTATATTTTTTTTTTGTAAAATATATTCAAGCCTATATGACTACCAGTCTAAAGCAAATAGATAAAGAAGGAGTTAACACAATTGAAAAATAGGGTAAGCAGGGAAAAAAAAAAAAAAAACATACAGTAGATTCACAAAAAGCAAAAAGAGAAACAAAATATAAAAGAAAATCATGAAACTACAAAATGAAAAAAAAAAGAATAAAATCAATGGGAAAACAAGATTTAAAATAATAATAAATACATATCTGCCAGTAATTCCCTTTAATTTCAAAGGACTACCTGCACCCATCAAAAGATACAGAGTGGTAGATTGGAATTAAAAAAAAAAAATAGAGCCTACAATATGCTGCCTACAAGCAACACACTTTAGGGCAAAGGACACATGTAGATTGAAAAACATATTTCATGTAAGTGGAAATGACAAGAAATTAGGGTTTGCAATACTCATATCAGACAAAATAGACTTTGAAAGAAAGGCTATAAAAGAAAAAGATGGATACTATATTATGATAAAAGAATACAAGTAGAAGATGTTGCATTCATTAAAATATGTACACCCAATTTGGGAGCAGCCAAATACATTAAACAAATATAAAAAGAAAAAAAGGAATTGATGAGAATACAATAATAGTAGGAGATTTTAATACTCAACTCACATCAATGGACAAATCTTTGAAACAGAAAATAAACAAAGCAATAGAGATCCTAAATGATACAACAAAATAGTTAGACTTAATTGATATTTTAAGGACATTACATTCAAATAAAGCAGAATACACATTCTTTGCAAGTGCACATGGAGCATTCTCTAGTATTATCTGCATAGCAGGGCACACAAGCAGACTTAATAAATTTAGGATAATAGACATTATTTCAAGTATTGTTTCTGACCACAGTGGCATGAAACTAGAAATCAACAGAAAAAGACACAAGTAAACAAAATTATGTGGAGACTAAACAAGATAGTCCCATCCATGGGAAATAGATGGGGAAAGAGTGGAAACAGTGTCAGACTTTATGCTTTGGGGCTCCAAAATCACTGCAGATGGTGATTGCATCCATGAAATTAAAAGACGCTTACTCCTTGGAAGGAAAGTTATGACCATCCTAGACAGCATATTAAAAAGCAGAGATATTACTTTGCCAACAAAGGTTCGTCTAGTCAAAGCTATGGTTTTTCCAGTGGTCATGTATGAATGTGAGAGTTGGACTGTGAAGAAAGCTGAGCACCAAAGAATTGATGCTTTTGAACTGTGGTGTTGGAGAAGACTCTTGAGAGTCCCTTGGACTGCAAGGAGATCCAACCAGTCCATCCTAAAGGAGATCAGTCCTGGGTGTTCATTTGAAGGACTGATGCTAAAGCTGAAATTCCAATACTTTGGCCACTTCATGTGAAGAGTTGACTCATTGGAAAAGACTCTGATGCTGGGAGGGATTGGGCGCAGGAGGAGAAGGGGACGACAGAGGATGAGATGGTTGGATGGCATCACCAACTCGATGGACATGAGTTTGAGTGAACTCCAGGAGTTGGTGATGGACAGGGAGGCCTGGCATGCTGCGATTCTTGGGGTCACAAAAGTTGGACACGACTGAGCAACTGAACTGAACTGAAACAAGATATTATTAAAAACCTAATGGGTCAACAATGAGATCAAAAAAGAAAGTTAAAAATATATTGAGGTAAGTGACAATGAAAACCCAGTCATATAAAATCTATGGGTTGCAGCAAAAGCAATTCTTAGAGGGAAGTTTATAGTGATACAGGCTTTCCTTAAGAAATAAGAATAATCTCAAACAACCTAGCCCACCACCTCAAAGAATTAGAAACGAAGAAATAAAACCTAATGTCAGAACAAAGAAGTAGATAATAGAGATCATAGGGGAAATAAATAAAATAGAGATTAGAAAGAAAATGTAAACAAAAGTGACAAACTTCTGGCTAAGCTGACCAAGAAGAAAAGAAAGATGACCCAAACTAACAAAACAAGAAATGAAAGAGGAGAAATCTCAACAGACACTGTAGAAAAACAAACAAAAAGGCTGTAAGATAATACTATCAACAATCAGACGCCGACAAATTCAACAACCTAGAAGAAATGTACAACTTTCCGGAAACATACAGCCCACCAAAACTGAACCAGGGAAAAAACAGATAACTTGAACAGACCAATCACTAGAAATTGAATAGAATCTATAACAACAAGTACAAATGAAAGTCCAGGATGAGATGTCTTCACAGATGATTTCTACCAAACATACAAGGAAGAACTTATACAAATCATTCTCAAACTCCTTCAAAAGACTGAAGAGGGAAAAACACTCCCAAAGTTTATCTATGAACAACCATCACCCTAATGCCAAACCCAGAAAAAGGTACTACCAAAGCATAGAGTTACAGGCCAATTATTGTTGTCCAGTTGCTCAGTCATGTCTGACTCTTTGTGACCCCACGGACTGCAGCACGCCAGGTTTCCCTGTCCTACACCATCTCCCACATTTTGCTAAAACTCATGTCCAATGAATTATGATGCCATCCAACCATCTTGTCCTCTGTCATCCCCTTCTCCTCCTGCCTTCAGTCTTTCCCAGCATCAGGGTTGTCTTTGATGAATAGAGATGCAAAAATCATCAACCAAATATTAGCAAACCAAATCCAACATAATGAGGTACCACCTCACACTACTCAGAATGGCCATCATTAAAAGTCTACAAATAGATAAAGACTTAAATGTAAGGCCAGAAACTATAAAGCTCTTAGAAGAAAACATAGGCACTATACTCTAAAATAAATTGCACCAAGATTCTCTTTGACCCACCTCCTAGAATCATGGAAATAAGAACAAAAATAAATAAATAGGACCTAACTAAATGCTTTAGCAATAGCAAAGGAAACTAAACAAATTGAAAAGACAACACCCAGAATGGAAGAAAATAAATGCAAGTAATTGCAAATGAAGCAACTGACACAAAATACACAAGCAACGCATACAGCTCAATATCAGGAAAACAAACCACTCGATCAAAAAAATGGGCAGAAGACCTAAACAGACATTTCTCCAAAGACACAGAGATCACCAATAAGCACATTAAAAGATGCTCAACATTGCTCATTATTAGAGTAATGCATACCAAAACTACAATGAGGTATCCATCAACGCACATGAATCAGAATGGCCATCATCAAAAAATCTACAAACAATAAATGCTAGAGAGCATGTGGAGGAAAGGGAACCCTCCTACACTGTTGGTGGGAATATAAATTGATACTGCCTCTATGGAGAACAGTATGGGGATCCCTTAAAAAAAAAAAAAAAGGATAAAACTACCATATTACCCAGCAATCCCACTACTCAGCATATATCCTGAGAAAAGCACAATTCAAAAAGACACATGTACCCTGATGTTCATCATGAGAAACGCTGGGCTGGAGGAAGCACAAGCTGGAATCAAGATTGCTGGGAGAAATATCAATAACCTCAGATATGCAGATGACACCACCCTTATGGCAGAAAGTGAAGAGGAACTAAAAAGCCTCTTGATGAAAGTGAAAGAGGAGAGTGGAAAAGTTGGCTTAAAGCTCAACATTCAGAAAACTAGGATCATAGCATCCGGTCCCATCACTTCATGGCAAATAGATGGGGAAAGAGTAGCTGACTTTATTTTTCTGGGCTCCAAAATCACTGCAGATGGTGACGGCAGCCATGAAATTAAAAAATGCTTACTCCTTGGAAGGAAATTTATGACCAACCTAGACAGCATATTAAAAAGCAGAGACATTACTTTGTCAACAAAGGTCCATCTAGTCAAGGCTATGGTTTTTCCAGTAGTCATGTATGGATGTGAGAGTTGGACTATATAGAAAGCTGAGCACCGAAGAATTGATGCTTTTGAACTGTGGTGTTGGAGAAGATTCTTGAGAGTCCCTTGGACTGCAAGGAGATCCAACCAGTCCATCCTAAAGGAGATCAGTCCTGGGTGTTCATTGGAAGAACTGATGTTGAAGCTGAAACTCAAATACTTTGGCCACCTAATGTGAAAAGCTGACTCATTGGAAAAGACCCTGATGCTGGGAAAGATTGAGGGCAGGAGGAAAAGAGAACGACAGAGAATGAGATGGTTAGATGGCATCACTGACTCGATGGACATGGGTATGGGTGGACTCCAGGAGTTGGTGATGGACAGGGAGGCCTGGTGTGCTGTGGTTCATGGGGTCACAAAGAGTCAGACACGACTGAGTAACTGAACTGAACTGAACCCTGGTGTTCATTGCAGCACTATTTACAATAGTCAGGACATGGAAGCAATGTAGATGTCCACTGATAGATGAATGGATGAGAAAGATGTGGTACATAAATACAATGGAATATTACTCAGCCATGGAAAGGAGTGAATTTGAATCACTTCTAGTGAGGTGGATGAACCTAGAGCCTGTTATATAGAGTGAAGTAAGTCAAAAGAGAAAAACTAATATTGTATATTAATGTATGTATAGAATCTAGAAAAATTTCACTAATGAACCAATTTGCAAGGAGGATATGGAGGTACAGATGTAGAAAATGGACTTTTGGACACAGTAGGGAAAGGAGAGGGTAGGAAAAATTGAAAAAGTAACATTAGCATATATATATTATCATATGTAAAGTAGATAGCTAGTAGGGAGCTGCTATATAACACAGGGAATCCAGCTTAGTTCTCTGTGATGACTTAGAAGGGTAGGATGGGAGAGAGGAGGGAGGCTCAAAAAAGATGGGATATATGCATATATAATTGCTACTGATTCACTTTGTTGTACGGCAGAAACCAACACAACATTTTAAAGCAATTATCCTCCAATTAAAAAATAAAATAAAAGTCTAAAAATAACAAGTGTTGTAGAGGGTGTGGAGGAAAGGGAAGGCCTACTCTGCTGGTGAGAATGTAAGTTGGTACAACCACTATGGAAGACAGTATGGAGGTTCTTCAAATTACTAAAAGTAGAGTTGCTGTATGATCTAGCAATCCCACTCCTTGGCCTATACTCAGACAAACCTATGATTTGAAAACATACATTCACTCCTATGTTTATAGAAGCACTCTTTACAATAGCAAAAACATGGAAACAATCTAAATGTCCATCAACAAATGAATGGATAAAGAAGATGTTGTGTGTATACATATATATATATGTATACACACACACACATATACAATGAAATATTACTAAGCCATAGGAAAGAAATAATGGCATTTGCAGCAACATGGACAGATCTAGAGATTTATCATACTAAACAAAGTAAGTCAGAAAGGGAAAGACAAATACTGCATGATATCACTTATATGTGGAATCTAAAATATGACACAAATGAACATATATACAAAACAGAAACAGACCCATAGACACAGAGAACAGACTTACTGTTGCCAAGGGGGACAGGGGGTGAGGGAGGCACGGATTGAGAGTTTTGGATTAGCAGATGCAAACAAGTATATAGAAGATAAACAACAAGGTCCTACTGAAAAGCACAGAGAACTATATGCAATATTCTACAGTAAATCATAATGAAAAATAATAAGAAATATATATATGTATATATAACTGAATTACTTTGCTATAGAGCAAAAATGAACACAACATTGCAATTCTACTATACTTCTGTGTGTGTGTATATATATATATATATATATATATACTTTTTTTTTTTAAGCAAGACATCCTTATCCAACAGATTAGAAAACCTTTTCTAACAAACATTGCAGTTTCTTTGCTCACAAATCCAGATGTAGTGATGTCAAGGATACCAGACTGTGTCACCTGCCTTTCTTTTCCTTGCCCCAAGACTCCCCACCTGGTAAAGGGAGTAAATAGATTATAGGCTTTAACTTCTTTAGATGCAGTTTCACATACTGAGACAATAAGTTAATGACACTGACTGATATGGAAGCTCTCTGTAACCTTTTTCCCAGTGGAACAGCTATTTATAAAATAACCAATTTTGGACTCAATATGATTTTTTTTTCAGTGACATTTAGGTTGTATAAAATGAACACTACCCATATAATCATCTTTCTCTCTAATGCTTGACTTATCCCTTATACTTTGTTTCTTCCTTCACATTATTAAATACAAAAATTATTTTGCTGGCTGCATACTTGAAGGTCTTGTGTTCTACTTTAAAAGGCCATTTACTAACAATTAATAAATTATTTTCATTTATGCAATAAATATTTCCTGGGCACCTATTTACAGAAAGAAATGTGCTACATGCTGGAAATACAATGGTTAATGTAACCAATATAGTCTTAGCCCCTCATGGACCTTATAAAGAGTGATCAAAACCTAAATAATCACAAAATTATTAATCGTACATTTTGATTAGGTCTACAAGGAAGTATATGGTGTAATATTAGAGCCTAATGGTAAGGTCCTCTTAGGAAGGGACCAGGATATTTTCCTTTGGGGAAGGGGGGGGAAGTCCTTAAAGCCAAGATATGTAGGATGAAAAGAGAATGTTTGTTTTAATTGCTAAGTAGTGTCTGACTATTTTGCAATCCCATGGACTGTAGCCCACTGGGCTCCTCTGTCCATGGCATTTCCCAGGTAAGAATACTGGAGTGGATTGTCATTTCCTTTTCCAGGGGATCTTTCCAGCTGAGGGATTGAACCTGCCTCTCCTGTGTTGGCAGGAGGATTCTTTACCACTGAGACACCAAGGAAGCCCAGAAAAGAGGTAGTCATGAAAAAAGCAATCCATGTCTTAAAAAGTGGAAAAAATAGTGATTTGTTATCTTAGGCACTTTTCTTACTTCATCAACATAATGACTCTGCAAGCCAGGTATAATTACTCCATTTTGCAGGTGAATAACCAGTTTAGATAACTGGCCAATGTCAATTGGTTAGTTGTCCAAAGTTGAGTTCAAGCCCACACTTATATTTTGGATTCAGAACTCTCCATTTCCACAGGGATTCTTTCTGCAGGCCATGTCAGCAGGGTCTCTGAACTCAGTGGTCTTTAAAGTTCCCTCCTTCTCAGTGTCCACTGATTGAAGCATGCAGCTTTTTCATGCTTATTTAAAAATAACTTTAAAAATTGGAACTTTAAAATTGTATAGCCTGTATGAATTTTTGGTTGAAGTTTCTATTCAATTTTAGTTCACTTTACTGCCTTTAAAAGTTCCTGCAACAACAGAATGGAGAAAATACAAATGAAGCTAAGGATAAAGAATTAATCTTCAAAATACAGAGGCAGCTCATGCAGTTCTACATTAAAAAAAAAATACAGACAAGAAGTAGGCAGAAGATCTAAACAGACATTTCTCAAAAAAAAAAAAAAAACATAAAGATGTCCAAACAAGCACATGAAAAGATGTTCAACATCATTAATTATTAGGGAAATGTAAAAAAAATATAAGGAGGTATTACCTCACACCAGTCAGAATGACCATCATTAAAATGTCTACAAACAATAAATGCTGGAGAGGGTATGGAGAACAGGAAACCCTCCTACACTGTTGGCAGCAATGTAAACTGGTGCAATCACTATGGAAAACAGTATGGAGATTTCTTAAAAAACTAAAATAAAACTACCATATGATACAGCAATCCCATTCCTGGGAATATATCTGGAGAAAATGATACTCTGAAAAAATACATGCATTCCAATCTTCATTGCAGCACTATTTACAACAGCCAAGACATAGAAGTAACCTAAATGCCCATCAACAGAGAAATGGATAAAAATGTAGGACTTATATACAATGGAATATTACTCAGTCATTATTAAGAATGCAATAATGCCATTTGAAGTAACATGGATGGACCTAGAGGTTTTCATACTAAGTGAAGTAAGTCAGACAGAGAAAGACAAATTTCATATGATATCACTTGTATGTGGAATCCCTTTTTTTAAAATGACACAAAATGAACTTATTTACAAAACAGAATCAGACTTATAGATATCAAACAAACAAACAAACTTAACGGTTACCAAATGGGAAACTTGGGAGAGGGAGGAATAAATCAGGGGTGGATATATACTCACTACTATATATATGACAGATAACTAACAAGGACCTACTGTAGAGCATAGAGAACCTGATTCAATATTCAGTGATATCCTAAATGAGAAAACCTGAAAAAGAATGAATATATGGTATGTATAACTGAATCACTTTGCTGTACACCTGAAACTAACACAATATTGTAAATCTACCATACCAATAATTTTTTTTAAGTAACTTCATTAGAATTAATATTTTGAGAATTTTTATGAAAAGTTCCAGACTCATGACCTGTGTTAGCAGCAACACAGAGGTAGTGAAATGAGCCGTTTGGAGTATTTTATTGCACAAAACATATCTTATTAGTGTATATATATATATATATATATATATATCATGAACCTCACACAGTTCCAGACAGAGAAAATGTTTCTACAATACAGAAATATTTGGAAAGAAATTTTTAGAGGAAACTATTCAGAACAATGTATTTTGCTAGATTAATATTTTATTTAAACCTCACACTAATTTACTTATTCATTAAATAACCATTTTTAATGATCTAATATATGAATCCACTCTACTTCATACAGACTTCATTATAAGAACATTAGTATATGTTTGTTTAAAAGGAAACATTGAAATAAATAATACAAAAATCTCTGCTCACTTCCTAGCACTTAGAATAAAACACTTCATATTGACTCCTGGTAGCAGAGGATAGGCCTTCACCAATTATTACCTATTTTTCCTCAGATGATTTGCATTTATACTCAGCCTTTGCCTCCTTATCTGTAATTTAGAATTTAATAGTTATTTGTTGGATAAACGGTTTTCATTTTGGAAACTGTCATTGTACTGTCCCAGTTGCCCTATACCCTAGGGTTATTACCTATTATATGTGAATGTTTCATGAGGATAAAGCTAAACAGGATTCTGAAATGAAGCAGGACCCTATGGTCCTTCCCTGGCATGTCCTCTGCCTGCCCTTTATCTGTAGAAAACAACAAAGAATAAATTTAATCAGAGAAGTGAGAAAATGCAGAAGCAAAATAACACTGTCAAACAGGACAAAATAATAATAATAATCATTAAGCAAAGCCAAGGACCCTCAGTTCCTCCTCAAGGGCTGTAGATAATATTCTGAGCCATATTCTGGAGAAACAGTGACAGACTTTATTTTTTGGGCTCCAAAATCGCTGCGGATGGTGACTGCAGCCATGAAATTAAAAGACGCTTACTCCTTGGAAGAAAAGCTATGGCCAAGCTAAACAGCATGTTAAAAAGCCGAGACATTACTTTGCCAACAAAGATCCATCTAGTCAAAGCTATGGTTTTTCCAGTAGTCATGTATGGATGTGCGAGCTGGACATGAAAAAAGGCTCAGTGCCGAAGATTTGATGCCTTCAAACTGTGGTGTTGGATAAGACTCTTAAGAGTCCCTTGGACAGCAAGGAGATAAAACTAGTCAATCCTAAGGGAATTCAATCTTGAATATTCATTGGAAGGACGATGCTGAAGCTCCAGTACTGTGGCCACCTGATGCTAAGAGCCAACTCATTGGAAAAGACCCTGATACTGGGAAAGATTGAAGGCAGGAGAAGAAAGGGATGACAGAGAATGAGTTGGTTGGATGGCATCACTGAATCAATGGACATGAATTTGAGCAAACTCCGAGATGGTGAAGGACAGGGAAGCCTGGCATGCTGCAGCCCATGGGGTCACAGAGTGGGACATGACCGAGCACCTGAAGAACAAGTCTGTGAGCTGTCTTGTAGAGATGGAAACCCCCACCAGGTGTAAGAAGTTAACTACATGATGACCAGACCATAGCCATGATATAAGTTGCCACAGTTCCGAGAACTGGCCTCAAAAAAAATGAGAACAAAACAACCCTGGAACTGAAGACTAACTGTAATTAAAACAATTAAGATGACACTGATCAGACCACCGAGTGACCGATTTTCAAGATGACTGTCAGAGCTGACTCCACTGTTCTGCACATAGCCCCCTCTCCTGTGCCCATACACCTCTGAAAATCCCCTGTGAAAGCTCTTGCCCACTGGTTGTCAGTAGGGGGAATCGGCTTTTGGCTATAGTGCACCGTTCCCTTTGGCTGCCGGTCTCTGAAATAAAGCAAGCTTTCCTTTCCACCAACTAGCTTGCCTATTGACTTTCAAGCAATGAACACTCAGACCTTACTTTTTTAAAAATTTTTATTTAAATTGGAGGCTAATTACTTTACAATATTGTGGTATTTTTTTGCCATACATTCACATGAATCAGCCATGGGTGTACACGTGTTTCCCATCCTGAACCTTCTTCCCACCTCCCTCCCCATCCCATCCCTCAGAGTCATCCCAGTGCACCAGACCTGAGCACCCTGTTTCATGCATCGAACCTGGACTGGCAATCTATTTCACATATGATAATATGCATGTTTCAATGATATTCTCTCTAATCTTCCCACCCTTGCCTTCTCCCACAGAGTGCAAAAGTCTGTTCATTACATCTGTGTCTCTTTCACTGTCTCACATATAGTGTCATCGTTACCATCTTTCTAAATTCCATATATATGCATTAACATACTGTATTGTTTTGTTTTTTTTTACTTACTTCACTCTGTATAATAGCCTCCAGTTTCATCCACCTCATTAGAACAGATTCAAATGCATTATTTTTAATAGCTGAGTAATATTCCATTGTGTATATGTACCACAGCTTTCTTATCCATTTGTCTGCCAATGGACATATAGGTTGCTTCCATATCCTGGCTATTGTAAACAGTGTTTTGATGAACATTGGGGTACATGTGTCTCTTTCAATTCTGGTTTCCTTGGTGTGTATGCCCAGCAGTGGGATTGCTGGGTCGTATGGCAGTTCTATTTCCAGTTTTTTTAAGGAATCTCCACACTGTTCTCCATAGTGGCTTTACTAGTTTCCATTCCCACCAACAGTATAAGAGGGTTCCTTTTTCTCTGCACCCTCTTCAGCATTTATTGCTTGTAGAATTTGGATAGCAGCCATTCTGACCACTGTGAGATGGTACCTCATTGTGGTTTTGATTTGCACTTCTCTGATAATGAGTGACGTTGAGCATCTTTTCATGTGTTTGTTAGCCATCTGTATGTCTTCTTTGGAGAAATGTCTGTGTAGTTCTTTGGCCCATTTTTTAAAGGGAGAAGAATCAGCAAAATTAGAAATGAAAATGGAGAAATCACAACAGACAACACAGAAATACAAAGGATCATAAGAGACTACTATCAGCAATTATATGCCAATAAAATGGACAACTTGGAAGAAATGGACAAATTCTTTAAAAAGTATAACTTTCCAAAACTGAACAAGGAAGAAACAGAAAATCTTAATAGACCCATCACAAGCACAGAAATTGAAAGTGTAATCAGAAATCATCCAACAAAAGCCCAGGACCAGATGGCTTCACAGCTGAATTCTACACAAAATTTAGAGAAGAGCCAACACCTATCCTACTCAAACTCTTCCAGAAAATTTCAGAGAAAGGTAAACTTCCAAACTCATTCCATGAGGCCACCATCATCCTAATACCAAAACCAGACAAAGATGCCATAAAAATACAAACAAACCACTAAAGGCCAATATCACTGATGAAAAGAGATGCAAAAATCCTCAACAAAATTCTAGCAAACAGAATCCAACCACATATTAAAAAGATCATACATCATGACCAAGAGTGCTTTATCCAAGAGATGCAAGGATTCTTCAATATTTGCAAATTAATCAATGTGATACACCACATTAACAAATTTAAAGATAAAAACCATATGATTATCTCAATAGATTCAGAGAAAGCCTTTGACAGAATTCAACATCCATTTATGATAAAAAAAAAAAAAAAAAACCCTCCAGAAAGCAGGAATAGAAGGAACATTGAGTTCAGATCAGTTCAGTTCAGTAGCTCAGTCATGTCTGACTCTTTGTTACCCCATGAACTGCAGCACGCCAGGCCTCCCTGTCCATCACCAACTCCCGGAGTTCACTCAGACTCACGTCCATCAAGTCAGTGATGCCATCCAGCCATCCCATCCTCTGTTGTCCCCTTCTCCTCTTGCCCTCAATCCCTCCAAGCATCAGAGTCTTTTCCAATGAGTCAATTCTTCACATCAGGTGGCCAAAGTACTGGAGTTTCAGCTTCAGCATCATTCCTTCCAAAGAAATCCCAGGGCTGATCTCCTTCAGAATGGACTGGTTGGATCTCCTTGCAGTCCAAGGGACTCTCAAGAGTCTTCTCCAACACCACAGTTCAAAAGCATCAGTTCTTTGGCTCTCAGCTTTCTTCACAGTCCAACTCTCACATCCATACATGACCACTGGAAAAACCATAGCCTTGATTAGACGGACTTTTGTTGGCAAAGTAATGTCTCTGCTTTTTAATATGCTATCTAGGTTGCTCATAACTTTTCTTCTAAGGAGTAAGCATCTTTTAATTTCATGGCTGCAGTCACCATCTGCTGTGATTTTGGAGCCCCCCAAAATAAAGTCTGACACTGTTTCCACTGTTTCCCCGTCTATTTCCCTTGAAGTGATGGGACCAGATGCCATGATCTTCGTTTTCTGAATGTTGAGTTTTAAGCCAACTTTTTCACTCTCCACTTTCACTTTCATCAAGAGGCTTTTTAGTTCCTCTTCACTTTCTGCCATAAGAGTGGTGTCATCTGCATATCTGAGGTGATTGATATTTCTCCTGACAATCTTGATGCCAGCTTGTGCTTCTTCCAGTCCAGCATTTCTCATGATGTACTCTGCATATAAGTTAAATAAACAGGGTGACAATATACAGCCTTGACGTACTCCTTTTCCTATTTGGAACCAGTCTGTTGTTCCATGTCCAGTTCTAACTTTTGCTTCCTGACCTGCATACAAATTTCTCAAGAGGCAGGTGAGGTGGTCTGGTATTCCCATCTCTTTCAGAATTTTCCACAGTTTATTGTGATCCACACAGTCAAAGGCTTTGGCATAGTCAATAAAGCAGAAATCGATGTTTTTCTGGAACTCTCTTGCTTTTCCCATGATCCAGCGGATGTTGGCAATTTGATCTCTGGTTCCTCTGCCTTTTCTAAAACCAGTTTGAACATCAGGAAGTTCATAGTTCATGTACTGCTGAAGCCTGGCTTGGAGAATTTTGAGCATTACTTTACTAGCATGTGAGATGAGCACTATTGTGCGGTAGTGTGAGCAATCTTTGGCATTGCCTTTCTTTGGGATTGGAATGAAAACTGACCTTTTCCAGTCCTGTGGCCACTGCTGAGTTTTCCAAATTTGCTGGCATATTGAGTGCAGCACTTTAACAGCATCATCTTTCAGGATTTGAAATAGCTCAACTGGAATTCCATAACCTCCACTAGCTTTGTTCGTAGCGATGCTTTCTAAGGCCCACTTGACTTCACGTTCCAGGATGTCTGGCTCTAGGTCAGTGATCATACCATCGTGATTATCTGGGTTATAAAGATCTTTTTTGTACAGTTCTTCTGTGTATTCTTGCCACCTCCTCTTAATATCTTCTGCTTCTGTTAGGTCCATACCATTTCTGTCCTAAATCGAGCCCATCTTTGCAGAAAATGTTCCCTTGGTATCTCTAATTTTCTTGAAGAGATCTCTGGGCTTTCCCATTCTGTTGTTTTCCTCTATTTCTTTGCATTGATCACTGAAGAAGGCTTTCTTATCTCTTCTTGCTATTCTTTGGAACTCTGCATTCAGATGCTTATATCTTTCCTTTTCTCCTTTGCTTTCCGCTTCTCTTCTTTTCACAGCTATTTGTAAGGCCTCCCCAGATAGCCATTTTGGTTTTTTGCATTTCTTTCAATAGGGATGGTCTTGATCCCTGTCTCCTGTACAATGTCACTAATCTCAGTTCGTAGTTGATCAGGCACTCTATGTATCAGATCTAGGCCCTTAAATCTATTTCTCACTTCCACTGTATAATCATAAGGGATTTGATTTAGGTCATACCTCAATGGTCTAGTGGTTTTCCCTACTTTATTCAATTTAAGTCTGAATTTGGTAATAAGGAGTTCATGATATGAGCCACAGTCAGCTCCTAGTCTTGTTTTTGTTGACTGTATAGAGCTTCTCCATCTTTGGCTGCAAAGAATATAATCAATCTGATTTCGGTGTTGACCGTCTGGTGATGTCCATGTGTAGAGTCTTCTCTTGTGTTGTTGGAAGAGGGTGTTTGCTATGACCAGTGCATTTTCTTGGCAAAACTCTATTAGAAAGAACATACCTCAACATAATAAAAGCCATATATGATAAATGCACAACAAACATTATCCTCAATGGTGAAAAATTGAAAGCATTTCCCCTAAAGTCAGGAACAAGACAAGGGTGCCCACTCTCACCACTACTTTCAACGTAGTTTTGGAAGTTTTAGCCACAGCAATCAGAGAAGAAAATGAAATAAAAGGAATCCAGATTGGAAAAGAAGAAGTAAAACTCTGTTTGCAGATGACATGATCCTCTACATAGAAAACCCTAAAGACTCCACCAGAAAATTACTAGAGGTAATCAATGAATATAGTAAATTTGCAGGATATAAAATCAACACACAAATATCCCTTGCATTCCTATACACTAACAATGAGAAAACAGAAAGAGAAATTAAGGACACCATTCAATTCACCATTACAATGAAAAGAATAAAATACTTAGGAATAAACCTACCTAAAGAAACAAAAGACCTATATACAGAAAACTATAAAACACTGATGAAAGAAAGACACAAATAAATGGAGAAATAGACCATGTTCATGGATCAGAAGAATCAATATAGTGAAAATGAGTATACTACCCAAAGAAATCTATAGATTCAATGCAATCCCTATCAAGCTACCAATGGTATTTTTCAGAGAAGAAGAACAAATAATTTCATAGTTTGTACAAAAATGCAAAAAACTTTGGATAGCCAAAGCATCTTGAGAAAGAAGAATGGAACTGGAGGAATCAACATGCCTGACTTCAGGCTCTACTACAAAGCCACAGTCATCAAGACAGTATGGTATTGACACAAAGACAGAAATATAGATCAATGGGACAAAATAGAAAGCCCAGAAATAAATCTACACATCTATGGACACCTTATCTTTGACAAAGGAGGCAAGAATATACAATGGAGAAAAGACAATCTCTTTAACAAGTGGTGCTGGGAAAACTGGTCAACCACTTGTAAAAGAATGAAACTAGAATGCTTTCTAACACCATATACAAAAATAAACTCAAAATGGATTAAAGATCTAAATGTAAGACCAGAAACTATAAAACTATAAAACTCCTAGAGGAAAACATAGGCAAAACACTCTCTGACATAAATCATAGCAGGATCCTCTATGACCCACCTCCTAGAGTAATGGAAATTAAAGCAAAAATAAACAAATGGGACCTAATTAAACTTAAAAGCTTTTGCACAACGAAGGAAACTATAAGCAAGGTGAAAAGACAGCCTTTAGAATGGGACAAAATAATACCAAATGAAGCAACTGACAAAGAATTAATCTCAAAAATATATAAGCAACTCCTTCAGCTCAATTCCAGAAAAATAAGTAACAGAGTCCTTACTTTTGATAACAATTGGGTTTCTCTTATTATCAATGTTTTATTACCATGAGGATCTCATTTAACTTTTTTTTAATCTCTAAATTGTCATGATGATATAGGTAAATATTTTTAATACTTACTTTGTGCTTAGAGCATAATGTGCAGCATTTCCTTGAGCCTTACCACTAACCTGAGTTGTGATTACTTCACAGGTGAGAAAACAGAAATTAAAGAATTGAAGTTTGGCAGTGTGACTCACGTTCATCTGCTTTCACCACTATTTATACTACCTCAGCATCATACTGAGCTCTCATGCTACTGCTATTAGACTGGCCTTTCCACTGTGGTATTTTAATAAAGAGTGCTTATGGGATAACTTTTGAAACTACTATATGTGTGTGCATATTGCTGTGGAGGGTATGTGCATATTAATTCTAGAGCCTTGGAAATTGTCTGCAGATCCTGAAGCTCTAGTTTGCATATCTTCCTCAGAAGTTTTGGCATGTGACTACATGTGTGTCATTTACCCTGCTTTCATAAAATCATAAATCTTTCAAGATGTACTGTACCTCACTTGCCAAAGAAAGATAGTTTAATCTCTACATGACCATGGAGTCTCTAATGTGGGCCACTGGGCATATATATATATGCTAGAGTCCCTTGGACTGCAAGGAGATCAAACCAGTCAATCCTAAAGGAAATAAACCCTAAATATTCATTGGAAGGACTGATGTTGAAACTGAAACTCCAAAATTTTGGCCACCTGATGCGAAGTATTGACTCACTGGAAAAGACCCTGATCCTGGGAAAGACTGAAGGCAGGAGGAGAAGGGAATGAGAAGAGGACAAGATGGTTGGATAACATCACTGACTCAATGGACGTGAGTTTTAGCAAGCTCCAGGAGATGGTGAAGGACTGAAAAGCCTGTTGCACTGTAGTCCATGGGGTTGCAAAGAGTTGGGCATGACTGAGCAACTGAACAACAACAACAATATATTCTACCTTGCATCTCTAAACAGTCCCACTCCCTCTCCCACTATACATGGCCATTCTTACTTTGAAGATGACTAGAACATTTACTATCATTTCTCATGCTTATAAGGTAGGGGAAAAGTTAATGTTAAGAGAAGAGCTAACAAATGACCTAGAAGCACTTTGCTGTCACATGTTGCCAGGACTGTGTGACACTATGATTGTAAGCCAGAGAGTGAGAGTTAAGCAGTTCTTATTACACATATCATGATTCTGTACACTTCAATCAAGGCCCTTATCACCTTTTTCTCTCTAGACTAAATCATTCTAATTGTTTTGTTCTCATATCATGGGTAAGTTTTGCCTCATTCCTGACAATGGCTGTCCTCCTTCCATCATGTTAATAAGGTGACTCACTTAAAGAAGAGGGGAATCTGGATCAGGAACTGGGCCTAAATTAATGGAATTTTCTTGTTTTTCATTCCTGAAAGAGTTTGCTCTTCTCCCATGTTAAAGTCTAGGTTTGGAATGGAACAAATGGGGTTCAGACATATGAAGCATCATCATTCAAGAATCATCTGCCCATGGCCAAGGTTTTAGTTGACCCCACTTCTGGGTGACACAGAGTTCATAATAGCTTCCATTTAGCCTCTAGGGTAAGAGAAATATCATGGAAATAAGGGATCTGCAAATAATCTTCAACCTAGAATCTTGGTTCTGAATTCTAAGCATATGTCATGTAATCCTAACCTCAAAATTTTAGGCAGACATAACTAGCTGAGCTGGTAAAGAATCCACCTGCATTCTCCCCAGGAGACCCTGGGGCAGGAAGATCCCCTGGAGAAGGGATAGGTTACCCATTCCACTACTATTGGGCTTTCCTGGTGGCTCAGATGGTAAAGGATCTACCTGCAATGTGGGAGACCTGGGTTTAATCCATGGGTTGGGAAGATCCCCTGGAGAAGTGAACAGCCACCTACTTCAGTAGAATTGCCTGGAGAATTTCATGGACAGAGGAGCCTGGCAGGCTACAGTCCATGGGGTTGTAAAGAGTGGGACACAACTGAGTGACTTTCACTTCACAATTCCATTTTAATGGAGCATCTGACATGACTTAATTATGAAAAGTCCTTTTGATCCACATGGTCTGTTTACTAAATCACTTTATTTTTTGTTGTTTTTTTGTCTTGTTTTGTTTTTAGACATTCTTCGTGTTTTACCATTGTTGTTGCTATTCAGTTCCTCAATCATTTACCATTAAATTACTTCAGTGCATTTAACATTAAAAACAGCTTAATTCAGAGCTCTGCTGAAATTTAATATTTTGATCAGATTTTTCAAAACAAATCTGTTGCCAGTTTTCAAAGAAAAATTTTATAAAACTTTGTATTATCTTTTGAGCATGGAAACAAAAGTTTGAAGACAATAAACCATTATAGTCCATTCCATAATAAATTCATGGTAGAGTGAAGCAAGGAAGCAGTGTAAAGGTTTGTATCAGATCAGATCAGTCGCTCAGTCGTGTCTGACTCTTTGCAACCCCATGAATTGAGTAGGAATTAATTCAGTGTCATATTACAGCAGCTATTCCCACAGGCCACTAAATACTATCTGTCCACATATGAAACACTAGATGTTATTAAATACTATTCATCTGTATATTAATACTGTTACATATCTATATTCTATATGTAATAGATTCTATTATTTCCATGACCCATGTATAATTAAAACACACCACAGACCAGTCCAAAGGAATTTATTTCAAAGAGGAAGTGACTCCAGAAGGCAATGAGCTCCTTGAAAGTATTCAAACAGAAAAGAGAGAGGCACTGTGCGAAACCAAAATAGTACTTCAGATCAGATTTTTTTTTTTTTAAGACCAGTATTGAAAGACCATCCAAACAGGTTTTTGCTCTGTCCCTGAGAAATCTCCACCTTCTGAATAATGGAAATTGGTAGGATATAAAGATAGAGCATATCTCTTTTCCCCAACAGCCATTTGCTCACATTCTAAGGAGAATAAACTCAAGAGGTACTTGCTTCCTCTTTTGTAGAGCTATGTTGCTTCCATTCTAAAAGGAATAGAGTCTGCAGATGACCCCTCCCCCCCTTTTTTAAATCTTCCTTGATAGGCCTGCTTACATTCTAAGGTAGAGATCTTCTTTCCTCCCCAGGACAGGATTTGTTTATCTCCAGCTTAAAAGATAAGATTTCTCTCTTTATCTCAGGCAGGGAGAATGGCAGGTATAACAGCAACTCAGTATACATTCTGAGTTTTTAAACTTTGGAATTCTCCTGTGGCACAAATCCCTTTGCATGGTCAGGTGACCTACTGTTCTCATTGCATCATCTCAGGGAATTTTCTCATTCTCACTGACCTTATTTTTTCTAGTTAAATATTAATTTTCTTATTGATTTATCTATTATATACCTTGCGAATATATAAGAATTTTAATTTTGATTTTATGTTGTTTTATATTTTTTGGCTGAGTGGCTAACACTTTTGGCAGAGACGTTGTATATATATATATTTTTTGGGTAGATATACTAATTTTTTTTTTCTCTGATAGTCTTTTTTTTTTTTTTTTTAAACCTGTATGCTATTTTATTTTCATTAGAAAAATATTATCTATGCAAAATTTGGTCCAGTTTTTTCCCCCTTTACCTTTACTACTCAAGCTTAAATTCTTTAACTTTACACAAGTAAAAACAGAATCATATTGGATATGAGAACTAAATATGCATTAAATTAATTAACTTAATTCACAGCATTAAATTAATAACTGTGGTAAATTCTGAAAGACATGGGAATACCAGACCGCCTGACCTGCCTCTTGAGAAATCTGTATGCAGTTCAGGAAGCAACAGTTACAACTGGACATGGAACAACAGACTGGTTCCAAATAGGAAAAGAAGTACTTCAAGGATATATATTGTCACTGGGCTTATTTAACTTGTAGGCAGAGTACATCATGAGAAACGCTGGGCTGGAGGAAGCACAAGCTGAAATCAAGATTGCCGGGAGAAATATCAATAACCTCAGATATGCAGATGACACCACCCTTATGGCAGAAAGTGAAGAGGAACTCAAAAGCCTCTTGATGAAAGTGAAAGAGGAGAGTGAAAAATTTGGCTTAAAGCTCAACATTCAGAAAACGAAGATCATGGCATCTGGTCCCATCACTTCATGGGAAATAGATGGCAAAACTGTAAACAGTGACAGACTTTATTTTTGGGGCTCCAAAATCACAGCAGATGGTGATTGCAGCCATAAAATTAAAAGACGCTTACTCCTTGGAAGGAAAGTTATGACCAACCTAGATAGCATATTAAAAAGCATTACTTTGCCAACAAAAGTTCATCTCGTCAAGGCTATGGTTTTTCCAGTAGTCATGTATGGATATGAGAGTTGGACTATAAAGAAAGCTGAGTGCCAAAGAACTGATGCTTTTGAACTGTGGTGTTGGAGAAGACTCTTAAAGAGTCCCTTGGACTGCAAGGAGATCCAACCAGTCCATCCTAAAGGACACCAGTCCTGGGTTTTCATTGGAAGGACTGATGTTGAAGCTCAATCTCCAATACTTTGGCCACCTGATGCAAAGAGCCGACTCATTTGAGAAGACCCTGATGCTGGGAAAGATTGAGGGCAGGAGGAGAAGGGGACGATAAAGTATGAGATGGTTGGATGGCATCACTGACTCAATGGACATGGGTTTGAGTCAACTCTAGCAGTTGGTGATGGACAAGGAGGCCTGGCATGCTGCAGTTCATGGGGTCGCAAAGAGTCAGACAAGACTGAGCTACTGAACTGACTGACTGACTGATTGAATTAGGTGTGCTCTTTATTATTTCTCAGGAATAGTAACTCATTTTTCCTACATGTTATTTCTCTTTACTTTTATTTTTCTGGGTTAACTATGTAAGGCATATCTGTTTTCCCACATCCAGTAATATGAGTGTTCAAGAAGTATAAATTATGAAGTCATTAACTAGATTCATCATTAGTCTTCATGTTCAATTCTCCTTATTATATGGTATTTCCATAATAACTTCAGATATCTCAGTCAACCTTATACTTTTCAACAAAGATTGTGAAAATTATTAGGTTGGTGCAAAAGTAATTGTGGTTTTTGCATTGTTGAAATTTGCCATTTGATATTGGAATACATTCTCAGTAAATGTAGCTATGCTATACATCATTCTAATGTGCATCTCTCACTTTATATTTTTTGCTAATGACATTACTTGCTGTATATTTATTTTAAACTATGGAAATGATGCTAGATACAAAGCAAATTTGAATGATTTTCTTATTTGAGTTCAAAATGGGTTGTAAAACAGTGGAGACAACTCACCACATCAACAACACATTTGGCCCAGAAGCTGCTAATGAATGTATAGTGCAGAGGAAGTTCAAGAAATTTTGCAAAGGAGACAAGAACCTTGAAGATGAGTAGTGTAGTAGCCAGCCACCAGAAGGTGACAATGACCAATTGAGAGCAATCATCGAAGCTGATCCTTTTATAACCACATGAGAAGCTGCTCAAGAATTCAACATCAAACATTCTATGGTGATTCAGTATTTGAAGCCAATTGAAGAGGTGAAAAACCTGAAAAGCAAGTACTTCATGAGCTGACTACAAATTTTTTAAAATGGTTGTTGTGAAGTGTCATCTTTTCTTATTCTACGCAACCATGAGCCATGTCTAGATTGGATTGTGACTGCAATGAAGAGTGAATTTTATATGACAACCAGTGGTGACCAGTTCAGTGGCTGGACTAAGAAGAAGCTTCAAAGCACTTCCCATAGCCAACTTACACCCCAAAAAGGTCATAGTCACTGTTTGGTGGTCTGCTGATGGTCTGATCCACTACAGCTTTCTGAATCCCAGGGAAACCATTACATCTGAGAAGTAAGCTCAGCAAATTGATGAGATGCACTGAAAACTGCAACCCCTGCAGCTGCCATTGGTCAACACCAAAGGCCTAATTCTCCATGACAACACTCAACTGCATGTCTCACAACAACCACTTCAAAAATTGAATGAATTAGGCTATGAAGTTTTGCTTCATCCACCATATTCATCTAACTTCTGGCCAACCGACTATCACTTCTTCAAGCATCTCAATAGCTTTTGTAGGGAAAACACTTCCACAACCAGCAAGATGCAGAAAATATTTTCCAAGAGTTCATCAAATCTCAAAGCATAGATTTTTATGCAACAGAAATAAACATTTCTTGTTGGCAAAAATGCACTGATTGTAATGGTTCCTATTGTGATTAATAAAGACGTGTTTGAACCTTCAGTTATAATGATTTAAAATTCAACGTCTGAAACTGCAATTACTTTTCAACCAACCTAACAGGAAACAGCTTTGTTCCTGAACAGGATTTTTTTTTTTTTTTTTTTTTTTTGCCTTTTGCATTTTCCTGCCTGTCTTTCAGTTCTAAGAAGCTGGACAGGAAAATTATGAAAGAAACTGCTGCTGCTGCTGCTAAGTCGTTTCAGTTGTGTCTGACTCTGTGCGGCCCCATAGACCGCAGCCCACCAGGCTCCCCCATCCCTGGGATTCTCCAGGCAATAACACTGGAGTGGGTTGCCATTTCCTTCTCCAGTGCATGAAAGTGAAAAGTCAAAGTGAAGTCGCTCAGTCGTGTCCAACTCTTCACGACCCCATGGACTGCAGCCCACCAGGCTCCTCCATCCATGGGATTCTCCAGGCAACAGTACTAGGAGACCTCATTGACTAGTTGACGGTTACCCCTTACTTCATCACTCCTGACTTCATCCTGAGGTTTTTTTTTTTTTTTCATCCTGAGTTTTCAAGAACCACTGAATCAAAAAGTTTTGAGAATACCACTCTGATTGTGTCCAAGGAAGAAAGAATGCAGAGTTTTCAGACTTAATGCTCCAACTGCCTTCCCCTCAAAAAAAATCTAACAAAATGCAGTTTTTCAAGTACTCATTCACTCATCCATTTGTTTGACTATGTGTTTATTTCTTCAGTTAGCGGTTGGAGGTACTTAACTGGTCTATTCTCCTCAACTCTGGTGTCCTGCAAATTGTTTTTACAGGAATGGCCTTTTCCAAGTACAAACTGGGTCATCTTTAATATCCATTATGTCCCACCATGCCCCAACTTCCTTTAATGAAAAACACCCAATGTACTGTACTTTTAACCTGAGCTGCAAGACCTGACAATCTACGCTCTCATTTTGGTACAACTAACTGTATTTATATTAGAAGTTTTATCTTATATACCTATTGGTAATCTGGAATGCAGAGAAGCTGCAGAGGACACAGGTGCAAAGTAACATTCTCTTTGGCATCAACATCCACATCTGTAAAACTGATACTTTATTCTATATCAAAGACATCCAAAGTTTCATAAGTAAATGAAATACAATTCTAAATACAGAGCACCTCAAATGCTATGTGTTTATGTATATATCTGCATGTGTGTATATAATATTTTATATGGTAATAACATAGTAAATGGAGAAGGCAATGGCACCCCACTCCAGTACTCTTGCCTGTCAAATCCCATGGATGGAGGAGCCTGGTAGGCTGCAGTCCATGGGGTCGCTGAGGGTCGGACACGACTGAGCGACTTCACTTTCACTTTTCACTTTCATGCATTGGAGAAGGAAATGGCAACCCACTCCAGTGTTCTTGCCTGGAGAATCCCAGGGACGGGGGAACCTGGTGGGCTGCCGTCTCTGGGGTCGCACAGAGTTGGACATGACTGAAGTGACTTAGCAGCAACATAGTAAATATATTTATTTAGTAGTTATATAATATGAAGCACATTGTTCCAAGGAGATTAACCAAGTAATGATTGACTCACAGTGAAAAGATCCCTTATATTTGTGACACAAACACTTTATATCAAAATATATTGTATATGCTATATTGAAAATAAATAGAAAAATTGTTTTTCTCTACATCCCATAGATGGCTCATGTATCATTCTTTAGCCAATCCTGTTTGATTGGTATTGCCTGATTGAAGTACTTCACTGGGAAGGATTATGATAGTAATTTATGGTGACAGAAGAGTGGCACTTAAGCATTTATTACTGCTAGCTATATCTATTCTGCAAGTTATTTGAAATTAGAAAACCCAGTCATTACAATTACATGTCTCAGAAGAGAAGGAGGACCTCTTCCTGATGGCTTAAACAAAACTCCCAAGGCTGATTCTGATTGGTTCCATTCAGATCAAATGTTCACCTCATGTGACTGAGATCCTTATCAAATCAAAGAGGAGCAATACTCCAAAAGGACATTAAATGCTGTCGGATGAAAAGTAACATATCTATGGCCCCTGACCTTCAAAATGACCTTTGGAGACAATGTGTGAGGAAATAACCTTAACCATGTGTGTTAGTGCTAAACACTGAATCCAAGGCCCCTCTCTTCCAGCCCAGAGCAGCTCACTACTTCTTATTCTTATTCTTCTAACAGGAATCTGTGGGAGTTCCTAGTTCTTACAAAGAAAACCTGTCATAACAAGATCTAAATAGTCAGAAAGATATTCATTAGAACCACTTAGCATGATTTTAGTCAAATTAAAATCAGAAATGTGAAAATTTTACTTGATTTCCCAGAATTAGGATGACTCAGATAAATGCTGTCAAAGTGATTAAGATATGTTCTTAAAGTGCTTTTGCTCCCATATATAAAAATTAATAAATGAAAGCACAATAAGAACATTTACTTTTGGGGGACCTAAGGTTATTTTGAGGAATTAAGTGTTAATTCATGTAACTATGATAAGACAGTCCACAATTCATCTCAAGATGGATGTTAAATGTTCCTCTTCCTTATAATTACACCTGTCACAGCAATAGGGGACACTTTTAGAGACATGTCCATGAATGCACAGTTCTCTGATTTGTTCAGATGGGTATAATAATGTTCACACACATTGGTCCCCTCCACAATTATAACTCCAGCTCCTTCACCCTACTAGGGCAGGAGAAGAAACAGCATGGGTTGCTGACAGTGTACCTTCTAGATTCCTGTGACTTCTGAAGGTTTCACATTTTCTCCCTTCCCTGGGGGATTTCAGATTTCATATATTTTTTCTGTGTGGCTTTGCTGCTGCTGAAGCCATCTGTTCTTTGGCTTCTTGAGTTTCACCTCTCCCCCCATTTTTTCCTCTTTTTCTCGGCTGCTCTTTGTATTCCCTCCTTCGGAAGAATTTGCATCTCTCTGGGTGTTTTGGAGAGTTTATTCCCCATGGAAAAGTATAATCATATCAGACAATCTTGGAAATACAGGGATTCTCAGTGGATAGACAATTTTATAGCATGCAGTGAAGAGCTTGGTTTGATTGTCAACTTTCTCACCAGAGGGCAAGTTCCTAATTCTACACTTCTCTTATGGGTCCTACTTCCTTCAGTTAACCTGTGCAAGATTACTGCCAAGTTTTTACTTCTCATTTGGAAACATCATGAGTTCACTTGAGCTTTCTTCTCAGATTCTCAAGGATCCTCTTGAGGAATAATAATAAAAAATATCCAAACTATTTATTTACCAGGGGCTAGTTTAATCCCTGTACATATATCAGCCCCTTTCCTCTGCCCAACAACCATATATGGTGGTTGTTATTATAAACCTCAATTTCTGATGAAGTAAGTTAGGCTAGAGAAATTATGCAACTGTCCAAAATGACAGAAGTATAAGTGGAGGAACTAACTGTCAAAACCACGTATCTATGGTAATGAAGGTAGGCTAAACTGCTCTAACAGCCTCCCAAATGTATAATGATGAGAACCTATCAGGTCATTTATTTTTTCCATATTGCCAAGGTGGCATTCTTCCTGTTGAGTGAGACACTTTCCACTTCTCAATAGTTAAGGGATCCAGGATCCTTCATCTCTCAGGATTTTTCATCATCTGTATCCAGTTAGTAGAGGGAAAGAAACGTGGTGGCACACAAGTGGAAAGTTTTCAGAGGTCAAGCACAATCACTGATCTTCATACTCCATTGTCCAGATCTCAGCAACTAAGCCACAACTAATTGCAAATAAGGATGAGAAAGTAACCCAGGGGTATAAGAAGAGACACAGCAAGCCGTCCATCACAGGGACTTCCTAAGATCCCATATTTTCCAAAATGAATTTTTTTTGAAAGTGAATTTCACCAATAAAACAAATAAAAATAAATTAATATAAAAAACCTTTCAAGGAGACAGTGACCATCCAATACAATGCATGACACACAGGCTGATCAATACTGAATGAATGAAGAAATACAACCCTCTATATCTACCTCTAAAGTCATATGGGATCACATATTATTTGCATGTTTCCTCCAATTTTGTTGTAATTTTTGATATAACTGACATTTTTAACATCTGTGATTAGATAATGTATCTATGACTGTCTTATGAAATGAAAATTCAGTAGTTTCATATGAAATAGTGGTTCCCATGGGTGACAAATTAGGCTTATTAGAACAATGTCCTACCTTCTTTCAACTTCAAATACCCCAAGGGCGAAAAATATGTTTGTGGGGTAATTTGTTTCCTCATTAAGAGATACGCTATGCTGCAAAATGTAACAACAATTTGATTTATAGTGTGAAGTGCTACATAAATTAAGCACACAACATATAACACATTTTTTCTTTGTGCAGTGGCCTTTCTCTTTAAATAGCTCTTAGTTTGCTGTAATAAAAGAATATTATGATTTCATAGGCACAGCCTAAGAAAGAAATTTAATTAACACGAGCAGTTTCAAAATTCATTTAAGTCTCACAATGAAATATTTTATGGACAGTTAAGGTAGTAAATTATTGATTGGCTAATCAAATCCTCAATTACTGAATAACTGATAAGTTGCCATCTCTCCAGTAACAGATATTCTCTGAATGCAACTGCTAACCTGAATCCCCATCAGCATCCATCACAGTCGTTACACACTTAGGATTTCTTAAATCTCTGCCATTCATTTCTATTCATAGCCTTGGTTTACAAGATTCTGTTTGCAATCACACCCACTCTAGATCAGGCTCCTTTTCCTGGATGTCTAACATGCCTGGAGAGTCAACAAGATACCATCAACAAGTGCAAAGACTCTGAGAGTAATTATCATCAGGCTGGTTGATTTTCTGTCTCAGGTCCAACCACATGTTTAGTATGACAAGATTTCTGGTGACTCAACTCAGTCAAACCTTGAGTTTGGGGACTCTCATCCGCTGGATCATGAAAAAAGCAAGAGAGTTCCAGAAAAACATCTATTTCTGCTTTATTGACTATGCCAAAGCCTTTGACTGTGTGGATCACAATAAACTGTGGAAAATTCTGAAAGAGATGGGAATACCAGACCACCTCACCTGCCTCTTGAGAAATCTGTATGCAGGTCAGGAAGCAACAGTTAGAACTGGACATGGAACAACAGACTGTTTCCAAATAGGAAAAGGAGTACGTCAAGGCTGTATATTGTCACCCTGTTTATTTAACTTATATGCAGAGTACATCATGAGAAACGCTGGACTGGAGGAAGCACAAGCTGGAATCAAGATTGCCGGGAGAAATACCAGTAACCTCAGATATGCAGATGACACCACCCTTATGGCAGAAAGTGAAGAGGAACTCAAAAGCCTCTTGATGAAAGTGAAAGTGGAGAGTGAAAAAGTTGGCTTAAAGCTCAACATCCAGAAAACGAAGATCATGGCATCTGGTCCCATCACTTCATGGGAAATAGATGGTGAAACAGTGGAAACAGTGTCAGACTTTATTTTTGGGGGGCTCCAAAATCCCGGCAGATGGTGATTGCAGCCATGAAATTAAAAGACGCTTACCCCTTGGAAGGAAAGTTATGACAAAACTAGATAGCATATTCAAAAGCAGAGACATTACTTTGCCAACAAAAGTTCGTCTAGTCAAGGCTATGGTTTTTCCTGTGGTCATGTATGGGTGTGAGAGTTGGACTGTGAAGAAGGCTGAGCACCAAAGAATTGATGCTTTTGAACTGTGGTATTGGAGAAGAGTCTTGAGAGTCCCTTGGACTGCAAGGAGATCCAACCAGTCCATTCTGAAGGAGATCAGTCCTGGGTGTTGTTTGGAAGGACTGATGCTAAAGCTGAAACTCCAGTACTTTGGCCACCTCATGCGAAGAGTTGACTCATTGGAAAAGACTCTGATGCTGGGAGGGATTGGGGGCAGGAGGAGAAGGGGACGACAGAGGATGAGATGGCAAGATGGCATCACTGACTCGATGGACGTGAGTCTGAGTGAACTCCGGGAGTTGGTGATGGACAGGGAGGCCTGGCTGTGCTGTGATTCATGGGGTCGCAGAGTCGGACACAACTGAGCGACTGAACTGACTGACTGAACTGACAGGCTGATAGACTTTTGGGAATCCCCTACCAGCTAGGTAAGTCAAGTATGTTATTAGTTTACTCCTATTATATGATTCGTCTAGTGTTACAATAATAAAATAATTATGACTGATAGTAGTGTAAAAAAACATTAAGGAAAAACCAAGCCTTGAATAAAACAAAAGAGCAACAATTCAAATCCATGTTTTAGAGAACTAATCATGATAATTCCACCTTTTTCACAGTCTTCATGTTTGTTCATCCAACTTCTACTCTTACTGATTCAACAAATATTTACCACATGACATATTGAATGACATATGCCTTTACAGAATTTTATACAGGGGATAAAGGCAAATGTATAGGCAACTTATAAAAAGGAATAAATCACTTGATAGATGATTAGAGGGAATTGGGGAGTAAAGAAAAAGGTGAATAGAACCAGATGTGTTCTATCTAGAGTCAAAGATATCTTTCTGACCAAAGTGATATTTAAAATGAGAACTGAAGATATAGAAACAGTGTAGAGAAGAATATTGTCAGAATTTACAAAACTTTACTTATATGCCTACCAAATTCATGATTTTTGAATATTCACATATAAAATATTATCAAAAATACTTATTTTGATGAATTTACTTTTAAAATTTAACATTGTTTTAAAAGACATATCATTCCCATAAGAAGAAAAATCAAAATCATCTATATAAGTAGAGTAAATTTCTGAAAATAAGTACATTGACACTAAGCATACAGTTAAATCTTAGCTAATTACTACCTCCTACAGAAACTTCTGAGCGTCAGAACTTTTCTCTCCCAGTATAAAGGGGATATTAGCAATCTCAGTGTTAAGCCAGATAAATAAGTAAATTCACTAGGTATGGAAGGACTAACCTAGACAGCATATTAAAAGCAGAGATATGACTTTGCGAACCAAAGTCCATATAGTCAAAGCTATGGTTTTTCTAGTAGTCATGTATGGATGTGAGAGCTTGACCATAAAGAAAGCTGAGCACCAAGAATTGATGCTTTAGAACTGTGGTGTTGGAGAAGACTCTTGAGAGTCCCTTAGACTGCAAGAAGATCAAACCAGTCAATCCTACAGGAAATCAGTCCTGAATATTCATTGGAAGGACTGATGCTGAAGGTGAAGCTCCAATATTTTGGCCACCTGATGTGAAGAACTGACTCATTGAAAAAGCCCCTGATGCTGGGAATTATAGAAGGCAGGAGGAGAAGGGGATGACAGAGGATGAGATGGTTGAATGATATCACCAACTCAGTGAACATTTGTTTGAGCAAGTTCTGGGAGTTGGTCATGGACAGGGAAGACAGGCATGCTGCAGTCCATGGGGTTTCAAAGAGTCAGACATGACTGAGTGACTGAATGGAACTTAAGACTTTTCAAAATGATCTAGTTAGAATATAACTTCTTATACTATCATATGACAATATTCAAAGCTCTGAGCATCAGTTAAAAATGATTTCGTAAACTACTGGTGGTACATGTCTTATATCTACAGAGATAGAGCTCTAGACAGAGAAGAGACCAGAGGTTTGGGTCCAGAAGCAGGACAGAAAAAGAAACTTTTGAAAAACTTGGAACCATAAATTAGAACTTGAACATGATTAGGCGAGAGTAAAACGCCTGAGTTGGAGATAAAAAGAGTAAAAGGTGATGTGATCATGCAGAGCTTTCTAAACTATGTTCAGAGACTTCTTGAGGATCAGTGGTGTATTAGGGCAGCACATTTCTGGTTAATAAGATGGCTTGGATTGGGATAAGGAGCCATTTTCCCAGCGATTCTCAATGTGCCCATCACCACTATTCCTGCTTTGGTCATGCCATGAGTTTTTGACTAATGGGCATACATTTTATAATTCATTTAGCATGTGATGGATGTTCAGGTTAAGACTGCAGAATTAATGTGCTGTAAGCTTGTTCCTAGGCAAAAAAGATTATAGACATCATATCAATGAAAAATGAATGGTCTCATTTAAATCTAAGTAAGGAATATTAATAGAAAGATATCCCTTTCAAGGGCCTAATTCTCAAAATGTTTTCTAAATTAATTAAGAAAGGGTATTTTTTAAAAGAATATATACAAGAAAAATAAGTCAAGATCTAAGAATAATTCACTTAATACAGAATATATATATATACATATATACACATATATATAAAAAAAACTGAAAGTGTCAGTCACTCATTTGTGTCCAATTCTTTGTGACCCTGTGGACTGTAACCCACCAGACTCCTCTGTCCATGGAATTCTCCAGGCAAGAAAACTGGAGTGGGTAGCCATTTCCTTCTCCAGAGGATCATCCTGACCCAGGGACTGAACTTGTGTCTACTGCATTGCAGGTAGATTTTTTTACCATCTGAACCACTAAGAAAACCTTATATATATTTAAATGTCTTGAGTGTACTAACACCTGCTCCTTTTTCTCTTTGAGCTAAGCACTTCTTCCTAGGAACATGGCGAAAACCTTGGAATAAAGTGAGGAAAACTCTACAGCTTTATTGTAGTTTTATAAATAGTTGTGTGCTATACAGAGATTCAGTGGTACAAAAGAGACTTAACTTTATGCCCATAAGTAGTTTTCGTGTTACGGAAGGAATAGCCTAGTTGCACAAACCCTAGTTAGTGTAAAGCAGGGCTGAGTAATAGAAACTAGCTTTTTCAGACTAAAATTTAAAATGAATGAAAGAACAAAGATCCAAAATCTATGGGATGCAGCAAAAGGAGTTCTAAGAGGGATGTTTAGAACTGTACAATCAGGAAACAAGAAAAATCACAAAGAAACAATCTAACCTTACACCTAAAGTAACTAGAGAAAGAACAAAAAAACCCAAAGTTAGTGTAAGGAAAGAAATCACAAATCAGTTCAGTTCATTTCAGTAGTTCGGTCGTGTCCAGCTCTTTGTGACAGCATGGACTGCAGCACACCAGGATTTCCCTGTACATCACCAACTCCAGAAGCCCACTTAAAAAACTCATGCCCATTGCATCAGTGATGCTATACAACCATCTTATCCACTATCATCCACTTCTCCTCTTGCCTTCAACATTTCCTAGCATCAGGGTCTTTTCAAATGAGTTGGTTCTTTGCATCAGGTGGCCAAAGTATTGGAGCTTCAGCTTCAGCATCAGTCCTTCCAATGAATATTCAGGACTGATTTCTTTTAGGATGGACTGGTCAGATCACTTTGCTATCCAAGGGACTCTCAAGAGTCTTCTGCAACACCACAGTTCAAAAGCATCAATTCTTCGCCCCTCAGCTTTCTTTATAGTCCAACTCTCACATCCATACATGACTACTGGAAAAACCAAAACTTTGACTAGACAGACCTTTGTTGGCAAAGTAATGTCTTTGCTTTTTAATAAGCTGTCTAGGTTGGTTATAACTTTTCTTCCAAGGAGCAAGTGTCTTTTAATTTCATGACTGCAGCCACCATCCACAGTGATTTTGGAGCCCCCCCACCCCCCCCCCAAAAAAAAAGTTTCTCACTGTTTCCATTGTTTCCCCATCTATTTTCCATGAAATGATGGGACAAGATGCCATGATATTAGTTTTCTGAATGTTGAATTTTAAGCCAACTTTTTCACTCTCTTCTTTCATTTTCATCAAGAGGTTCTCTAGTTCTTTTTTGCTTTCTGCCATAAGTGTGGTATCATCTGCATATCTGAGGTTGTTGATATTTTTCCCTGCAATCTTGATTCCAGCTTGTGCTTCATCTAGTCCAGCATGTCTCATAATTTACTCTACATATAAGTTAATAAGCAGGATGATAATATACAGCCTTGACATACTCTTTTCCTGATTTGTAAACAGTCAATCTGGCTGTTTTAAGAAATAAAAAAGGGGGAGATGCTGGGAGCCAGCATATTGCATATTGAGTGCATATTGCATATTGAGTGCAGCACCTTCACAGCATAATCTTTCAGAATCTGGAATAGCTCAACTGGAAGTCTATCACTGCCAGGAGCCAGCGTGAGGAACTCCTCCCGTGGCAAAGGTCATGAGGAAGGAGGCTCGGCATACGCAAAGGCGGGATCAAGCCTCAGGAGTCCCCCTGGAAATTCTCGAGCATCTACCCCCAAAACCAGAGTTTGCCTACTTTCTGCTTTGTGCTTTCACCCACACCTCTGACTTTATGGGGGGCTGTCCCCCACTACCTCTCTCTGAAAAAAGAGTTAGCTTACAGCTCCAGTTAATAATTCCTGGGTGTGACTGTGTTTCAACCTACAAACTCCTTTGGAAATCCTCTAGCCTGCCTGAATAGGTTTTTCCGGCCACATGTGATTGTTCAGAGCCTCCCAACTGTGAGAGGCAGGAGATGTTCTAAAGTGTCTAAACACAGATTCCTTTGAGTAGTTAAAAAATTGATTAGAAATTGTATTGGTGAAGGGATTTTCACTTGTTGGGCCAATGTTTGCTGCTAAGTTTCCATATCCCTTACCTGCTGTGTCCCTGGCAGTGTATTGATTAATATAATTGGTGTAAATAGTAGCTTTAATGTTTGTAACCTGGGCCCCTTGAGTTAATTCTTTTTCTTGTTATAGCCCACCACACCTTTGCTCTGTAGGAAGCAACTTTATCTAATGCTTTTGGAGGGTGGCACCTGACTAATCACCTTTAGAGAAAAATAAGTTTTCTGAAGAAAGGGTCTTAAAATGTTAACAGGCCTCCGGGCCAGAAGATGATGCAAATCACCTAAACTTTTGCATATGATAAGTTTGCAGGAAGAAAGCCTGGCTTACTGCATGACTCTACTCCTTCCCCCATGCATAACTTAAGGTATAAAAACTACTTTGGAAAATTAAGTGCGGGCCTTGTTCACCGAAACTTGGTCTCCCCATATCGTTCTTTCTCTTACCTTCTGGCTGAATTATTCAGCCTCTTTTCTTCACTGAATTTTCCTACTGAGCTATCCTTATTTCACCACTCTTTATATCCTTAATTAACGTTTAATTAAGCAGTTGTTTCCTGATCCTCGCTGACGCCGTCCCCACTTTGAATTCCCTGGATCCACCGGGGCTAGACCCCGGCAAGGTTCCATGTCCAGTTCAAACTGTTGCTTCTTAACTTACATATATATTTCTCAGGAGGCAGGTCAGGTGGTCTGGAATTCCCATCTCTTTAAGAATTTTCCACTGTTTGCTGTGACCCAAAGAGTCAAAGGATTTGGCATAGTCAATAAAGCCAAAGTAGATGTTTTTCTGGAACTCTCTTGCTTTTTTTATGATCCAACAGATGTTGGAAATTTGACCTCTGGTCCCTCTGCCTTTTATAAATCCAGCTTGAACATCTGGAAGTTCACTGTTCATGTACTGTTGAAGTCTGGCTTGGAGAATTTTGAGTATTACATTGCTAGAATGTAAGATGAGTGCAATTGTGTGGTAGTTTGAGTACTCTTTGGCATTGCCTTTCTTTGGGATTGGAATTAAAACTGACCTTTTCAAGTCCTGTAGCCACTGCTGAGTTTTCCAGATTTGTTGGCACATTGAGTTCAGCACTTTCACATCATCATCTTCTAAGGTTTGAAATAACTCAAATGAAATTCCATCACCTCCACTAGGTTTGTTCATAGTGGTGCTTCCTAAGCCCCACTTGACTTTTCATTCAGGATGTATGGCTCTAGGTCTATGATCACACCATTGTGGTTATCTGGGTCATGAATATCTTTTTTATATAGTTCTTCTGTGTATTCTTGCTACGTCTTCTTAATATCTTCTGCTTCTGTTAGAAGCAGAAGCATGTCTGTCCTTTATTGTGTTCATCTTTGCATGAAATGTTCTCTTGGTATCTCTAATTTTCTTGAAGAGATCTCCAGTCTTACGGACAGAGGTTCAGGACATTGTACAGGTGACAGTGATCAGGACCCCCCCCAAGAAAAGAAATGCAAAAAGGCAAAATGGTTGTCTGAAGAGCCCTTACAAATAGCTGAGAAAAGAAGAGAAGCTAAAGGCAAAGGAGAAAAGGAAAGATATACCCATTTGAATGCAGAGTTCCAAAGAATAGCAAGGAGAGATAAGAAAGCCTTTATCAGTGATAAGTGCAAAGAATTAGAGAAAAGCAATAGAATGGGACAGACTAGAGATATCTTCAAGAAAATTAGACATACCAATCATAAATATCAGAGCAGAAATAAATGAAATAGAAATTAAGAAAGTGGGAAAGATTAATGAAACTAAAAACTAGGTTTTTTAAAAATTGTTTTCATAGTCCCTTATTAATTATTCATCATATATGTGATTGACTTAGTAGACTCTTAATAAAAGTTGGTTCTTCCCTTTTTAACACCATACACAAAAATAAACTCAAAATGGATTAAAGATCTAAATCTAAGACCAGAAACCATAAACTCTTAGAGGAAAGCATAGGCAGAACATTCCCGAATATGAATCACAGCAAGATCCTCTATGACCCACCTCCCAGAGTAATGCAAATAAAAATGAAAACAAACAAATGGGACCTAATTAAACTTAAAAGCTTTTGCACAACAAAGGAAACTATAAACAAGGTGAAAAGTCAGCCTTCAGAATGGGAGAAAATAATAGGAAACAAAGCAACTGACCAAGAATTAATCTCCAAAATATGCAAGCAGCTCATATATCAGAAAAATGAACAACTCAATCAAAAAATGAAAAGTGAACCAAAGAACTACACAGATATTTCTCCAAAGAAGACATACAGAAGGCTATAAACACATGAAAGATGCTCAACCTCACTCATTATTAGAGAAACACAAATGAAAACCACAGTGAGGTATCATCTCACACCAGTCAGAACGGCAGCCATCAAAAAGTCCAGAAACAAATGCTGGAGAGGGTGTGGAGAAAAGGGAACCCTTTTACACTGTTGGTGTGAATGCAAATTGGTACAGCCACTATGGAAAACAGTGTGGAGATTCCTTAAAAAGCTGGAAATAGAACTGCCATATGACCCAGCAATCCCACTGCTGGGCATAGAGGAAACCAGAACTGAAAGAGACACATGTACCCCAATGTTCATTGCAGCAGTTTTTACAATAGCTAGGACATGGGAGCAACCTAGAAGTCCACTGGCAGATGAATGGATAAGGAAGTTGTGGTACATATACACAGTGGAATATTATTCAGCTATAAAAAGAATTTGAGTCAGTTCTAATGAGGTGGATGAAACTGGAGCCTATTATACAGAATGAAGTCAGAAATAGAAACATCAATACAGTATATTAATGCACATATATATGGAATTTAGAAAGATGGTAATGATGATCCTATATGCAAGGCAGCAAAAGAAACACACATGTAAAGAAGAGACTTTTGGACTATATGAGAGAAGGTAAGGGTGGGATGGTGTGAGAGAACAGCATTGAAATATGTATATTACCATATGTAAAATAGATGACCAGTGACCAGTGCAAGTTTGATGCAGGAAGCAGGGCACTCAAAGCCAGTGCTCTGGGACAACCTAGAGGGATTGGTGGGGAGGAAAGTGGTAGGTTCAGGATAGGGGGACATGTGTACCTGTGGCTGATTCATGTCAATGTATGGCCAAAACCACCTCAATATTGTAAAGTAATCATCCTCCCATTAAAATATATTTTTTTTAAAGTTGGTTCTTTGCAAGCATAAACAAAATTGATTTATTTATTTTGGGGGGAAAAAAGGGGAGAAGGCTCAAATCAATAAAATTATAAATGAAAAGGAGACATTACAATGGACACCACAGAAATACAAAGGATATATTACACATTGGTGAAGCCACTATGTAAAACAGTATGGAAATTGCTCAAAAAATTGAAATAGAAGTACCACATAACCCAACAATTCCATTCCTGGGTAGATATGTGAATAAAACAAAAACATTAATTTGAAAAGATACATACACCCCCATGTTCATAGCAGCATTATTTCCAATTGCCAAAATATGGCAATTGCCTAAGTGTCCATCAAACAGTGAATGGATAAGAAGATGTTGTGTGTACTCACACACACACACACAATGGACTACTACTCAACCATAAAAAAGAATGAATTGTTGCTATTTGCAGCAACATGGGTGGACTTGAGGATCACTATGCTAAATGAAATGTCAGGGAAAAACAAAAGCTATATGATGTCACTTATGTGTGAAATCTAAAAAGTACACAAATCTAGTAAATATAACAAAAAAGAAGCAGGCTCACAAATACGGAGAACAAACTAGTGGTTACCAGTGGGAAGGGGGAGAGATGACACAGAAGTAGGGTAATAAGAGGTACAAACTACTAGGTATAAAATAAGGTATAAGGATATAAAGTAAAACATGGGGAATAGAGCCAATATTTTATAATAATTATAAATGGTGTATAACTTAAAAATTATAAATCACTATGTTGTACAAATAAAACTTATATGATACTGTCTATTGACTACATCTCAATTAAAAAAATTGGAAAAAAAAACAAAACAAACAAAAAAAGAGACCACTACAAGCAGGTATATGCAAAAAAATTGGACAACCTGGAAAACTGGAAGAATTCTTAAAAAGTATAACCTTTCAAGACTGAACCAGGAAGAAATAGAAAATATGAACAGACCAATGACAAGTACTAAAATTGAAACTATGATTTAAAAACTCCCAACAAGCAAAAGTCGAGGATGAGATGGCATCACAGGCAAATTCTATCACATTCAACAAAAATTAATACCTACTTTTCTGAAATTTTTCCAAAAAATTTCAGAGGAAGGAATACTCACAAACTCACTCTATGAGGCCAACAGCTTGACACGAAAAACAGGAAAAGATACCACATAAAAACAAAATCACAGGACAATATAACTGATGAGTATAGATACAAAAATCCTCAACAAAGTTCTAGCAATCCAAATCCAACAATACATTAAAATGATTATATACCATATCAAGTGGGATTTAACCCCAGGGATGTAACAATTTTTCATTATCTACAAATCAATCAGTGTGATACACCACACCAAAAAAAAAAAAAAATGAAGAATAAAAACTATATGATCATCTCAATACATGCAGAAAAATCTTTTGACAAAATTCAACACCCCTTTATGATAAAAAAAAAAAAAACTCTACAGAAAGTGAACATAGAGGGCTCATTCCTCAACATAATGAAAACCATATATTACAAATGTACAGTTAACATCATACTCAATGATAAAAAGCTGAAAGCATCCCTCTAGATCAGGAACAAAGCAAGGATGTCCACTGTAATCACTTTTACTCAAAATGGCTTTGGAAGTCTTCATTACAGCAATCAGAAAAGAAACAGAAATAAAAGGAACCCAAGTTGGAAAAGAAGAAATTGTCACTATTTGCAGATGACAAGATACTACACATAGAAAATCCTAAAGATGCTACCAGAAAACTATTAGAGCTATCAATGAATCTGTAAAGTTGCAAGTTACAAAATTAATACACAAAATCTGTTGCATTTCTATACATTAGCAAAAGATCAGAAAGAGAATTTCAAGAAACTATCTCATTTACCTTCATATCAAAAAGAATAAAATACCTAGGAATAAGCCTACCTAAGGGGACAAAGGATGCTCAAACTACCACACAATTTACTCATCTCACATGCTAGTAAAGTACTGCTCAAAATTCTCCAAGCCAGGCTTCAACAATACATGAACCGTGAAATTCCTGATGTTCAAGCTGGTTTTAGAAAAGGCAGAGGAACCAGAGATCAAATTGCCAACATCCACTGGATCATCGAAAAGCAAGAGAATTCCAGAAAAACATTGATTTCTGCTTTATTGACTATGCCAAAGCCTTTGACTGTGTGGATCACAATAAACTGGGGCAAATTCTGAAAGAGATGGGAATACCAGACCACCTGACCTGCCTCTTGAGAAACCTGTATGCAGGTCAGGAAGCAACAGTTAGAACTGGACATGGAACAACAGACTGGTTCCAAATAGGAAAAGGAATACTTCAAGGCTGTATATTATCACCCTGCTTATTTAACTTATGTGCAGAGTACATCATGAGAAACGCTGGGCTGGAAGAAGCACAAGCTGGAATCAAGATTGCCTGGAGAAATATCAGTAACCTCAGATGTGCAGATGACACCACCCTTATGGCAGAAAGTGAAGAGGAACTCAAAAGCCTCTTGATGAAAGTGAAAGAGGAGAGTGAAAAAGTTGGCTTAAAGCTCAACATCCAGAAAATGAAGATCATGGCATCTGGTCCCATCACTTCATGGGAAATAGATGGGGAAACAGTGGAAACAGTGTCAGACTTTATTTTTCTGGGCTCCAAAATCACAGCAGATGGTGAATGAAGCCATGAAATTAAAAGACACTTACTCCTTGGAAGGACAGTTATGACCAACCTAGATAGCATGTTCAAAAGTAGAGACATTACTTTGCCAACAAAGGTTCATCTAGTCAAGGCTATGGTTTTTCCTGTGGTCATGTATGGATGTGAGAGTTGGACTGTGAAGAAGGCTGAGTGCTGAAGAATTGATGCTTTTGAACTGTAGTGTTGGAGAAGACTCTTGAGAGTCCCTTGGACTGCAAGGATATCCAACCAGTCCATTCTGAAGGAGATCAGCCCTTGGATTTCTTTGGAAGGAATGATGCTAAAGCTGAAACTCCAGTACTTTGGCCACTTCATGCGAAGAGTTGACTCATTGGAAAAGACTCTGATGCTGGGAGGGATTGGGGGCAGGAGGAAAAGGGGACAACAGAGGATGAGATGGCTGGATGGCATCACTGACTTGATGGACGTGAGTCTGAGTGAACTCCGGGAGTTGGTGATGGACAGGAAGGCCTGGCATACTGTGATTCATGGGGTCGCGAAGAGTTGGACATGACTGAGAGACTGAACTGAACTGAACTGAAGGGGACAAAAATCTGTACTCTGAAACTATAAGACACTGATGAAAGAAATCAAAGATGACATAAAAAGATGGAAAGATGTATTATGCTCAATACTGTCAAAATGACTATACTACCCAAGGCAATCTATAGATTCAATGCAATCCCTATCAAAATACCAAAAGCATTTTTCAAAGAACCAGAACTAAAAACCTTAAAGTTTGTATGGAGACACAAAAGAGCCTGAATCAGCCCTAGGGCAGCCAGAGGCAATGGTAAGGCCAGGGAGCTCTCCATACCCCACAGCTCCCGGGTGGTGCATTGGCCCCAGGGCAGCCAGTAGAGATGCCAGGAAACACTCCACTCCTGGCTTCTGCGAATCCTCCAACATTGATTGGTTCCAGCCAACAACTCCAGCAGGGCCTTTGCCCAGGGCCCTGAGCAGCACGTTGACCAACACCCAGTGGCTGGAGAAGATTTACACACTCACGAGGACAAGCAGTGGGACAACCAGTGTGTCAGGCATGTTCTACGGCTACGTGCAGCAACTGATGGGCACGTCCCTACTCGCCAGGCCTGACAAAACATGGTCCATTGGAGAAGGGAATGGCAAACCACTTCAGTATTCTTGCCTTGAGGACTCCATGAACAGTATGAAAAGGTAAAAAGATGTGACACTGAAAGATGAGCCTCCCAGGTTGGTAGGTATTCAAAGAAGAGCAGAGAAATAGCCGCAGAAAGAATGAAGAGGCTGAGCCAAAGCAGAAATGACACTCAGTTGTGGATGTGTCTGGTGGTGAAAGTAAAGAATGATGCTGTAAAGAACAATATTGCACAGGAACTGGAATGTTAGGCCCATTAATCAAAGTAAATTGGATGTGGTCAAACAGGAGATGGCAAGAGTGAATGTCGAAATTTTAAGAATCAGTAAACAAAAATGGATGGTAACGGGTAAATGACTAGTATATCTATAACTGTGGGCAAGAATCCCTTAGAAGAAATGAAGTAGCCCTCATAGTCAACAAAAGAGTCCAAAATGCAATACTTGGGTGCAATCTCAAAAATAACAGAATGATCTCAGTTTGTTTCCAAGGCAAACCATTCACATCCCAGTAATCCAAGTCTATGCCCCAACAACTAATGCCAAAGAAGCTGAGGTTGAATGGTTCTATGAAGACCTACAAGACCATCTAGAACTAACACCAAAAAAAGATGTCCTTTTCATCATAGGGAAATGGAATGCAAAAGTAGGAAGTCATGAGATTCCTGGACAGGCAAATCTGGCCTTGGAGTACAAAATGAAGCAGAGCAAAGGCTAACAGAGTTTTGCCAAGAGAATGCACTGGTCATAGCAAACACCCTCTTCCAACAACACAAGAGACGACTCTACACATGGTCATCACTGGATGGTCAATACCAAAATCAGATTGATTATACTGATTGCAGCCAAAGATGGAGAATATCTATACAGTCAGCAAAAACAAACCTGGAGCTGACTGTGGCTCAGACCACCAACTTCTTATTAAAAAATACAGGCTCAAATTCAGGTGTGACCTAAATCAATTCCCTTATGATTATACCACGGAGGTGACAAATGATTGAAGGGATTCAATCTGGGACACAGAGTGCCTGAGGAGCTATGGATTTAGTTTCATGACATTGTATAGGAGGTGGTGACCAAAACCATCCCCAAGAAAGAGAAATGCGAGAAGACAAAGTGCTTGTCTGAGGAGGCCTTACAAATAGCTGAGAAAAGAAGAGACGTGAAAGGTAAAGGCGAAAAGGGAAGATAGGCCCATCTGAACTCAGAGTCCCAAAGAATAGCAGCAAGGAGCGATAAGAAAGCCTTTTTAAGTGAGCAATGTAAAGAACTAGAGGAAAACAATAGAATGGAAAAGACTAGAGATCTCTTCAAGAAAATTAGAGATACCAAAGAAACATTTCATGCAAAAATGGGCACAATGAAGGGCAGAAATGACAAGGATCTGACAGAAGCCAGAGAGATTAAGAAGAAGTGGCAGGAATAAACAGAACTGTATGGAAAAGTTCTTAATGACCCGGATAACCATGATGGTGTGGTCATTCACCTAGAGCCAGACATCCTGCAGTGTGAAGTCAAGTGGGCCTTAGGAAGCATTACTACAAATCAGGTTAGTGGATGCGATGAAATTCCAGTTGAACTATTTCAAAGGCTAAAAAAAAAAAAAAAAAATGCTGTTAAAGTGCTGCACTCAATATTCAAGCAAATTTGGAAAAGTCAGGAGTGGTCACAGGACTGGAAAAGATCAGTTTTAATTCCAGTCCCAAAGAAGGGCACTCATTTTACATGCTAGCAAGATTATGCTCAAAATCCTTCAAGCTATGCTTCAATAGTATGTGAACCAAGAACTTCCAGATGTACAAGCTGGTTTTAGAAAAGCCCAGAGGAGCCAGAGATCAAACTGCCTACATTTGGTGGATCATAGAAGAAGCCAGGGAATTCCAGAAACACATCTACTTCTTCTTCATTGACTATGCTAAAGCCTTTGACTGTGTGGATCACAACAAATTGTGGATAATTGTTAAAGAGATGGGTCTAACAGACCACCTTACCTGCCTCCTGAGAAACCTGTATTCAGGTCAAGAAGCAACAGTTAGAACTGGACACAGAACAGACTGTTCAAAATTGGGCAAAGAGTATGTCAAGGCTGTATATTGTCAGCCTACTAATTTAACTTATATGGACAGTACATCATGTTAAATGACAGACTGGGTGAAGCACAAGCTAGAATCAAGATTGCTGGGAGAAATATCAATGACCTCAGTTATGCAGATGACACGACCCTAATGGCAGAAACTGAAGAGGAACTAAAGAGTTTCTTGATGAAGGTGATAGAGGAAAGTGAAAAATATGACTGAAAACTCCTCAACATTCAAGATACTAAGATCATGGATTCCAGCCCCATCACATCATGACAAATAGATCAGGAAACAGTGACAGACTTTATTTTCTTGGGCTCCAAAATCACTGTGGACAGTGATTGCAGCTATGAAATTAAAAGATACTTGCTCCTTGTAAGAAAAGCTATGACAAACCTAGACAGCATATTAAAAAGCAGAGATATCACTTTCCCAATGAAGTTCCATATAGTCAAAGCTATGGTTTTTCCAGTAGTCATGCACAGATGTGAGAGCTGGACCATAAAGAAGGCTGAGCACTGAAGAACTGATACTTTCGAACCGTGGTGAAGGAGAAGATTCTTGAGAGTCCCTTGGACAGCAAGGAGATCAAACCAGTCATTTCTAAGGGAAATCAACACTGAATAGTCATTGGAATGATGCTGAAGCTGATGCTCCAATACTTTAGCCACCTGACGTGAAGCACTAACTCATTGGAAAAGACCCTGATACTGGAAAAGATTGAGGGCAGGAGGAGAAGGGGGTGACAGAGAATGAGATAACTGGATGGCATCACCGATTCAATGGACATGAGTTTAAGCAAATTAAGGGAGATACTGAAGGACAGGGAAGCTTGGTGTGTAGCAGTCCATGGGGTTGCAAAGATTCAGACATGACTGAGCTACTGAACAACAGTAACAGAAGATCCTGAATAGCCAAAGCAAACTTGAGAAAGAAAAACAGAACTGGAGAAGGAACTTATGGTTACCAACAGGATGAGGAGGAGGAATAATTACTGAATTTGGGATTTATATGTACACAGTACTATATTTAAAATTGATAACCATAAAGGACCTACTGTATGGCACTGGGAACTCTGCTTAATATTATGTAAAAACCTAAATGGGAAAAGCATTTGAAAAAAATAGATACATATATAACTGAATCACTTTGCTGTATACCTGAAATTAATAGAAAACTGTTAACTAACTCTTCCAATATAAAATAATAAAATGGAAAAAAGAGAACATATACACATCCATATACTGTTCTCTTCGTTCTATTTTATGGTAGTTGGGGAAACAGTTTATGTTGGTTCTCTAAATTTATTACACAAACCACTCAAGAACTTGGAAACACATGAAAAACACTGCTTTATATGGTAAGAACTAGTATTTGGAAGCTGGACATCTACCTATTTGATTTTTAAACCAGTGATTTGAAATGCATATGCATGTGTGTATTTATTTAATGCATAAGAAATATGTTTACTGTGGATGTCTATATGTGTATACCATGCTGAGTTGTTACAGTTTCAATCTCAACTGGTTAAATTAACAAATGCTATGAGGACCCCTGGCTATAGTTTTTGGCAAAAGTAACATTATTAAACAATTTCACACCTTACTGTGAAATGCAAATTAAAACAGCAATGAGATACTTTTTTAAAAACTATCACTCAGTCACTGTTGGAGTGGATTTAAATGTTTATAGACTTGGACTATTTGCAGGGTAATTTGATTATGTGTATCAAAAGCCTTAACAATATGTATAAACAATGAACTAAAATTTCAATTACTAGAAATTTATCCTAAGGAAATAATTAAGCATATGGTCAAATTTTAGTATAATTAACTGCAAGGCTGTTTGTTTTACAGTTATTTATAGGAATGAAAAATGCTAAACAACCAAATTTTTCAACAACTGAGAACTGGTTGAAAATCACAGTGAACATTCATATAATAGAAGATCTCTATGCCATTAAAATATCATGTGAGAGATGATTATAAACATTAAAATGTGTTTAAAATTTGCATGTACAGAGAGATAGACATACTTATATGTTTAATTAAAGTATGTGATGAAAAGAAATCAATTACTGTGTTATATTATAAATCAGACTTATCAGTTGAACTTTGGGGAAACAGAAAAGGAGAGGTTGCTAGTTGTATCAAGAAATTCTATTAGATTAGAGCATCAGGTGCATCTTCCAGAAATGGGAGATGTGGGAGTTCAGCAAAGCCAGAAGAAAAAGAACGGCAGTGGGAGAAAGTGTAGTGGTGACGGGAGAAAGATGAGCTGGAGGATGAGAATGTGGCAAGAGGAGGCTTAAGGTGTTCTCTAGCTTATCATCACAGAGGAAGAACAGAACTGACACCATGTTGAATATGACTCCCTCATTCTTCAGGCTATGTATTCTTTTCTTTTAACCCTGCACATCATGAGTTAAGCATTAGACAAAGGTTGCTGCTGCTGCTGCTGCTGCTAAGTCGCTTCAGTCGTGTCCGACTCTGTGCGACCCCATAGAGGGCAGCCCACCAGGACAAAGGTTGCTTGTGGCCAAATAGCTCATTAAATTCCCTTAAGACAGTTCACACCCCACCCCTGGGTTAGTTATGGCTATTATTTGTTGTCAGTCAGTTTGCTTTCAGCCTAGCAACCTTGTGGATAAGCAGTGATAGGGGTGGTGAAGAAAAATAACTGCTAACTTGAAGTTTTGTAGGAGTCTGATGATACCTACAGGCACAAGTGGAAGAAGAAAGGTTTTATTTCCCTTGAAAGCAAGGTCAGTCCAAGAAGTTTGCCATCTGCCTTTATCCTTTAACCTTAAACTCTCTCCTGCTTCCCCTTTACCCTTCGCATCAGAAAAGCCTGAATTCTACCGGGAATTAAGATGGTTCTTTAGGACATTAGTTCACCATCTTCTCGGTTTTCTGGCTTTACAAATAAAGTCACTGTTGCTTCCTCCATCACCTTGTTTTTCAACTTCTTGTCCTGTCAGGTGGGTTCGGTAACACTATTTTACTCTGTGGGTCTGCTCACAGACCTCATAAATAAAATGATAGGAAGGCTAACATTATTCACCAAGGCTTTATAGCTTGGCTTTCATGTTTATTGGACTAAAACTCTGTGCCCAATATGATTCATGAGGTATCCAGTTTTATTTGTATAACTTTTAAAATATTTAATAAAGTATACAGGATGTAATGTATGATTGACATTTACTATTTCATACGTAAAATATTTCCTTGCCTTTTGTTAGGATACAGCTAGTAATAAGCCATTCAATGGCCCTGTTTTCTTATGTCTTCACCTATAGCATAAGATAGTAACAAATCACCTAACTTGCTGTAATGGTTAAAAGACTACTGGAATATCTAAGAAGATATGGTATACACACACAATGAAATTACTCAGTAATTAAGAAGAATGAAAAATGCCATTTGCAACAACATGGATGGACCTGGAGCCTGTCATACTGAGTGAAGTAAATCAGGCAGAGAAAGATAAATATCATGATATTGCTTATACGCAGAATCCTAAAAAAGAGATACAAATAAACTTATTTACAAAACAGAAACAGAGTCACAGATGTAGGAAACAAATTTATCGTTACCAAAGGGATTGGAGAGGAAGGGATAAATTGGGAGATTGGGATTACACACACACACACTACTATGTATACGATGTACCTATAACAGGTAACCAATAAGGACCTACTGTATAGCATAGGGAACTCCACATAGGACTCTGTAATGACCTGTATGGGGAGAGATTCTGAAAAATATTATATGTATATAATCTTTATATATATATATAATAATTATATATATGTAATAATTATATATATAATAATTTATATATATATATAACTGATTTAGTCTGCTGTACAGAAGAAACTAGCACATTGTAAGTCAACTAGACTCCAGTAAAAATTAATTTTAAAAAAGCCTACTAGAATATCTGACATGTATCAAGCCTTAATCCATGGTACTTGGTATTACTAATATTTTAATGAATCTTTACAGAAAGTTCCAGGGTTATAATTCTATTAATACTCCCAGTATCTTTCCATTTTATCTAACTTTGTGCTTAATAGCTCATAATAATAGATATATTTGGCTGTTTTTTATAGTTCCCTTATTAGTCATACTTGTTTTTAATTTATTCAACTTTTAAATTACTGTTTTACATTCCAAGGAAAATCCTTTTGAGTTTGGAATTCACTTGCAAAATATTAACATTTTCAGGTTTTACACAATATGAATAACTGACAAGTTCATGTCATTGTTATTCTAGGCAGTGTTATATGTACACAGTATTAATGCATTCCAATTCTATAAAATGTTATGGGATATATATTATTAATATCTGGAATTTACAACTGAGGAAACTGAGCCACACAGTGGTCATGTGATTTCTCAAAGGTCACAGAGCTGATAATGGTCAGAGGTGGGATGTAAGCCAGGCACTGTGGCTCTGTCTGCTGTCACCTGTCAGGCTTATCCCTTCCCACTTTCACAACCCAGTTTACTATCTCAGTGATTTTGTGTGGATTTTCTTTTCAGAAAATATCCATTTCACAATATGTGTATTTCAAATACATTCAGTTGACAGGATGTCTCTTATAATTTCTTTCATTTATTTTCATTATTTTCTAGCTGGTAATTGCTGGAAAATATATTAAACAGTAATTATTTCTACACTTATCTTGTAACAAGACACTAAGTTTCTTTAATACTTTCAGTTCAGTCACTCAGTCATGTCCGACTCTTTGCGACCCCATTAATCACAGCACTCCAGGCCTCCCTGTCCATCAACTCCCGGAGTTCACCCAGACTTACATCCATCGAGTCAGTGATGCCATCCAGCCATCTCATCCTCTGTTGTCCCCTTCTCCTCCTGCCCCCAATCCCTCCCAGCATCAGAGTCTTTTCCAATGACTCAACTCTTCGCATCAGGTGGCCAAAGTACTGGAGTTTCAGCTTTAGCATCATCCCTTCCAAAGAAATCCCAGGGCTGATCTCCTTCAGAATGGACTGGTTGGATCTCCTTGCAGTCCAAGGGACTCTCAGGAGTCTTCTCCAACACGACAGTTCAAAAGCATCAATTCTTCGGGGCTCAGCTTTCTTCACAGTCCAACTCTCACATCCATACATGACCACTGGAAAAACCATAGCCTTGACTAGATGAACCTTTGTTGGCAAAGTAATGTCTCTGCTTTTGAATATGCTATCTAGGTTGGTCATAACTTTCCTTCCAAGGAGTAAGCGTCTTTTAATTTCATGGCTGCAGTCACCATCTGCAGTAATTTTGGAGCCCAAAAAAATAAAGTCTGACACTGTTTCCACTGTTTCCCTCTCTATTTCCCATGAAGTGATGGGACCAGATGCCATGATCTTCATTTTCTGAATGTTGAGCTTTAAGCCAACTTTTTCACTCTCCACTTTCACTTTCATCAAGAACCTTTTGAGTTCCTCTTCACTTTCTGCCATAAGGGTGGTGTCATCTGCATATCTGAGGTGATTGATATTTCTCCCAGCAATCTTGATTCCAGCTTGTGTTTCTTCCAGTCCAGGGTTTCTCATGAGAAATTTAAGTATATTTAGCTTCATATTCATCATCATAGCTCCCCAAACCCTTGGACTTTCCCAAGAGAGAAGAGAAGTGGGATAGTATTTGGTCTTTTGTCCTCAGTTCATGGAAATTCTCAGGGAAGGTGACTTTTCAGTCCCACCTAAGGATAGGGGCTGGCTACCAGGAGAACCAATCACATGATCAGATTTTTGAAACTTTCAGTCTTCCCATATGATTTCAGGGAGGGGCAAGGGGCTAGAGGTTGAATCAGTCATCACTGACTGATAGATCTTGTTAGTCGTAACTATATAATGATGCCTCCACCAAACTCCCAAAGGACAGCTTTTTGGCCCATTGTGGAAAACTTCCACACTGCGGAGCCAGAATTCTTCCATGTGCCAAGAGGACAGAGGTTCTTCTTGGTTCAGGACCTCACCCTGTGTATCTCTCTGTCTAGCTTGTTGATTCATGTCCTTTAATATCCTAACATATCAGTAATCTAGTGAATAAACTGGATTTCCTGAGTTCTATGATTCATTCTAGCAAATTAATTGAACCTAATGTGGGCATCAAGGGAACTTCTAATTTGTAGCCTGCTGGTCAGAAGCACAGGTAGAAACCTGGGCTTGCAAATGGCATCTTAAATAGAAGGCTGACTTAGGAGCTTGAGTCCTTTACCTGTGAAATCTGATTTCATCTCTGATAGCATATGTCAGAAATGCTGGCATCTGAGAGTTGCTTGTTGGTGTGGGGAAGCCTCCATACATGCACTTTGGAATTGAGTCCAGGACCACTTCACAATTAGGAAATGTTTAAATGTGAGAAAATACATACAAAATGAATTTTTAAAAAGCTTTCTTTGGATGTTAAACTGGAATTCTTTCATGCTCTCAGCTCAAGTTGCTCAGCAAAAAACCATACAATAACCTCAGTTTGCTTCTGTAAGGGAGCGATCATGGTCATTATGTTGACAGGCTGGGCCTTTTGCAACTCTTTTGTCCTACAAATAAATTTATGCTGAATATTTGGCATCTCACCAATGGAGAAGCACAGCAGCTGAGAGACTATGACAGAAAATACCCCCTAAGCACATATTCAAGTCACTGCCCTTTTTGCAACTGACCACAAACACTAGACAGAAGTGTTTATTAAATCTAGCAGAATATAAAACCTTTATGGCTTTTACTGGAAGCTGCACAAAGAGAGAAGTATTTGCAAACACATGTCCACTTCTTTATACCTTTGGCTCAACAAACTAGGTGTCTCCTGTTGTGTTCCTGCCACATCAGTAACCTGGTGCAAAAAAGACAATTTCCCCCCCTAACTCCTATCTTTTGAAAGGAAACCTAATTAGTGTGTGATTGCTGAATTCATTTTACACATGTAATATCTATTTTGCTTCATGGGCTTAACAGTTCTGACAATGGACCTGCCATCCTGCTCAGTAAGTGGGGCATCTCATGAATACTGTGAAAGAGACCCAACAAAAGCCCCATAACAAGTGCTGTTTTGCTGCAAATGTCCAGATTAATCAATTGTTTCCCTTCTCCTACCTGAATCTCTGATCATAGTATCAATTTTGTGTCTCACTGAATCCTGCTAGTTTTTTCTTTCCTTTTTAAAGATGTTGATTTACAAATAAATCATTTATAAAAGGGAAGAGGATGAAATATCTGTGTGAGTATCAGAGCAAGACAGTGTTCCCAAATGATTCAATTGCTGAAGCTCAAGCTCCAAAAATACCAATTATATGACAGATGGGGTGTGGTATATTGTTCAAAAACTGACACTCAACCTATTTCATCAATAAGTGGTTTCGCAATAAACAAAAATAGTAATGGCACATTGTGGTAAATGCTATTGCTAATTGCTTTGCTCTTATTATCCAGAAGTACAATGAAGCACAGTATCTTTTTTCCATATGATTTCCTGCTATTCTCTTTTTATAAATTGTCTCCTCTTTAACTCTTTGCTTATGAAACTCTTACCAGACTTTCAAACAATGGATCCTCAAGAAAACCAACTGAATTTCCAATCCTTGAGATGTATTAATGAGCTCTTAGGGTCTATGTATCTTGTATCTCCCTCTACCATAGCAAGGATTATAGCTGGGCTGGATATTTTCCCTAGGCTCTATCAGAGTTACAATTCATTCATCTCTACCATCCTTTCTGCCCCAGAAGCCTGACTTCTATAAATCACAAGGGACTTTCCCAACCTGTGCTTTCCAGAGTGTTGACTAATTAGAAGCAGGAGATCAGAGGGAGAAAGGAGAATAAAGTCAGGGGTTTTATTCCCATGGATTATTCCTTGTACTTGAGACAGGAAATGGGGAGGGCACAAATTTAACAGAATGACATAGCCCAAGGAGATGATATAAATTGATTAGAACAAAATAGATCTAAATAGAGTGTTGAAGAATTGATGCTTTTCAACTGTGGTTCAGTATAAGACTCCTGAGAGTCCCTTGGACAGCAAGGAGATCAAACCAGTCAATCCTAAAGGAAATAAATCCTGAATATTCACTGGAAAGACTGATGCTGAAACTGAAGCTGTAATACTTTGGCCAACTGATATGAAGAGCCAACTCATTAGAAAAGATTCTGATGCTGGAGAAGATTGAAGGCAGGAGAAGAAGGGGACAATAGAGGACAAGATGGTTGGATGGCATCACTGATTCAATGGACATGAGTTTTAGCAAGCTCTGGGAGATGGTGAAGGACAAGGAAGCCTGGCATGATGCAGTCCATGGGGTCACAAAGAGTCGGACATGACTTAGCGACTGAACAACAGTAAGATCCAAAATGGCAGATGAGTCTAGTTTCACTGTAAGCTAGATGACTTAATCAGTAAGCTAGATGACACACCCATAGGCACCATGATGGTTCCAAGATCGACCATAAAGGTCAAAACATGGTGGTGGCTGAATTCCTAGGAATCCCCACCCCTTCCCAAAATAGCTGGAAGATTGTTCCCACTTATTAGCCTATAAAATTACCCATCCCTATAGAAAATGACAACCCCATGCCCTCGTGCCTCCAGAACCTCTCTTTCCTTTCAAGACGGCCCACACTCTGTCAACGGTATGTTTTCCCTCTCTGAATAAACCTCATTTACTTTACTATCTCTTGCTCTTGAATTCTTTTCAGCTTGAGGCCAAGAGCCCATACTTGGTGCTATCCTAGGGACTCAGACATGACCTGGGATGTGATCATCCTCTCGCATCCCACTCTCTTTCCTGAAACAGACTGGCCATGTTCTTCAACCTCAAATCTGTACTTCTTTCAAGATGGTCTCCTATAAACCACCACCCACTACATTTGTGCATTATCTGACTCTTTGCGATCCTATGGACTGTGGCCCGCCAGGCTCTTCTGTCCATGGGATTCCCCAGGTAAGAATACTGGAGTGGGTTGCCATGCCCTCCTCCAGGGGATCTTCTCAATCCAGGGGTCAAATCTGCATCTCTTATGTCTTCTGCATTGGTAGGCAGGTTCTCTACCACTAGCACCACTTGGAAAGCCCATCCACCCACTACAGGGTTATAATAAACTTTTCTCCCTTTTTCTCTTCAGTATAGCAGTTTTACTAGTCTGTCATTCACTGACTTTGGATTATGGTTTGATCCTTTATGATAATGCCTCATTCATATTGCTGTAAACAGTCCCTCTTCAAGGTATCCATCCAGCATAGCAAACTTCTCCAAAAAATTTTTAAACAAACATTTTACTTTTTCTCATAATGTTTGGGTTAAGAATTTTACCAGGACTTGGCTGACCAATTAGCATTGATGTGGTTAATTTAGTGGCATTCAGCTGAAAACTGCACTGCTTTGGGATTTCCAAGATGGTTTCATCTATATCCCTGGAATATTGGTAGGGTTGAATGCAAGGTTAGGCTCAGGTGGGCCCTTGCCCTTTACCATGTAGTCTTTAACCACACTCAAGGGAAAGGGATTACACAGAAATATACACCAAAGAGCAGGAATCTTGGAGACCAGCTTAGAAATTTGCTTATCACAGTCCTTCCAAGGGCTCTAATGATTCATATCTCTCCAAAATGAGAAATATATCCACCTCTCCAAAGGTTCTCAAGAGTCTCATACCATAATAGCATCAACTTCAAGTTCAAGAACTTGTCTTCCAAAATGTCTAAATCGGGTAAAGATGAAACGCTGGGATATAATCCTTTAAATTTTGTTGGTTGGGTAAACTTTTTCTTCTCTGTGCATCTGTGAAACTAAAGGGACAAGTTATCTGGCCTTAACACTCCCAATGCATGATGATGAGACAAGTATAGTTAACAGTTACAGATATTCCAGTTCAAAAGGTGGAAAAACAGGTGAAAGGGATTACTGGTTCCTAGAAGTTCTATGATAGATCTGGGCAAATAGTGAGATTTTCCTCAACTCAGTTTCAAAGATTAGGAATAATCCTTTGGATCTCTAGGCTCTGCCTTCCATGTTATTGTTTCTACTCTGAGTCATCTTCCTTTTTCTTGAAAAGCAGCAAGTATTTGAAGCTGAATAGCTTTAGCAACCTACATGCTGCCAACACTGTTTCAGTGGTCGGAAAGTCTTTCATTGCAGATTCTTTTTGTTCCTCTAGTCCAAGCCAGCAGTATTTCCATTGAAAAAAAATTTCTCAAGAACACTGAAGGTCTTCAACAGATTTCATTGGGTTTTACTCCATTAGGCAAAAGCTATGATGCTAAAGCTGAAACTCCAGTACTTTGGCCACCTCATGCGAAGAGTTGATTCATTAGAAAAGACTCTGATGCTGGGAGAGATTGGGGGAAGGAGGACAAGGGGACGACAGAGAATGAGATGGCTGGATGGCATCACTGACTCGATGGATGTGAGTCTGAGTGAACTCTGGGAGTTGGTGATGGACAGGGAGGCCTGGTGTGCTGTGATTCATGGGGTCACAAAGAGTCAGACACAACTGAGTGACTGAACTGAACTGAACTGATACCCCAAAATAGTTCTGAGTCTTTAGCAAAAGCTTGTAGAGTCACACATTCAGTGCCTTGTTCATATATCTCATCTTCTGAATATTGTGATGTTTTGACATCTTAAAAACCTTTCTGGCTAGGGAGAGACTTCTCTTTTCAGATTAGTCAGTTCTTAGAGTTGGCAAAGGGCTCAGCTAAGAGCATGACTTTGATACACAAACTAACAATCCATATCTCTTCTATCTGGCCCCTATACCCCAGGAAACAATATTCCCTTGCCTCAATCATCCCAGGACCGGGTACCAGGTAACCAGAGATCACAGCAATGGCCCAAGTTCACTGGAATTATTCAAACTAACTCCTGCCAAACTGTTTACATTGTTCTACTTTGTCTTTCCTGAAGAACTCTCAATAGAGTTCCCCTTGCTCCTCACTTCTACCTGTTGACCAAAACTTGGTGCTTCTGCTGGGAGCCTGGGTGCCATGTGGTGCCTCCCTTTTTGAGGGCTAAATATAACCAACTTTTGTTTTCCTGAGCCTCTCCTGCATCTCCTTTTGTGACCACAACTAACTGACCATCACACAAAAGAACATTCAGCCTTTACTTTATGCCACATTATTGGCAGCAATTTTTAGCTTTTAGTGTTGCTGTCCTCTAGAGAGGCTGAGAATTTTCAAAACAATTAACTCCTGCTTCTCTTTTTATTTAACAATTATTCCTTCAACTTATGGCTCTCATATTTTCTTAGAAGCAACGAGGAGAAACTAGGCAGCATTTCCAAAATATATTTAGCACTCTCCTCAGTTATATCTTTATATTCATTACTTATGAATTCTGCTGTCAGCATAATTGCAGGCACAATTCTACTAAGAGTTCTGATGTTACATGTCAAAGGTCCTTTTTCCTTCAGTTTCAAACAACGTGTTCCTCATTTCCTTCAGAGACCTGACTGGCAACATCCTCAATGCCTGTATTTCTATTGGGTTTCTGTTCAAAATATTAAAGAATTTCACTTCGCTATTCCTTCGGTCTCACTTGTTATGAGACTGCAAAAGCTGCTAACATATTATAATCATGTGTTATGTGCAGCAACACATTTTGTTATAAACTGTGTATTATTTTTCTATTGCTATATAATAACAAATTACAAAAAAATTCACAGATGTATAGGTCAGAAGTCCAGGCCCATCCTGGCAAATTCTCTGTTCAGGGTCTCACAAGGCTGAGATTCAATAAGAAAGTATGAAACGCAGTACTTCGGTGCAGTCTCAAAAACGACAGAATGATTTTGGTTCATTTACAAGGTAAATCATTCAACATCACAGTAATCCAAGTCTATGCCCAACCACTAATGCTGAAGAAGCTGAAGTTGAACAGCTCTATGAAGACCCACAATACCTTCTAGAACTAAAACCAGAAAGATGTCCTTTTCGTCATATGGAACTGTAATGAAAGAGTAGGAAGTCAAGAGATATCTGGAATAACAGGTAAGTTTGGCATTAGAGCACAAAATTAAGCAGGGCAAAGGCTAACAGTTTTGCCAAGAGAACACACTGGTCATAGCAAATGCAAACACCTCCTTCCAACAACACAAGAGATGACTCTACACATGGACATCACCAGATGGTCAATACTTAAATCAGACTGATTATATTCTTTGCAGCCAAAGATGGAGAATATCTATACAGTCAGCAAAAACAAGACTTGGAGCTGGTTTTTGAGCTGGAGATCAAACCATGAGCTCCTTATTGCAAAATTCATCCTTAAATTGAATAAAATAGGGAAAACCACTAGTCCTATCTGGTATGACCTAAATCAAATCCTTTATAATTATACAGTAGAAGTGACAAATAGATTCAAGGAATTATACCTGATAGACAGTGCCTGAAGAACTATGGACAGAGATTCATGACATTGTACAGGAGGCAGGGATCAAGACCATCCCCAAGAAAAAGAAATGCAAAAAGGCAAAATGGTTGTCTGACAAGGGCTTACAAATAGCTGAGAAAAGAGAAGCAAAAGGCAAAGGAGAAATGGAAAGATATACCTATCTGAATGCAGAGTTCCAGAGACTAGCAAGGAGAGATAAGAAAGCCTTTTTAAGTGAACAATGCAAAGAAATAGAGGAAAACGACAGAATGAGAAAGACTAGAGATCTCTTCAAGAAAATTGGAAATGCCAAGGGAGCATTTCATTAAAAGATGGGCACAATAAAGGACAGAAATGACAAGGACCTAACAGAAGAGATAAAGAAGAGGTCCCAAGAATACACAAAAGAACTGTACAAAAAAAATCTAATGACCCCAGTAACACCATGGTGTGGTCACTCACCTAGAGCCAGACATCTTGAAGTGTGAAGACAAGTGGGCCTTAGGAAGTATTACTATGAACAAAGCTAGTGGAGGTGATGGAATTCCAGCTAAGCTATTTCAAATCCTAAAAGATGATGCAGTTAAAGTGCTGTACTCAATACACCAGCAAATTTGGAAAACTCAGCAGTGGCCACAGGACTGGAAAAGTTCAGTTTTCATTCCAATCCCAGAGAAAGGCAATGCCTAATAACTACTGTGCAGTTGCACTTATTTCACATGTTAGCAAGATTATGCTCAAAATCCTTCAAGCTAGGCTTCAACTGTACATGAACCAAAAACTTCCAGATGTACAAGCTGGATTTAGAAAAGATCAGACAAACCAGAGATCAAATTGCCAATATCTGCTGGATTATGGAAAAAGCAAGGGAATTCTAAACAAAGTCTGCTTCATTGACTATGCTAAAGCCTTTGACTGTGTGGATCACAACATACTGTTAAAAATTCTGAAAGAGACTGGAATACCAGACCACTTTACCTGCCTCCTAAGAAACCTGTATGTGGGTCAAGAAGCAACAGTTAGAACTGGACATGGAAAAATAGACTGGTTCAAAATTGGGAAAGGAACACATCAAGGCTGTATATTGTCACCCTGCTTATCTAACTTATATGCAGGTTGCTGCTGCTACTGCTGCTGCTAAGTCGCTTCAGTCGTGTCCGACTCTGTGCGACCCCATAGACGGCAGCCCACGAGGCTCCCCCATCCCTGGGATTCTCCAGGCAAGAACACTGGAGTGGGTTGCCATTTCCTTCTCCAATGCAGGAAAGTGAAAAGTGAAAGTGAAGTCGCTGAGTCTTGTCCGACTCTTAGCGACCCCATGGACTGCGGCCCACCTGGCTCCTCCATCCATGGGATTTTCCAGGCAAGAGTGCTGGAGTGGGATGCCATTGTTACACCATACAAATCGCCAGACTGGGTGAATCACAAGCTTGAATCAAGATTGCTGGGAGAAATATCAATAACCTCAGATATGCAGATGACACCACTCTTATGGCAGAATGTGAAGAGGAACTAAGGAGGCTCTTGATAAAGGTGAAGGAGAAGAGTGAAAATACTGGTTTAAAACTCAACATTCAAAAAACAAAGATCATGGCATCTGGTCCCATCACTTCTTGGCAAACAGATGGGGAAAAAGTGGAAATGGTGACAGATTTTCTTTTCTTGGGCTCCAAAATCACTGCAGACACTTATTGCAGCCATGAAAATAAAAGATGCTTGCTCCTTGGAAGAAAAGCTATGACAAACCTAGATAGGACTTTAAAAAGCAGAGATATTCCTTTGCCAGCAAAGGTCCATATAGTCAAAGACATGGTTTTTAGTAGTCATGTACAGATGTGAGACCTGGACCATAAAGAAGGCTGAGTGCCAAAGAACTGCTGCTTTCATTCTGTGGTGCTGGAGAAGACTTTTGGGAATCCCTTGGACAGTTAGGAGATAAAACCAGATTATCCCAAAGGAAATCAGTCCTGAATATTCACTGGAAGGACTGATGCTGAAGCTGAAGCTCCAATGCTTGGCCCACCTGATGCAAAGCACCAACTCACTGGAAAAGACCCTGATGATGGGAAAGATTGAGCAGAAAGGGTAACAGAGCATGAGATAATTGGATGGATAAATGTCCATCACTGACTCAATAGACATGACTTTGAGCAAACTCTGGGAGATATTAAAGGAAGGGAAACCTGCCATGAAGCAGTCCATGAGGTTCCAAAGAGTCCAACATGACTTAGCAACTGAATAACAAGACTGAAATTCAGCTATTGGCCAGGCTGGGATTTCATATGAGGCTCAGGGTCCTCTTCCAAGCTCTAATAGGTTTTTGTCAGAACTTACTTCTTTGTGGTTTTAGGACCGAAATTCCTGTTTTCTTTTCATAGTCATCTAGGTGCTTCTCTAAGCTCTTAGAGCTTCACAGTTCTGGGTCACTGATTTCATGGCAAGGTAACTCATCACAAACTCAACACTAGCAAAAGTTCTTAAATGTTTTGTATCTCTTCCTTCAGGAAACACCTCTTCCTTTTCAGAATTTTCTGATTAGTTTAGTTCACCAAGGAAAATGCTCCTTTTGATTAACTCAAAATCAATATACTTGGTGTATTAATTACATCTACAAAATTCCTTTCCTTCAACATGTAACACAATCATGGGAGTGATGTACCATTATATTGACAGTTCTACTCTCACTTAAGGGAAGGGGATTATATATGGTGCATGTACAAAGGGATGGAATCTTAAAATTTTGACTGCCAGTAGAAATAGTATAATTTCTATTTTACTTTTCCAGCTAAAGCAATCATAGTTTTCACAGATTCAAGGGGGAAGGAAAAAGACCTCACTTCTCAATGAGAATTTGTCTGAAAGAATGTGTAGCCAACGCTCATCTACCTCAATCTCTGTTCTGGCAGCAAATTACTTATGTACCTGTAATAAACAAAGTACATTTAGTCCCTTCTCAGGGCACTAAACGCTTACCCTTTCTGACACTGGCTTGAAGTTCAAGATCTAAATTTGGTCCAGGTAAGCAGGGCTCCTCAAGTGCAGTTCGTTAAATATGGTTCCTCTTGGTATAAAAAAGGTACATGTTTTACTCTTCATATGTCAAAACATGCAATGGGGTGACAGAGAAAGGATAATCACAATAATTCTTCCATTCCAAAAGCAGAAAAATGGAAAGCACACAACAGTTACTGACTCATGATCATTTTAAAACCCAGCTGGGCACATCTGGTTAACTCTTAATTAAATCCCAGTCTTTCTTCCTGCGAGTGATTTCCTGTGGCTTTTGTCTCCACCCTGCAAATATCTATGCTTTTTGATAGGAAAAAGTATTTTCAGCTGACTATGTTTCTCAGCTTATGACCTGCCCCTGATTGATGGTCTCTATTTTTTTTCCCCCTGCCTCTGTCCTTTTCAGTCTCAGTTTTTAAAAATGTGCTAGCTGCCTTTTGGTCAAATTGTAGTTTGCTCCATCAGACAAAATCACACTCACAAAACTCTTCTAAATATGCTTTCCTATCCTTGGGAATGGTGTGAGGCTGATAAGGGACTATATTGATCTGCTGCTGCTGCTGCTGCTAAGTCGCTTCAGTCGTGTCCAACTCTGTGCGACCCCATAGATAGCAGCCCACCAGGCTCCCCCATCCCTGGGATTCTACAGTCAAGAACACTGGAGTGGGTTGCCATTTTCTTCTCCAATGCATGAAAGTGAAAAGTGAAAGTGAAGTTACTCTAGGCCTACCTTAACAGAGTACCACAGACTGGGTGGCTTAAACAATAGACCTTGGTTGTCCACAGTTCTGGAGGCCAGAAGTTCAATATCAAGGTGTTGAAAGGGTAATTTCCTTTTGAGGGCTGTGAGGAGAAATCTGTACAGTGGCTTTCCCCTAGCTTCTGGTGATTTGCTGGCAATCTCTGGACTTCATCAGTTTGTAAAATCATCAGCTTAATATCTGCCTGGACATTCACATGATCTCTGAGTGAGTCTGTCTCCAAATTTCCCCTTTTATATGGATAAGAATCATAATAATCATAATCATTAGGGCCTAATCTAATGATATCATTTTAACTTTGGTAAAAATCCTTTCTCCAAATAAAGTCACATTCTGAAGTACTGTGGGTTAGGAATTCAACATAGGAATTTGGGGAGAACACTAATCTATAACAGAAAAACTGTGTCTAGTATTCTTAGAAATCCCCATTTATAACTGAAACCACCTCATGGAATACCCCACTATTTTTTTTTTTTGGTGTATTTTTTAAAATTTTATTTTTAATTAAAGGATAATTGCTTTACAATATTGCATGAGTTTTTGCCATACATCAACATGAATCAGTCTTAGGGACATGTATATTCCCTCCTTCGTGAACCTGCCTCCCACCTCCCACCCATCTAGGTTGTTACAGAGCCCTGGTTTGCATTCCCTGAGTCATAAACAGTAAGATGGTACTGATGAATCTATCTGCAGGACAGCAGTGGAGATGCAGATGGAGAGAACAGACTTAGGTAAGTAGTGGGTGGGGGAGAGGAAGGAGAGGGTGGGAAAAATGAAGAGAGTAACATGGAAACATACATACCCTAATACTCTTAGAGAGCTGAATCTTTCTTAGGTCTTAATGAGTCTTATGGAGAAGGCAAAGGCACCCCACTCCAGTACTCTTGCCTGGAAAGTCCCATGGGCAGAGGAGCCTGGTAGGCTGCAGTCCATGGGGTCGCGAAGAGTCGGACACGACTGAGCGACTTCCCTTTCACTTTTCACTTTCATGCATTGGAGAAGGAAATGGCAACCCACTCCAGTGTTCTTGCCTGGAGAATCCCAGGGATGGGGGAGCCTGGTGGGCTACCGTCTCTGGAGTTGCACAGAGTCGGACACGACTGAAGTGACTTAGCAGCAGTAGTAGCAATGAGCCTTATAACCACGCCCTGAATGTACCTTTCCGCTGAGGTCATGCTTTCCTGCTCTGAGTTGGGGCTTTGCTTTGAGTCAATTCTTTGAAAGCCTTTTGAAAACTAGGAAGGCCATCCCTGGCTTTCTATGTGCTTATGAAATTCTGCTTATACATTAAAACTAAACTTTCTCTTTAGTAACCTCTCTCTTCTTGCATCTCTTTTCTCATAGATAGCCAGACAAACTCAGTTATAACTTTCTAGAAATATTTCCATCAAGCTCCACAAGTATATTAAGTGCTTTGGATATTTTCTGTGTTTCCATAGGCAGCAGGGTTGCCTGTTCACAACATAAAAATAGTCTTTCTTTCCTCCAGCCTTCCACACAAGCCTTCCTTATATTCTCAAAGCCTTCAACATCAGGCTCCATCAGGTCCTTCCAACTGAATCTTCTCAGTTACTTCTAGCTTCCATTCTGCAACTTGCCCCAAGTCAGCGTCACATAGCCTTGTTTTATGTTGGAACAACAGAGACCTATTTCCTGGTACTAACTTCCACTCCCGTTATCTGTTGCTGCATGTCAAACTACCCACAGAATTAGCAGATTAAAACAACTGTTATGTGATACCACATAATTTTATGGGTTGGAAACATGGGTAGGGCTTAGCTGGCCAATTCTGCCCCATATGGCTTTCACCAAATATAAATAGATTTTTACCAACATTTCTGGCACTTTTCTTGGGATGGTTGATGAACTGGGGTAATGGAGCCCCTCTGCCTTTTATTGTGGTCTCATGGCATCTGCTTTCTTACAGGTTAGCCCTCTTACATGGTGATTTAGGGCTTGGACAAACCAAGATGGAAGTGACGAGCCCCTTTAAAGACTAAACCAAGAATTCAAATAATGTCATTGTTAGTCTCCTGGTCCAAGTAGCCACAGGTTGATCAAGGTTCAAAAGGAGGGGATACTCTCTTAAAGGAGTTTCAAAGAAACTGCCAACTCTCTTCACAGCATCCCCTTGTAAACAAACCTTTGAAAAAAGTGATCCTAATTTGAATATGCCATCTGTTTTTTGTCAACAGCTTGACTGAGATTAATGGGGAGCATAAGAGGCTTCAGGAAACAGACCTTTAAGGTAAGATTTCTGCATTTGAATCAATCATATATTCAAGAGTTAATCTACTTACAGGGGTGGAAATGGAATATGAATTATATAATGCATACAATTATACCATGATTAATCATAGTATCACCAGTGGTGATATCAGATACAAAGGAGATAGAAGACAAGGTATTAGAGGATCACTGAGTGTGACAATTAGTTGCTGTGGCAAAAATAGTAATTATAAAACTTGCAGAATCATGTATTTTCTAACAATCCTAGTGAGCATCCATAATGGCAAAGAGAGAATAAATCTCAGAACATATAGCTAAGAACATATATGAAATTTTAGGATTCCATAACAGCTTCCTAGAAGTCTGCTATTTCTCTAGTCCTGTGATTAAAAAAAAAAAAAAAAAAAAGCTTAAAGTCCAAGGTCTGGTGATAAGAGTTGCAGACAATAAGACAATGATAATAAAAACTGCACCAACCCAATCCTGCCAGGTCTTTTATACTAAGTCAAGAAAAAACATGAGATCCTAAGAAAAAAGATGGAGATATTTGGGAAGATATAGATATGACTGAAAACTTGAGTCCCCAGATTTCTCTGTAAACTCCTTGCTGGCAGAATAAGCTCTTTCCCTTATTCGAGGAAAGCAGTTCTCTCCTGCAAAAGAGCCTTCCAAAATCTGCAACTGGGGATCTGCTTCACAAGTTTACCTGCATCATGTCTTTGCTCCTTATGATGAGTTAGATTCCAACACAGCCTAGATGAAACAGTACAGGAAGAGATAGCCTGACCACCATCAGAGTTATGAGATCTTTGTAGTGCTAGAGGTAAAGAATCTTCCTGACAAAGCAGGAGATTAAGAGACAAGGGTTTGATCCCTGGGTGGGGAAGATTCCCTGGAGAAGGAAATGGCAAACCCACTCCAGTGTTCTCTCCTGGAGAATCCCATGAGACAGAGGAGCCTGGCAGGCTACAGTCCACAGGGTTGCAAAGAGTCAGATATAACTAAAGTGACTTAGCTTGTACCTTAAGTAAGGAAATTTAGAAGTAATTTTCATCTTAATGGAAGGGACAGAAGTGCACCATTTTTTATCCTTGTCTCAGGGCTATTTCAACATTTTAACCTGAATGTTCTATCAAAGCCTGAAATGACCTTAATCTTCTTGACATCTCACAGAACTTAATGCTAGCCCACATCACTGATGACATTATAAACCATTTAGATCCTTGTGGTAGATTACATCATTGGCCCCAAATTTTGCTCCTCCATTTTTCTAAGCCCTTTGCTATATGACTTTTGTATTCTTCCCAGAAAGATGGAATATTTTTTTTTTTTACTACCTACTGACTTTAGACTCAGCCATGCCTCTTACTCTGGCCAACAGCAATGGAGGCAGAAATGACCAAATGTCTGTTCTGTTGTCAGTTTAAGAGGCTCTGTGTGCTGCCCATGTTTCCTCACCCCTCTGGCATCGCTAATGCTCTCCCAGGCACACTAGATACCAGGAGAAGAAGGTAACACTTGTGTAGCAGAGGCTGCACCTCTGAAGATTATACATTCAAGCTGACATAGAGTAAAACAGAGTCATACCAGTTGATCTATAAACTTAGTGAGAAATATTTATTGTATCATGCCTGGCTACTTTGTGACTATTTGTAAAGTACCATTACTAAGCAATGTTTTACTGAGAGACTCAATGGGTGGGAGACAGAGCTAGAAAAAGTAAAGAGTGCTTTCATGATAGTAACATCTCTGGGGATACAGTAGTCTGTGGGATGATTGAACTCCTTTTCAAAGTGAAAACCAAGTTGCCACATCTCCCACTCCATACACCATAAAGGTATATGTATGTGATCAACCTCTTAATATTTTAGTAGCAACAGATACAGATGTTTCCTATATATGATGGTATATGTGATTCTAATAAAATGCTCTAAAACTCATGCACTAAATATAGCAGCTACATTTTTTATGTCTCTATTCCACTTTTCTCCCACCCTCATTCCCATCACTTTCTGCCAAAAGCACCATTAGTAAATGAGTTAAGTTTCAGGTATTTGAGAGAAAAATGATTCATCTTTTCTAATATGAGGGCTGATGTAGGCACAGAAAACTTTTCCCATTCACTTCTCTGTTGTTTGTCTGGCCTAATAATTAATTAAAATGATATAATATAGATTAACAGAAGAAAAAAAATTCAATTACATATATGGGATGGCTAAAACACAAAAGGCTCAAAGACATTCAGGCAATCGAGGCTTTTATGCCATCTGGAGCTGAGGAGACAGAGGTAGGAGTTCCAACAGGAGGAAGACAATTCACAGGAAGATGGAAGAACAATTGTCTGGTAAATGAATTCTTGCCATTGCATGCAGTTAGATTTTTCTGACATAAAAATATTATCTCTGAAATTAGCTTTCTTCTTGGTGCAAGCCTTCTATATAAATTCTTTTAGGCAGTTAAGGGGGAGGTTAAAACACAAAACTTTCCGAAATCTGCTGGTTCCTAGTTTCCTTCAGCTCAAAATAATCCATGGGCCAAAAGTGGCTCATTTGGGGGTGACATTCTCTCCTCCTCTTCACAAGAGCATAAATTTGTTTATTTATAACAGGGTTTTCCCCAGATAAAAGGAAAGAGAGGATCATTAGATTTAGATCTATCTTGGATCTACTCTTGCCCTTTTCTTTCTTCAGCTCGCCACCTGCGCATCTGACTTGCACAGATCTATGGATGGTCTCTCATATCTCCTGTCTTCTACTCGACTTCAGCCAATGGGGAATCATTTCAGGAGACTGGAGGAAGAATGACATCTCTTTTGTTTCCTGGCTTCCTCTGTTCAAAGTCATTTTGGATTTGTTTTGCTTTTTGTCTTAGCAAAGGCTTTTCTAAAGACTGCCTGCTCTATGCAGAAGAATTCTTTTCTTCAGTTTTTGGCAACATTAACTCCCATCTTTTTTTAGGTGAAAGCAGTTGAGCTACTACTGGTACTGACTATAGAATATGGAACTCTCCTTGTTTTCACCCTCACTGAAAGTGAGAGTGTTAAGTATCTCAGTCATTGGACTGTTTGGGACCCCATGGACTGTAGCCCATCAGGCTCCTCTGTCCATGGAATTCTCCAGGCAAAAATAGTGGAGTGGGTAGCCATTCCCTTCTCCAGGGGATTGAACCTATTGCATCTCTGTAAATACTTTTTTAAAATTAACTCTAAATTGATGGTGCCAATCATTTTCTTAGAGTAATTGGCTGACTCAACAGTCTGTGTTTTGATAAAATTGTTGTTAGATGACTTGACTATAAGATTTTTATAGAAAATAATCCTGAGAGGCAGTTCTAAGACGGTGGAGGAATAGGACGGGGAGACCACTTTCTCTCCCACAAATTCATCAAAAGAACATTTGAACACTGAGCAAATTTCACAGAACAACTTCTGAATGCTGGCAGAGGACATCAGGCACCCAGAAAGGCAGTCCATTGTCTTCAAAAGGAGATAGGACAAAATATAAAAGATAAAAAGAGAGACAAAAGAGGTAGGGACAGAGATCCATCCTGGGAAGGGAGTCTTAAAAAAGAGAGTAGTTCCCAAACAACAGGAAACACTCTCTCTGGTGGGTCTGTGGTGAGCCTTGGAATCTCAGAGGGCAAAACAACCGGGAGGAAAAATAAATAAATAATTAAAACCCACAGATTACATGCCTAACAGCAACTCCTAGCGGAGCAGCAGCCAAGACGCTCACATCCCCCACTAGCAAGCGGGGGTGGGACAGGAAGGAGCCGGCTGTATTGCTTTAGGGTAAGGACCGGGCCTGAATGCTGTGAGGGCAATCTGAGGGAGCTAACTTGAGATAGTAATCCAGACTTTGGGATAGCTATCCCACGAAAAGGTGAAAAGCCCTAACCTATGACACCGCCAGGAATGCTCACAGAACAAAGGACTGAGCAGAGCTAGCTGGCGGCGGACCAGCTTATCCCCCACTGGAGACAGGCAGGTGAGGGTAGCCAGAGCTGGAAGGGGGCAATCGCGGCCCCAGAGAGGCATCCTATACCAAACTGCAAGCAGACTTTGTTGCTAACCAAGACTTTTTGGGTTTCTGGATGGTCGACATCCACCAGGAGGGTCACAGCCAGAGATAAGCTCCCCAGAAGAGACACACTGCACACCTGAGAAGATGCACCTGTTGCACACCCAGAAAACCAAGCGGCTGGCACAGGGGAGGTGATAAGATTCAGCCTCCAACTGGGGATGACTACATGCGCCAAGCACCTGGTCACCTGAGTTGCTCAGACCTGGGATGGCGCAAAATGCAGGCCCAACCAAGTCTGCCCCTTTGTGAAGTACCCAAGAACCTGAACCTGAGCGACTTAGACCTGGGAAGTGCACACAAACCAGGGCCTGCATCAGACAGTTCCCAGCAGAGCAACCTAGAGTCTGAGCAGTTTAGACTGGGTAGGCACATATGCCGTGAGCAGGGGCAAACCCAGTGTGGCTGAAGCATTGCAAGCACTCCTCACACATGCCAGTGATATTTGTTTACAGTGTTCCTCCCCAAAGCACGACTGAACAAGTGAGCCTAAAAAAAAGTGACCACCACCACACCCCTTGTGTCAGGGCAGAAATTAGACACTGAAGAGACCAGCAAACAGAAGAAGCTAAAATAAACAGAGGGAACCGCTTGGAAGTGACAAGTGCAATAGAATGAAACCCTGTAGTTAGCACTGACTACATAGGAAGGGGCCTATAGACCTTGAGAAGTACAAGCCGGAGCACAGAACTATTTGAAAATGAACTGACTCCACACTGTCCACAACAGCTCCAGAGAAAGTCTTAGGTATATTTTTATTATTATCATTTTTTAAATTTAATTTAAAAAAATTTATTTTTAAGTCCCCATTACTCCTTTAATTTTCATTTTTATAACCTATTACCTTGCAAAAAAAAAAAAAAAGAAAAAGAAAGACCCTCTTTTTAAAGCAAACTTAATATGTATATCTTTTATAATTTTTGTGACTTTTTTTTAATATTTTATTTTTGAGAATCTAACCTGTACTCTAGATTTTTAATCTTTGCTGTTTGGTATTTGTTATCAACCTTGTACCTTTAAGAACCCAATCTTCAGTACCCATTTTTATTTGGGAGCGAGATCACTGGCCTGATTGAACTCTCCCCCTTCGGACTCCTTTTTCTCCACCAGGTCACCTCTATCTCCTCCCTCCCCCTTCTCTTCTCTTCCTAACTCTGTGCATCTCTTTGTGTGTTCTGGGCTGTGGAGAAGACTTAGCGAACTGATTATTGGCTAGATCTGTCTCTTTCCTTTGATTCCCCCTTTTATCCTGCTGGCCACCTCTGTCTCCTTCCTCCCTCTTCTCTTCTCTGTGTAGCTCCGTGAACATCTCTGAGGGATCCAGACTGTGGAGAGCACATAGGGAAGTGATTACTGGCTAGCTTGCTATCTCACCTTTTGATACCCACTCTTCTCCTCCTGGTCACCTCTATCTCCCTCCCCCTTCTTCTCTTCCCCATGTAACTCTATGTACCTCTCTGGGTGTCCCTCATTGTGGAGAAACTTTTCATCATTAACCTAGATGTTTTATCATCGGTCCTGTATAGATCGAGAAGTCTTGAGGCTACTGTAAGAATAAGACTGAAAACCAGAGGCAGGAGGCTAAAGTCCAAATCCTGAGAACACCAGAGAACTCCTGACTCCAGGGAACATTAATCAATAGGAGCTCATCAAACGTGTCCATACCTACACTGAAACCAAGCACCACCCAAGGGCCAACAAGCTCCAGAGCAAGACACACCATGCAAATTCTCCAGCAACACAGGAACATAATCCTGAGCCTCAATAAACAGGCTGCCCAAAGTCACACCAAACCCACTGACATCCCAAAACTCATTACTGGACACTTCATTGCACTCGAGAGAAGAAATCCAGCTCCACCCACCAGAACACTGATACAAGCTTCCCTAACCAGGAAATCTTGACAAGCCACCCGTCCAACCCCACCCACAGTGAGGAACCTCCACAATAAAGAGGAACCACCAACTGCCAGAAAGAGAAAGGCCACCCCAAACACAGCAATATAAATAAAATGAAAAGACAGAGAAATACCCAGCAGGTAAAGGAACAGGATAAATGCCAATGAAACCAAACAAAAGAGGAAGAGATAGGGAATCTACCTGATAAAGAATTCCAAATAATGATACTGAAAATGATTCAAAATCTTGAAAACAAATTGGAGTTGCAGATAAATAGCCTGGAGACAAGGATCTAGAAGATGCAAGAAAGGTTTAACAAGGACCTAGAAGAAATAAAAAAGAGTCAATATATAATGAATAATGCAATGAATGAGATCAAAAACACTCTGGAGGGAACCAACAATAGAATAACGGAGAAATAAATGAAACAGAGAGGAAAAAAGAAAAAAATAATTAAAAGAAATTAGGACAACCTCAGAGACCTCTGGGACAATGTTAAATGCCCCAACATTTAAATCATAGGAGTCCCAGAAGAAGAAGACAAAAAGAAAGACCATGAGAAAATACTTGAGGAGATAATAGTTGAAAACCTCCATAAAATGGGGAAGGAAATAATCAACCAAATCCAAGAAACCCAGAGAGTCCCAAACAGGATAAACCCAAGGCAAAACACCCCAAGACACATATTAATCAAATTAACAAAGAGCAAACACAAAGAACAATATTAAAAGCAGCAAGGGAAAAACAACAAATAACACACAAGGGGATTTCCATAAGGATAACAGCTGATCTTTCAATACAAACTCTTCAGGCCAGAAGGGAATGGCAGGACATACTTAAAGTGATGAAAGAAAATAACCTACAGCCCAGATTACTGTACCCAGCAAGGATCTCATTCAAATATGAAGGAGAAATCAAAAGCTTTACAGACAAGCAAAAGCTGAGAGAATTCAGCACCACCAAACCAGTTTTCCAACAAACGCTAAAGGATCTTCTCTAGACAGGAAACACAGAAAGGGTGTATAAACGCAAACCCAAAACAATTAAGTAAACAGCAACAGGATCATACTTATCAGTAATTACCTTAAATGTAAATGGGTTGAATATCCCAACCAAAAGACAAAGACAGGCTGAATGGATACAAAAACAAGACCCCTATATATGTTGTCTACAAGAGACCTACCTAAAACCAAGGGACACATACAGACTGAAAGTGAATGGCTAGAAAAAGATATTCCATGCAAATAGAGATAAAAAGAAAGCAGGAATAGCAATACTCATATCAGATAAAATAGACTTTAAAACAAAGGCTGTGAAAAGAGAAAAAGAAGGACACTACAAAATGATCAAAGGATCAATCCAAGAAGAAGATATAACAATCATAAATATATATGCTGCCAACATAGGAGCACCGCAATATGTAAGATAAATGCTAACAAGTATGAAAGGGGAAATTAACAACAACACAATAATAGTGGGAGACTTTAAAACCCCACTCACAGCTATGGATAGATCAACTAAACAGAACATTAACAAGGAAACACAAACTTTAAATAATACAATAGACCAGTTAGACCTAATTGATACCTATAGGACATTTCACTCCAAAACAATGAATTTCATCTTTTTCTCAAGTGCACCCGGAACCTTCTCCAGGATAGATCACATCCTGGGCCATAAATCTAGCCTTGGTACATTCAAAAAAGTTGAAATCATTCCAAGCATCTTTTCTGACCACAATGCAGTAAGATTAGATGTCAATTACAGGAGAAAAACTATTAAAATTCCAACATATGGAGGCTGAAAAACACGCTGCTGAGAAACCAAAAAATCACAGAAAAAAAAATTCAAAAAAAATCAAATATGCATAGAAACGAATGAAAATGAAAAAACAACAACCCCAAACCTATCAGATCAGATCAGTCGCCCAGTCGTGTCCGACTCTTTGCGACTCCATGAATCGCAGCACGCCAGGACTCCCTGTCCATCACCAGCTCCCGGAGTTCACTGAGACTCACGTCCATTGAGTCAGTGACGCCATCCAGCCATCTCATCCTCTGTCGTCCCCTTCTCCTCCTGCCCCCAATCCCTCCCAGCATCAGGGTCTTTTCCAATGAATCAACTCTTCGCATGAGGTGACCAAAGTACTGGAGTTTCAGCTTCAGCATCATTCCCTCCAAAGAAATCCCAGGGCTGATCTCCTTCAGAATGGACTGGTTGGATCTCTTTGCAGTCCAAGGGACTCTCAAGAGTCTTCTCCAACACCACAGTTCAAAAGCATCAATTCTTCGGCACTCAGCCTTCTTCACAGTCCAACTCTCACATCCATACATGACCACAGGAAAAACCATGGCCTTGACTAGACGAACCTTTGTTGGCAAAGTAATGTCTCTGCTTTTGAATATGCTATCTAGGTTGGTCATAACTTTCCTTCCAAGGAGTAAGTGTCTTTTAATTTCATGGCTGCAGTCACCATCTGCTGTGATTTTAGAGCCCCCCAAAATAAAGTCTGACACTGTTTCCACTGTTTCCCCATCTATTTCCCATGAAGTAGTGGGACTGGATGCCATGATCTTCGTTTTCTGGATGTTGAGCTTTAAGCCAACTTTTTCACTCTCCTCTTTCACTTTCATCAAGAGGCTCTTTAGTTCTGCTTCACTTTCTGCCATAAGGGTGGTGTCATCTGCATATCTGAGGTGATTGATATTTCTCCTGGCAATCTTGATTCCAGCTTGTGCTTCTTCCAGTCCAGCATTTCTCATGATGTACTCTGCATATAAGTTAAATAAACAGGGTGACAATATACAGCCTTGATGAACTCCTTTTCCTATTTGGAGCCAGTCTGTTGTTTCATGTCCAGTTCTAACTGTTGCTTCCTGACCTGCATACAGATTTCTCAAGAGGCAGATCAGGTGGTCTGGTATTCCCATCTCTTTCATAATTTTCCATAGTTTATTGTGATCCACACAGTCAAAGGCTTTGGCATAGTCAATAAAGCAGAAATAGATGTTTTTCTGGAACTCTCTTGCTTTTTCTATGATCCAGCGGATGTTGGCAATTTGAACTCTGTTTCCTCTGCCTTTTCTAAAACCAGTTTGAACATCAGGAAGTTCACGTTTCACATATTGCTGAATCCTGGCTTGGAGAATTTTGAGCATTACTTTAGTAGTGTGTGAGATGAGTGCAATTGTGTGGTCGTTTGAGCATTCTTTCGCATTGCCTTTCTTTGGGATCGGAATGAAAACTGACCTTTTCCAGTCCTGTGCTGAGTTTTCCAAATTTGCTGGCATATTGAGTGCAGCACTTTCACAGCATCATCTTTCAGGATTTGAAATAGCTCAACTGGAATTCCATCACCTCCACTAGCTTTGTTCATAGTGATGCTTTCTAAGGCCCACTTGACTTCACATTCCAGGATGTCTGGCTCTAGGTCAGTGATCACACCATCGTGATTATCTGGGTTGTGAAGATTTTTTTGTACAGTCCTTCTGTGTATTCTTGCCGTCTCTTCTTAATATCCTCTGCTTCTGTTAGGTCCATACCATTTCTGTCCTTTATCGAGCTCATCTTTGTATGAAATGTTCCTTTGGTATCTCTAATTTTCTTGAAGAGATCTATAGTCTTTCCCATTCTGTTGTTTTCCTCTATTTCTTTGCATTGATCGCTGAAGAAGGCTTTCTTATCTCTTCTTGCTATTCTTTGGAACTCTGCATTCAGATGTTTATATCTTTCCTTTTCTCCTTTGCTTTTCACTTCTCTTCTTTTCACAGCTGTTTGTAAGGCTTCCCCAGACAGCCATTTTGCTTTGTTGTATTCCTTTTCTATGGGAATGGTCTTGATCACTGTCTCCTGTACAATGTCACGATCCTTACCATAGTTCATCAGGCACTCTATCTATCAGATCTAGGCCCTTAAATCTATTTCTCACTTCCACTGTATAATCATAAGGGATTTGATTTAGGTCATACCTGAATGGTCTAGTGGTTTTCCCTACTTTCTTCAATTCCAGTCTGAATTTGGCAATAAGGAGTTCATGATCTGAGCCACAGTCAGCTCCTGGTCTTGTTTTTGCTGACTGTATAGAGCTTCTCCATCTTTGGCTGCAAAGAATATAATCAATCTGGTTTCAGTGTTGACCATCTGGTGATGTCCATGTATAGAGTCTTCTCTCGTGTTGTTGGAAGAGGGTGTTTGTTATGACCAGTGCATTCTCTTGGCAAAACTCTATTAGTCTTTGCCCTGCTTCATTTCGTATTCCAAGGCCAAATTTGCCTGTTACTCCAGGTGTTTCTTGACTTCCTACTTTTGCATTCCAGTCCCCTATCATGAAAAGGACATCTTTTTTGGGTGTTAGTTCTAAAAGGTCTTGTAGGTCTTCATAGAACCATTCAACTTCAGCTTCTTCAGTGTTACTGGTTGGGGCACAGACTTGGATTACTGTGATATTGAATGGTTTGCCTTGGAAATGAACAGAGATCATTCTGTCGTTTTTGAGATTGCATCCAAGTACTGCATTTCGGACTCTTTTGTTGACCATGATGGCCACTCCATTTCTTCTGAGGGATTCCTGCCCGCAGTAGTAGATATAATGGTCATCTGTGTTAAATTCACCCATTCCAGTCCATTTCAGTTCACTGATTCCTAGAATGTCGACATTCCAAACCTATGGGACACTGTAAAAGCAGTGCTAAAGGCGAAGGTTCATAGCAATACAGGCATACCTCAAGAAACAAGAAAAAAGTCAAATAAATAACCTAACTCCACACCTAAAGGAACTTGAAAAGGAAGAAATGAAGAACCCCAGGGTTAGTAGAAGGAAAGAAATCTTAAAAATTAGGGCAGAAATAAATGCAAAATAAACAAAAGAGACCATAGCAAAAATCAACAAAACTGAAATCTGGTTATTTGAGAAGTTAAGTAAAATTGACAAACCATTAGCCAGACTCATCAAGAAACAAAGGGAGAAAAATCAAATCAACAAAATTAGAAATGAAAATGGAGAGATCACAACAGACAACATAGAAATACAAATGATAATAAGAGACTACTAACAGCAACTATATGCCAATAAAATGGACAACTTGAAAGAAATGGACAAATTCTTAGAAAAGTAGAACTTTCCAAAATTGAACCAGGAAGAAATAGAAAATCTTAACAGACCCATCACAAGCATGGAAATTGAAACTGTAATCAGAAATCTTCCAACAATCAAAAGCCCAGGTCCAGATGGTTTCACAGCTGAATTCTACCAAAAAATTAGAGAAGAACTAACACCTATCCTATGCAAATTCTTCCAGAAAATTGTAGAGGAAGGTAAACTTCCAAACTCATTGTATGAGGTCACCATCACCCTAAAACCAAAACCTGACAAAGATGCCACAAAAAGAAGAAAACTATAGGCCAATATCACTGATGAATGTAGATGCAAAAATCCTTAACAAATCTAGCAAACAGAATCCAACAACATATTAAAAAGATCATACATCATGACTAAGTGGGCTTTATCCCAGGGATGCAAGGATTCTTCAATATCCGCAAATCAATCAATGTATTGAGTGAGTGAGTGAGTGAAGTTGCTTAGTCGTGTCTGACTCTCTACAACCCCGTGGACTGTAAACCACCAGGCTCCTCCGTCCATGGGATTCTCCAGGCAAGAATACTGGAGTGCATTGCCATTTCCTTCTCCAGGGGATATTCCCAACCCAGGGATCGAAACCAGGTCTCCTGCATTGCAGGCAGACACTTTAACCTCTGAGCCACCAGGGAAGCCCAGGGAATCAATGTAATACACCACATTAAAAAATTGAAAAATAAAAGCCATATGATTATCTCAATAGATGCAGAGAAAGCCTTTGACAAAATTCAACATCCATTTATGATAAAAAAAAAAAAAAACTCCAGAAAGCAGGAATAGAAGGAACATATCTTAACATAATAAAAGCTATATATGACAAACCCACAGCAAACATTATCCACAATGGTGAAAAATTGAAAGCATTCCCCCTAAAGTCAGGAACAACACAAGGGTGCCCACTCTCACCACTACTATTCAACATAGTTTGGAAGTTTTAGCCACAGCAATCAGACCAGAAAAACAAATAAAAGGAATCCAGATTGGAAAAGAAGAAGTAAAACTCACTGTTTGCAGATGACATTATCCTCTACATAGAAAACCCTAAAGACTCCACCAGAAAATTACTAGAGCTAATCAATGAATATAGTAAATTTGCAAGATATAAAATCAACACACAGAAATCCCTTGCATTCCTATACACAAACAATGAGAAAACAGAAAGAGAAATTAAGAAACAATTCCATTCACCATTGCAATGAAAAGAATAAAATACTTAGGAACATATCTACCCAAAGAAACAAAAGACTTAGATATAGAAAACTATAAAACATTGGTGAAAGAAATCAAAGAGGACACAAATAGATGGAGAAATATACCGTGTTCGTGGATCAGAAGAATCAATATAGTAAAAATGAGTATACTACCCAAAGCAATCTAGAGATTCAATGCAATTCTTATCAAGCTACCAAAGGTATTTTTCAGAGAACTAGAACAAATAATTTCAAAATTTGTATGGAAATACAAAAAAAAAAAAAAACAAAAAAAAACAAAAAAAAAACAAAAAACCAACTCGAATAGCCAAAGCAATCTTGAGAAAGAAGAATGGAAAAGGAGGAATCAACCTGCTTGATTTCAGTCTCTACTACAAAGCCACAGTCATCAAGACAGTATGGTACTTGCACAAAGACAGAAATATAGATCAATGGAACAAAATGGAAAGCCCAGAGATAATCCACACACCTATGGATACCTTATCTTTGATAAAGGATCAAGAATATACAACAGAGAAAAGACAGTCTGTTTAATATGTGGTGCTGGGGAAACTGCTCAACCACTTGTAAAAGAATGAAACTAGAACACTTTCTAACAACATACACAAAAATAAACTCAAAATGGATTAAAGATCTAAATGTAAGACCAGAAACTAGTAAACTAGAGGAAAACATAGGCAAAACACTCTCCGACATAAATCACAGCAGGATCCTCTATGACCCACCTCCCAGAATATTGGAAATAAAAGCAAAAATAAACAAATGGGACCTAATTAAAATTAAAAGCATCTGCATAACAAAGGAAACTATAAGCAAGGTGAAAAGACAGCCTTCAGAATGAGAGAAAATAATACCAAATGAAGCAACTGACAAAGAATTAATCTCAAAAATATACGAGCAACTCCTGCAGCTCAATTGCAGAAAAATAAAAGACCCAATCGAAAAGTGGACCAAAGAACTAAACAGACATTTCTCCAAAGAAGACATACAGATAGCTAATAAACATATGAAAAGATGCTCAACATCACTCATTATCAGAGAAATGCAAATCAAAACCACTATGAGGTACCATTTCACACCAGTCCAAATGGCTGTGATCCAAAAGTCTACAAGCAATAAATGCTGGAGAGGGTGTGGAGAAAAGGGAACCTTCTTACACTGTTGGTGGGAATGCAAACTAGTACAGCCACTATGGAGAACAGTGTGGAGATTCCTTAAAAAACTGGAAATAGAACTGTCTTATGATCCAGCAATCCCACTGCTGGGCATACACACTGAGGAAACCAGAAGGGAAAGAGACACGTGTACCCCAATGTTCATTGCAGCACTGTTTATAATAGCCAGGACATGGAAGCAACCTAGATGTCCATCAGCAGATGAATGGATAAGAAAGCAGTGGTACATATACACAATGGAGTATTACTCAGCCATTAAAAAGAATACATTTGAATCAGTTCTAATGAGGTGGATGAAACTGGAGCCTATTATACAGAGTGAAGTAAGCCAGAAAGAAAAACACCAGTATACTAACGCATATGTATGGAATTTATTAAGATGGTAATGATAACTCTGTATGTGAAACAGCAAAAGAGACAGAGATATATAGAACAGTCTTCTGGACTCTGTGGGAGAGGGCGAGGGAGGGATGATATGGGAGAATGGCTTTGAAACATGTAAATTATCATATGTGAAATGAATCACCAGTACAGGTTCAATGCATGATACAGGGTACTTGGGGCTGGTGCAGGGGGATAACCCAGAGGGATGGGATAGGGAGGGAGGTGGGAGTGGGGTTTAGGATGGGGAACACATGTACACCCATGGTGGATTCAAGTCAATGTATGGCAAAACCAATACAATATTGTAAAGTAAAATAAATAAATAAATAAACAGAAAAAAATCCAAAAAAAGAAAATAATCTTATCCTTGTGTCTTCAGTGTTTACTTGACATCTAATATATTGTGACTGACTAAATAAAAGAAGAAATACATGAAGACAATTGTCAGTAGACACTAAGAATCAATATTAAATGGAAAATTTAAATGAAGTAGTACACATAGTTTATCCAAGGCATTGGCTGTTATTTACATCATCCAAATAAATAATTTTTTTGTATCTCTTCTCTTTGTACCCCCTGTCCTACTGGATAATCCTTGCCTACACTGTCTGAGTTTCAGGAGCTTGAACACCAGGTTCAACTTTAAATAGGACTTAGGAGAAAACCTAGAGAAAAGCTGGATCATTTTGATGCTAAAATCTCCAAAAATTGCAGGCTAATTATGGCAGACCAACTTTTCTTCAGAGAAGGCAATGGCACCCCACTCCAGTACTCTTGCCTAGAAAATCCCATGGACGGAGGAGCCTGGTAGGCTGTAGTCCATGGGGTCGCTAAGAGACGGAAATGACTGAATGACTTCACTTTCACTTTTCACTTTTCACTTTCATGCATTGGAGAAGGAAATGGCAACCCACTCCAGTGTTCTTGCCTGGAGAATCCCAGGGACAGAGGATCCTGGTGGGCTGCCTTCTATGGGGTCACAATGGGTCGGACACGACTGAAGCGAATTAGCAGCAGCAGCAGCAACTTTTCTTATTCCTGGAAATAAAATGGAGCTCAGCAGTGTGAAGGCTTTCCATTCTAGAAGATGTTAGACATAACCTTGTTTATACCAAATCTTTGGAAAATAGAGAATGTATTGTTTACCAGTAAAGATATTCATGTGAGGACGGGTAATCAGCCAACATTTTGGGGAGCCAGAAGACACAGTTATAATTGACTGTTTCCAATAAATGTGTGTCCAGAATTGGAGATGGCAGAAGATCTAGACTTTTTTTTTTTTTTTTTTGCTGATGCTGAAGAATTGCCATGCCAGAAGAAGAGTCCAGACATTTGCTTTTGCAGGGCTTTTGCTCAAAGAAATCTTCCCAATCTCCTTTCAAAGAGTCTAATGTTTTGGGGCCTCTGGCACTGAATGAAGCTGACTCTGGAATATGATGGAGATCAAACATGAAGATATTGTACTCTCTCTTCTAGATAGAATGCACAAAACTCATATTGCCAGTTTGAGGCTATAAGAGTTACAAGTCTGTAGCATACAAAAAACACTTTCAGGAAGTGCTCCTGCATTTTCTTTCTTTTATATTGTCATTGTGAGTCCAGTAAGGACAGAACAACTCCTTGGGAAACTTCACCCTGTTTCAGAGGGCTACACAGATGCAAAGTATTTTGAATTGATACCTGAGTTATTTGGGATTAAAAAATAATAGCAACAACACATGAGCTACAGAGGCCTAAAATAATAGTGCATATATCATATCCTTTGTGGTTGTGTCACACTTTTTTCCAAAGTCACACAAGTACAACCTGTGCTGTTTTTGCCTCGGAACATGCAGCAAGAAGAATAAAAGCTTTTGAGATGGTCGTGCATTTACACTACACCTTTTACTACCTGAACCAATTGGAAGTTAAAAAAAAAAAAAAATCTAGAGAAAAAAGGAGGGGGTGGAATTGGATGAGAGAGAAGTAGAAGAAAGTATTACCAAAAGAAAAGATCCAAGGGGGAGAGACTGATCTGACTCAGATATTACATAATTAAACTATTTTAATCACCTTTTTAGAGATCTAACATACTGGAGGATAAACCCAAAGGAAGCCGCAAAGTGCCACTGCTGAGGGCAGGGGTTGGTGACAAGGATTCAGATGGCAGCTTGATTGAGAGGACAGAGTTAGACTCTCCCTGACTCTCTCATTCTCTTTTTCTTTTTAAGTTATTTGGAGACTATGCATCTCCTCTCTTAATTCTTTCCTATTGGCGTGTGTTTGCTGCTTATATGAACCTTTAATGGTCTCAGGTATGGCTCTGATTGATAACCTTACTGGAATGGCAAAATCCAACAAACCACTGCTAGTAAATTATGAAAAGTCCAAGAGAATGACCCCTTATAAGAGGATAAGATAAACTACACAAGAGGATAGTCAGATACTTAAAGAAAGACCCAGGAACAGTCAGTGAACCTCACAGCCAACAAAAAGTAACTTATATAGAGCTTGGAGGCATTAAATGCATTAATTAAGTAATCAGGGATAACTGGCTCTTCTTTACACCTTAGTCTCCAACCAGAATAAGTCTTTAACTGTGGAAATGGTATAGAGAGATGAGAAGGCAGAGGCAGCAAAGATGAGTTGGGGATTCATGGGCTGGACATAGGAAAGTGAAAATGAGTCTAGCTAACACAGACTCCTCTGAAAAAGTTGAGGTGAGAGAAAAGAATGGAACTAGAGCCATAATATATATCTAAAAATACATAGAAATTCATCAGGAAAGAGCTTGGACCAACACCTGAGGGAAAGAGAGGGAGATCAGAAAAAAAATTTTCCTTGTTTATTTTCATAATAGGAATGGTAAATGAAGGTGTCCCTACACTGAGATAGAACCAGTGATGAAAGATGTTGACTGAAGTGCTGAGAGACAGAGGAAGGAAATCAGCCCTACCAATCATTTAATAACATTTAGGAAATTTTCAAGTCTCTTTGGTTCTTTGGTGGAGATGGTCCACAGACTTTTTCAGTTTTCAAAGAGGGCATTTTCTGTTTTTATTTCTGCTTTAGTCCATGGTCAAGAATACGAGAGAAAGACACCTTATTTATCATCCTATAATTAAAATCAAAATTAATGTATACCTGTAACGCAGCTACAGCAACCATAATTGTTCATGGAGTTTAGTTATAGACCAGTACATGTACTAATGGAAAATACTGAACAAAATGTGTGTATGTATATACACACACACATACAAACGCACTATATGGTTAAAAGTAAAAGTGTTGCTGCCATATTTAAAAAATAAATTAAAAATACATCTTGTAAGTTGTTTTGACAATATTCTGCTTTTAACCTTATATCATTGCCAATAAGCATTTCATTTACCTAATGAAAAACATATTTACAGTAATGAGTACACAGGGTTTTAATTTGCATATGCAAATGCATTTAATCACTAGGAATAGCTGGCAAGTAAAAAGTATGAATGTAATTATTTCAGTGACTGCCCACTTTTCCAAGTTCATAAAAATACTTTATAGCTGGGATTAGAGATTAATATTTTCCAAGGGAAAGAGACCAAATTCTTTACTGTGTGAAATGACCATGATGATAATAACAGCTACCAATTATTGAATCTTACTTAGTGTTAGATGCAGTCCACATGTTATTTCTATTCCACACAATACCTAACAAGGTAGACATCATTATCCTCATTTTAGAGACAAAGAAATTAAAGTTCAGTGAGGTGAAGAAATCTGCTGAAGGTTGCACATAAAGAAACAAAGCTGGGGTTCAAAACCAGATCTGTTGATTCTAACACCTGACCTCTTTCCACTATAAGAAGAAAATCTTCAATTACCAATTCATGCTACTACTGAAAGGTTGTTGTTGAATCACGCGAATACACCAGGATTCTTGGCTCCCGGAGGAGAAGAATTCAATCCGGGGCCAGAGACAAGGCTTGATAGCTCAGAGCTTAGGGTTGGTAGTTGTCATCAGATGAAGAAGAGGCATCGCATGTGATTGCTGTCGAAGGTATTCACAGACTTGGAGAAAGTCTTTTTCTTGAAGTGGGGACGTCTACCACGGGAAGCCTTCTATTGACGAAGAGGGGAGTGCTCCGCAGACCCAGCAGTTTATCCTTTAGATCTTCTCGAGCTGCATAGTTTAAAGTTAGGAATTGAGAACAATCGTGATCAGGTGTTTCATTTTTCTTCTCAGGAAGGAAAGTGGCAGGATTTAAATTTCCACAAACTTTAAGCTTAGTTACTGGTCCTTCTAACAACAATGACTGATACTTAAGAAGCCTACTGTCTGTCATCCAAATATTAACCTTAGAATTTAAGATTTTACTCACATCATGAGAAGTCAGGACAGTAAGTTTTTGTCTATTAATTATTTTTAAAGCTTCAGGTGCTAATAAAGCCGCTGCCCCAATTACTTTTAGGCAGTGGGGCCACCCACGTGAAACTACATCTAATTTTCTGCTTAGATAAGCTACAGGTTGCTGGTGAGGCCCTCGGGGTTGTGTCAAAACTCCCAATGTCACCTTTTCTTTCAGTGACAAACAAATTAAATTCTGACCCTGTGGGCAAGCTCAGAGCTGGAGCTTGCAGGAGAGCAGTCTGAAGAACCTTAAAAGCCTTTTGAGTTTTTGGAGACCAAACCGGTTTGTCGGTTTGGGCCTGCTGAGTTTCAGCTATAAGTTTATATAAAGGCCGGGCAAGTTCCCCGTAACCCGGAATCCAAATGCGACAGTAACCTGTGATTCCCCAAAATCCTCTCAATTGTCTTAAAGTCATAGGTAAGGGGTGATTTAGTATAGGTTTAATTTTCTCAGGGCCTATGGCCCTAGTCCCTTCTGATATGATTAGGCCCAGATATCTAACCGATTGTTGACAAAGCTGAGCCTTTTCTCTTGATGCCTTGTAACCACAGTCCGCCAGAAAGTTTAAGAAATCTTCAGAGGCTCGCGAACAAGCTTCCTCTGTCTCAGCACAGAGCAAAATATCATCTACATATTGTAACACCACTGTTTCAGAGCTATTAAAGTTTTGTAGATCTCGTGACAAACTTTGTCCGAATAAGTGAGGACTATCACGAAATCCCTGGGGCAAAACTGTCCAGGTTAATTGAGAAGCTGGCTGTGTAGGGTCTTCAAAGGCAAATAGGAATTGACTTTCTTCTGCCAAAGGTACTGAATAGAAGGCATCTTTTAAATCAATTACTGAGAAATATTTGGCCCGTTCAGGAATTTCAGACAATAGAGTATAAGGATTAGGCACTACGGGGTGTAAAGGAACTACAGCCTCATTTATTATTCGTAAATCTTGAACTAGTCTCCATTTATCATTCGATTTCTTTATACCCAAAATAGGAGTGTTGCAAGGACTGTTACAGGAAATTAATAGTCTCTGTTCTTTTAAATTTTCAATGATGGGTTTTAACCCTTTTTTAACTTCAGGTTTCAGTGGATACTGCTTCTTATGTGGAAATACGTGCGGGTCTTTGAGCTTAACAACTACAGGAATAGCATTTTGAGCTCGACCCACAGATTTTCCATCCGCCCATACTCTAGGATTTACATTTTGTTCAACTAAAGGGAGAGAAAGGGAGGGCTCCATATTCATGAAAACAGAGGCATGGACCTTGTTTAGTATATCTCTTCCCAAGAGGGGTGAGGGAGATTCTGGCACAATCAGAAACTCGTGTGAAAACAGCACAGAATCTCAGTTGCAAGATAAAGAATAACTGAAATAATACCTTTTGGCTCGTCCAGACAGTCCCATTACGGAAGCGGATCGGGAAGAAAGTGGGCCAGGGGCTTCAGTGAGCACAGAATAAGTTGCCCCAGTATCTAAAAGGAAATCGACGGATTGGCCCCCCACAACTATTAATACCCGGGGTTTCTCAGGTGTAATTAGGACGGGAGCTTGTGTGGGGACCCCCGGGCACCTTCAGTCTTGATTGTCTTGAGAGTCTGACCCGGGAGACCTACGCCTCTGGGGGCAGTCTCTCTTTCAGTGTGGTCCTTTGCAGACCGGACATGGAGCCGGGGGCGGCTTAGATGCCTGAGGGCAATCCCGCTTGAGGTGCCCCTCCTTTCCACAGTAGTAGCAAGCCCATCTGTTTTCACCTGGGCCCCTCTGGGCACTTTTCTCAGGCTGTTTAAGAACGTTTTTCATAGCCATGGCGAAGGCTTCCGCCTTTTCCTTTGTCTTTTTTTGTCTTTCTTTCTTTTCCTCATATTCCCTACCATAATAGACTGTCTGAGCCAGTTGTAACAGAGTATCTAAAGACTGATTTGGTCCATACGCCTGTTTTAATAGCTTACGGCGGATATCTGGAGCCAACTGAGTGAGAAATCTATCCTTTAAGATCACTTTTTTCTCTTCACTTTCGGGATCAATCTCAGTGAATCTGTGAAGGCCTTTTTTCAGTCTATCTAGGAATTTACCAGGAGCTTCTTTTTCCTCCTGTTCTATATCTGTCAATTTGCCATAGTTTAAAGGCTTAGAACATGCCTGCCTAAGTCCTTCAAGAATACATCTAACAAAATGATTTTGATCTCATCTTCCTTTAGCTGTGTTGTAGTCCCAGTCTGGTTCTATGGTTGGGACCGCCTGATTCCCAGTGGGGAGGGCCGCTATCTCGTTCTCCCTCTTCCCTACTGATTCATTACCAAGCCATTCATCTCCATAAGTAACCGCTTTTCCCAAAACTCGAGTCTTTGACTCGGGAGTCAGCGTTTGTCCCAAGATATACATCACATCCTTCCAAGTGAGGTCATAAAGCAGAGTAACACCTTTAAAAGCTCTAATATATTTTTCTGGGTCATCTAAATAGTCTCCCAGATCCTCCTTGATTCTTTGTATTTCTTGATAAGAAAAAGGCTTATTAACTCTCACAGACTGATTATTTCTCCCAGTGGGTGTTTCATAAAGAGGCAACAGCTTCTGTGGCTGTTTCTCAGTCTCTCTGGCTGCTCTGCGCATATGATCTCAGGGATAGATTGGAGAAACCTGTTTTTTCTCTTCTCTTTGTCTCCTGTCCTCCATCTCATCTCTTACTTCGATGGTCTGAGTTTCTACTGAAACCAGAGTAGTCTGAGGTCGTACTGAGACAGGAGATGTTTGGACCTCCATGTGGGCAGTTTGAATCCCAGTTTGGAGTCCCCAGCACGGGGGCAAAGTAAGAGGACAGGAGGGAGCTGAAGATTTCACGCCCAAATCTATACCCTTAGGACATAAGTCTGGCATATTTCGCAGAGAGTAAAAGGGCAACACATATGCTACTTCTACCCATTTCCCTTGTTCCTTACAGAACCGGTCTAATTGTAGAACAGTATTATACTTAAGAGACCCTCTAACCGGCCACCGTTCGCCATCCTCCAATGGATACCGTGGCCATGTAGTATCACATAGGAAGACCAGGTGTGTCTTCTTTAAGCCCTGGGGATCAAATCTATCCCAGTTTTTCAGGATACAGTTCAAAGGAGTGAGGCTGGAATTGTTAGCTCCCATCTGTAAGAGAGAAAAAAAGCGACCAGCGCCAATTTTTCTACCGGAGGCGTCCCTCCCTGCTCTAGATGGGGGTGTAGACAGACGTTACACCAAAAGCTTTTCCTTCCTGGTCGGACTTAGTCTGTCCCTTACCGACGCAGGCGCCGTACTCATCCCTCCCGGTTCTACCACCGAGATGGGGTGGGGATGTACCAGGGGTAGACTTGATAGCATCCCTACTTGACGTCCAGCTCTTCACCCTTAACCTTGTTTGCCTCTGATGTCACCTGGGGTGAATCAGAGTAACCTTCCGGAATGCCTCTCAAGCTAAAACCGCTGTGGGAAACATTCGTCACCTGAGTGCCTGTGCACGACCCTGAGTATTTCCTGACTACAATAAGACCGACGCGAACATAAAACTGAGATGTTCTTTTCAAGCATCACCACACCAGTATAACAGCCTCCTCTGATCCACTAAGAGCCGGCGTTACCCATCGCAGTCCCAATCTGCGTAACCTTTAACCTCAGAGATGTTCTGGGAGCTAGAACTCCATCTAGCTTCCGAACTTTCGATTCCTAGCGAGGCTAGGCGCTTTCTTGAATACCAATCCAAGTTTGGGACCTAAGCCACAGTATACAGTAACAATATAGATCACAAGTCTCTTGAAAGTCTATGATCCGATAGATTAGGTTAGTACTTCTAATTCTCAAGGAGTTATGAAATGGTCAAAGAGACCGAAAAGTTTGACCGAGAAAGGAGAGTTCGGTCCACACGCTTTGCCCATTTCTGGTCGGTTCCTGAAGGAGACATTGGGTGCCTCTTGGCATTGGCAGGTCGGTATAATGCCCCGACAGGTTTCTGCCATAAGCCGTATGAGATCACTGTGGAACCGCAGAGCAGGGCCCCTTACTTGCTTCACGCAGGGCCTGCCATTCATTCACACAAGCACACAGTAGAGTTAGTAAAGCACAGCAGAAAACGTGTTCGCTAAGAGAACAAAGAACTAAAGCTCCAAGCGTCCTTACCTTGTCCTGAAGGATCCCGGACGAGCCCCCAAGATGAAAGGTTGTTGTTGAATCACGCGAATACACCAGGATTCTTGGCTCCCGGAGGAGAAGAATTCAATCCGGGGCCAGAGACAAGGCTTGATAGCTCAGAGCTTTTGTGTAATAAAGTTTTATTAAAGTATAAAGGAGATAGAGAAAGCTTCTGACATAGGCATCAGAAGGGGGCAAAAAGAGTACCCCCTTGCTAGTCTTCAGCTGGATGTTATATAGTCACTAGCAGTCTGTTAATGAAAGAAAGGAATGTCTTAAAATTTAGAATGGCACCAAATGGTTTATCTTGGGCCATAAAATAATTAACTTGAATCTTAAAGAAGGACAGACCACCATACAAATAGTTTCATTTACATAGATTAGGGGAACAATATCTGAGTATAACATACTGGTTTGTCAAGTAGGTTTTGGGCCAAGAGGCGGAACCGACTTGGAGACAGAGTTTGGGGTAAAGGCGTAGTACATTAGCATAGCTTAAGACAAACATTTCCATAAGAAAAAGGCATTGGTTATCTCTAGTGTCATTATGGCAACACAGTATTTTAAGAGAAACCTCTCTTTAAATTTGTATAGAGAAGGAAAAAAAATATTGTTAGTTTGTTTCCTCCTGCCGCTTAAGAGAGATAAAAATGTCTGACACTTGCAGGCTATTTCCTCCATTTGGAGACCCCTGGCCTTCCTGCCTGTTACCCTCTCACTACATTCAAACAAGTTTTCACTTTCTAATGTTTTATATTTAGTTTAGAGATTGGGAAATAAAATTGGAACAGCAAGAGGTATTTCAGAGTAGATGAATGTTGGGTTTCCCATGTGGCTCAGTGGTAAGAAGCTGCCTGCCAAGCAGGAGATGCAAGTTCAGTCCCTGGGTTGGGAAGATCCCCTGGAGAAGGAAATGGCAACTCATTCCACTATTCCTGCTTGGAAAATCCCATGGACAGAGGAGCCTGGAGGGCTACAGTCCATTGGGTTTTAAAGAGTCTGTTACAACTTAGCAACTAAACAACAAAATCAACATTTCAAAGAGTAGGTAAATGCTGGTAATACCATCTGTTTGCATGGATACTAGGAGTAGTGGCTTTGCCTTCAGTCAAGTATGTAGAAAATGCCAATATGACCTCTAAGTGGGACTTGAAATTAAATATTATAAAACAATAAAAATAGTGTTTCTCAGCTTCAAGAGTTTGTTCTTTTCAGGTATTAATCCAATGGAAGTAAATTAAAATTTTTATAGATTGAGATGCAACTAAAGCTCCAAGACAATGCAGAATGTACTATGAGGATTAAAGGAATGTTCTAATGAGTGACTTTATTTTTTGGAGTTCCAAAATCACTGTAGATGGTGACTGCAGCCATGAAATTAAAAGACGCTTACTCCTTGGAAGGAAAGTTATGACCAACCTAGATAGCATATTCAAAAGCAGAGACATTACTTTGCCAACAAAGGTCCATCTAGTCAAGGCTATGGTTTTTCCAGTGGTCATGCATGGATGTCAGAGTTGGACTGTGAAGAAAGCTGAGCACCAAAGAATTGATGCTTTTGAACTGTGTTGTTGGAGAAGACTTGAGAGTCCCTTGGACTGCAACGAGATCCAACCAGTCCATTCTAAAGAAGATCAGCCCTGGGTGTTCTTTGAAAGGAATGATGCTAAAGCTGAAACTCCAGTACTTTGGCCACCTCATGTGAAGAGTTGAGTCATTGGAAAAGACTCTGATGCTGGGAGGGATTGGGGGCAGGAGGAGAAGGGGACGACAGAGGATGAGATGGCTGGATGGCATCACTGACTCGATGGACGTGAGTCTGGGTGAACTCCGGGAGTTGGTGATGGACAGGGAGGCCTGGCGTGCTGCAATTCATGGGGTCACAAAGAGTCAGACACGACTGAGTGACTGAACTGAACTCAACTGTTATGGTTCTTACTGACCAGTGTGATTTAACCCACCCTCACCATACAGTTTTTTCCAGTCATCAGCAATGACAACAGATCTCCAAGCTTATATCCTCATTGACTTGACTCCACAGTTCTGTACATTACCATTCCCTGTTTAAGAAATCTTTTCTCAACCTCAACTGGAGAATCACTATATACTCTATAAGGTTTAATTTTTTGGAAGATCTCTATCTGACATCCTAGTCTTCACTGAAAGCTCCATCTTTAATTTTCAATTATACCTTTATGTGGAAACCTTCATAAAAACTCAAACATTGTATAATTGTCATTGTTACTCTGTTGTAATTGTTTTAAAATTGTTGTTCGCTAGCCTGGTAATTTGCCAGTTTCCTATGGTAGAGGTCATATATTTTATATCTTATTCTTTAGCATCCCACCCTAATATTTTGCACTTTATCAGGACCCCAGTAAGAATTCTTGAATTAAAAGTCAAATGAGTACACAAAGGCAAAAAATTCCTGCTACATACCCTATGTTCGTGTTGCTTATTTAATTTCTGTCCCATTTCTATGGTGGTGCAGATTTTTGTATAGCTGCAACTAGATGCTTTTGCTTTCATATTCCTCTGTATTGTGTTCATATATATGCTCCAAATTCTGATAAGGTTATAGCATATCAATTTGACAACTAGATGGTATAAGGAATTATTAGGAGGAGGGCAATAGGCTCCAACAGAGTTGAGACACACGGAATTACACAGGTAAATGTGGTAACTTTTTGCTTCTCAGTGTATCAGTTATAAATCTAACATCTTGTGATCGTCAGCATCTCTCATTCAGAAAAGATCTGGATAGTTTGGGACCTTGATTGCTAATGTGTTTTCTGACTGAAGTCTAGGAAATGTCTGTGAAGTTTTTGATCTTATTATCTGTAGATTGATAGTTTCTTTTTAGGACTATTTGAAAAGAAATGAGAAATAGGCAGAAAAGAAACATTTGTCCACAGAGTCAAACAAGCAAAGAAAAATTTCCTTATCTAATTTCTTCATAACCACCAAAGGAGATCAAATCACTCATAAGAATGTGGCTGATTACTTCATTAGATTGGGGTCATTATCTTATCCCCACCTGTCATTTGAAAAAAAAAAAAATCTTACAAGGCAAAGGGGACTTTTCAGAAGTGATTAGAGTAAGAGTCTTCAGATGTGGATATTATCTTAGTTATTCAGTACAATCAAAAAGTTCTTTATGAACTAGAGAGAGGCCGAAGGACCAAAGATAGAAAGCGATATAAACACAGAAGCATAATATAAGAGTCATGTTATATAAGACCTGAAGGTGTTACTGCTGCTTTTGAGATGGAAGAAGGGCCACAAGCCAACAAATGGAGGTTGCCTCTAGGAGCTGGAGAAGGCAAGGAAACAGATTCTCCCCTGGAGACGGCAGAGCCTGAAGCACTAGTAAGGCTCAGATAACAATTCTTGGTATGTTTAACAGAAAAACATGTACCCTGAAGTCAAGGGAATCTGCTTGGGTGAGACTTCAACCTTCCTCTGTGACAAAATACTAACACTGGACTTGCCCTTCTTCCATAAACACTATAAAACTTGGGGAAAAAAAAAAAAAAAAGCCTATGAGACTACCACTTTCATGCATTGGAGGGGAAAAAAAAAAACACAAAACAACCAAACAGGAAGCATATATCTATATTCCTTGAGAAAAGAGAAAGTCAGGAATAAATCCAGTATTTGCCTTGGTTCTCTAACTGGGGACACACTCCCTGTTGTGGTGCAAGGTAGAGAAAACTCAAGTTAAGGGACACTTTTCCCAACTGGAGGAGGGAGAGATTTCCAGGATGATGAAGCAGTTTGAATATATGGAAAAGGATCTAGGAAACCAGGGAGCTGTTAGGCTGTTCATGAGCAGGGTACCACCCCATTAATTCTAGAAGAAAGGAGTCCTGTGGAACTGGAACCTCAGTGGACGTGCCAAAAGTCACTGGGAGACTCTGAAGTTCCAGCTGGCCTTGGTCAATCATTTGAAATCTCAGATAGGTCATCTCTTTGGAAATAAAGAATATGTCACAGAATAAGAGCCATTATCTAAGACTAAGAACAAACCAAAAGAGACCAACACAACACTAAGAAAACTAACCTTCAAGGGACTTTCCTGGTGGTCCAGTGGCTAAGATTCCATACTCCCAATGCAGGGGGCCCAGGTTCCATCTCTGGTCAGGGAACTAGATCCCACGTGTTGCATGCCACAACAAAGATCAAAGACTCTGTGTGCTGCAACTGAGACCTGGTGCAGCTAAACAAATAAATCCAAATAAATATTTAAAATGTAGATAAAACCATATAAAATTACCTTTGAGAAATAAAAGAAACCAGGGATACAAAGGCTTGCCAGACTATAAAATAATACTCTTTAAAGGAAACACTATAACCCAGAATTTCTATGAAGTATTTCAATACTAAACATAAAATAATACATTATTAGACATATATTCATAGGCTAAAGTATGCAAAAATCACAAAGTAATCAATAATCAAAAGAAAAAAAATCAGATGATAGCAACACCCCTAGTCAATTCAGAAGTTGAATTTAACAGTTTAAAAACAACTTTAAAGAAAGCATTTTTAATATGCTGTAGAACTTTAGGAAAACATGATTATAAAGAGCAAAAAGGCAGATAATTTTAGTAGAGAAATGAAAGCTGTAAGAAAACAACACTCTATAATGGAAAAGTACAATACATGAAAAGATAAATCCATTGTATTACAAAAGAGACAGTGAACTTGAGGACAGATCAGTATAAATTATCTAATCTGAAGAAGAAAGATAAAATAATTTTTAAAAATAGAAGGAACCTGTGGCATTTATTGAGGAAGTTGAACAGTTTATAGTGGAGGGAGATGTTAAAATACATGTAGTGCAGAAAGGACAGGAGGGTGATAATTAGAAGTTCACTACTCCAAATTTCTTCCGTTGTTTATTAGTAAAACATTTTTGAAGGGATATCATGAAAATGTTGTATATATCAGAAAGGGCAATAAAAGATAAAAAAAGATTAAAAATACTTGATTGACCCAAACAATGCAGAAAATAAAGAACAGATGAACAAAGAGCAAAAGCAATAAATAGAAAGTGTTTCCCTGGTGGCTCAGTGGTAAAAGAATATTACTGCAATGCAGGAGATGCGGGAGACGTGGGTTCAGTCCCTGGGTCGGGAAGATCCTCTGCGGAAGGAAATGGCGACCTACTCCAGTATTCTTGTCTGGAGAATCCTATGGACAGAGGAGACTGGTGGGCTGCAGCCCATAGGCTCACAAACCTCAACTTAGTGAGCAATAAATAAAAATCAAATACCAAGTTGGGAAGACTGGGTAAAGGTAGTAACTAACAGTTTTGGTTAACTATTACTGCTTAACACATATAAGTTGTTACTTAAAAGTAACAACACAAGTTGTTACTTGTGATAAGTAACAACTTATCATAAACTTAAGGGCCTAAGACAATACAGTATCTCATGGTTCTGGAGGTGAGAAGTCTACAATGGGTTGCCAAGGCTGTGTTCCTTCTGAGGGTCTATAGGACAATCTGTTTGTCTGCCTTTTCCAGTCCCTACAGTCAGCCCACATCCCTTAGTTCTTGGCACTGCATCACCTCAAGCCTCTGTTTCTGTCCTCACATCTCTTTTGACCCTGTCTCATTCTTTCTCTTGTGGGGACTGGACCTCCTAGGAGAATGAAGAATACTCCTCCAATCTCAAGATCCTTAATCAGACTTGCAAAGTCCTTTTTGTCATGTAAAGTAACACATTTATATTCACATATTCATATTCTTGGGATCTTAAAGGACATCCTTTGGGGGGTATTTTTCTATCTACTGTAACAAACTAATATGAATTATTATAAGAAACACACTTTAAACATAAAGATACAAGCGGGTTTAAATGTGATAAAAACACTAAATATGACATAGTTTGTAAGGCTATTCTAATATCAGAAAATATAGACTTCAAATGAAGAGTATTACCAGAGATAGGGCAGTCATATATAGCAATGAAAGTGATATTTGATTGTGTAAAATAGCTAGCTATTGAGAAGCTGTCTAGCACAGGGTGCTCTGTGATGACCTAGAGGAGTGGGAGGTACAAGAGGGAGGAAATATATGTATACATATAGCTAATTCACATTGCTGAATAGCAGAAACTAACAGAATATTGTAAGCAATTATACCATAATAAAAAAGATAAAGAGTTCTTTTATGTCTATTAAATTATATGCACGTGGGCTTGCAAAGTTGCTTCAGTTGTGTGCAACTCTTTGTGATCCATGGACTGTAGCCCACCAGGCTCCTCTGTCCATGGGATTCTCCAGACAAGAATACTGGAATTGTTTTCATGTCCTTCTCTATACCCCCAAATAGATGAAACAAAAATTGTCACAATTAAAGGGAAATACACATATATAATAATATTGAAAATTTAATACTCTCTCTTAAACTGAGAGAACAAGTATATTAAAAAATTAGTAATTATTTAGAAAACTTAAACACTATAGGTCACTTGATCTCATTCTTATTTAAGGAACACATTACCCAAAAACAGAAGGACAGATTGTTTTCACGTATCTAGTAGAAAAGAACCCATCTGCCAGTGCAGGAGACCTAAGAGACATGGATTCGATCCCTGGGTTCAGGAAGATTCCTTGGAAGACGGCATGGCAACCCACTCTGGTATTCTTGCCTGGAGAATCCCCATGGGAAGAGGAGCCTGGCAAGCTACAGTCCATATGGTTGCACAGAGTCAGACATGACTGAAGTGAATTAGCATGCATGCAACTATTATTCTAGGCTATGAAACAACTCCCCCCAAATTTCAAAGGACTGGAATCATACAAGAATATATTCCATAATCAAAATGGTCTTACACTGGAAACAATATATTTAGAAAAGTATCAAATATTGGCAAACCCTTATAAGGTCATGAGAGAAAAACTGCAAGAGAAGTTTAAAAATATTAAGATAACAATTAAATACAATGTATCAAAAGTTGAAAAATGCAGAAAGTAGCACTCAGAGGGAAGTTTACTGTTTGAAATGCTTATGGGAGAAAAACAGAAAGGCATAAATGCAATGATTTATGCTGCCACCTTAAGAAGACAGAAAAAAAGGGGAAAGTGAAATCGTAACAAATAAATGAAAGGAAATCATTAAAAAGAGAGCAAAAATCAACATCATATAAAAGAGACAAACAGTAGAGTCGATGAACCACATTTGTTCTTTGAAAAGCATTTTAAACTGTTAAGCTTCCAGCAGGGGCTTCCCAGTGGCTCAGTGGTAAAGAATCCACCTGCAATGTAGAAGACACAAGAGACACCAGTTTGAACCCTGGGTCAGCAAAATTTCCTCCTCCAACCCACTCCAGTATTCTTGCCTGGAGAATCCCATGAACAGAGGAGACTGGAAGGCAACAGTCCATGGGGTCAAAAAGAATCGGACATGACTGAGCATGCACATGCAGAAGCTTCCAGAAAGATGAAGAAAGAAAGTGATATAAAATATCAACATTAGAAATAAAAGACATTCCTATTCCTCAGGAATAAAAAAGATAATCACTGGATATTATAAACAATTTTAGGTTATTAAATTAAAAATTATATGAAATGGACAGAAGTTTTTAAAACAATTTATTGAAAGGAACATACCTAGAAACCAGAAACAGAAATAGCTGTATACCAAAGAAATTGAATTTGTGATTAAAAGAAGTTCCAACACACCAAAAGACCTCCAGGGCCAGACAATTTCACTGGTGCAATGTGTTCAGCAATAAAGAAGAAATGATGCTCATGTTATACAAATTTTCAGAAAATAAAGGAGGAAGTCCACTGGTGAACTCATTTTATGAGGTCAATGAAACTGATAGCAGATTTAGACAAAGACACTACAGGAAACAAAACAGACATTACATTCTTAACACTCATGATTGCAAAACTTTTTTTAAAAGTTAAAATATTAGAAAATCAATTATGCAATATATAAAAAGGATGCAAGATACTTATGTAATTAAGTTGGGTTTACCCTAGGAATACAATTGATATTAGAAACTTATTCAGTAGAGTTGACCTTATTTACAAGTTTTTAAAAAATCATACGATATCCTAGATTCAGAAAAAATGTTCAACAAAATTCAACATCCTTTTAAAATAAAATATCTACAGAGATTAAGAAGTGAACTGAAATTTCTTTGATCTTAAACAGTTATTTATGCAAATACTATACATCATGAAGGTTTTTCTTGTAAGATCAATAATAAAACAATGTACACTGAGTCACTTTTACCCAACATTGTATGAAAAGTTCTATCTAGTTCAATAAGACAGGGAAAATAAAGAAATTGAGGTTGGAAAGGAAGAAGTAAAACTTTTTTAATTTGTAGATTGTATGATAGTATAAGTAGAAAGACTTCCCTGGTGGCTCAGACGGTAAAGCATCTGCCTACAATGCGGGAGACCCGGGTTCAATTCCTGGGTCGGGAAGATCCCCTGGAGAAGGAAATGACAACCCACTCCAGTATTCTTGCCTGGAAAATCCCATGGATGGAGGAGCCTGGTTGGCTACTGTCCATGGGGGTCACAAAGAATCGGCCACGACTGAGCAACTTCACTATCTATCTATCTATAAGTAGAAAATCCTAGAGTCTAAAAGAGGGGTGGGGGAAGGGGGAAACTGCTAAAACTAATAACAGCATTTAGCAATGTTATGAGGTACAGTGTTCATATACAAAAATCAATTGTCTATAAAAACTAATTATATCTCCACATATTAGGAATAAACAAACTATAACAAGAAAGCTAAAACTATAGCATTCAAAAACACTACTTAGAAATTTAATAAAACACTTCTAAGAACTCCATATTGAAAGTATAAAATCTTTCTGACAGAAATTAGAGACAACCCAACTTAATAATAAGGTACACCGTATTTATAGATTGATGTCCCAACAATATAAAGGTGCCAATTATCTTAAATTGGTCTTTAAATTAAATGAAATGTCAATCAAAATTCCAGTAGGATATTTTTCTAGAGGTTGGCAAGTTAATTCTAAAATTTATATGGAACTCTAAAGTACCCAAATTAGACAAAACAGCTTTGAAGAAGAAAAACAAAAGACTTAATACTATCTGATTTCAATACCTATTATAACACTACAGCAATCAAGATTAAGATGTGAATTACGCAGCTCATTATAATTTACTCTTATCTGTAGTTCACAGCTAGATTCTATCTCAATCAGAAAAATCTTGAAAGTCATAAAAAGTAAATTATAAAATCATATAAATGGCTATCTGCACTCTATTTAATGTATATATGTGGATTCCAACATGCTCAGTCATATCTGACTCTTTGCAACCCATGGACTATAGCCTGACAGGCTCCTCTGTCAATAGACACTTACAGGCAAGAATACTGGAGTGGGTGGCCATTTCCTCCTCCAGGGGATCGCACCAACCCAGAGATCAAACTCACATTTTCTGAATTGCAGGCAGATTCTTTACAACTGACCACCTGGGAACACCATATAGTTGGAGAGTCACCTAAATTTCCTGAGGCTTATTTCTTAATCCAGGATAAAAATGCATACTACCAAAACTGCTGATGTATACTCAAAGAATTAGAAATGAAAATCCCCTTCCAGTTCTCATCCAACAATACATTATTATTAGATGATATTTCCTTCAACTTTGAACCAGGATATTGGATCATAGACACGATCAACAACCTTCTGAATTATACCTTCCATTAAAGTTCTAAATAAATATGAAACTTCTGGGTCTTAGTTTCTGAGACCTGGCTATCTTTTCTATATAGCTGTATCTGCAGCCATGAAATTAAAAGATACTTGCTCCTTGGAAGAAAACCTATGGCCAACTTACATAGCATGTTAAAAAGCAGAGACATTACTTTGCCTACAAAGGTCTGTATAATCAAAGCTATGGTTTTTCCAGTTGTCATGTATGGATGTGAGAGCTGAACAATAATAAAGGTTGAGCGCTGAAGAACTGATGCCTTCAAACTGTGGTTCTAAAGAAGACTCTTGAGAGTCCCTTGGACTGCAAAGAGATAAAACCAGTCAATACTAAAGGAAATCAACCCTGAATATTCATTGGAAGGACTGATGCTGAAGCTGAAGCTCCAATAATTTGGCCACCTAATGCAAAGAGCTGACTCACTGGAAAAGACCCTGATGCTGGGAACGATCAAAGGCAGGAGGCAAAGGGGACAAAAGAGGATGAGATGGTTGGATGGCATCACCGAGTCAATGGACATGAGTTTGAGCAAACTCCACGAGACGGTGGGGGACAGGGAAGTCTGGCATGCTGCAGTCCATGGGGTCGCAAAGAGTCGGACATGACTGGGCAACTTAACAACGACATGGTAAGTGTCAAATGCAGAAATAGAGGAGAAACTTAAAATCTTTCTAAGATACTAGCATCAGGAAGGTGGTAAAAATGGATATGAAAACTATTAGAAAGACCAAATCAATTTGACTTTTATTAGGAGCTAGAATTGGATAGTGATAGCAAGAAAAAGGTTTACATGTGCCATTGTCAGCTTAAGAATGAGCCGAGATAATCAGCTTACCTATGGGCAATTTTAATTTTTAGGTCAAATCAACCTGGAAGTCTCAAGAAGTCTTTAAATGTGAGCCATCCAAGGCAAGGTGTCCAGTAAGCAAATAAGAACATGGCTAGAGTTTTGGGGTAGATTCAGAACTGTTCATAGTAATTTTTTTTTTTTTTTTTTTGTAATTAAGCTGCTTTAGGCTTTAGCTCACCAATGAACTCATGGGTAGGGCACATCATCTACTGTCTGGCTTCTGTCCCCTTTCTCTATTGAAACCTCCAAATCCTACCTGTATATTCCTGTATTCTAAGGTACAATTGCTTCTGATGGGGGAAGATGTCACCCAGCCTCCTGCTCACTTCTAATTCTCCTCACAAGTATTTCATAGTCTCTCTCCGGGCCTGTGTTGAACTGTGATGTTCTTATTCTTATCTTTCTTTTTCAATGTATACAGCTTTTATCACGTCCACATTTTCAGTAATAACATATGCTACTATAGTTTTAACTCCTGCCCAGTGCTTTTGCCAAAGTTATAAATTCAAACTGTTCCCTCGTGATTTAGCACTTCTTCCTGTTTTTCAGGCTACAGCCACCTCACATCTAGCTTATCTAAAATTGAACATGCAGTCATTGCCCAAACTATCTACTCCTAATGGTTTCCCTAATCTAATTAATAGAATTTTCCTAGCTGTCTGCGATAGACATCTCAACACTCATTCATCTCCCTTACTTCTCACGGGACATTAAGTTTCTATTTATTTTACTCCTTAAATCACTGATTTAATCCTTGACATCAACACACTTTGAAATAGATTCTTAACTCGTTTCTACCTCAAAGTCAACTTCACAATTTTTAAAATGTGATTCCTGAATCAGCAGCAGCAGCTTCATTTGAGTATTTGCTAGAACAATACTAAATCAGAAACTCTGAGGGTCCTTCCCAGTAATCTGAATTTCTGGTGTTCTGATTCATGCGGTTCTCAAGCACAAGCAAAGCAATAATTAGCAGCATAGTACATCTGTGTCCTGGGTTAGTGTTTACGTAACCTGAATTCAGTGCATGTGAGTGTGTGTAAGAAGAAGTGTCTCTTTTCATTATTTCCTGTCTGATATCTGAATTCAACTACATTTTCTTGAGGATAGCTATAGGAATGTTTCTGAAAGCCTTCTACATGATAAGTCCCATACAAAGTGTTTGCAGGCATGAACTCATTTAGTATCAAACAGGAACACACTCTAGTTATTATTTTCCCCCCATCATATATACAAGTACAGAGAGATCACTTCCTCAAATCACACAACCACTAAATGAGTGCATGATTAAAATGAAAACTAAAGCAAATAAGCCTTTTCTAAACCTCTGCATTCCCCTGCCTCTAAGACTCTGCTGTGTGCAGAGTGACAAAAACAAAACCAGTTTCTGAGATCATAAAACATATTATACAAGGTTTTATTGGGAATGCAGAGATTAAGACAATATATATATATATATATATATATATATATATATAGGGCTTCCCAGGTGGTGGTAGTGATAAAGAACCTGCTTGCCAATGCAGGAGATACAAGAGATGCAAGTTTCGATCCCTGGGTCAGGAAGGTTCCCCTCGAAAAGGGCATGGCAACCCACTTCAGTATTCTTGCCTAGAGAATCCCCTAGACAGAGGAGCCTGGCAGGCTACATATAGTCCATAGGGTAGCAAGGAATTGGAAATGACTGAGTGACTTAGCATGCATGCGCACACACACACACACACATATCATATGTAATATTGTATCACATCCTTTCAAGTGAAACAGTCTCATGTTTTCATGGGCACTGAACTCAGAAAATTGGACCACAGATGATGAGGGGCATCAGGGGGTTGATTCTCATTATATTCCCCACAGGTAAATGCACTTGAAGAGAATTTCTTTGGATAAATATGTCTCATCCTGAATATTTTAAAAGTACATTTAATCTCTTCTAGTAATTAGTCTGCAGATGTGTATTTCAGGATTGAGTGAGTAAGTAAGTTCACAGAGGTTACTAATTTTTGTAAAGAACTAAAGGCAAATTTGTAATTTTCTGAGGCTGAAACATAATACAGGCACAGGACACTTTGTAGCTCAAAATAAAGAATTTTTTGAACAATTTAAGAGAAGTATTTAGGAAGGCATTTGTAAAAGGTATTTTTCCTCACAAGCACTATAATTTATTCTCCCGTGTATACTTTGTATATGTATACTTTAAATATACATATTTATATAAGTATATATAGTATATTTATATATGTGCATATATAAAGTATATATATATATACTTTACCTATATATATTTTTATATAGTTAGTTGAATGGCAGAACACCTTTTCCTCTCAGCCTGTTGTTTTCTCTAAAGTACTTACTCCTTTTTCCTTGGTTGAAAACAGCACACACCAGTTCCAAAAGCCTGATACCTAAGACTCATTGTGGACATATCACTTTCCCTTTCCTTGAATATCTGATCCATCACCAACTTGGAAGCTCTTACTTCTCATTGATCAAGCCCAAACACTTTTCTATGTCTCTTAATGTCACCATCTTAATCCAGAATACTGTTACCAGATCCCACAGGGTGTGCGGTATGGCAAAAATATTTTAGAGAAAGAGAGATAAATAAAGTTAAAAAAAAAAATAGTGTCAGGACTTCCCTGGTGGTCTAGCAGTTGAGATGCTACACGCAGGCAGCATGGGTTCAATCCCTGGTTGGGGAACTAAGATCCCACATATCACGTGGTATGGCCAAAAAAGAAAAAGTTTCAAAATCCTGTTACCACTGGCTTAGACTTTTGCTATATTCCTTAATGTTCCGCTTGAGAATTACATTATCATTAAAAACACAGACTGAACAATTTATTCTCCTGTGTAAAACCAGGTGGTAGCAAATTAGATCTTTATTGTTGTAAAAAAATTTCAGTGGCTTACCACTATACAAAACTATTCTCTCACACTTTCTGTTGGTCAGAAGTCCAGAAGAGCTCAACTAGGTCCTCTCCTCAGGGTCTCTCAAAGTCAAAATTAAGATGTTTGCAGAGGCAGAATACACTTACAGTTATCCAGGTAAAAAAATTCTAGTAGTCTAAGCTAATGTAGAGACAGTGGCATAAAGGAAAGTTGAAAAATATTTTATACAAGAGGATAGAAATCCCAGGAACTTGTAAGAAGATCATTCATTACAGGTAAATTATCAACCAAGCAATGATGCTCAGTTTCCTAAAAAGTAGGTCTGATTTGATGAGGTTCAAGCATGACTTGCTTTCCTTATGGAATATGATACAGTCTTTTTACTTTGCAAATGTCCCATGCATCTTTCTGACAGATATGGTGTAAAAATCAAGCCATTCTGAAACTCACACCATTCTTTGAAGAAATTGATAGTGAACTACTCACATTTTTTTGCCTCCTCTTTCCAGGCCCTGGAACATAATATCCTACCTTCTCTGCTTGGAAAAGTAAAAAGAGGCAGTTCAATGTTATCTCCTCCAAGAATCCTTCCCTTACTGACCCCTCAAATAATGCATTCATGTCCATTTATGCATTCCCACGTCACTCTATTATCATGTGACTCACAAATAATAATTGCTGTAGGGTTAAGATTATGTACATCATACTTCTCCTTTGTGTTAGTCCATGTTTCCTAGAGAAACAGAATGAATAAGATAGAGATAGATAATTATAAGGAACTGTCTCATTTAATTATAGAAGCTAAGAAGTCCCATGATCTGTGATCTGCACTTGGAGACCCAAAAGGGCTGAAGGTTTAGTTCCAGTCTGAGACCAGTGCCTGAGAACCAGGAAAGCCAATGATATAACTATCAGTCTGAATGCTGAAAAACACCAATGTCCCAGTGTGAAGACAATCAGATGGAAAGAGGCAAGCTCTTACTCAGCTTTTTGTTCTATTCAGCTTCCAAAGGTTTGGATGAGACCTACCCACATTGAGGACAGCCTCTACTTTACACAGTCTACCAATGCAAACATTAATCTTATGCAGAAATATCCTCGTGGACATACTCAAAAATAATGTCCCACCAACTATGAGCATCCCAAGTTGAGACAAAATTAACTATTACATCTATCTATACTGTGATTTTCAAGTTAGGGATAATATTTTATTCCTGACATTCCCAAATACATAGGAAGTGCTCAGTAAATATTTCTTAAATAAACAAATACATCTTATTAAATCACCATTCCAGCCATTTGGGGTTAAAAAAAAAAAAAGGTATTGTAAAATGTGAACTCAATGTGGTAAGGAAATCATCCTAGCTCTGAATTGCTTGCTGGTTTCAGGGTTCCACATGTTTCCAAATGCATCTTATCTGACAAACTTAAAGGTGGCTGGGGAGACCAGCTATGTTGTTCTACAATAGATATTCACAGAATGTGTAAATGAAACCCCAATAAGGAAGCATCTGCTAATGTAGAGGCAGGTCATATACTGGGTTGAACTTCAGCTCCTTCACCAGTCCAGCTGCATTGCTTTGTTTTCACTGGAATGTTAAGACCTGGTATGCAGAGCTGCTTCAAAGGGTTATGGAATCTCCCACGGGTTCCAGGTAAGTTATCTTCCAGTTGAACTCATTTCAAAGGAATCTTGAGGAAATAATAAGCCTTATTGTTTTTACCTTCCTCTTTCTCCTCTTTTTCCCCTCCCAGCTTGCTTATAGAGATGATTGTTATAGGGTATTCTATCTACCAATTAAATTAAAGCAGAAAAAAAACTCAAAAAGCTCAGGAAAAAACTCAAAAAACTAACCATTAACTGTTGCCCCATTTTGTGCAGTCTAAATACTCTCAGGAAGGTATTTTCCAAGCTATAAAACTGTCCTTAGGTAAAACTGGCTTTTGGAGATTTGATTTATAGTGAAGCAATTGGCATGCATTATGATCCTGAGATTTAGGGATATAATTATAATCTGGAGTAGACATTCAAGAATATAAATAAAATGGAAAGAGAGAGGTAAAAATCTATGAACTGTACATTAATATGCTAGGTTAATACACTGTTATATAAAGGGAACTGCCAACCAAGACTCTACTGAGCTCCAAATAATGAGCCTTTTGAATCTTCCTATAGATTTGCAAAACAAAAATGTCATAATATCCCTATAAGACCATATCAAAATAACATAGCTACAACTCAGTCCTTGTTTGAACAATATAAAACATTGAGTTTCATTACATTGAGCAAATAACACTAATGAATTTTCAGAGTGAATTGCCTCTTTGATAACTGGTAGTTTTCCTAAAATACACACATATACCAGATAGAAAGGGGAGGGAAATAAGGCACTGCAGCTTCCTCACAATGTACTAAGCTGGAGAAGAACTTTATTTCTTAGTTGATGAAAAAATTAATATTTTACTGTAATACAGAGGACTACAGAACTTTGAGTTAGAAGATAAATAGCAATGAATTTGTCCAAGTACAGTATTTCATAGATGAGGATTCTGAAAACTAGAGCTAGAATAAGAGTCACTATAAGTACTATGTGTATTATGTGTGTATGTGTATATATAGATATAGATATAGATATATAGATATAGATATATAGAGAGAAATCAATTAAAAATCAGTCCCTTTGAAAAAAATCTAATGTTTTTAATCACTCAAATACTACCTTAATTTTGCTTTTCTAATAAAAGGCTGACTATTATATCCAGAAACACGGGATCAGTATACAGTTGACCCTTGAACAACAGGGCTTGAACTGAGTGCATCCATTATACAGGTTTTTTTTTTTTTTTCAATAAAGACACTACCTATATTTTCATTTTACAGATCTTTAAATTAAGTGTGGGGAAAGGCTAGAGTTCAGTTAGAGATTACAGTATACGAACTCAAAAGAATTAGGGTTAGAGTCCTGATTCTACCGAAACTGTTTCAGCTCCCTGCCCTTGGGTGAGTCACTTATCAATTCCTTTGTTCATGAGGCAGATAGAGCAGGATGTGAATTTTTAACTGTGCAGATGATGGTGCCCCAGATGTTGTTCAAGGGTCAACTGCATGAATACTCAGGAGATTCAAAACTCAGTTCCCGACAGACTGGAGCTTGCTGCATCTCACAGAATAGTGGGGAGTGGGGGTTAGGCTTTGGTTGATTTAAACTGAGTGACTAAGCACAGCACAAACAGCTGGACAAAGAAAGAACAAAAAACCTGGCTATATCATGTCTAATAGATGAGAATATACTATACATCTACTATATTTTTCATACAGCAGAAGAAATATACAAAACTAAGAAAGGCCTCAAAGAGTATTCAAATGCTATTTTCTTAAGATGGAAACACACCCCGTCCTAATTCTTTAGCCAGACCTACCAACGAAATCATTTGATGTTTTCTTGTGATCTCCCTACTCCAAAGCACAATAGAAAGTTCCCTGGCAAAGTGCCTTCACACAGATCCACTGGTTGTTAAAACGGAAACTGATGAATCACAGAAAATCAGCAGCTACCCCGTGAGTGCCTCCCATCTCTCAGCTCCTCTCTTACCACCGTTATGAGAGGACACCCCATGAGCCATGAAATAGAGAGCTAAAACTAGCAAAGACTCCACCCCACTGTTCTGGCAATCATCTGTCCTGATTGATAGTCGATAGCCATACCATACCAGGTGGAGTAACCATTTTGACAATTCCTCTAAGTACCAGACAAGGGGTGGTCTTTCAGAGGAATGCTATGATGGGCTTAAGCCATAGTGAAGTTTCATCTCAGTCTTTCTGAGGATCCCCAAAGTGCATAAAGTTGTACAGGAAATGAATCTGTTTTTGCAGAAGGTAACACTATCCATTCATTTCCACCAGTACCAAGGGTCTTCTGTGCTTTGAGCACATTAGCTGTTGATTATCACAACACATACCAGCCCTCAGTAAACAACTCCTTCCAGAGTCCCAAAGACAGAAGCGAACCCTCTGGCTCTAGTTCTTACTGGTTTGACTGACAATAGTGGCCATTTCATTGTGGGAGAAAACAGTGGCCAATGAGAAGGGAGGATCAGGTATGGAGAAGGACTCAACTAAAACAAAGTTACACTCCCACATTGATGAACATTCCCTGGATTAGATCACAGTACCTGGATAGCTTCCAGACTAAATTTCTGGGGAAAAGTCAGGTGGAATGCTAATAGAAATTAATTACATATGTTTCCTATTCAAAAGTCTAATTATTGAAATAGTATTTTCCTCACTCATGTTACAATATATTATGAAATGTCAGTGGTACAAGGAATAATGGAAGTGATTTAGGCAGACCTCTGATCTTTTAAGGAAATTTTTCTGTATCATTCTTAAAACACAGTTATCTAGTCACATTAAGTAATTCCGTAAAGAGCTAGTAATAATTTTACAAAGAAATGCTAATTTTTAGATACAGGTATGCATCAAAAAATCTTCTTTTGTATTTCCAGTGTGCTATAATGCACAAAATGGTTTCACCCACATTATCTCATTACAGCCCACGCTGGAATTCAGGGTCATCATTTAGGACATCTATTCCAACTGTCAGAACTTGGGACATAGAAAATGTAGGCAATTAAGTGATTTTATTCTGACCTCAGCACAGCACTCCCAAGAATTGAAAAAAGGATCTTCCTGTGACTATTTTGTTCCCTTAAATTTCTCACTTTTTTAATAAAAGCCAAAATATGGCAAACCTTACTCCTTGCCACTAACAATTCAGATAATTGATGGTTCAATTAAGATTCTTCTTTACTATTAGCCACTGTCAATCCATGTCCTCTCACTACTCCTTAATCCTTATTCTTATTCATGTTTCAGAATTTACTATTGGCAAAAGAGAAATATGTTTCCCTATGGAAAGTGTGCACACACACACACATTTATTCTTCTACCTCATCAAACTGTTTGGAAGCTATCAATTACCAGTACTTGAACATTTACTATATAGAGATGTATTTAGTTTGCTGCTGCTGCTGCTGCTGCTAAGTCGCTTCAGTCGTGTCCAACTCTGTGCTACCCCATAGACGGCAGCCCACCAGGCTCCTCTGTCCCTGGGGTTCTCCAGGCAAAAGTACTGGCATGGGTTGCCATTTCCTTCTCCAATGTGTGAAAGTGAAAAGTGAAAGTGAAGTTGCTCAGTCGTGTCTGACTCTTAGCGACTCCATGGACTGCAGCCCACCAGGCTCCTCTGTCCCTGGGGTTCTCCAGGCAAAAGTACTGGCATGGGTTGCCATTTCCTTCTCCAATGTGTGAAAGTGAAAAGTGAAAGTGAAGTTGCTCAGTCGTGTCTGACTCTTAGCAACTCCATGGACTGCAGCCCACCAGGCTCCTCCGTCCATGGGATTTTCCAGGCAAGAGTACTGGAGTGGGTTGTCATTGCCTTCTCCAGTGTTTAGTTTAACAATGGCTTTTTAAAAATAAAATAATTCCTTTTTTACCATTAACTTCTTTGTGAACTTCAATGATTTAATCAAATTCTTCTACTTTTACAGTAGCAATTGGATGTTTAAACAGGAATTTGGGTTAGGAAGTAGAATAGGGAAAAATAGAGAGTACAGAGAGACAGATTTTCTATGTGCAGTCCTTTGGGAAGGAGAGACCAAGTTTGGAGTATGTTTAAGCTAGAAAAAGGGGGAGGTACACAGCAGTACATGAGAGGAGAAGAATCAAAAATAATTTATCATCTTGACAATGATAACATGACTAGTTCTGGGATAAATGTTCTGAACATTCAGCAGCATTCACTGTGAATGTTTCTCTCAAGGAGCTTTAAGTCTAGATGGCTGCTAGAAGCATGAAGGAAAAAATTTAAAAGCACATAGCTTAAACCATACATGCAAACACTCGGAACAATAGTTTGCTAAATTATATGTTAGAACTAAAAGAGAAGTTCTAGTCAAAAAGATGAGTGTTCATAAATAGGAAGAGGGAACATATTCTATGTAAGGAGCAATTCATGAGTAAAAGCTTGATCTCATTTATTTTCCATCATTTATACATCCATCTGATCTTTATTTACTGAGTGCATACCATGTACAAGACAAAGTAGAATCTGAAGAACTGTTGACCTACCAGGAAGAAATGGAGAAAGTTTCTAGGGAGATGGTGAAAAAGATTTGGTGATGGTTATTTTCAGGCTTCTTTTCAAAGAAAAGCCAGATTAAGCACTTTGAATTTCATCCATTAGACATTAGGAAGCCATTCCATTTTTATTTTTTTCTCTTTTGAGAACAGACTCTATACTTAAACTTCCACTCTTAAAAGAGCCCTGTTTTGAAAACACTGACTTAAGGCAGAGACATTTTCGAAGAAATCACATTGCCTTCTAAAAACTTAATGTTCCACTCTTTAAATGGTATTTCCAGAGAAGATTTCAGTAAAATGAATGTTGTCAAAAGGAACCTGTAATTCCCTAAGGAAGCAATATTAATTAGAGAAATATGTGCCTCTGAATTCATCCAATTTGCATTTCATTTTATGGCTTATTTTTTGCAAACAGTTTACTAAATGACTGTAGTTGCAGATGGTTAAATTATTACCATCAGATGGCTGCCATGACTGATATTACAAAAAACGATAGAATCTGGTTCTTCATAAATAGCAGAAAATAAGTCTCCAGCTTTTTTTTTTTTTAAAGAGATAATCTTTCTGCTGTAGCTGACCTTCTGAGAGCAATGATCCCAATACAAGGTCACAAGGAATTAATTTCGTGGAAGGGTAGATTGGACAGAAAAGCTTTCCAAGTCAAATATCTATTTTTTATCTAGAAGGCAGCTATGCCAGTTATTGTGACTTCCTTAAACAGGCCAAGCTATTATGGAAGTTGGAGCTAGGTTGGTATTATAAGAGAATGCTAGGTCCCAGATTCAGCCAACATTGGCTCTTATGACCAATCATCCTAATTTGCCAAAGACTGTCTTGGTTCTAGCACTGAAATCCCATGTCCTAAGAAGCCCTTAAAGTGATTAAAGTGAAAGTCACTCAGTCATGTCTGACTCTTTGTGACCTCATGGACTGTAGCCAACCAGGCTTCTCTGTCCATGGAATTCTCTAGGCAAGAATACTGGAATGGGTTGCTATTTGCTTCTCCAGGGGACATTCTTTCTCCAGGGATTGAACCCAGGTCTTCTGCATTGGAGGCAGATTTCTTTAGTGCCTGAGCCACCAGAGAAGCCCATGGGAAGCCCTTAGTGAAAGTGAATGTATTAGTTGCTCAGTTGTGTCCAACTCTTTGCGACCCCATGAACTGTAGCCCACCAGGCTCCTCTGTCCATGGAATTCTCCAGGCAAGAACACTGGAGTGGGCAGCCATTTCCCCTCTCCAGGGGATCTTCCCAACCCAGGGATCAAACCTGGGTCTCCTGCATTGCAGGCAAATTCTTTGCCATCCTGGGCAAACTGGTATAGTTGATTACTTTTTGCTCCCAATCTTCATGAACAGCTTGTGTCAGCATTCAGCACAACATTGTGTGTGTGTGTGTGAGTGAGAGCAAAGATAAAGGGGATTCAAAAAAGCACGTAGGTTCACTAAAGGATCACTAAAAATTGCTTCAGTACGATCTTTTAAAATCTAGAATATGTTGAGGTGTGATTATTATTATATTTTTGGTTAAGAGTAAGGAGAGATTTTGTTTATGAATGCTCTCCACTAACATTATTCAGGTTAAAGCACCATTTAAAAAGATTTCAAATATTAATAGAAAAAGTCAATTTTAATGATCTCTGCTTGCAGAAAAGCATTCCAAATTGCAAAATAAAGTTATTGGGATAAGCAACTCCAGTTGGGCTTCATTCCAAGTGAACATCAATGTAATTCACCTAGATGAGGACAGACAGTACTAAATCAAGCACAGATTTTTTTCTGTATTTACTAAATATTCAACAGATTTTTAAAATTGAAGTATAGTTGATTTACAATATTATATTAGTTTCAGCTGTACAGAATAGTGATTCAGTATTTTTACGGCTTAAACACCAACAAAAGTTATTACAAGAAAATGGCTCTAATTCTTGTGCTTTACAATATATCCTAGTTGTGTACATATTTTTTGCATAATAGCTAGTATCTCTTAATCCCATACCCCTATCTTGCCCATCCCATCCTTCAAAGATTCTTGTTAGGTTCTTCTCTATATTCTAGACTATCTTCTGGGACTAGGGGTGATGATGGATGAAGAAAACATATAAAACCTCTATAGTAATAAATATGCTAAGATGAAGAGAGGAGGCTCAGGGGTAGCTCAAAGAATTGAGCATAAGGGGTCAACTGGTTAGGTGTAGATGTCCTTGTGGATGTGGATGGTAGGAAAAGTAGGAAGCCTTCTTAGTGAAAGCAATCTTTAAGATCTGTAGCATGTGTCATGTGCTATGTGCTCACTTGTTTCCAACTATTTGCAACCCCATGGACTATATAGCCTGCCAGTCTCCTCTGTCCATGGAATTTTCCAGGGAAGGATATTGCAGAAGTTTGCCATTCTTCTCCAGGGAATCTTCCTGACCCAGGGATCAAACCTATATCTCTTTCATCCCCTGCACTGGCAGGTGGATTCCTTACCTCTGCACTGCCTGGCAAGCCCTGTGTGTGATGCTTCAAGCCATTTAGGTAGTATAATCATCTGGTCTTGGCAAGAAGATGATTGACTAAGAATATGAAATGAGGGAAATATCAAGTAATTTCCAAAAGTTTCTATTTTGTGAACACTTGCTGTATGGTATTGCCATTCCTTGGAGATAAGTTTAGTGCTGGAAGACAGTGAATTTTGCATTAAAATTTAAAGCCTAATTGGCACCAATTGCAAAGGAAGTAGTTTTGTAAATAACTACCAGTTACCAACCAAAATGGTTCAATGGTTGTCCTGAGTAACGAATGATGATGCGATATTTACCTTAGTAGTAAGGTTTATGTTCTTGAGAATATACAATACTGCTAAGACAAAATGAATAAATACATGTATTTTTTAAACAACCCTACTACCCTGGTAGCTCAGATGGTAAAGCATCTGCCTACAATGCGGGAGACCCGGGTTCAATTCCTAGGTAAGGAAGAGCTCCTGGAGAAGGAAACGGCAACCCACTCCAGTACTCTTCCCTGGAAAATTCCATGTATGGAGGAACCTGGTAGGCTACAGTCCATGGGGTCGCAAAGAGTCGGAAACAACTGAGCGACTTCACTTCACTTTCACTACTGCCCAGGAGTCTAGGAAAGGTGATGGAATTTTTTCATATGAGTCAACAAATGTGTGTCTTACACTGCATTCACAGATGAATAGTACTCAGAATGAGGAAATTAATAATATATTCTACTTTGCATTGTTAGACCATAGCTACTCAATTAGTTGCTGGCTAACTAGCAGCTTTAGCATGTTAGAGCAGTTTGCTCGAAAAAAAACTTAGAGCCTCACATACCTAGAAAAGCTGAATCTGCACCTTAACAAGACTTCCCATTGTGTATTCTGGCCTCCTTTATCAAGGATTAATTGACCGTAGGGGTGTGAGTTTAATTCTGGGCTCTCTATTCTGTTCCATATGTCTGTTTTTATGCCAATACCTTGTCATTCTGATTACTGTAGCTTTGTAGTATTTGTTTGATCTGGGATGATTATGCCTCCTGCTTTGTTCTTTTTCTTTAGGATTGCTTTGGCAATTCTGGCTCTTTTATGGTTCCTTATGAATCTTAGGAATTTTGCTCTAGTTCTGTGAAAAATGTCATGGGTAATTTCATAGGGGTCATGTTAAATCTGTAGTTTGCTTTAGGTAGTATGGCCACTTTAACAATATTAATTCTTCCAAACCAAAAGCATGGAATATCTTCCCATTTCTTTGAATTGTCTCTAGTTTCTTTTATTAATGTTTCATGGTTCTCAGTGTATATAACTTTCACCTCCTTGGTTAGGAATAGAATATGTGGTCTATTCCTAAGATTTTATCTTCTGGAGTATATTTTTAAAAGGTATTGTTTGTTTACATTCCCTTCCTGATTTTTCACTGTTAGTGTAAAGAAATGCAACCAATCTCTGTATGTTGATCTTGTATCCTGATATCTTGCTAAATTCATTTCTATATTATATAATTTTTATAATATGAATTATAATTATATAATATAAATTATATAATTTATATCAGCTCTAATAATTTTTTGTGTAAGATCGTTAGGGTTTTCTATGTATAGTATCATGTTATTTGCATATAATGACAATCGTACTTCTTCCATTCCAATTTGTATGTTTATTTCATTTTCTTGTCTGACAGCTAAGTCTAGGACTTCCAATACTATGTCAAATAGGTGAGAGTGGGTGTCCTATCTTGTTCCATATTTTAGCAGGAAGGCTTTAAATTTTTTCACCATTGAACATTATATTGGCTGTGGGTTTGTCCCACATAGCTTTGATTATGTTGAGTTATGCTTCCTCTATGTCTACTTTGGTAACAGTTTTTATAATAAATGGATGTTGAAACTTTGTCAAATGTTTTTTTCTGCATCTATTGAGAGGATCATGTGGTTTTCCTGTTTTGTTGTTGTGATGCATCACATTGATTGATGTGCATATGTTGAATCACTCTTGTGAACTTGGGATGAATCCCACTTGGCAAGAATATACAATAGGAAAGTCTCTTCAACAAGTGGTATTGAGAAAGAAAGACAGCTGCATGTAAATCAATGAAGTTAGAACACACTCTCTCACAATACACAAAAATAAACTCAAAATGGCTTAAAGACTTAAAGACATGACACCATAAAACTCCTAGAAGAGATCAGACAAAATATCCTCTGATATAAATTATACCAATGCTTTCTTAGGGCAACCTCCTAAGGCAATAAATAGATCGTGAAGTTGCTCAGTCATGTCCAACTCTTTGCGACGCCATGAACAGTAGCCAACCAGGCTCCTCCATCCATGGGATTTTCCAGGCAAGAATACTGGAGTGGGTTGCCATTTCCTTCTCCAGAGGATCTTCCCTACCCAGGGATCGAACCCCAGTCTCCCGCATTGTATGCACTTTACCGTCTGAGCTACCAGGGAAGTCCTAAGGCAATAGAAATAAACAAAAATACACAAATGGGACTTAATCAAACTTACAAGCTTTTGCACAGCAAAGGAAACCATAAACAAATGAAGATAATCTACAGAATGGGAGAAAATATTTGCAAATGATGTGACCAACAAGAGCTTAATTTCCAATGCATACAAACAGTTTATACAATTCAACAACAACAACAACAAAACAACCCAATCTAAAAATGGGAAGAAAGACATAGACAGACACCTCTCCAAAGAAAAAATACAGATAGCTCTTAGGCATCTGAAAAGATGCTCAACATCACAAATTAATAGAGAAATGCAAATGAAAACTACAGTGAGGTACCAACTTACACTAGTCAGAATGGCCATCATTAAAAAGTCTACAAGGGCTTCTCTGGTGGTTCAGTAGTAAAGAATCTGCCTGCCAATGCAGGAGACACAGGTTCGGTTCCTGATCCAGGGAGATCCAACATGCTGCAGAGCAACTAAGACTGCGGTCTGCTAAGTCGCTTCAGTCGTGTCCGACTCTGTGTGACCCCATAGATGGCAGCCCACCAGGCTCCCCCGTCCCTGGGATTCTCCAGGCAAGAACACTGGAGTGGGTTGCCATCTCGTTCTCCAATGCATGAAAGTGAAAAGTGAAAGTGAAGTCGCTCAGTTGTATCCGACTCTTTGCGGCCCCATGGACTGCAGCTTACCAGGCTCCTCCGCCCATGGGATTCTCCAGGCAATAGTACTGGAGTGGGGTGCCATTGCCTTCTCCATCAGACTGTGGTCTAGAGCCGGGGAACTGCAACTACTGAGCTGCTGATTCCTAGAGTCTGTGCTCCACAATAAGAGAAGCCGCCACAATGAGAAGCCCATGCACCACAACTAGAGAGTAGCCACCACTTGCCACAAATAGAGAAAAGCCCATTCAGCAATAAAGACCCAGCACAGCCAAAGATAAATAAAATTATATATTAAAAAGTCTACAAGTAACAAAGGTTGGAGACAGTGTGGAGAAAAGGGAAATTTCTTACACTGTTGGGTGGGAATATAAATTAGTGAAGCAACTATGGAAAATAGTATGAAGACTCCTCAGAAAATTAAAAATAGATAATATATTATCCAAGATTCCCACTTCTGAGCATATATCCAGACAACATTATAATTCAAAAAGATACATGCCTCACTATGTTCATAGCAGCGCTATTCAAAACAGCCAAAACATGAAGATGATCTAAATGTCCATTAACAGAAGAACGGATCAAGAAAATGTGATACAAATAGAATGCAATGGAATACTACTCAGCCATAAAAATGAATGAATAATGTCATTTGTGGCAACATGGATGCAACTAGAGATTATCATAGTCAGAAAGAGAAAGACAAATACCTTATGATATCATGTGTATGTGGAATCTAAAATATGATACAAATGACCTTATTTATGAAATAGAAACAGACTTACAGACATTGAGAATAGACTTTTGGTGGCCAAGGGTGAGGAGGTTGAGGGAAGGATGAGTGAGAGGTTGTTGGTTAGCAGGTGTAAGCAATCATACATAGCATAGATAAGCAAGATCCCACTGTATAGCCCCGGGAACTATATTCAATATCCTATGATCAAATATAATAAAAGAACATTTAAAATGTGCATATATAATGGAATCTCTTTGCTGTAGAGCAAAAATTAACACAACATTGGAAATCAATTATACTTAAACACAAAACAGACCTCCCAGTGATTGGAATGCACATTTAAAGTTAAGAAGTACTGCTCTAGGCCACCCTTAAAACCCTTCTTTTACTTCAGAGTATGACTCTCTTAAGAAAATATGAAACACCTGGAAAAATTTGAAAATATAGTCAGCACTTGACCTATCACAAGGAACAGGAATGTTTAGCCAAGAGAGAGGATAATGTACCAGGAATATGGCTTTTTTCCTACAAATTACTCAAGATCTGTCATGTGAACTCAAGTGTTAAAAATAGGACCAATGAGCAGAACAGAAACAAAAAACAAGAAATGGGTTTTAGCTCATTATAAAGTATAATTCTTAAGGGGAAAATGTATCTATCTAAATACTTACAGGAGGTGAAGGAGGTGGTATCTAAATTCTCTAACCCTGCTGCTGCTGCTGCTGAGTCACTTCAGTCGTGTCCGAATCTGTGCGACCCCATAGATTGCAGCCCACCAGGCTCCCCCGTCCTTGGGATTCTCCAGGCAAGAACACTGGAGTGGGTTGCCGTTTCCTTCTCCACTGCATGAAAGGGAAAAGTGAAAGTGAAGTCGCTCAGCCGTGTCCAACTCAGCGACCCCATGGACTGCAGCCTACCAGGCTCCTCCGTCCATGGGATTTTCCAGGCAAGAGTACTGGAGTGGGTCGCCATTGAAGATAAACAGAAAAGGAAGGAAAACAGAAATTCATTAACAAGCATTTTGTCAACTAATAATAGTGGGTACTTCATGTGTTTTTCATGTTTCTCATTTTACTGGATGTCTGTCTTCATAATCATTACAGAAGATATAAAACAAACAAAACAGAGTACAAATAGCAAAAGATGAAACACTAAAACTCAGGCTAGTTTCATTAACCCCACTGGCTTGATTCCATGGCAATTAGATGGGCTACAGTGAGCTTTTATATTTTACTGCTGGTATCTGGGGCTTTGTCTTGAGCTTCCCTGCCCTCATCCCCACATCCCAGTGCTAACCACTGCATTTTTCAACCAATTTTTATCTTTATTTCCTGCATGTGGATGCACAGTTTCTCTTCCATTTTATTGGCTAGCAATTTTGAAATCTTTACATGGTAACAGGATTTGAGCATGGTTTATGTTGACCATTACCCTTTGTTTGAATTCAAAACTGCAAGGTGTGGGGATGTCTGTGAGGTCAAGCTGCAGAGCTTTTATTAGCCTCGAGTTTCGTTTGATTTCTATCAGCACTCTGATAGTGCCTTTCCTCTCTGTGATATTTCCTTTTAAAACAAGATGCTTTCCATTATTTCAGACCTCAGAAGTGCACTGCATGAAGTAACACAGAGGAATGAATCACTGCTGGCTCTTTTATTACCAAGTCTCATTACATGAATAATATGGGGTTTTATACAAGTAAATATGTACAATGGTGTTTATAGAGCGTTGACCAGTAAGCATGTCAAACTTCTGTGTTACAAACTGTTGCAAATGCCACTAAAATAATGATCATGTAAAAATCAAATGGAAAATAGGATAGGAACTGATTTTTTTTTCTTTTCCTATAATTCATGCCTCTAAGTCTGGAACTGGACAAATTTTTACTCCAACATGATTGATTTAATATAATTCATAAGCAGTATCTTGTGACAACTGAATAATGAAAAAATTTCTCAACTCTAGGGATCCAAGCTTTTCTTTAGGTTGTACTATGGTATTTTTTCTAAGTAGTTTCTTCACTACCTAATCACCTATGAGAACTTTGATTTGTCTTGAAGATTAACGAGAAGGGAAGAAAAAAAGTGGCTCATACTTAACATTACCTACTGGGTGCTGGGAATCCCCAGCATGTTTTATTTAATTCTCACAGTGATTTTACAATGAAGCATCATTTTCACATTATATAGGCAAATAAACTGAGCCAGAGTGAACTGTTAGTTCACTCTGGCATGCTGTACACATGTTGAGTCTTTAATCTTCTCAACAATGCTATAAAGAAGGAATTGTTACCTCCATTTTATAGACATAAGTTGTGGTTGATATAGGTGGTTAAAATGTACAGTTTTTATCTATGGGAGTCTCATGGGCTTCTCTGATGTTTCAGATGGTACAGAATCTACCTGCAATGTAGGATACCCAGGTTCAACTCCTGGGTCTGGAAGATCCTCTGGAGAAGGGAATAGCTATCCATTCTAGTATTCTCAGTTATGTACATAAAAGGGTTTCTTAATCTTTACAATATTAACATCTTGGACTGAACAGTTCTCTGTTGTGGAGGATGTCTTATGTATTGCAAGATATTTAGCAGCATCCCTGACCTATATCAGGTACTAATTACACTCCTATAGACCTCTTCATACCCCTTGATGGTTGTGGCAACAGAAGACATTGCCCCTTAAGGGATATGCTCAATCCCTCAGTTATGTCTGACTGTTTGCAACACCATGGACTGTAGCCTGCCAGACTCCTCTGTCCATGGAATTTTCCAGACAAGAATCCTGGAGTAGGGTGCCATTTCCTTCTCCAGGGGATCTTCCTGACCCAGGGATCAAACCTGTGTCTCCTGCATTGGCAGGCAGGTTCTTTACAACTGAACCACTTGGGAAGTCACATCTCTTAAGGGATATCTGACAATCTCATCATGGAGTAAGAGCATGTGTGCATAGGAATAGCTACTGCAAATAAATGTCAATCTTGGAACTCAAATGGAGAACCAAAAGACTACAAATCCCTCAACTGCTTAAATAATTATAGTAAACAGTAATAACAACCAACGTTTATTCAGTGCACGTTTACAAGGTGGACATTATTACTCATTTCTCACAGATGTGGAAAATAAGGTACAGAAAGGTTGAATCATTTCCATAAGGTTGAAGGTCTGTAAATGGTAAACAGATGTTTTAAACTCAAGTACTATAAGGCTGACCATTCTTTATACACTCTGTTTCCTCACCCTTCTAGGGCAGATACTCCAGGTGACCTCCCAGACGCCATTCCTACCCACTTCTGCCTTGTAGGAAGAGAAAGTTTCTGTCAGAGGGGCTGCCAACCTCCCACATTAGATTTGCTTTCCTCACAATTGTGCCCGTGAGTCTCTAATCCATCTTGAGTAAAGGGTTTTATCTGAGTTTACAGTATAATTGCTGGTGATGGAGATTCTGGACAAGTTTTCCTCTTGGTTAAAACACAGATGTCCTAACTCCTCTCCTTTCCCTACCATTTGGACCCTGAGATATGGCATCTCTTATGATGTGGACAGCAAAGTCATAGAGAGTGTGAACACCAGAGCTTTAAAGACTGAAAGCAGAAGAATAACATCACTTAGAACTAAACTGAGTCTGGGACTACTACCTCCAAATGTCTATTTTGAGTGATAGCAACACATCCTATGACTAAGTCACTTTCAATCGGATAATATTTCACTTACAGCTGAAATCACCTTTAACATACATGCTCTGAATAAGCAAACCCTTTAATCTTTTATCTAATTGTTTTTTCTTGGATCTCTGGTGCACAAAGTTTATTGATACTCCTCAGTCCCTGACACATGAGCTTCTCTTGTGATAGCTATGCCTTTATCCCTATTTAATCCCCATTTCCCCCTCATTCCACAGCAACGAATCTGAGGGGGTTGATGTATATTTTTTTATTAGAATCCATTTATGTCAAGCGGCATTTTATTTGCATGTGTCACTAATTTGTATAATAAAAATGAGTAATAACTAGTGTTAGAGAGCATTTACTATTTCCCAGGCATTTAGCTAAGTGCTTTTCATGCAGTGACTCATTTAATGCTCACAAAGGCTCTGTAAGATAGGCATTATCCAAGTGTTACAGTTGGTCACGCATATCTTTCATGTGGACTTCAATTTCTACCTTTAAAGACAAAGGAACATTGAATATTTATTTACATTCACTAAAAGACTCCTGTCCATAAGGTATATGAAAGCTATATATCCAGGAGTAGAACTGCATGTTTGAAGAGAATATATGCTATGTATTGATACTTTGCATAAAGTATATGAGCTGACTGGCTACACTAGACTTCATGACCACCAAACACGCTTGATGGTTCTTATATGCCCACATCCCTGCCAACATTTGGCAGTATCCAGCACTGGAATTTCTGTCCGCTATTAAGGCTAAAATAATCTCATTATATTTACACTTCAATTTTTCTAATTACTAATACATTTGAACATCTTCCTATGATTTATAATGGTTATTTTTCATTAAGACTTTATTACTTAGAATATAACCCAGAATATCCTCCTTTTATTCAGGATGCATACCATTTTCATTCTATACAAGGATCAAGTGGGGAAAATGCTTTCCCATTTTAAATATCACAGCTTATTTGTGTGCAATCAACAGATGAGAGAGACTTGATGGTAAGAAAAATCACAATATAAAGATAACTCCCATTTTGTTTTATTGGTTTGGGACACTGAATAGAAAATACAGAAAAATTATCAGGTATTTTATTAGTAGGGAGATGTGCTAAGATTCTTCAGATCACTGCTGTAGTTAAGATCTTTTAGTCATTTGAGTTTCATTTATTTCTCCACTCCTATTTGAAGCTTTACTCTATAACCTGCATGGTGTATGAAAGAGTCTAGACTTATAAATTGTTCTGCTTCTGCTAAGTCGCTTCAGTAGTGTCCGACTCTGTGCAACCCCATAGATGGCAGCCCACCAGGCTCCCCCGTCCCTGGGATTCTCCAGGCAAGAACACTGGAGTGGGTTGCCATTTCCTTCTCCAATGCATGAAAGTGAAAAGTGAAAGTGAAGCTGCTCAGTCATGTCCGACTCTTAGCGACCCCATGGACTGCAGCCCACCAGGCTCCTCTGTCCATGGGATTTTCCAGGCAAGAGTACTGGAGTGGGTTGCCATTGCCTTCTTCATAAATTGTTCAGGCTGGCATAATTATAATGCAATAAGTAAAGATAAATGAGCTATGAGTTAGGACATTTAACCCAGCTGGTAAACTGGAGTTTGGAGGTATCTTGAGAGAATAATGCTACATTTGGTCACTTTATCCTGTGTTCAATTGAAAGAAAGTTAAGTGACTTCACTGGTGATCCAGTGGTTAAGGACCCACCTGCCAATGCAGGGAACACGGGTTTGATCCCTAAAGTTCCATATGTGGAATCAGTCTCTCAAGAATACCTCTAAGCTAAACCTGTGCACCACAACTCCTGAGCCTGTGCTCTAGCACCCACAAGCTGCAATACTGAGCCCTCATGCCACAAGTACTGAAGCCTGTGAACCCTGGAGCCCGTGCCAAGAGTAGCCACCACAATAAGAAGCCTCTACACCACAGCTAGAGAGTAGCCCCTGCTAGTCACAATTAGATAAAGCCCATGCAGCAAGGAAGATCCAGCACAGCCAAAAATAAATGAAGTTAAGATCTATCCCTGCCTATGAAATCTATTTAGTCATTGTTACTGACAATTGAAAAAATTACAAATGCAGGAGACCAACTAGGTGTTTGTAAGGAACTACAGGAAGCTCAGTGTTGCTGGTCACAGGGTGGGAAACAAGGTGAGTGACAGGAGATAGAGATGGGTAAAGCTTTTGCTGCAGTAATGAGGAGAGAGAGCCACTGAGGGCACCAGCTGGAGGCAAGACACACAAGGTCCTCGGCGGCAGCTCTTTGGTAAGGTGGCAAGATTCCAGAGGCAATGAATAGACAATGTCAAGGAGAGGCAGAGCAGGGACACAGGAGGTCCTGGCAGCCCCCAAGTATCCTACGACTCAGTATGTTTCATACAGGGCCCAGGCAGCCGTGGTGAAGTGACATACGATAGATTGGAACAATCTCTACCCTGAGAGTTTCCGGTGACGACCCAGAAACCACCAAACAGTGGGAATTCTCCAGAATGTTGATCCTCTATTAGATCTCAGGGCAGGGGAATTCAGGTCCCAGTGATGACAAAAAAAAAAAAACAAAAAAAAACACATTAATTTGCATTTGTTTAGTGAAATGTGGAAATGGCAACCCACTCCAGTGTTCTTGCCTGGAGAATCCCAGGGACGGGGGAGCCTGGTGGGCTGCCGTCTATGGGGTCACACAGAGTCGGACACGACTGAGGAGACTTAGCAGCAGCAGCACAGTGAAATGTAGGGGAAACTCAGTCATTCCCCGAAGCCGTTTCACACCTAAAAGGTAGAAACTCAATAAAAGTAGATGTCACTGCTCTTTTTCTCTGCAAGTGGCTGTTGGAGTTCCCTGAAAACAGAAAACTTTGCATGTACATCCAATGAGGAAAGCACTGTACCTGGTGTCAATTAATTATTAGATTGGTGGAAAGGGCACAATAGAGAATGCTTCTATTTGGAAATTATGTTCTCGGATTCATAATTTTAATGAATAACATGTTAAGAATACTAGTTCTGATTCTAATAGTCCTCTCTTTATCTATACAAGTTGTATTTGCACTGAGCTCATAAGCTTTGTCCTATGGGGACAGTGACAGAGTTAAGATCTTTTGTTGCTTTAGGATATTGTTCTTTTATTACCCAAAGAGAGTATTTACCAAGATAGTAAAGATTTTCTTGAAAATGTGGTAGGAAATACAGAATGTGTAGATATTGAACCATTTCTCTAAACGTCTCAGCAGTTAATGTGATTATGAAACCCCAGGACAGGTTCCAGGGAAATCCATATGAATTTTGTTTTCATCAACCAATAGATATTTGCAGAAGGTGATTCATCTCCTCTTAGTTTAGTGCCTTAGGTCTGTCTTTAAAAAGGCATACCATCTAGTGAAATTGGAATTACTTTTGTCCTATTCAATCTTGGTTCAATTTTATCAGTAAGTGCTTTGAGATATCTGGTGAAAATAGAGCTATTCATTTCTTGAAAAATGCCATAAATGCATTATTTATTTTCAGTTGGAAAACAAAATGCAGTGTGTCTAAAGCATTATAAAAAGCAGAATTTCATTTAGTTGGAGGATATTAATTGAGAAAACATCTACTTTCCTGAAACACAAAAAATGTTGATCTGTGAATACATAAGTACATTCAAGAGATGGCCAAGTTGCTGTATTTATTTGAAAATCTTTATGGAACAACAAAAAGAAAACTAAATGGCTTCCATAATTTACTTCTATTCTTTTATTTTTCTGCATTAACATTTTTGGGGTATCTGCTTTTCCCAGCCCCACGCACATGATAGCTCAGAGCAAGCGTGGAAAACACTGCTTGTGTTCCCACCAGAGGCTGCTATCCAAGCTGGTGCACCCATCTGACAGCTGCTATAAATATTTGTTGCTAAGAACTCAGGACTTTCCCCTTTTTAGGAGCATGCCCTCAGATTACAGGCCCTGACTTACCCAGGTGACATCCCATAGCTAAAGGCTGACTGCTCTGAGAATTAAAAAAAAAACAAAAACAAACAAAAAAAAAACAGCCCTTGTCTCAGGTGGAAATGGATCCAGAGGCTCCTGTGCATCAGGACTTCCTAGATTACCCAAGACCATTATCACTGCTCTAATCTTTCACTTTCACTCCACCACTTTCCTCTCTCTCTTCCAGATTTTCATTAAAAAAAGCAGTCCTTTAATAAATGACATGCAACTGACCCTTTCCTCAGGTTCTGGTTCTAGACAACTAGAGTTGCCATGCTGTATTTAACAATGAGTAGGTGTTCCCCGGTGGCTCAGAGGGTAAAGAGTTTGCCTGCAATGCGGGAGACCTGAGTTCAATCCCTGTGTCAGGAAGATCCCCTGGAAAAGAAAATGGCAACCCACTCCAATATTCTTGCCTGGAAAATCCCATGGATGGAGGAGCCTGGCCAGTTACAGTCCACAGGGTGACAAAAAGTTGGACATGATAGCAACTTCACTTTCACTTTCAAGTGTTTCAAGAACAAGGCTAGGAAAGGCATTTTGAGTAGGGGAACAGTGTCTGCATAAATTCAGAGACAAAAAAGCAAAAGCTGAGAGCTGTCATGCTCAGGAAGATGTCATCTGGGACTTGTTGTTTTCAACAGTGGGAAGGCGGGAACTGGGGTCCTGACAAGAGGTAAGTCTGTAAAGATGGATTCCAGCCAACTTAGAAGGGGGCATCTACACCTCATCTTCCTGAGAAGAAGGTTTGTCTTGCAGTCTGGAGTCAAGATGAACCTAAACCTCCTAGATCAGAGCTGAATCCTCTCTTCAATGTGATTCCCGGTGCTTTCCCCTCTTTCACGAATGGGTCTTAGTAACTGCACTGCCAAGTGGGGCTCAGTTCAGCTCAGTCACTCAATTGTGTCTGACTCTTTGTGACCCCATGAACCGCAGCACGCCAGGTCTCCCTGTCCTGACATTATGTTATCTTAAGGCAAAAGAAGTCTTTCTTTTTTCTTTAACAGTGACAACTCAGAACCATCACTCTCCTTCACTGTTTGCCCAGGTTATTTTGGCCCCTGTCTCTGATAGTAGCATACATGTCCATAAGACACATCCTGAATGCTGGATATAAATATAAGCAAGGGGAGTCACTGTCCATGATGTAAATAATAAATTCTGCAAAGCACCCCAGACATTCTCTGACTTTTCCTGAACAATTCCTGAAAATGTCTTAAAATTTCATATCACCTTCAACGTACCCCACTCAATGAAATTTCATGTGTGTTGCTTATGTCTGGGCTTCCCTGGTAGCTCATCTCATAAGGAATCTACCTGCAAAGCAGAAGATCTCAGTTCGGTTCCTTAGTCAGGAAGATCCCCTGTGGAACGGATAGACTACCCACTCTAGTATTCTTGGGCTTCTCTGGTAAAGAATTTGCCTGCAGTGTGGGAAACTTGGGTTCAGTCCCTGGGTTGGGTAGATCATGTGGAGGAGGGCATGACAACCCACTCCAGTATTCTTGCCTGGAGAATTCCCATGGACAGAGGAGCCTGGCAGGCTAGAGTCCATGGGGTCACAAAGAACTGGACATAAATGAGCAACTAAGCACAGCACAGCACAGCAACTTACATCCATTTCTCAAACTCCTCCTCCTAGGAGCTCTCTGAGGAGCCTGAATGAACAATTTTTAGAGAAGCAGACCTGTGACCCTCTCCTTGTGTCTAAGCAATGGCCACTTGTCCAATTTGAGAACTGGCTGGGAAATTCTGTGGGAGAGGCATTACAGATTAGATGAAAATATAAAGATTATATTTAAGTTGTTTACAGAGGTTGGGAAGTGGGGGTAACAAATACTAGCCTGTGAACCAGCTTAGCCTGAAGCCTCTACAATCTCTCAAACTGAAGCTCTATCTGATAAAGATACTTAGATGAGTAGAGCCAGACTTGCCTATGAGTAACTTAAGCAGATCATCCTTCAGAGTCATGGTGGGTGAGAGGGGTTGTAGAGATCAGAGTTGACTAGTGGCTACTCATCTAAATCTCCAAACTTCACAATCTTGCATGTTTATTGCAATGTATTTTTCTAATTATGATAATAATACATGATGATAGCAGTAAAAATGCAAAATGAAGTACATCACAGAGAAAAGAAAATCCATAATAATAATGTTAACAGCAATAATAGTAACTATATCAACAAATTAGGATGTTTTGATGTAGCTGAACTGATGAAGTCATTTTTGGGGGGCTTTCTTATTGCTGGAGACATTCTGAAGAAGCACACAATGAGAGTGCTTTGCTATAGCTTCCTGGGAACAACTACCTTAAAATGTAAAAGTCACGTGTGCCACACATATGCCATATACAGACATGATCTTTATCGCTGTTCTGAATTCCGTTCCCTCACCCATCTTCATTCTAACACATTGAGGGATGGAAAAGAAACAGAACTAATATAAGCAGATCTCTTCTACATTTCTTCAAAATAAAGTCTGTTAGGGGCAATGTGGCAATGAGAATCCATGATCTTAATCCTATCAATTTTAAATGTGAAGTCTGAGATTGAAATGGGTCCTTGGAATTAAATTGGCATTTTCTAGGTATATGTGTGAGTGTGTATGCATACACATTTAAATATTCGCGCACAAAACCATTTCTGTCTGGATATAATGTTTATGATACAAAATGTTGGAAATTATCTAAATGGCAATCAAAGGGGAACTGCTTTAACAAATTCATTGTAAAGTTATGTAAAAGAATTCTATGTAACAAATTAAAATGATTATATATATGTATGTGTATGTTTATGAAAAATGGTAAAAGTAATGATATATTTATACTTATTTAAAATTTTTATTTAAATTGTTTATGAAACTCAGATAATCTAATATATACTAAATGTAATAGCTAATATTTAAAAGACAATAAACAAGGGATATATGAAAAGACCAAAACCAAACTAAAAAAGGTTTAACTAAGAAATGTAAAACAAATTTTGAATAAACAGAAATAGGTAATATTCCTAATTTAACATTTTAAACTTTGTAAAAAATAAATAATCCACCAATTAATCATCCAACTATCTCCCATATAATCTCTCTAAAAATATCATAATATGTATTTTTGGAATTTAACAAAATGGCTCTAAATTTTATTTAAAACTTCAAAATAACATAAATGTTAATACTTTGTTTATTGAAAACTGTGACTACACCCTTTTATGAAATGTATAGAGTATTCATAAATTTGACCAAATAATAAGCCTCAAAGAATAAAGCTTCCATATATATCAATGTAGAAATAAGATACTATCTTATTTCTTCCCTGGTGGCTCAGATGGTAAAGCGTTTTTGCCTGCAACATGGGAGACCTGGGTTCAATCCCTGAGTCCAGAAGATCCCCTGAAGAAGGAAATGGCAACCCACTCCAGTACTCTTGCCTGGAAAATCCCATGGACAGAGGAGCCTGGTAGCTGGAGCCTGTGGTGTTGCAAAGAGTCGGACACGACTTAGCGACTTCATAGTCTTTCTTTCTTTTTGATCAAAAAGCTGGAAAAAGAATGCAATAATAAAACAATATAAAAGTCCCTAAAACCTCTAAATCACAAAAAGAAATCTTTCTGAAACAATTTAGGAAAAATCCAAACCCAAATTGTAGAATACCTAAAAGTATCAATCAGTAAAAGCCATTCATAACAGAAGCTATGAGATGAAAGCATGAAGTTTAACTGAAGACAGTAAAACAAAACAAGCCAAGACAGAAGGATAGATTTAATAAAGATAAAAGCAGCATGTAATCAACTATAAATAAGAAAAATGGCCGAACTAATAAATAAACCAAACACCAAATCTCTGAGCAAACCAATAAACCAGAAAATGCAGAAGTCGGAAGCACAAATTCATAAAATAATAATGAAGGAAAAATCATGATATTTGGAGGAAATTAAAAGATTGACAAGAGACTATGCTGTTCAACTATGCAAAAGTAATTGAAGACCCAGTGAAAAAAAGGAATATTTTTAAAAATTTTCACTACATTAAATTAATTCCAACACAAACAGAATATTTATAGACCATTCACTATGGAAAAACTGAGTTGTGAAAATGCTAATCCTATGTCAAAAATCTAACTCAGAGGTTTTCTCAGGAAAGTGTTAGCAAAACTTTTAACAGATTAAAACATTACAAATCTATTTAAAATGCTCAATAACATAAAGAAAACCAACCAAGTCTCTTTTATGAAGCTAATCTTACAATAACATAAAAAACCAACAAAGAATTTGTTAAAAAATGCAAAACAAACAGTATTATGATATTATGAAACACAGTTCAGCCACATATTAAAATGATAATACCACATAGCATAACCAAGTGACATTTATTCCATCACAGTAAGAATGTTTCTTCATTAAACAACTTAGTCATTTTTTTTTAATGTTGATGGACTATGCTAAGTACATGCTAAGTCACTTTAGTGATACACAACACTTTGTGACAGCCCTTTGGACTGTCACCTGCCAGGCTCCTCTGTCCAGGGGATTCTCCAGGAAAGAATACTGGAGTGGATTGCCAGATCTTCCTAACCCAGGGATTGAACCTGTGTCTCTTACATCTCCTACACTGGCAGGCAGGTTATTTACCACTGGTGATGGACTATAGGAAAAAGATATAGATTATTTCCATAGGTGTTGAAAGGCCTTTGATACAATTTGTACCATTTTTTTTTATTAAAAAATAAAATAAGGATACATGGATGCCATTTAAGCATGATGAAATACAACTATCTCTGCTCCATACTTAATATTCTTCTTACCAAGGAGACATTAGAAGCATTCTCATCAGAATTCTAAGACAAGGATGGCCACTATTACCACTGTTATGATAGCATTTTGAAAGTATTGGCCATTGACAGACACATAAAAGAAATTAGACATGAAAATGAGAAAGAAAACAATAGTTTTCACTATTTGCTATTGATGTGAATTTATATTTAGAAAACCCATGAATCAACAGATAAAAGGGGTTATGAAGAAGAAATTCAGTTAGATTTCTAGATACAAAACCCATATGCAGAAATCAATAGATTTCCTTTTACAAACAACAACAAAACATAAATTGGGAATACATTCTACTTGAAATAATTTAAACAGTGATAAACTACTTCTTAATAAATAATACACTCTTTGAATATGAAGGATTTTTAAAAACATTCTTAACAGACTCAAAAAAGACTTGAACATATAGAAACTATTGTATCTGGGATAAGATGACATATTTATACAAATGCACAAATGTCAATTCTCTCTAACTAAATATGACTCCAGATATAATTACTTATTTTTAAATTGAACAAAACTAAGCTAAATTTCATATGAAAAAATAAAGAAAATGAGAACAATAATATGAAAAAGTAAAAAGAGGGGTACCTAATTAACATACTTAAATGCACTGTAAAACTAGAAAAAATAAAACAATATGATACAAAGTCATCAACAAATATAAATTAGTGGAAAAAATAAAACCAAATACACACAAAATGTTATTAGATATAGGTAGAATTTTAAATGAGGAAATGATGAATTAAACAATAAATGTGCATTTTTTAAGTTGAACATAATCATCTAGAGAAAAAAGATTTATAAGGTACTTACCTTATACCAAGATAAATTTCAAACAGATCAAAGATATAAACATTAAGAAAATCACCAGTAAATGTAGGTACGTTGAACAGGGAAAAATGTTTTAAGAGTAGGAAAGTCTTGTCCAATTATCACAACAAAACACAGAAAGCTTAAAACCTTGATAAATTTTATTACATTAAGAACAAATTTATGAATGTAAAACATAAGAAAATTAAATTACGAATGAACTATAAAATATTTCACAAATCATATTACAAAGAATTACTTGCCTACTTATGAGCAGAATTTCTATTAATCAATAAGAAAAATGAACAGCTAAATGGAAAAATGGACAAAAGCTAAAGTTTCAGTGAAAATAAAATTTAGGCGACAATCTCACTGATAATAAAAGAAAAGCAAACTGAATACTCTCAAACAATGGGGCTTTGTTCATAGGCTACAGGGACTAGTATGATGAAGCTCAATAAAGTCAAATGTAGTCACTATTTGATCAAAAAAGTAAAGAAAATAATGAACTGCTAATCATACAACAATATAAGTTTCCATGTGTCCAAATTGATATGAAAAGGTAAATCAATCAATAAATAAGCAATAAATAAATAGGAGAGAAAGGAAAACTCTTTCTTAGCTTTCTCTCTACTCAGTGTATTAGGTTGGCCACAAAGTTCATGATATTACGGGAAAGCCCAAACTTTTCGTCCAACCCAATAGAATGAATAGTAGAAATAATCATCATTTACCTTCATTTATAGATTTTAAAATTAGTGGATGAATGTGTGATTTAAAACATCTGCATAGTCTCAAGGTATCTCCCAGAAGACACTCAATAATTACAAAGGGAAAATTACCATACAGTGGAAACCCTGCCAGGTACCATCTGAAGCAAGTGATCAAATTTGAAATTATAAGCAGAGGAACCAAATCCACATCACATTCCTTGTGATGCAATGAAAGACACACCATTGCTTCTAAGGTACTCTTACCCCATATTTAGTCATAGAGAGATATGAGGCAAACCTAAATCATACAAAATAACTGTCTAGTCCTCTTAAAAAATGTCAAGGTGATAAAAGAGGGGGGGAAAGATACAGAAACCATTCCAGCTTAAGAGACTGGGGTATCAAGGCAACTAAGTACAGTGTATGATTCTGAAATTAATCTTGAAAGTGAAAGCATTCACTCAGTCATGTCTAACACTTTGTGACCCCATGGACTGTAACCAGACAGGCTCCTCTGTCCATGGAATTCTTCAGGCAAAAATAGTAGAGTGGGTAGCCATTCTCTTCTCCAGGGGAAATTAACTGATACAAAGCTGTCTTACATGCATTATCTAAATTTCACCAAATGCATTATGCAAATGTCTTTCCACTGATCTAAGATTAAGTTCTGTTTTGGTAAATGTACTATGTTTATTTAAGATGTTAATATTTGAGGAATACTGTGGATATGTATAGCAGATTTAGCAAATCTTTGCAATATTTTTGTATATCTGAAATCTTTTCAAAATGAATATCTGAGTTTTAATAATTACAATGCCAAATAATGTATATTTTTTATTATAACACTGGCCTGGAACCAATAGTTTTATAATACAGTGTTGGCCAGTATATAAGAAAACAGAAACCTTAATATATTACATTCAGGGTAAAAACTGGTACAATCTCTATGGGCTGCATCAAAATTTAAAATTCTGTGCAAAGCAAATAAAAATTTTAAATTCATATATCTTTTCACTCAGCCTTTCTACATATGGGATTTTGTCCTCTTATTTACACTCAGATATGTGCAAAATGGTAAAGTGTACAGGATAATCATTGCAATATCACTTATGATAGGAAATAACTGGAGACCATATCATTTTCATCTATACAGGACTGGTTGCTTCAAACAACAAAATTAACTTTTTCTACTGATTAAAAAACAAAAGAATAAGGAAGTGCTTCAATCAATAATATTGGATAATATCTAAAATACATATAGTTACACAGAAAAGGCAAGGCTCATAAAATTTTATTATGTGTAGCTATACCTATATATATACTTCTTTAAAATGAAATGGAAGAAACACTGTTTGGTTTGATGATATGTTAAGAGATATGAGAGCCATGTAATTCTCTAGGCAAGAATACAGGAGTGGGTAGCCATTCTCTTCTTCAGGGGATCTTCCTGATCCAGGGATCAAACCCAGGCCTGCATTGCAGGCAGATTCTTTACTGCCTGAGCCACCAGGGAAGCTCAAAGTTAACAGAAGTACCCAGATTTTCTGAGTTCCACTCCCAACACTGTCACTACCAGTCCTTGAATAAATTACAGTCAACCCTCCCTGTCTTTTGACATGGAATTCACAGATATGGAAAGCCAACAGCACTATGCCGTTTTATAGAAAGAACTGAAGCATCTATGGGTTTTGGTATCCACCCAGGATCCTGGAGCCAATTCCAGGTGAATACCAAGGCAGACTGGACTTGGCACAGAGCCTGTTCCCTCATCTGTGAAACGGGGAAAAGCAATTGCCAACTGAAAGGTTGTGTTGAGGGATAACTGAGGCAACGGACATAAAAGATTCAGGACAGTGCCTAGCACTTAAAAATAGTTCAGCAACTGTTGTTTTTTTATCAAAGCTTTTAGGGAGAGGATATCTGAGGGCAGCTCCAGAGTATGAGCAAGTCCTGTCACTGCACCCATGTGAATATTTTGAATTTTGAGCTATGTGACTGTATCAGCTATTTAAATATAGAAGAGATGAGAAAAAATACATTCAAATAAAAAGCAAAATTATAAAATTCCATGTTGATGTAAGGCAGAACCAACACAACATTGAAAAGCAATTATCCTTCAGTTAAAAATAAATAAAATTTTTAAAAAATAAAAATTAAATTTCATTATCTATAAGGATATAAAATCTCAAAGGTCTCATACTTCTTATCCAGTTATGTCCCTCTGATAACATGAATACAAATATCTATCCTTCTGGAGATGAATTTATACATTAATATTATTTCAAATTATTTCTGTCAATATTTATAACTATTGGTTTTATATTTTCAGTATAGTTATGATACTATTGTTTTAATTGAATGACTTAGATTTTGAAGACATGTTGATTGTATTAATTCAAAATAAAATACATTGCTATTTTTTTCTGTAACAAATGTTTTGGAATCAAACCCTTGCCTTTATTGGTAAGCGTACAAAATATGTTAATTAAATAAATATAAGATTTTCAATATTCACACTAGCTTAGCCTCATGGGCTTTATAAGTATATTAACGGTTACAGGTAAGATACTGGTTCTAAATTTTATTAAAACTCTGTAATTTTAATTTAGAACCTTATCTCCATATTATCTGCACAAACAAATTTCATGAAATTATTATCTTCTAGGTAATAATTTAAAGTGGGGAGACTCTGCCAAGTATGACCAATGATAAAGTCTGGGTTGATGTAATAAAATGCACTTAACTAATTTAGCTAAGTTAAAAAGCTTTATTATCCTTAATCTTTGATTCTAGAAATGGAAAATGAAGCAGGAATTTCAATTTGCATAAAAAGCTATAAGAGTATGTGCATATACTCACGGGGCTTTAATCTCATAAATTCTGCACTCTCTGCCAAGACCAACACTATCACTGAAAATTAATTTGATATCAAAAGCTCTAATTGTGTTGCAATTAAAACCCATCATTACCTCCCTTTTTAGGAACGGAAAGTATCCAAGCCCTTCTTGCCAAAGCTTAGTTCTACAAGACTTTGTATTAGACTGAATACTAGAGACACTTAATAAAACTTGAAAATAAGAATTGTAGCCTGAAGCAACATGTCTTCTTAGTTGTATTTTAATATCTTCTCCTTGCTTTAGGACTACAAAGCCACCAAGTATGTCCCTACACTTTCACAGTAAGGAAAAAGAAATGGTATTAATAAGCCTTTTTCTCCTACACATCACGTACACTGTGGCATGTTCAACATTTAATGCTCAAAATATTCATAAGATACCGGCATACCTTGGAAATATTAATATTTGGGAGTTCAATTCCAGATTACAGCAATAAAGGGAATATCAAAGTAAAGAGTCACACAAATTTTTTGATTTCCCAGTGCATATAAAAGTTGTGTTCATACTAAACTGTACTCTAGTAAGTGTGCAATAGCTTTATATCTGAAAAACAAAATATGCACCTTAATTTAAAAACACTATTTATTGCCCACAAATGCTAACCATCATCTTAGCCTTCAGGGAGTTGAATTTTTTTAAAAAATAGTAACCTTGACAATCACTGATCACAGATCCCTGTAACAAATGTAATAATGAAAAAGTATGAAACACTGTGAGAATTACCAAAATGTTACACAGAGACAAAAAGTGAGCAGATGATGATGGAAAAAAATGGAGCTGACAGGATTGATCAAATGAATGTTGCTGCAAACCTTCCATTTGTAAAAAAAAAAAAATGCAATATCTGCAAGGTACAATAAAGCTAAGTGCCATAAAACAAGGTACGCCTGTATAGAAACTGTTAACCTCTTTACATATCAGAAGACTGTCAAACAAAAAAGTTATATAACCTAGGCTAGGTTGGAAATATAACACAAGTCTCCTTTGCCTGTATTTATATTTCCCTAGTTCTATTTGTTACACACTTTTTTTTCCCCATGTGTTTCCTCCACCTGCCTCCTCAAACTCAATCAATGATTTGATTCAAGTCATGTCTGTGTTCTAGTTTAGAATAGTGATTATCAAACTATCACGTGTTTATGAACACATTATCACAGAGACCTTTAAAAATGCAGAATCTGATTGGCAGGGCTGAGTTCAGAAATTCTGAATTTCTAGCCAGCTCTCGGGTAATGCCCATCCTGCTATTCCAGGGACCACACATTGAGTAACACAGCACTGGTGCCTTCTCTCTTCCCTGTGGGGCATTCCAGCTCTAAGCAAAAGCCCTATTAAACATCTGCCATACAAATTGCTTTTCCAAAATTCATCTCACAGTCTCATTAACTTGACCAGTCTAAACTGACCCTAAATTTTGCTAATATTATGGGTGATAAGGAATCCAATATTCAAATATATTTTGTCTTCCTCTATTACACAAGTAATGCATATTTGTTATTGTTATATGTGTCAATTTAATCAGAAAAGAACAAGCAAAATTGAACGATGAACTATAAAACATTTGCCTGAAACCTATGTTGAGAAAAGGACTCAGAAAAAGATTATAGCATCTTTCCAGTATTATAATCACATACTGCCTAAATCTTTGTGGAAATTTATTTTGTGTTAATAAATATGCATCTACTCCATCATAAAATAGAAGAACTTACTTTTCCATGTAAGCTTACAACATGTGAGTCACTTTCTCTGGACCTCAGTTTTCTCATCTGTTAAATTAGTTGAACCAGGTGAAGCAGAGACATTACTTTGCCAACAAAGGTCCGTCTAGTCAAGCCTATGGTTTTTCCAGTGGTCATGTATGGATATGAGCGCCAAAGAATTGATGCTTTTGAGTTGTGGTGCTGGAGAAGGCTCTTGCGAGTCCCTTGGACTGCAAGGAGATCCAACCAGTCCATCCTAAAGAAGACCAGTCCTGGGTGTTCACTGGAAGGACTGATGCTGAAGCTGAAATTCCAGTACTTTGGCCACCTCATGCAAAGAGTTGACCCATTGGAAAAGACCCTGATGCTGGGAGGGATTGATGGTAGGAGGAGAAGGGGACGACAGAGGAAGAGATGGCATCATCAACTCGATGCACATGAGTTTGGGCGAACTCCGGGAGTTGGTGATGGACCGGGAGGCCTGGCGTGCTGTGATTCATGGGGTCGCAAAGAGTCAGACATGACTGAGTGACTGAACTGAACTGAATGAAGAAGTGAAATGGTATCATTTGCCTTTACATGAAGCTAATAAAATTAACATTAAACAGGAAATTTACTTAAATTGGGGGTGGTTGGTGGGGACAATTACCTGAGCTCTACTTCTATGTAGATAATAAATGGCTCTCATAATTAAGAGTTTACAATTTAGTTTTCTGGAGTTTCCTTTGAGAAGACAGGCTTTTTACCTGTTTGTTTTATAACTTAGAGTCTCTCTCCATCAAACACATGACTGATATTCTGGAGTCTACCAAATGAACATCAACTACCCCAGTCAGCCCCATCTTTAACTACCTCCTGCTGGGGAGGATTTTTGTTGTTGCTAAATCATGTGGCTCTGCATCTCCAATTTCCTCTATAGATATACCAGTTATTTCCAAGGTTTAAAAGGAAGGAATTACCTTTCATTCATTTTTCCTTTCTTCCTTCCTTCAATTTACTTGTTAAAGTTAGTATACAAACTTCTAACAACTTCTGATAAATCTTGCCATTTTTAAAAACTAGAAATCATCTCTTTAATTCCTATCTAATAAGAAAGCTGTCTTAAGTGAACAGTGCAAAGAAATAGAGGAAAACAATAGAATGGGAATGATTAGAAATCTTTTCAGAAAACTGGAGATAGTAAGGAAACATTTCAAGAAAAGATGGGAACAGTAAAGGACAGAGACTGAAAGGGCCTAACAGAAGCAGAAGAGATAAGAAGAGGTGGTAAGAATACACAGAAGAACTATACAAAAAAGCTCTTAATGATCCAGGTAACCATTATGGTGTAGTCACTCACCTAGAGCCAGATATCACGGAGTGTCAACTCAAGTGGGCCTTAGGAAGCATTACTACGAACAAAGCTAGCAGAGGTGATGAAATTCCAGCTGCGCTATTTCAAATCCTAAAAGATGATGCTGTGAAAGTGCTACACTCAATATGCCAGCAAATTTGGAAAACTCAGCAGTGGTAACAGGACTGGAAAAGGTCAGTTTTCATTCCAGTCCCAAAGAAAGGGAATGCCAAAGAATGTTCAAACTACTGCACAACTGCATTCATTTCACATGCTAGCAAGGTAATGCTCAAAATCCTTCAAGCAAGTCTTCAGCATTATGTGAACTGAGAACTTCCAGACATACAAGCTGGATTTAGAAAAGGCAGAGAAACCAGAGATCAAACTCCCAACATCAACTGGATCATAGAAAAAGAAAGAAGAATTCCTATATATGTGTGCATGTATGTATATATATACATACATACATACATGTACATATATATATATATATACACACACACACACACACACTTCTGCTTCACTGACTACGCTAAAGCCTTTAACTGAGTGGATCACAACAAACTGGAAAATTCTGCAAGAAATAGGAATACCATACCACCTTACCAGTCTCCTGAGAAACCTGTATGCAGGTTAAGCAGCAACAGTTAGAATCAGACATGGGAAAATGGACTGGTTCAAAATTGGGAAAGGAGTACATCAAGGCTGTATATTGTCATCCTGCTTATTTAACTTACATGCAGAGTACATCATGTGAATGCTGAGCTGAATGACTCACAAGCTGGAATCAAGATTGCTGGGAGAAATTTCAACAATCTCAGATATACAGATGATACCAATCTAATGGCAGAAAGTGAAGAGAAACTAAAGAGCCTCTTGATGAAGGTGAAAGAGAGTGAAAAAGCTGGCTTAAAACTCAACATTAAAAAAACTAAGATCATGGCATCTCTTCCCATTTCATGACAAACAGATGGGGGAAAAGTGGAAACAGTGACAGAGTTTATTTTCCTGGGCTTCAAAATCACTGCAGATGGTGACTGCAGCCATGAAACTAAAAGACTGCTCTTTGGAAGAAAAGTCATGACAACCTAGACAGCATATTAAAAAGCAGAGAGATCACTTTGCAAACAAACATCCGTATAGTTAAAGCTATGGTTTTTCCAGTAGCAGGTATGGATGTGAGATTTGGATCATAAAGAAGGCTGAGTGTTAAAGAAGATATGTTTTTGAACTGTGGTGCTGGAAAAGACTCTTTAGAGTTCCTTGGACTGCAAGGAGATCAAACCAGTCAATCCTAAAGAAAATCAACCCTGAATATTCATTGGAAGGACTGATGCTGAAAGCTCTAATACTTTGGCCACCTGATAGGAAGAACTGGCTCATTGGAAAATATCCCGATTCTGGGTAAGATTGAGGGTAAGAGGAGAAGGCAGTGACAGAGGATTACATGTTTAGATAACATCACTGACTCAATGGACATGAGTGTGAGCATATTCCAGGAGACAGTGAAGGACTGGGAGGGAAATCTGGCACACTGCAGTCCATGAGGTTGCAAAGAGTTGGACACCATTTAGCAACTGGGCAACAAATCAGCATGAGAGGCAAAGTATATATTTCACAACACAGTCACTATATTCATGTTATAAAGCATCTTGTGTTCCCTTTGATAGTTTTATATAAGGACACTGATGAAAGAAATCAAAGATGACACAAACACAAAGATATATCATGTTCTTGAAAGAATCAATGCTGTCAAAATGACTATACTATCCAAGGCAATCTACAGATTCAATGCTGCTGCTGCTAAGTCGCTTCAGTCATGTCCAACTCTGTGTGACCCCAAAGATGGCAGCCCACCAGGCTCCCCTGTCCCTGGGATTCTCCAGGCAAGAACACTGGAGTGGGTTATTATTTCCTTCTCTGACAGATTCAATTCAATCCTTATCAAATTTACCAATGGCTTTTATTAACAGACCTAGAACTAAAATCTTAAAATCTGTATGGAGATACAAAAGACCCCAAATAGCCAAATCAATCTTTAGAAAGAAGAATGGAGCTAGAGGTATCAGGCTCACTGACTTCAGATTACCCTAAAAGCTATAGTCATCAGAAAAAGATGGTACTGGCACAAAACCAGAAATATAGATCAATAGAACAGGGTAGAGTGCCTAGAAACAAACCCTCACACCTATGGTCAAATTATGACAAATAAGGCAAGAATATACAATAAAGGAAATATGGTATTCTTAGTACATGGTGCTGGGAAAATTGGACAGCTACATGTAAAAGAACAAATGAAATTATAACATCTTTAACATCATACACAAAAATAAACTCAAAGTGGATTAAAGACTTAAGGAAGGCGAAGGACTTGGTGCAGCAGGCTACCTCGCTGGACGTCATGCTTGGCGTGTGGGGCAGCAAATCGGCTGCCAGGCGCTGGAACACCTGGGTCTGGTGGAAGCTGAGTTTGCCTTGGGGACAAAGCTTTTGCACAGCAAATGAAACCATAAATAAAATGAAAAGACAATTCACAGGAGGGGAAAAAATATTTGCAAATGTGACCAATAAGGGAATAGTCTCCAAAATTTAAAAATAGCTCATGCAGCTTAATATCATCAAAACAAACAACCCAATCAAAAAAAAAAGAGGGGGGCAGAATACCTCAACAGACATTTCTCCAAAGAAGACATACAGATGGCCAATGCGCACATGAAAAGATGTTCAACATTGCTAATTTTAGAGAAATGTAACTCAAAACTATAATGACTTATCATGTCACATGAGCCAGAATGGGCTTCATCAAAAATTCCACAAACAATAAATGCTGGAGAGGGTGTGGAAAGAAGGGAACCCTGCTACACTGTAAGTGGGAATGTAAACTGGTTCAACCACTCCAGAGAACAGTATGGAGGTTCCTTAAGAAAGCAAAAATAGAGCTACTATCTGATCCTAAAATCCCACGCCTGGGCATATGTCTGGAGAAAAACATGGTCCAAATGGATATATTCACATTAATGTTCACTGCAGCACTGTTTATAATAGCCAAGACTTGGAAGCAATCTAAATGTCATCAGGAATGGATAGAGAAGATGTGGTACATATACACAATGAAATATTACTCAGCCATTAAGAAATGAAATAATGCCATCTGCGCAACATGGGTGAACCTAGAGACTGTCATACTGAGTGAACTAAGTCAGATAGAGAAAGAAATATCATATGATATTGCTTATATGCAGAATCTAAAAAATATTACATTAATGAACTTATTTATAAAATAGAAAGACTCACAGACTTAGAGAATGGACTTATGGTTACCAGGGGTAAGGATGAAGGGAAAGGATAACTTGGGAATCACACGTACACACCCTCTATATTTGAAACAAATAACCAACAAGGACCTACTGTACAAAACAAGGAACTCTGCTCAATATTAACTATCTATTAGTAAGGAATTTGAAAAAGAATAGATACATGTATAACTGAATCACTTTGCTGTACACCTGAAACTATCACAACACTGTTTTACTTCAACATAAAAAGTTAAAAAAAAGATAATGTGTGTCATATGTAGATATCATTTTCTTAAATGCACTTATCTCTGCTTATGTTCCCTATACACTTACCATATTTAATGATTCTACAATGAGGATGCCTTATCTCTAATAAAGATACCTTCTAAGAAATATATCCAAGGATATTCTTCTTGCAGTTAATTCAGCCAAGGATGATTGATCACTTGACACTTTCTAACTACTCTGCTAAATTCATTCACAAATGTTTTATTCGATAGCCACATCAACTCTTTTACACTTTTTATGAACTAACCACTCCTTATTTAACAGGTTAAAGAAGTTAAATTACTTTTCTGAGGTTCCATAACTAATTAGAGAGCCAGAATTCAAAAATTAGATCGAAGTACAAATTAATGTGGCTTCATATGAAACACAATGAACTTACTCCCTGCACTGGGATACTATGTATGAATTTTTTTCAAACTCCATATATGCCCAAGGTCTTCAGGTTAGAATTTTTCTATTTTGGCTTGTTTCTCTTATCACTTGTCCAGGTATGTTTTTATCAAACAGATTTTTTAAAACACCAATATCTTCTCACTATCAAAAATGTTCTTCATCATCATATGAGCTATATCAAATGCTTAAATGTACTAAACAGTCAAAACGTTTGGTTCTGAAATAGGAGCTCCTTTCCCACGACAATGATTTAAAGCCCTTGTTTTTCAAATGGTGCTCTTTAAGAATATAAGTGGTGCACATTTATACCCTGGCTAGCTCTACAACATCATCATGTTGGTATTCTGGGAATCAGAGAACAAGTTGTTCAGAGAGAAATTTCATAGAACACCACTTGGTATTTCAGGGCATAGAACAGAATGTGAGTATGTAAGTCCATTGAGTTCCATGGGCCGGGTGTCGGGGGTGTGGTGGTCGTGGTGCATCTGAATGTAAAAAGTAAGAGACAAGTAACAGAGAAGAATTCAGGAAAATATGAGACCTAGATCAGGGACTATATAGTGATGGTTCCCTAAAATGGTCCTCAGTATATATGGTGTTTCCTCCTGTGATATGTATATAAAATATATATACTGCAATATTATTCTTTGCCAAATACTGTGTAGAGAGCAAAAAGTATACCATATACAAATGGCACTAACAAATATTTCAATCAATTAATGACTAATGAAACTATGATTCATATATGCCCTCTTAAGAGTGTGATGAAGGAATTAAGCTAAAGAGACTCTCCTGGAGGATGGTATAAGTGCTTAAGTGCTGGAGTTGGGATGTGATGATATACTAGAGTTGGAAAATAAAGGCAGATATACCAAATGGAGTAGGAAGGGGTTCTTCCCTTTGGACCACGCACCCCATCAGCTTTAAATAGCACTGCATTAGTTACCTATGAGTCTGAGTGAACTCTGGGAGTTGGTGTTGGACAGGGAGGCCTGGTGTGCTGTGATTCATGGGGTTGCAAAGAGTCAGACATGACTGAGCGACTGATCTGATCTGATCTGATGTAACAAATTACTCCAAATTCAGCTCCATCTTGCAGAGTGACTGAGGGCAATGGTGAATGGCCAGTGTCTAGCCAGAAAGCTGCATGCAGCAAGATAAAACTGTGAAGACAGTTGTGAAAACTTCTCATTTAGAAAGAAAACTGAGACCTTTCTTTCCTCCTTAGTTTTCTCCAGGACAAATGACCAGATAGATACAGTGTGGTCAGGGATAGATCAGGAGGACTAAAAAACTTAATGTCATATCTTTAGACGGGGAAGGTGCAGATGGTCCTTATATCTCATCGGTGGAGATAGGAGAAGAAGATCTATCAGGTGCCTTGCCTCTTTATACTTTTTATTTATTTGAACAACTTCAGTGTAATGGTGTTTGATGTAATTTACTTTGATTTAGTTGACACAAGAGTACAGAAAAAATTATGAGTCAATGCTGAATAAAAGGACCTTAATTGAAATTCAATCTAACTCAGAGTCCTCAGAATCAAGGCAAGAGTCAGGTAAGGAGGACATGATGTGAAACCTATGGCCTGCTGGGAGGAAGGGATATTTCACTGGGCTGACCCTATTAGCAATATATAAGCTTTGGTAGAGAGATGGCACAAGTGGTAAAGAATCCTCCTGCCAATGCAGGAAACGTAAAAGACTCGGGTTCAATCCCTGGGTCAGAAAGATCCCTTAGAGGAGGGCATGGCAACCTGCTCCAGTATCCTTGCTTGGAAAATCCCATGGACAGAGGAACCCGGTGGGCTATAGTCCACATGGTCTCAAAGAGTCGGACATGACAATGTCTGAGCAACAACATCATCAGGGACTCTGTCGGCCTTACAGGGTGATTACCCAATGAATAGACAGCTGAATAAGCAGCTGTGAGGAACAGAACAGGACAAATTTGAAGTCAGTGTAAGAGTTTGAAGTTTAAATAAAGTAATATGAGTAATCCCCAAAGTTATGTAGACTGAGGAGTATCTCACCAGAGCAGTGAGATTGAGTAAGACACCTATAAGTCTTTATGAGCCAAATTTCTTAATAGGAGATCATCTTTTTGATTACTCATCCAGTCCCAAATTAGAATACAACTATTCCATAAGTTTAAGGTGAAGTGCACTGTTCAGAGATGTTATAGGTGCTTAAGTAGTGGGGTTGGGATGGTAGGTTGCAATTTTGAAGGTCTCCATATAACGGTCAGGGCACCAAAAGTTTCTAGATTACTCAGTAATATGTCATCTTTACACTGAATTAACAGTTATCTATCTAAATAGTCTCCCTTAACCCAACTTCTGAATCCTGATAATTCACTTTAGACAGAGGCAAGAACATGAACCAGGAGCCAGGAAATCAGTTAAAAGAAAAAAAAAGTCACCTACTATGATAAACTGAGAAATATAAATGAGCAAAAGTCCAGCAAACACAGCAGCCAGTGGTAATTAGGAGACCTCTGTGGAGACAGGAGGAACACTGGTGAAAAATATCAAAACCATTAATGATGTGTTTGAGATCAAGGCCTGAATCCTACTGCCTCATTGTACCCTATAATCATTCAGATACTCAACAAATAATTACTAAAGTTTGGGGGCAGGGATTGTGAAAAATACTAGACTATGATAGTGAAAAAATGTCAGTATTTCCGCCCAAGGAGTCACATTCTATGAGGGAATACACACAAACAGATGCAGAATCATATGATGATTCATTCTTGGAAAATTATAGAGCACATCCAAAAAGTTCCTGCACTAGCCTCTGGGGATGGGCAGGGATGGAAGAAGGAAAGACCAAAAGAAGTGGACTGGAGTGAGTAGGTGGCCTCGATAGAGAGAGGTCAGTCAGTTCAGTTCAGTTGCTCAGTCATGTCTGACTCTTTGTGACCCCATGGACTGCAGCAAGCCAGGCCTCCCTGTCCATCATCAACTCCTGGAGTTTACTCAAACTCATGACCATTGAGTCAGTGATGCCATCCAACCATCTCATCCTCTGTCCATCACCTTCTCCTCTAGCTTTCAATCTTTCCCAGAATCAGTGTCTTTTCAAGTGGCTGCTATAATAGGCTCGCATGAACCTCAATCAATAGAAAGTATTGCATAATATAAAGAAATATGTGGTCCAGAAAAACAGCACAGTGGATGAAGATGCCAAACTTTACTCTCAGTTATTTCAGCAGTGTAACATGCTTGTGATTTATTTGAGAGAGGGAACGGAATAGTATCTTCTGTGGAAGATCTTATCTAAAGACATGGTTTGAGTTCAATTCTATGTAGAAATTATAATAAAAGAGAATATATTTGCCACACAATACTGGGTTCCAGGTTCAAAAATGATCAAATAGCTGGATGAAAATAAAGGATTATCAAGTGTGATGAAGGTGACATAATCAGAGATGACATCTAAAATTGACTAGGACCATTAAAGAATAATGACAATCTGAATGATAATAATATTATGTTATGATATAATGATAATAACCAATAACAAAATTTCTGAACATATTAGCTCCTGCATGCTGTTGGACTGTAAGATTTTCACTTCTCTGGGAGAAGTCATCCACACCCTGGGTACATCATGCCTTTGAAGAAGTGCAATCCTGGTGCTTGGCCAGCACATTACAAATCTTGGAAGCTGTTTGTAAGTTGTACAAACTAAATGTCTTTCATCTAGTGTCTTCTGAGACTTGACACTTGGTACATGTGTGCTCAGTCATGTCCAACCGTTTATCACCCCATGGACTGTAGCCCGCCAGGCTTCTCTGTCCATGGAATTTTCCAGGCAAGAATACTAGAATGGGTGGCCATTTCTTCCTCCAGGGGATCTTCCTGACCCAGGGATAGAACCCATATTTCCAGCATCGGCACAAGGATTCTTTACCACTGAGCCACCTGGGAAGCAAATGACACTTAGATCCCTGATTAACTTACTTTTAAGAGCCACTCTCTCCATATAAAAATGAGGCAATGGAAGAAAAAGAAAGTTGCATGAGAGATTTAAAAGATAATTTATTCACATTTAAACAGGCTAACTGCTCTAACCAGATTCTATTCACTTCTTCCCCCGTTACATCTTTGAGAGAATAATCCACGTGTCACTTCCATATCAATTTTTTGAGTTCCTTCTACATTCTTTCCTTTCCCCAGAATTTTTTAATTTATTTTTTTATTGAAGGATAATTGCTTTACAGAATTTTGTTGTTTTCTGTCAAACCTCAACATGAATCAGCCACAGGTATACATATATCACACAAGTGGTTTGTATATAAATATATATCCACAAGTGGTTTGTTATGGCATTAAGTGAGATTAAAACAAATATACAAAAATGAGAAATCAAAGATGAACCCCAGACAAATGGCAGTTACAAAATCAGGCAAATAATAATTAAAAGAATGGAATATACACATATACATATACACCCATGAGCAAATTCAAAACAGTCCAACAAAAATAAAGTACAGTAGATTGACCTGGTAAACCAAGGAAATCAAAAATTATATTTACCAGTTAAGAACCAAACTAACTAAACCACAAACTGGAAAACAAAACCAAAGCAAGGTGCCAAGTGGGGAATAAAGTAATGAAAACAAAACTAACAAACATGTTGAGAGGAAAGGAAAGAAGGAAAAGAAAGAAAGGATATGCAAAATTAAATAGAGGTAGATGAAGTAGATTTATATACATTAAAGATTAACTGCAAGGGGGAAAGAACAGCAGGAAAGGCAAAGGAATAAATGTAGAAAAATACAATACGTTTAAAAAAAATAAAATTATAAAAAAGAGAAAAGAAAGGAAAAAAAAAAGGAAGGAAAAAGGGGGGGAAAAGAAGAAAGCTCCACAGAGCTGCAAAAGCTCAATGCGGAGGCAGAGGTTTATAGCAACAATAAAAAGTATGACTGAATATACACATATACATATACACCCCTAAGCAAAGTCAAAACAGTCCAACAAAAATAAAACACAATAGATTGACCTGGCAAACAAAGGAATCCAAAAAGTATATCTACCAGAACAAAATTAACTAAAGCACAAACTGGAAAACAAAACTGAAGCAAGGTGCCAAATAGGGAATAAAGCAATGAAAACAAAACTAATACGTTGAGAGGAAAGGAAAGAAAGAATAGATATGCAAAGTTAAACAGAGGTAGATAAAGAAGATTTATATACATTAAAGATTAACTGCAAGGGGAAAAGAACAGTAGGAAAAGCCAACAAAGGAATAAATGTATAGAAAATAATAATAGGTTTAAAAAATTAACATTAAAAAAGAGAAAAAAAAAAAAAAAAGAAGGAAAACTCCACAGAACTGTAAAAGTTCAACATAGAGGCAGAGGTTTATAACAACAGTAAAAAGAATGTGAGGGGAAAAAAAAAAAAAGAAAAAAACTCAGATGCTTAATTAGGTTTCATAGTGTCAATGAAATCAACAAGTATAACAAAGAGGGGGAGGTAAAAAAAAAATCAAAAGATTCTACAGAACAAGTCAAAACATAAGAATAATACACGTTTTTCTTGAGTCACTGCTATCAGAGTCCTTTCCCTCGCTGGGAGTCACAGTCCCCCTCACCTCCCTAGGATGCCCTCCAACACTCTGCTGACCTCTGGACCTGCTGTGGGGGCAGCTCAGATTCTAATCTGGTCTTACTCCTGTGTGTTCTTGCCTCCAATGTCCACAGCTATCAGAACTAGTGTGTTTTCTTTTGTGGGAGCTCTTGGTCTTCTTTTATATATTCCATAGACACAGAGTCTGCCTAGTTGATCATGTGGATTTAATCTGCAGCTTGTACAGCTGGTCAGAAGGTTTTGGGTCTTTTTCCTTAGCCATACTGCCCCTGGGTTTCAACTGTGGTTTCATTTCCACTTCTGCATGTGGGTCGACCACTGCGGTTTGCTCCTGAGGATGCCCTGGAGGACTTGGGTTTGCCCCTGTGAGGGCTAGGTGTGGAGGCGGTCCAGCTGCCTGGGGCTCAGGGGTTCTGGCAGCACCAGGTACTCAGGGGAGGTGGCAGCTAGGGCAGCAGGAAATACAGTGCTCTAGAAGGGTACGGCAACAAGTACTGACCAATGCACTCCAGTATTCTTACCTGGACAACCCCCCTCCCTGACAGAGAAGCCTGGCAGGCCACAGTCTACAGGGTCGCAGAGTCAGATACTACCAAAGCAACCCTGCGTGCATAGATGCAAGCATTTTTTTGGCTGTGGCAGCCCTGTCCTGGTGACAGTTGAGACTGAAGATAGCACAGCTGCTTGGCTTGAGGGGACCCTGGTGGCACCGAGTGTGCAGGGACACAGACTGCCTCTGCTGCAGGAGTTATGGTTCCTTCAGAGTCTTTTTTCAAGCCTTTTGTAGCTGATGATCAGAAGGCCTCTTTGGCCAGTCTTTCTCCATAGCTCCACCCATTCAGGCACTTAGAGGGCTCCCTTGCCTGGAGTCCTTCTCTGTTGTTTTGTGCAACAGGCACATAGAGGGGGGCCCTGGCTGGGGTTGTCTGTAGATCTGCACATCAGGCACTTAAAGGGGCACCCTGGGTGGGGTCCTGCTCTGTAGTTCAGTGCATCAGGCATTTGATGGGCCAGCCTCTCTACTGTTCATCTGCGGATGCTAACATGTGTGTGGGGGGTGGGGGGATGACTCCACCCCCCACGCATGACTCAGCACTATCACATCGCTTCCATGGCTGCCCAGCTTTCCTCCGCAGGCATTTCCCACCACAATCTCGTCCCTCACCTCCTCTCCATCGGTCTCTCTGCAGTCAACAGCAGCCTTCAGCCTGGGATTGCTCCACGATCCCTAAACTTCAGTTCCCAGCCTCTGCGCCTTCCAGGAAATCTGCAATCTGGTCCAGGGTAGGTATGGCTGTGGCAAGGACTGTCTGATTCTCATTCCATGTAGACTGCCACAGATCAGTTGTTTCACTCTCAGCCTTAAGCATTTCTCCTGACTCAGACAATTGCCCCAATGTGGGGATCGGACCCCTGCTTCAGTTCCCACACCCACCAAGGGCAGTTCCAGTCCTACTAACATTCCTGTTTTTCCCCCTAGTTTCTTCATCCTACAGAGTTTTGCATGGTTCTCTATATTCTTTACCTCTGGTCATGTACTCCTGTCTGCTCTCAGCTGGTGTTCTGCATGCACTTTTGCGTCTGAAGATGTATTCCTGATGTATATGTGGAGAGAGTTGTACTCCATGTCCACCTACTCCTATGCCATCTTGTTCTCCCCTCCCCAGAATTTCAAATAGTATTTCTTGAGCATGTTACATAACAAACATGGTTTTAAGCATTGCCGATGCAATTATAAATTAGCCGTAATTCCTGTCATTGTAACACAGTTTAGTGTGAGAAATGTATAAACAAAAGATTTTAATATAATATGATAATTGTGCATTAATTCTATGAGGACACATATTATCCACCCATCCACCCAGTAGGCATTCAGCACACATTTATTGAATTCCACCTATAGGCCAGGTACTGGTCAGTCATTAAGAGTGAATAGGACAAAGAGTGACCAGCCTTCAAGTAGCTGAGATTCTAACTAATTAGGATCTTCTCTAGTGGATGAGAATGCCTCAGGTAGTCTACACAACAGAAATAACATATTAAATTTCTTTAGAAGCACGGCAAGCTTTACTCAACATGAATCCATGGAGCCATGGCAACTTATGAAATGTTTGAAGAGGGGCAGTGGCCAAACAAATTATAACTAGAGGGGTAACTAAAGCACATCCACAGTGTTCTGTGCTGTGGGAAGCCTACTAGGAGCTATGTAAGCAAAAAACTTCATGAAAAAAACAAAAGGGAAATGCCAGCTAAATAAAAATTTAATAGATTTATTTACTGCAGAATTTTCTCTGTCTTTAACATGAAGAAGCAAGTGTACATCCAAGATAGGTCTATAGCTTGCATAATTAATAGATCATTTGACTAGGGAGTACCTTTTTATAAACATGATTTAAGGCTACCCTTCTTTGGAGCATACCTTTGAAAACAATGGGACAGAGCAAAAACCAGGCCAGTATGGAGCTGTTGATAGAGATAATTATGTTTGTTTGACCCATGCTGTGAAAGGTTCTTGGGCAGTACAGTTTGAACTCTCCTGTCTAGATGAGTGTAGGAGGAGAAAAACAAAAGATTTCCTTGCTTTTATTTTTTTCTCTGAATTAAATTAGTTTACTTTCTAAAAATACATATTCCTGAAGCAGTCAATATAAAGAGGTGTACAGGAAACCATATACCAGATATGAATGTGCCTTCATTTTAAATTTATCAGCTGTTAATATTTTCACATTTTGCCAAAATTAATATTTTATAGAATGAATTATATCCACAAGTATATATCTCAAGATCATCACCCAAACAAGAAACAATAAATGCTTCAGAAGGTATGGAGAAAAGTGAATCCTTCTACACTGTTGATGGGAATGTAAACTGGTAAAACCACTATGGTGAAGAATATGGAAGTTCTTTAAAAATGAAAGTAATGCTACCATATGATCCAGCAATCCCACTTCTGGGCATATATCTGGAGAAAACCGTAATTCAAAAAGATACAGGCTCCCCAATGTTCACTGCAGTACTGTATACAATAACCAGGATATGGAAGCAACCTTAACGTTCATCAACATAGAAATGGATAAAGAAGATGTGGTACATATATACAATATAATATTACTCAGCCATAAAAAAGAATGAAGTAATACTGTTTGCAGCAATATGTATGGACCCAAAGACTGTCATACTGAATGAAGTAAGTCAGACAGAGAAAGGCAAATACAATATTGCTTATATGTGGAATATAAAAAAAAGAGTACAAATGAACTCATCTACAAAATAGAGATAGAGTTACAGGTGTAAAAAACCAACTTATGGTTACCAGGGTTAAGGAGGGGAGGGATAAACTGGGAGGTTGGATTGACATATACATGCTACTATATATACTTAATTAATAAGGACCTACTATAAAATATAGCACAAGAAACTCTACTCAGTATTCTGTAATGGCTTATATGGGAAAAGAATCTAAAAAAAAGTGGAAATATATGTGTGTATGGCTGACTGACTTTGTCATACACTTGAAACTAACACAACATATGAATCAGCTATATTCCAATAAAATTTAATAAAATAAAATAAAATAAAAAGAAGCAAGCCTGAAGAACAATTTTAATACAAACAAAAATCAAGTTGCAGGATGTATTCTATAGTACCATATGTGAAGTTTCAACATCTTCAAAAATTATTAAACAATGTTTTGTGAATTCACAGATAATAAGCTAAAATACAGATGTGCTCATGAAAATTATACACACTGAGTTTTTGATTGCAAATTTCTCTAGAAATAATGGGAGGGAAGTGTTTTCCATTGTGTCTAAAATATTTAATTCCTCAATGAAAATAAAAACAGTATATGAAAACTGTAAGAAATAATGCATATTTATAAAGGTGGGTGATGGCGTTCTTAGGTCCATTTCCCGGGGAATAGAATTTAGGACTGTGATTTGTGGACATTCAAGAGGAATTTCTAAAAGAAAATGAGGGGAAAAGGACTGGACAGAGGGAAAAGTGACCAGAAGAGGGGTATATACCATCTGATCCTTCAGGGATGTCTGAAGCTGGGATGACTCTTCAGAGACTTCCCAAATTGAGACAAGTACCTTGACTATCTATAAACTGCAAAAGTAGATAGGCTTTCAGCTGACCCTGAGAAGAGGTGGAAGTCTGGGCAAGACAGTTCACTTAGCCAAGAGCATTTCAGTTCACAGTGCTAGCCTTCAGCTGTGGGGGGGAGCAGGCCTTGCTTTGGTCTGCAAGGCAAATCTGTTCTTCACCAGCCACAGTTCCCACTACAATGATGTGCCTTGTGTCATTTTATTATTGTCTACTTGTATGTTTGAAATACTTCACACTTTTTCAAGCTTCAGCATTTAAAAAAGAAAAAGAAAAACAACCTTCCAACCTCAAGTTAACAGAATTTCCCAAAGTATTCCCCCAACACACAGACACATACACACACCACAACATAAGCACTGCGTGGAACCAGGTCATATACTTACTATTTTGAAGTTTTTCTGCTTTTGGCAACTGGAGATTCTCTTCTCTCTCTCTCCCCGCCTTTCATTGGTTTGGAATGCCTTGTTACATTATTTTTAAAAGTACAGTTTATTCAGCATATTTGCCTTTATGTTATAGGAAAGCTTAGTTGGCCTTCATGCTGGACCATGGCTGTTTTCCTTAAAGTGTCAATTCTGAAGTGATTCAAAAAGAATAAAATCAAGATAATTCTATTATTGGAATATACCACTCTCCCTTAATCATCTAAATTTCCCTCCTTTCACCCCAGTACAAAAAGTTCAGTTTCATATAAAATTGTGTCTTTACATTTTGTCTTATTGTTTTCGGTCAGTACCATAAAGTCCACTAAGGTTCACACACTCACTAAATCAGGATCAACCAACTATGATTCAGGAGACAAATCAGAACCATGCCCTTGATCACTCAAGAGCTTTTGTGTAGCAGAGTTTTATTAGCATAAGAAAAGGGACAGAGAAAGCTTCTGGCATAAACATCAGAAGGGGGACAGAGAATGTCCCCCTTGCCAGTGTTAGCAAGGGCATTATATACTTTTTGCAGGAGACCCAGGTTCTATCCCTGGTTTGGGAAGATCCCCTGAAGAAGGAGATGGCAACTCACTCCAGTACTCTTGCCTGGAAAATCCAGGCAGTGATGCTCTTTCATTTACACATCATCTGTGGTAGCCTGCCCTGCAGTTGCAGAATTGATAGCTGTGACACAAACCATATGGCCACAAAGCCCGAAATATTTACCATCCGGCCCTTAAAAGAAAACGCCTGCCATCCCCGCTTTAAAAGCCTCAGCCATTTCTATATTTTGCTTTTAGAACATTCATACAAGGTGAGCACAGCAGTGGCCAGGGTTATCACATTTGGCCACTTGACCTTTCTTTACTGTTTTTCAAATAGAAACTAAAAAATGTATGAACGCCTGTTGTAGGCAATGCTTTCTTGTATCTCTGCAAGAAAAATCTTAACTGCAAGAGGTCCCTGTGAAGAAACCATTTCTTATCCTAAAATATGTCTCAACTATAAGGATAGAGTCAGGAGAAAATAGCGTTTAGATCTACTTTTGCAGTTTATAGATAATCACAAATTAATGACTTAGGAAATAAACAGTAGTGGTTTATATTTGTACATATGCGCGTGCGCGCGCACACACACACACACGTATATTCAGAGAGTCAATTCTGCAGTAGGTTGATAAGATGTCCAGGGTTCCCCAGGAGGAGAAAGGGGTCTGGGGCTCTCAAGGAGAAAAGTACAAACATTCTTTTCTACATTGTTTTGTCTTAGTCAATATAACAATGTATCTTGCTCAAGGACATGTTTCTCCTTAACAAGAACCTTCTGACTAATCCTGTCATCTTAAAACATATATTAAGATATTTCTATTGTTCATTCTATTCTTGTTATCTTAAAATATAAATTATGGAAGTGGGGCTAGTAAGATCTTTACAACCTTGAGACTTTGATTTATTGTAATAACTAATATACTATATATGTATATATATATAAAACTATGTATATACTATAAAAATATATAAAAGTGAAATTGCTCAGTCATTTCCAACTCTTTGCAACCCCATGGACTGTAACCTACCAGGATTCTCTGTCCATGGGATTTTCCAGGCAAGAGTACTGGAGTGAGTTGCCATCTCCTTCTTCAGGGGATCTTCCCAAACCAGGGATAGAACCCGGGTCTCCTGCAAAAAGTATATAATGCCCTTGCTAACACTGGCAAGGGGGGCATTCTCTGTCCCCCTTCTGATGTTTATGCCAGAAGCTTTCTCTGTCCCTTTTCTTATGCTAATAAAACTCTGCTACACAAAAGCTCTTGAGTGATCAAGCCTGGTCCCTGGTCCCTGGTCCCAAAGCTAAATTTTCTTCTTTGGAGATCACAAACCCAACATCGTTCACCATAAGCTATCAGCTTGGGGGCTTGTCCAGGATCTTCAGGACAAGATAAGAACACTCAGAGCTCTAGCCTCTCTGCTTTTTCAGTATGCACATTTTCTGCTTTACTTTACTAACTCTAAGGTGTGCTTGTGTCAATGAATGACACAATCGGCGTGAAGCAAGTGATGAGCCCTGCTCCATGGTTTCATGGGGCCTCATTATGACTGAAGGCAGCCCCCAAAAGGGGAGCCTTTTGGGGGGGTTATACCAACCTGCCAATGCCAAGAGACACCGAAGGTCCCTGCGAGGGGAGTGACCAGAAATGGGCAAAGTGTGTGAACTGAACTTTCTTTTCTCAGTCATCTCTTCCTGGTCTCTTTGGCCATTTCCTAATTGCATAGGGAATTAGAACTACTAACCTAATCTGTCCGATCATAGACTTTCAATGGACTTGTGATTCATTCTGTTACTATGTACTTTTACTTAGACCCTGTGTATGGAAGCACTTAGCCTTGCTAGACTAGGAACGCCTTGCTAGAAAGTCACTAACAGCACCTTTGGGAGCAATGTGGAGCTCTAGCTCCAGCAGCATGTTTGGGAGCGAGGCAGAACTTTAGTTCCAGGAACATCTCTCAGGCTAGAGGTCACTCTCTTGGCTACCTGCCTCAGGGTCCAGCAACCTGAAAGTGAGTCTTTGTCACAGCTGTGTCTCCTATCTATGTGGAAGCACTGCTGGCAACCATGAAGTTTTTGAGGACACAGATCGGGAATTGCAGGATCTGGTCAGATTGGAAATGCAATGGACTTCTTCCTTTGGTAGCGCTAGCTCTTAGCAGACCAGAGAAGGCTCTCTGATGGCTTCTGTCTCAACTCCTTAGATATTTCTTTTGTGGAAGCTGTGGAAATGAACTTGAAGGATTGGCCCTAGTAGCTTGAGGACAAAAATCACTCTTCCCTCGCTGGCCAACCCTCCAGAACCTCTTTTGCTATCACATATACTGTTGTGATATGGTGACACTCAGAAGGGACATCTTGGTTGTTGTTCATCCCTTTATGACTCACTGCCTCTACTGCAGTCAAGGCTGTATTCAGGAATGTGCATAGGCACTAGGGATGCTTCCCCTAGTAGAGGATCCAAAAAGTACAGGTCCTAGCTTGGGAGGCATTCCAAAAAGCTACTCTGCTCCACCCTGAGTGGCATCAGAAGAAAAGGGCAAATCAAACAAAGGTCTTAGTGGTATGGAACTAAATCAGTCTGGGATGCCATCAGGTCTACCTCCGGTGCATCTCCACCCCACCTCAGTGGTACAACCAGGAGGGACAAGTAAGACGCCTGCATTGGTAAAGGACAGACTAAGTCCGATCAGGGAAAGCTTTGGTGGAGAAGTCCGTCTACAATCCCATCTAGAGCAGGGAAGGAAGCCTCCAGTGGAAAAAAGCCATGTCTGTGGATTCTGCTTTTTTCTCTCTTACAGATGAGAGCTAGCCGTTCCAAAACCACTCCTTTGAAATGTATTTAAAAAAAAAAATGCTGGGACAAGTTTGATTCCCAGAGTTTCAAAAAGTCACTCCTGATTTTCTGTGATACTGAATGGCCACAATAGCCTTTGGAAGATGGGTAACACTGGCCTGTTAAAGGGTCTCTCGATTACAATGCGGTTTTACAATTAGACCAGTTCTGTAGAAAACAAGAGGAATGGATAGAAGTGCCTTATGTATTGTTCTTTATCTCTCTGCAAGACATGCCAGACTTATGTCCTAAGAGTGCAGATTTGGGTGTGAAATCTTCAGCTGCCTCCTGTTCTCTTACTTTGCCCCTTCATCTGAGGCTTCCAACTGAACAGGCTGAAAGTTAGGGCACCTTCCAGAAGGGGCTGCCTCAGTCTTGGTAGAAATTCAAATGGTACCAATTGTGGTTGAGACTATCGAGAGGATCCAAAAAGTACATAGAAGACTTTACGGGATTCACTTTACTTTATGACCTTACTTGGAGAGATGTAATGCATGTCTTGGGACAGACGCTGACTCCTGACTAGAGAGCTTGAGTTTTGGGGGAAGCTACTACTGTTGGAGATAAATGGCTTGAACTTGAGACAAGGGGAAAGAGGGAGTACGAAATAGCCCTCCTCCCTACTGGGAGCCAAGCAGTTCCTATAACAGAGCCACTTTGTCAGATGTATTCTTGAAGGACTCAAGCGAGCACATGCCAAGACTTAAAACTATGCTAAGTTGACTGCATAGAACAGGGAGAGAAGGAAACTCCTGGTAAATTCCTAGATAGACTATGGGAGGCTCTCCATAAGTTTACTGATGTTGATCTTGAAAGTGCAGAAGGAGGAATGATCTTAAAAGATAGATTTCTCACTCAGTCAGCTCCAGATATCTGCTGTAAGTTACAAAAACAGGAGTTTGGACCAAATCAGTCTTTAGAAAAACTGTTACAGCTGGTCCGGATGGTATATTATGGTGGAGAATATAAGGAGGAAAATAGGAGAAAAGAAAACCTGGCCAAAGACCCTAAGCCCCAACGATGGCTGTTAGATCCACTCTGAAACAGCATGAGGAAAAGTGCCCAGAGGAACCCAGGTGAAAAGGGATGGACTTGTTATTACTGCAGAAAGAAGGGGCATCTCAAGTGGGTTTGCCCTCAGGCATCTAAGCTGCCCCTGGCTCCAGGTCTGCAAAGGAACCTAGTGGTGAAGAGACTGCCCTCTGAGGTGTTGGCCCCAGGGATCAGATTCTCAAGACAATCTGGACTGAAGATGCCTGGGAGTCCCCACACAAGCTCCTGTCCTAATTACACCTGAGGAACCCCGGGTATTAATAACTGGGGGGGTTTGGGGGGGTGGGGAGTCAATCAATCAATTTCTTTTGGACACTGGGGCAACTTTCTCTATGTTCATTGAAGCCCCTGTCCCGCTTTCCTCCTGATCCACTACCATAATGGAACTGTCAAGATGAGCCAAACACTATTATTTCAGTCTTCCTTTAAGCTGCAACTGGGACTCTGTGCTGTTTTCTCACGAGTTTCTGATCATGCCAGAGGCTCCCTGACCCCTTCTGGGAGGGTTATACTGAGCAAGGTCCAGGCCTCTGTTTTTTTTAATATGAAGCCTGCCCTTTCTCCTCCGTTAATTGAACAAAATGTAAATCCTTAAGTGTGTGTTGATAGAAAAATTGTGGGTTGAACACAAAATGCTGTTCCTGTCTTTATCAAGCTCTTCACCTATTTTCACATCAAAAGCAGGATCTATTAAAGCCTGAGGTGTTAAGGAAGAGTTAAAACCTATCATTGAGTATTTAAAGCAGCAGGGGCTATTAATTCCCTGTAACAGTCCATACGACACTTCTATTTTGGGTGTAAAAAAATTCAAATGATAAATGGAGACTTGTTCAAGATATATGAATAATAAGTGTCTAATTCTTATACTTTATTGTCTGAAATTCCTAAACGAGCCAAATATGACTTTAAGACATTTGAGAGGATGTTTGGGCATTACAGGCTATTGCCACATTTGGATTCCAGGTTATGGGGAACTTGCCCAGCCTTATATAAACTTATAACTGAGATTCAGTAACCGACAAGTTGGTTTGGTCCCCAGAGACTCAAAAGGCTTTTAAGGCTCTTCACACTGCTCTCTTACAGGTTCCAACTTTGAGCTTTTCCACAGGATCAGCGTTTAGTTTGTTACTAAAAAAGGGCTATGGCCACATTCAGATCAGATCAGTCGCTCAGTCATGTCCGATTCTTTGAAACCCCATGAATCGCAGCACACCAGGCCTCCCTGTCCATCACCAACTCCCGGAGTTCACTCAGACTCACGTCCATCGAGTCAGTGATGCCATTCAGCCATCTCATCCTCTGTTGTCCCCTTCTCCTCCTGCCCCCAATCCCTCCCAGCATCAGAGTCTTTTCCAAGGAGTCAACTCTTTGCATGAGGTGGCCAAAGTACTGGAGTTTCAGCTTTAGCATCATTCCTTCCAAAGAAATCCCAGGGCTGATCTTCAGAATGGACTGGTTGGATCTCCTTGCAGTCCAAGGGACTCTCAAGAGTCTTCTCCAACACCACAGTTCAAAAGCATCAATTCTTCAACACTCAGCCTTCTTCACAGTCCAACTCTTACATCCATACATGACCACAGGAAAAACCATAGCCTTGACTAGACGAACCTTTGTTGGCAAAGTATTGCTTAAGGGTAATTATTACTATTGTTTTGTTAATGCCTAAAGTTCATAAGTTCACTAATGGGCAAAATTTTACTATACTGACTTCTCATGACGTAGTTCAGAGTGACAATGGCTCCATCTTTAAAGCTGCTGTAACTCAAGGGGTGTCAAAAACTCTAGGAATAGAATATCACACTGTTCCTGGAGACCTCAACCTTCAGAAAAAGTTGAAAAGACTAATGGTATTATTAAAAGACATCCATGTAAGCTAACTCAGGAAACACAAAACAGTTGGTTTACAGTTCTATCCATAGCTTTAATGAGGGCTCGATCTTCTCCCCCTACCAAAAGGACTGTCTCTATGACAGACTGTTTTTGTGCACAGATATTGTCATAGATTCTGAAGCCTTAAAATTAACTATGTGACTCAGCTTTGAGCTTTTCAATAGACATTATCAAGAGGTTAACTCCTGAACTAGCCTTTGAGTCAAACAAGCTGCTGATTGAGCCAGGAACTGAGATGGGCCTGAGAATCTATGTGAGCTTGCTTCTGCTGACTCCAAAAGTCCTGAGTCTTCCATTGGACCCTCAAGACAATGCTTTCCTGTCCTGCGCTCATTCCTACACCACATTCCACAATTGACATAATTGCTGGGTCTATGGAGCACTCCCCTCCTCATCAATTGAAGACTTCCCATGGTGGGTTTCTCCACTTCAAGGAAAGAACTTTCTTCAATTCTGTGATGACATCTAACAATGCTAAGATGAACTGATGTAACTATAGACATAATGTAACTTTTAATTTTGATTAGGTTTTAATGTGGTTTAATGACTATTTTGCCTTACACCTGTAACTGTAAAATGGGGCTTGTTTCTGTTTGAAAGCTTTTAAGTTACAAATGGTTGTCTAGGCTCCTATGAGCGCTGCAGCCTCCTCCAACTACTACTTGGGGCCCCTGGATCAGAGACCCTCAATATGAGGGTTAGGAGAATTTGTTGCTTCAACAATTTGGGGACGATATCCCTCAACAGCAGAAAGTAGTTAGGGAATGAAAACGATGCTCCTTTCCCAACATAATTCTCCTAAAAGAAAAGCAGGGAATGAGAGAGTGAATTCCTAGGTAGGTTGATAAGATGTCCAGGGTTCCCGAGGAGAAAGGGGTCCAGAGATTTTGAGAAGGAGAAAGGGGTCTGAGGCTCTCAAGGAGAAAAGGACAAACATTTTTTTTTTTTTTTTTCCTACATTGCTTTGTCTTAGTCAATATAACAATGTACCTTGCTTGAGGACATGTTTCTCCTTAACAAGAACCTTCTGACTAATCCTGTCATCTTAAAATGTGTATTATGGGAGTGGGTCTGGTAAGATCTTTCTATTATTCATTCTAATCTTGTTATCTTAAAATATAAATTACAGGAGTGGTCTAGTAAGATCTTTACAACCTTGAGACTTTTTTTGATTTATTGTAATAACTAATTTAAAAAGTATATAACACTTGCTAACACTAGCAAGGGGAGCATTCCCCATCCCCCCTTCTGATGTCTATGTCAGAAGCTTTCTCTGTCCCTTGTCTTACTTTAATAAAACTCTGCTGCACAAAAGCTATTGAGTGATCAAGCCTGGTCCCTGGTCCAGAAGCTAAATTTTCTTCTTCAGAGATCACCAAACTGACATTGTTCATCATAAGCTATCAACATGACACTACTTCTTCATGTGAGTTGGCCACTTGCCTTCTGTAAGGACCAAACCATTGGGTTGTCACCCAGGAGCATGTTGTCTGATGCCAATATACATTTGTGTCTTAAAGAGCCGGACACCACTGAGAGACGAACACTTTCACTTTCACTGGGTCTTCTATGAATAATCTTAAAATTTCATTTTAAAATGTAGTTCAAGAAATCTCATCAGCACACAACACCAGAATAAGGTAAGCAACTTTTAAAGATATATAGAAATAGACATATAAATATAGATAACAGAATACAGGTGTATACACACACACACACACACACACACACTCTTCTGAATCTTACTAGTGCATTTTTCTCCTTTCTTTTTATGTGGACATTTCCATGGGTCTCATGCCAGTTTTTATTTACATAATTATTCTGAATGAAGGAATACCCATCCAGATCATGTCTGTCTATAAACTGGGCAGACTCATTTCCTTTTTTTTTTTTTTTTTCTCAGTACTGCTTGATTTCTGATATCATCCTTTGATCAGACCTTAAGCTCAACAGTTGGCTGATATATTAATAAATTTACATGGTGATTTCTGAGGTCCAGGAATCCTGTGCTGAGAGAGCAGGACATGTGGGGAGCAGAGCTAGGCATATGCCTCTACTGCTTCTCTTGTTTAAAAGATCTGAGCTGGGATCATTTCTCTTACATGTTTTTTTTTTTTTTTTTTTTTTTTTTTTACTTGACTAGGAATACAGCATCTCTTCTGGTCAATTGCTGCCATAACTTGAGAGAAAATTCCCATCCTAAGAGTGCTTCCCATGGCTGAAAATGCATGTAGTTGGAAACAGGGGCTGACCCAAAATAAGGACTCACTAGTGTTATCCATCAGCAGTGTCAAGAGGGTTTTCAGTGCTGTTCTTTCTACCTGCCCTTTCCATTAGCTCTTGGCCCTCTAGACTAAATGCCACATCAAGATTTTTTGGTATATATGATAAAATGTTTGAAGTCTTGACATGTATAATACATCCACTGACAATATAAAAAAAAAGATTTTTAATCTATAGGTGGATTTTAAATGGGGAAGAGTAGGGGAGCATATGCTTAGATATTTTATTTATATTTTTATCCTATAATATAGACTTTAATTCAGAGATTTCCTCCTATATCTGACATATAAGCCCAGTAATTTTCAAAGTATAATTTCAGATGGAAACACAAAATTAAGCTATCTCAATTTACAGTTTGCTACAGGAAACACAATAAGGAGAGAAGGAAGGAAGGAAAGAAAGAAAATAGCCTTTTAGAGCCTTTTTCTAAATTCAAATGTAATATACAATGACCTCTTTTTGGTAACATATTTACATGACAATGCTTTGAATGACAGGCTTGGAGAAATACATAGAACATATATTCTCATGTGATTCAGCAGTACTCCTAGTTATTTTAACAATTCACATTTTAATTTGTGCTTTATTAATTTCTTGGTGTGACAACTCATTTGTGCTTTTTAAATTTATTTTAATAAATTATAAATAAAGTATTTATGATATAATATTTCATCTTTCATGATCTCAATATTCAGATGTTTGTTCTCACTCAGACAGTCTTTAATTTTCATTTAGTCAATCAAGGTAATACAGCTGAATATTTACTTATGAATGTAAAATATTCACATGCAACCATACTAACACTTATTAACAACAAAAATATTAAGATCCACCAAATATACACCAGAAAATTAAATGAACACATATTCCTGGTTTTCAGGCAAATTTTAAAAATGATAATATTGCTAATTATTATCAAAATTAAATTCTACTCTTTAAGTATTTTCTATAAGTCAGCACCATGATAGATGCTTTGCATATATTTTGGGTTATCTTTAAAAACTTAATTTATTACATTATGCTCTTTTTCCCCATTTTCAGATGAAATAATAAAGAATTGGCTTATATCACTCATCCAAGGTAACTTACTGAAAAGTGGCAGAATTAAGATTTCAATCATGGTCTGCTATACTCCAAATTCTAAACTCTGAACTACTACAGTACATGATTTTACTCAATTAAAATCCTAAAGGATACCACTTTCATAGTAAAGATACCCAGTGCCATTTATCAAATCCTGCAACAGAAAAATCACAATCAGACCTCCAGGGATTGGCAGCAAGTTTCTGCCTCAAAGTGCATAGCTATATACCATTTGACAAACAGCTACTCTTTTGCTTCTGTACCCTGACAGAATGTCTAACCACAGACATCATTTGACCACATGGCCATAGCTATGTACTGTCAAACTCATGATGTCATAGGTTTGACTCATGATGTCAAACTCATGATGTCATTACAATGAGCAATTCATTGTAATATGAAAGTGGTATGTTCAAATATAAGTAAGGCACCATCCTTGCATAAGCAGATAGCTCAGTTCTTCTCTCTCAGCTCATATCTATGACCACATTAGGTATTTTTTTTTTTTCACCAGATAATAGAGAAATAAAAAGGCCAAGCCTCAAACACCTGGTTCTACACTTTGCATAGAAAAGGAAGCAATCCAAGATAACAATGCAAATGGACTAATGAGAAATGGCATAGGACTGGCTGAATTTCCATGGGCCTAGAAGGAGACAGACTGAGAACAGAAACATCTGGGAAAGAGGCATATGGATGTACCAATAGAAGTGGTCACAGTACTTGAAGATTTTATATTATGTAACAATTTTAATCCAGAAACACACTCAATGAAATAAAGTACTGAACTACCAAATAGTCAAAGCAACTCTGCATTTTCCCATCAGTTTCCCTGTTGTCTGCCACCTCATTCCTCATACAGTGAGCTCATGAATGGATTGGGCATTAAGTCAGAGATAGAATATACACATGTATTCCCTCTCACTAAGACTGATATAGCTAAGGCTTCTGCCAAATGTTGAACCTGCCACAATACAAAACCAGCATTATACCCCAATTATCATCCAATAAGAAAACATATCAGTGGCAAGTTTATTACACTTGATTTCTCTTACCTTAAAATACAGCTATTCATCTTGACTGGAATCAGCATATATTCTGTTTGGCTTTTCCATTCTTGCCAACAGGACCCCAGCTAACATACTATGCAAAGATATTCAGAATATCTGATATATCAACACAGAATCCTGCATAACAACATCACAGACCAAGGGACCACCATCATATCAAAGGAGATATAGTGGACACATGACTCTGGTTATCCTACTACAAATGATACTACCCCAGAGCTGCTTCCTTGACCCAGCTGGGGTACCAGCTCAAAGAGAGCAGCATGTAAAAAGTCCCCAGTTAGTAGAACAGATGAATTAGGAACTAAGGGGGCAGGAATAGGGGTACCCTTAATTACTGTAACTCACAATAACCCATGTAGGAAAATTGTATTTCCATTCTCTATGATCTTAGGACCTCGAGTTTCTGGTTCTCAAAGGCAGAAAACTTTCACCAGGAGACACAGACTTTCATTAAACTTTATTTTTCGGCTTCCATCTATTCATTTTGAGTTTTTTGAGTCAAGAGACCAGAGGCAAAGAAAGGAGTCCAGGAGTAATTCACCCTGACCTAGTGATTAAGGGGCGAGAAATAAGTAAATCTGGCATCCTGGTGATCCATTTGAGGGTCATTTGACACTGTTATGGCTTCCCTGGTGGCTCAGATGGTAAAGTGTCTGCCTACAATGAGGGAGACGCAGGTTCTATCCCTGGGTTGGGAGGAACCCTAGAGAAGGCAATGGCAACCCACTCCAGTACTCTTGCCTGGAAAATTCCATGGATGGAGAAGTCTGGTGGGCTACAGTTCATGGGGTTGCAAAGAGTTGGACATGACTGGGTGACTTCACTTTCACTTTGGCACTGTTATGAAGATGAGGTTCACCCCATTAGATATGCCACCCAGGCCAACAAAAGAGGAATATACAAGGGGTTGTGAAAGATAGAAAAAAGAAGATGATGAGCATAATATGTGGCTTCGGGGTCTACTAACTAATCTTCATCTTCTAAGTAACCCAAAGAAGAGAAGGCACTTGAAGTCTGGAAGACTCTCAGATGAGGTGATCTTACTGTACAAACCAAGTGAATATGGGTGAGAAATGATGTGGACCGTAGCATGTGTCATGCTGTACCCAAGTCTCCCCTTTAATGAAGGTGACACTCATTGCTTTGGCCTCTGGGATCATTGCTTGCTATGCCTCACAGCTACATCTATCTCTGGGTGTTACCTTAGAGAGGTATGCACCCAGGGAGGCACCCAGGATTGTGCTGCTAGACTAGCGCTCTGAAAGCAAAACCCTGAAATAATTAATTCCATGGTGGCTGATATCAAGGTATCAACGGTTAAATAACAAGTTTGCAAAATTCTCGGATAACTAGCAGTTGGTTCATCACTCCACTGGCTCACAGGTTTGCCCTCCCCTCTGGGGGCGGCCTGAATTGAGCAAAATAATGGTCTACTAGGACACATATGAAGGTCAAACCCACCTTCATAATGTTTCTGCTACCTTGCTTCAACAGTTTACCTTCTCCTTCTGCCCAAACTTGCTTTCCTCCTTCTTATAGACACTTTCATAGAAGAGCTCTAATAAACATCTTAAAAATAATTTTTATCTCAGAGTCTGTTTTCAGGGAACTAAGGTCAGCAAAGTTACTGGGGAAAAAAAAAAATCTTCATTCTCTTCCCTCCTTAAACATTTTTCCTAACAATGATATTTATATTTTAGGAAGCAAAAAGTGAATATTTTCCACAAGCTTAATATGCCATTAAAGAGTAGAACAGAAAGGATTAGAAAAGCAACAGACAAAAAGGGTAATAAAAGCTAATTCCAACACCCATGTTAACAGTGCAAACATGCCATGTGTGTGTGGTGGAAACACTCGCCATTTAAGATTTACAATGTTACCTTGACAAGGTGACAATTAGCTTTCTATGTAGGTTTATATTAAAAGATTTTAAATTATTTTTTTCAGCTACTTTTTTGAAAATGTTAAGTATCATCACCTAAAATGGAGTTTGTGATCTGGTCATCATGTTTATTGCACAACAATACAAGAACAAGTTTTATAGAATCCTCATTCCAAAATTCTAAGGGAGTCAAAAAAAAGTAAATAATTGCCCTGCATTTTTTCCCATCAACAAGAATCTAATTTTGCCCATATTCTATGAAATGCAGGATTGTTAAGTCTTTTTGAAGCATTTGACTGGCAGATAAGGATGAAAATTGTCAGATGCCTGATGGCTAATCTCATGTTTCAGCTGTACATTCAGTTAAATGTTACATTAAATGATTTCTGAGGAAAATACATTTTCGACCCATCTGCTTTGAAGATACCTTCTAACCTCATTGTTTAAAAAATTTCCCAGAATGTTGTATTCAGAAAAAAAAAAAAAAAATATATATATATATATATATATATATATACACACACACACATACTATTGAATAGAAATTTTTCCAACAGTCAGAAAATATTAATGCACATAAATAAAACTAAAACCTAAATTATTTGGTAGCTAAGTCCTTAATCTGCCCCTTCCCCAGAAATATTCCTTACATATAATTCTAAAGGTACAGATGTATATTTTGATAAGATAACATTCTTTTGCTGACCTTGGAAAATGGATTTTAGAATGCACCAATTTAAAGGGAAAGGAAGATATCTACAGAGAGCATATGCAACCTAATTTTGAAATAATTCTGAAAATCTGACACACTTACGATGTTCATCTGAACATCTGAGATCCTGCCCTGTTAATGATAATGAACACCTAAAACTTTAGTAAGTAGAGTATAAGAAAAAAGGAAAACACCAACTGATACTGTATAATGTTGCAGACACTATATTACACCCATTACAAACATTATCTCATTATTCTTCACCCACATCACTGTAGACTATTTTATCTCTATTTGATGGACTGGGAAAATAAATGCCAGTTAATTGGCCGGAGTTATACAGCTGTATCTTTTCCACTGTTTCTGATACTTAAACATGAGCAGGATTCAGGCACCAGTTCCCTGACCACATGCCTTCCCTACCCTCTACCTTTACTTTCTAGGTGATCTCCTCAAAACAATGGCTTTAAATAGCACTGTATTGGTTATCTATTGCTATGTAACAAATTACTCCAAATTCAGCAGTTTGAAAAAACAGATATTTATTATCTCACATGGCTTCTGAGGATGAAGTATTCATCAGTGGCTTAGGTGGATGGTTATGATTCAAGGTCTCTCCTGCAGTTAGAATCTAGCTGTCAGCTATGGTGAAGGTTATCTGAAGCCTGGAATCAAGTTGCAGGATCTGCTTCCAAGATGGATTTCTCATGTGGTTACTGGAAAGAGGTCTCAGTTTTCTTCCTGGATGGTGGAAGAAGGCCTCTGTTCTTGATAAGCACCACTCTGCCGTGCTACCTGCTAGCACGACACTGGAATTCCCCAGAGAAGTACTCCAAGAGAACTAGGCAAAACCACAATGTCATATAACATGGCCGTGGAAGTAACATGCCAAGGCTTTTGTCATTTCCTGTTGTTCACACAGACTAACCTCAGTATAGAGTGTGAGACATCTAAACAAGGTTGTGAATACCAGGAGGCAAGATGGTGCCCCGTGTAAATGAAGCTTTTCTAATTTAATTCCTTAAGTATCTCTCTCCTCAAGTGCAATTGCTCTCTAAATCTGAAGGTTTGTGAAACTAAAGAGATAAGTCTTCTGCCCTACATACTGGACAAAAACATACTAAGTGCCTCTCTGAAATAAGCTCTTCTCTGCTTGGGTTTATCCTAAGCCAGGTGAGGAAAAGTACTCTTCAGCTTCTTGGAATCTCGGTTGTTTGATTAGGAGGACCTATGAACTACACAATTACTGTCTTTAGACAGCCTGGTATCTGACCAGAATGACACTCTGATGTACACTTTTGATTTTTCTGAGGTCCTAACAGAGGATTTTTATAGTCACTCTTTATGCCTTATCTTTAGTCCATGTTTCCTAGCAGTGTCTTGGGTTTGACCATTGTTTAGAAGCCTTCTCTTATTTTAGCATCACTTTCGCACAAGAAAACCTAAAAATTTTCAACACCATTAAGTCTCAACTCCTTCAGGTTTAACAATCCTTCTCGTTCCTGTCTCATATGTTACTTATAAGCAGTAAGACCAAAAAAAAAAAAAAAAAAATGGACTCTCTAAAAATCTGGCTGAAAATCTCGTTAGTGACACCATCCAATTCACTAGATACTTTTTCTACTTTCCTCATTAATGTAGGAAATGGTGTTGCTGAACATTCCATCACTACATCAAAGGATCGCCTTCACTCCAGTTTCCAAAAAGATTTTCCTTACTTTCATCAATCATAGATTCCTCAAGGGCCATGATGTTGCTACCAAATTTCCTCAGGGCTCTGCAAGCTTTTATAAATGCCCTCATCCAGGCTTCTCACATCCACACACTGACTTATTCCAAAACCACTTTCACTATTTTAAGTTTTAGCTAATACACATTCCCAGCACTAATCTGTATTAGTTAGCAATGGCTACATGAGAATTTACCTCCAAACTGTGTAGCTTGAAAACAACATATTTTATTTGGCATGTTTTCTGAGGATTTGGAAATCCAGGAGAAGCATAGCAAGGTGGTTTCAGTTGGGCTCTCCAATGAGGCTGTAGGAAAGCTCTTGGCTTCAGCTGAGGTCATCTGAGAGTTTGACTGGGGCAGAAGGACTTGCTCCCAAGATAGCTCTTTTATGTGGCAGAAGACTCTGTTCCTCACCATATGCACTTCTCCACAGGGCTGTCTGAATATCCTTACAACATGTTAGATGACTTCCCCCAAAGAAAGTGATCCAAGACAGTAAGAAAGAAGCCATATGCCTTGTATAACTGAAATAATCAACATTTTGAGTCAACATGGCTGGGCTATATGTCATTCAGATGGTAGGTCAAACATTATTCTGGATTTTTTTGTGAAAGTGTCTTTGGATGAGATTAACATTTAAAAATTGGCACACTTTGATTCAGATGGTGGATTAAAGAGACCATCTTTGACTAAGATGCAAACATTCCCCTTTTCATGATCCTTTTCACAGATCCTTTTCATGGAGAGGCAGTTTCTTTACCAGAAATCTCTAAATGTCCAAAAGTGTCCTTCTTAGTGGGTTGCCAGATGATAAACCAGAAACTCAGGGGCAGAAGAAATGCTGGGAGTGCTCATTACTCCCATATCTTATTGATTTTGGTATCCCCACATCCTGGCACAAAGTATTCTCTCAGTAAATGTCTATTGAACAAGTGATATCTCTTCTGCCAACTTGTTTTTAGATGGCAGGCCATGAACTATTTTTAAACCTAGCATCCTCTAATAGGACAGTGTACTTCCCTGGTACCTCAGATGGTAAAGAATCTGCCTGCAATGCAGGAGACCTGGGTTCAATCCCTGGGTTGGGAAGATCTCTGGAATAGGGCATGGCAACCCACTCCAGTGTTCTTGCCTGGAGAATCCCCATGGACAGAGGAGCCTAGTGGGCTACAGTCCATGGGGTTGCAAAGAGTGGGAAACGACTGAGTGACCAAGGACACATGCAATAGGACTGGGAGTAACTGGAATCTTGTTTTAAGGAATAACTCACAAAACTGGAAAAGTTCACTTTTCATTCCAATCCCAAAGAAGGGCAATGAAAAAGAATGTACAAAATACTATACAATTGCATTCATTTCACATGCTAGCAAGATCATGCCCAAAATTCTTTAAGTTAGGCTTCAACAGTATGTAAACTGAGAACTTCCAGATGTAAAAGCTGAATTTAGAAAAGGCAGAGGAACCAGATCAAATCGCCAACATTAGTTGGATCACAGAAAGCAAGAGAATTCCAGAAAAACATCTACTTCTGCTTCACTGACTGCTGCTGGTGCTACTGCTAAGTCGTTTCAGTCGTGTCCGACTCTGTGCAACCCCAGAGACGGCAGCCCACCAGGCTCCCCCGTCCCTGGGATTCTCCAGGCAAGAACACTGGAGTGGGTTGCCATTTCCTTCTTCAATGCATGAAAGTGAAAAGTCAAAGTGAAGTTGCTCAGTCGTGTCAGACTCTGCAACCCCACGGACTACAGCCCACCAGGCTCCTCCATCCATGGGATTTTCCAGGCAAGAGTACTGGCGTGGGGTGCCATCGCCTAAGGCCCTTTAAATCCACTATGTGGATCACAAAAAACTGTGGAAAATTCAAGAGATGGGAATACCAGACTACCTTACTGCCTCCTGAACAACCTGTATTCAGGTCAAGAAGCAACAGTTAGAACCATACATGAAAAAACAGACTGGTTCCAAATTGGGAAAGGAGTATGTCAAGGCTGTATATTGTCACCCTACTTATTTAACTTCTATGCAGAGTACATCATGTGAAATGCTAGGCTGGATGAAGCACAAGCTGGAATCAAGATTGCTGGGAGAAATATCAACGACCTCAGATATGCAGATGATACCACCCTTAAGGCAGAAGGCAAAGAGGAACTAAAGAGCCTCTTGATGAAAGTGAAAGAGGAGAGTGAAAAAGCTGATTTAAAACTCAACATTCAGAAAACTAAGATCATGGCACCTGGTCCCATCACTTCATGGCAAATAGATGGGGAAACAATGGAAACAGTGACAGACTTTATTTTCTTGGGCTCCAAAATCACCATGGATGGTGACTGCAGCCATGAAATTATGAAGACACTTGCTCATTGGAAGAAAAATCATGACAAATCTAGTTCAGTTCAGTTCAGTCGCTCAGTCGTGTCCGACTCTTTGTGACCCCATGAATCACAGCATGCCAGGCCTCCCTGTCCATCAACAACTCCTGAAGTTCACCCAGACTCACGTCCATTGAGTCAATGATGCCATCCAGCCATCTTATCCTCTGTCCTCCCCTTCTCCTCCTGCCCCCAATCCCTCCCAGCATCAGAGTCTTTTCCAAGGAGTCAACTCTTCGCATGAGGTGGCCAAAGTACTGGACTTTCAGCTTTAGCATCATTCCTTCCAAAGAAATCCCAGGGTTGATCTCCTTCAGAACGGACTGGTTGGATCTCCTTGCAGTCCAAGGGACTCTCAAGAGTCTTCTCCAACACCACAGTTCAAAAGCATCAATTCTTCTGTGCTCAGTCTTCTTCACAGTCCAACTCTCACATCCATACATAACCACAGGAAAAACCATAGCCTTGACTAGATGAACCTTTGTTGGCAAAGTAACGTCTCTGCTTTTGAATATGCTATCTAGGTTGGTCATAACTTTCCTTCCAAGGTGTAAGCGTCTCTTAATTTCATGGCTTCAGTCACCATCTGCAGTGATTTTGGAGCCCAGAAAAATAAAGTCTGACACTGTTTCTACTGTTTCCGCATCTATTTCCCATGAAGTGATGGGACCGGATGCCATGATCTTTGTTTTCTGAATGTTGAGCTTTAAGCCAACTTTTTCACTCTCCACTTTCACTTTCATCAAGAGGCTTTTTAGTTCCTCTTCACTTTCTGCCATAAGGGTGGTGTCATCTGCATATCTAAGGTTATTGATATTTTTCCTGGCAATCTTGATTCCAGCTTGTGCTTCTTCCAGCTGAAAAATCTAGACAGCATATTAAAAAGCAGAGACATTACTTTGCCAACAAAGGTCCGTCTAGTCAAAGCTATAGTTTTTCCAGTAGTCATATATGGATGTGAAAGTTGGACCATAAAGGAGGCTGAGCGCCAAAGAATTGATGCTTTTACAGTCCATGGGGTCACAAAGAGTCGGACATGACTGAGTGACTGAAAAACAACAACAATCTCTATAAATGCATGAGCCAATTCCTTAAATGAGTTATTCATCAATCAATCAATCCCTCCCTCCCTCTTCTTCTGTTTCTCTTGAGAACTCTGACTAAAACAGTGACCTGATCTCAGAAGTGGCAAACCATCCTTCATGCTTTTGCATATTCCATTAGTCACACAGACCTAGCCTGTTAAATGCAGGGAGGGGGCCTAACAAGACCATGAATACCAGGGGCTAGGAATCATTTGGGGCCTCTTAAGAGACTGGCTGTGAATCCTATGGAAAGAGGAGTCTGGCGGGCTACAGTCCACAGGGTGTCAAAGAGTCAGACATGACTAAAGTGACTGAGCACAGCATAAGAGGATGGCTGTCACAGCTATCTATAATCTGATGATATTCAAATTTATCTTTTCAGTGACAATGGCTGTCTTGCATTATGGATTTGTAAATCTGACTGGATATTCAATATCTATACTTAGGTGTAAATAAGCAATATAAGTTAAACACAACTCATTGAGTCACTGAGTATCACCACCACCTAACCTGTTAATTCATTAAAGTTCTCACTTACAGTTACTAGCACTACTGATTGTCTTGCTCCTCAGATCAAACTCTGATTTCAACCTTGGTTCTTCTGTCTCACACTCTATATCAGATAAATGAGCCCGTCAACTCTAACTTTAAAAACATTCTGATATCAATATTTTTCACTTTTCATAACCTTCATAACTCTCTCATCCAAGCCACTACATGAAAATGCAATTATAGAAAAAGAAATACTTTCTCTTCTTTCTGCTACCATCAACAAGGACCTAAATTTGCCAGTACATTTTGAAATATTTTTAAGATTAAATACATGCCCTCTATGACTATGTACTTAAAATTCATAATGCCTGATGTATGGTTTTGGGGGAAGCACTGATTTTGATCTCTTAGCAAGAGTTTCTGAATATGACCTCAGCATGTTCTGATGGGGCTTAAAATTTTTTACACAGACTTTTCTTTTGCTTGTTTTAGTCCCTCTTGAACTCTTTGTCAACCACTACTTGGCATTTTGAATGGGAAGGTGTCACCACTAATCAAATTAAAATGCACATGCAAATGCATTTTAATGTGCAATGTACACTAAAAAGCCTCCTTCGAAAATTATATGACCCAGCTTTACAATGTAATTCTAGCATTAAGACATTTTATCACAATAGAATTACCAATTCTAATTTGTTTATTTCTTTTCTCCCTATCAATTAGTCTTCTCCCAGACCAGCTAATACTTTTTTCCTTTATTAATGGTACAATGGAAAAATAATTACTAAGAGTAGGAGTGGTTTGAGCCTCCAAGTTTTCAATAAATAGAGTAAATGGAGTAGAAAATGTTTCTTATGTTCCCATATCAAACTCTATATGCAGCATGGAGAAAGACCCTCCTAGGGGTCTTTATGAAACTGCAGCCTCTTAAGGACTCCTTTAAAGAAATGGATGTTCATACTTTACTATGTAGACTAAACTTATTTAAGAAGGTAGAAAGCAGTGACACAAAGAAGGTTGCCTTTCTTGAGTTCATGGTTACATCTCCTTCTTGAGATGATTGCTACTGCTACTGCTAAGTCACTTCAGTCGTGTCAGACTCTGTGCGACCCCATAGACAGCAGCCCACCAGGCTCCCCCGTCCCTGGGATTCTCCAGGCAAGAACACTGCAGTGGGTTGCCATTTCCTTCTCCAATGCATGAAAGTGAAAAGTCAAAGTGAAGTCGTTCAGTCGTATCCGACTCTTAGCGACCCCATGGACTGCAGCCTACCAGGCTACTCCATCCATGGGATTTTCCAGGCAAGAGTACTGGAGTGGGGTGCCATTTAGGTCAGCATTTAATTACATTTTCTTCTCCAAATGTCTTAGGTTGGTATTTAGTTATCTATCAGTGAAGATGAGTGAAGATCGCTCAGTCGTGTCTGACTCTTTGCAACCCCATGGACTGTATAGCCTACCAGGCTCCTCTGTCCATGGGATTTTCCAGGCAATAGTACTGGGGTGGACTGCCATTTTCTTCTCCAGGGAACTTCCCAACCCAGGGATCGAACCCGGGTCTCCCACATTGTAGACAGACGTTTAACCATCTGAGCCACCAGGGAAGTCACATCTATATAGCTATGCAAAAATTACTCCAAACCTTTGAATTTTAGTACAACACTGACACTCTCACTATTTGTGGCCTAGGAGTCCGAGAGCAGCTTAGATAGATAGTTCTGGCTCAGAGTCTCATCAAGCTGTTAGCCAGGCCTGCAGTCATGTGGTGGAGAAAGCAATGGCACCCCACTCCAGTATTCTTGCCTGGAAAATCCCATGGATGGAGGAGGCTGGTAGGCTGCAGCCTATGGGGTCCCTAAGAGTTGGGCACGACTGAGCGACTTCACTTTGACTTTTCACTTTCATGCATTGGAGAAGGAAATGGCAACCCACTCCAGTGTTCTTGCCTGGAGAACACCAGGGATGGCGGAGCCTGGTGGGCTACTGTCTCTGGGGTCGCACAGAGTCGGACATGACTGAAATGACATTTCTCCACAGGGGTCCTGCTAACGTGGCAGCTGGCTTCCCCAAGGCAGGTAAACCCAGAGAGAGTTCAAGGCATGAGCCAGTTATAATCTCTCAAGTGGTATATCATTAGTGTCCTGTATTTTATTCATTAGAAGTGAGCCATAAACTCAATTCACATTCAAATTGGTTATAGTAAAACTCCACTTCCTGAATGGAGGAAGCACCAAAAAATTTGTGTGAATTTGCTTAATATCACCTCAGCCAGATAATCATTTCCTGCAGGTCATCCCTGGCCCAGATCTGTTGTCAGTCCTGATGGACTCACCAAGCCCTTCTCCAGGGACTCATACCCTCTCTGGAAGAAGATAATCTACTGCTCTGGCTATAATATCAATATAAAACTTCATGCACATTTGTTTCATTTTGAAACAACAGCAAACTACAGAAGTAAAATGAAATGCCAGACTTCTCTTGTAGCCATTTTCTAGTGGTCCTGAGAGTGAATACTAGAGCCAAACACTTTAGTTCCCATTCTGCCTCTGCCACTCAAGTTTTGTGCAACTTCAAAAACTGATTTAAACTTTACATTCCTCAAATTTCTCATCTGCAAAATGCAGGTGATAACAACACCTACCCAGTAGGTCTGCTGAGATGATTAAGAAAGTTATTAGATGCAAAGTGCTTAGATTACTGCCTAGCTGATAGTAAATCTTTTGAAAGTATCATTATCTTAATTATCATTATTATTTTAATTGAAGTAGTATCTACCCACTAGTCCCAATCATGATCTATAAAAAGGATATTCATTTCACAAACGTAAGGACTTGCTAATAAGCCTGAGTCTGTTTCAGGCACTGGTGGTTCAGTAGTGGAGAAAACACACAAAAATCCTGCCTTTCGGGAGCTTTTATTTTTGTAAGTTTTGCTCAGTCACTCACAAGTTCCCTCTGTAGCTTTAGTAAAAATATGAAAAGGAGACAACAGCAACTGATAGGTCTGGAGAGCAAAACTGAAAATATAAATAGGGTGTTGCTTGAAAAAGTGTGTCTTAATCATTAGAAGAGTATTCCTCTACCCTGCTCTATGCATTTCCAAGAACAAAGTAGAGTAAGTCTTGGCCTTAACAGTAACCTGCTGTGTCAATCCCAGCATATCACTTGTTTCTCAGGGTGTTTCCCATCTACAAAGGCAGTTGATGGAGTTGTACTACATTCATGTTTTTTAAATTGTTAAAAAAAAACATCTTCAAAAAAAGACCAGAATAACTCTGAAATGATTCCAAGGTTCTGCAAGCATTTTACTGGAATTTTACCTAATTTATTTACCAATATTTTATTTTAAAACTTCAATAAAAACCTCATGTAATCAAATGGACTATGTGTGTGTGGGCTCAGTCATTTCCGACTATTGTGACTCCCTGGGCTATAGTCCTCCAGGTTCCTCTATTCATGGAATTTTCTGGAGTGGGTTGCCATTTCCTACTCTATGGGATCTTCCAGATCCAGGGATTGAACTCACATCTCTTGCATCTTCTGCACCGGCAGGTGGATTCTTTACCACTGAGCCACCTGAAAGTGAAGTCAAAGTGAAGTCACTTAGTCGTGTCTGACTTTTTGTGACCCCGTGGATTGTAGCCCACCAGGCTCCTCCATCCATGGGATTTTCCAGGCAAGAGTACTGGAGTGGGTTGCCATTTCCTTCTCCAGGGGATCTTCCCAACCCAGGGATTGAACTCAGGTCTTCTGCATTGTAGGCAGACATTTTACCATCTGAGCCACGTGGGAAGCTCCAAATGAACTATACCAAGTATTAGTATGTTAGAGTCTACATGGATTAAGATTTTGCCCTAATAATGTATCTACTAAGAAAAAAGTCATGCAGATGAACTTATAAAACAGACACTAAGTTTTGCTTTGGTCTGTTTTCTATATTGCAATTCTGTGTAAGAGGTGAATTGAAATAGGGTAGCATAAGGTGATTTTGAAATTCATTTGTCCATTAATGACTAAAAATTTGAGACACTGTTACTTGCCAGAATGGGTATTAAGTATTCCATGCATAATATTTCACTGGAATCTAAAAATAATTCTATGATGTCATCATGCCTATCTTTCTATTAGAAAGTGAAAAAACTCAGTCTAGACAGAATAAGTAACTTGCCTAATTTTGTATAACTTGCTATGGCACAGTCAGAATTTTACCTGAGGTCTCAACATATGTGCCTTTTTTTTTTTTTTTTTTTTTAAACCACCACACTGCAGTTCTTTTCAGGATCTTTTTTTTTTTTTAATTTTTTTATTTTTAAACTTTACATAATTGTATTAGCTTTGCCAAATAGCAAAATGAATCCACCACAGGTATACATGTGTTCCCCATCCTGAACCCTGCTCCCTCCTCCCTCCCCATACCATCCCTCTGGGTCCTCCCAGTGCACCAGCCCCAAGCATCCAGTTTCGTACATCGAACCTGGACTGGCAACTCGTTTCTAAAGATAATCACCATATTTTCATTCCATTATATAAAAAATTAGCTCATATTTTAAAGGGTGAGTTTGATTGTAAAAGTTTCAACATAATGACTTCCCAAGAGACATGTCACATGTATTATTGTACTTGCAGACAATCTAGTTATCTTTTTTCTATTTCAGTCTACTAGTCAGTTGCAAAACTACACCACCCCTATATGTGTGATCTCCACTCACATGTTCACTATTTATGTCCTGTACCGACTCTAGAAGATAAAATTCTGTACTCCTTGTATCCAGTCTCATTGCTTATCTGGACATCCTTTAAATTCGGATCAAAATGACATTTCTAAAGCACACATAGACTCTTAAGTCTCTCACCTGGAGAAGGAACAAAGGAACTGTCACACGAGTGTACGTTCCTCGGTTTTTGTCTCGTCACAACAAAGATTTGGAGTGACGGACATTAAAGCCCCCTCGACGTTTCACAGCTCTTGGGTCTTGGATAGACCGTGTTATAGCTCTCAGGTCTCAAAAGGACCATGTTATAGCTCTTAGACAAATCAGTGTTACAGCTCAGTGTTACAGCTCTACTTTACTTAGAAGATAGAAGGAAAATCCATCTTTGAGGCGTGAGGGCACGTTGATCCAAAGACACGAAGAGAAGAGCGCCCCAGCACGCAGGAGAAAGAGAGAGAGAGCTAGCTTTGGCTCCTCTTATTATATGTTTTTCTCTCCCTGGGCCTGTCCTCTGTAAATTGGGCCAGCCAGGAGTGTTGTTTGTTTTACCTGAGGTCCTCACTCCAGTCTTGGACCTTCCTTTGTTCTATTTTCTCGGGCTTCTCTCTTTCTTATCTTTTAGCCACCACCATTCTGGATTCCTTTTCCCTGTTCTAACTACCTAACAGAACTACTGCTCCTTTTACATCTACATCCCTTGACCTTGTCTTCAACGTTTTTCAAATCTAGTCCCAGTCTAGTTTTCTAGAACATTTTACCACTATATTAACAGTCCTTTCACTTTAAACTCTGGTATTTCTTTAAAACCTCTACACACAAATCCAAAATTACCATTTCATATGGCAGTGCCTGAAATACTCTGAAATGGCATGAGCATCAACAAATGCTTGTCGAAGAAAACTGTCCATGATTATGTCCAGTAATTGTCAAAAATTATATACCAGTTCTTATTTTAATGTTTAACACATTAAACCAGAGTACAAAAACACAACATTAAGTTATTATGCGGCAGTAAATCTTACTCAGTGGCCTCAAACTTTTTTAGAACTCTACTTCATTCACATGAAATAACTAAATACAGTAAATCAAGAGACCTAAAGGAATTTGGTAAATATTCCTAAATCCAAGATTTAAATTATGAATTAATGACTAGAAATGAAAGAACTGGCTTCCAAAACTGTAAATGTCACATTTCTTGTTTTCTCCAGGTTGATCAGCTTATGGTTGAGCAGCACAATTAATAGCTACTATTTTTGTAAAGTATATGAAAAGCAATATTTTGTCTATCTCTGTGGGTGTCATTAAGCTAGCAAAACATTCTATTTGGCATTATCCTGACAAGTCAATAAAGCCATCAGGCAAATGAAACTGCTTTTGTAATAAGCAATACAGTAATTGAAAATTGTCATTTTTTTCTCCCCAGGAAAACCTGAAACTTTCAACATTTTTCATATCACCAGGAAGAAATGAATATTTATCAAACAAGGAAAAGGGCATAACTGGGGTGTCATTTTTCTCAGTGAATTACATACAATGAAGAAAGATAGTAAAACAATCACTCAAATTTAAGCCTAAGTTTCTGTAGTGGCAGGGACTGTATAAGCATTGATTCAGATCTACAGGTAAAGATCTCTACAATGATGTCAGAGAGAAACACCTTCTGCGACATTTGTGGGGTTTACTAAACTGAACGGGCAGTTGCTCTCTTTTCATTAGAATCCATCAGTTAGCATGTTAGATGAAAACAGTGATCCAGGCCTGTGAACCAAACCAATTGCTTGGAACTATCGACCAGTTTGGGATAATCCTGGGCTACAAAACAGGATCAAGTTTACCCCAAAGGTTAAAAACAGAATTCTAGATGAAAATGGAAAACTGAGCACGTAAGTTTCACTGTGTTCTCTTCCCAAATCAAACTGGATCACAAAAAAAGTAAATGAAAAATGAATAAATTTACAGTTGTGTCGAATTAAGGAGAGATTATCATTAGAAGACCAAAATAAATGTTGAAGAATCTCTGCTGCTGCTGCTGCTGCTGCTAAGTCGCTTCAGTCGTGTCCGACTCTGTGCGACCCATAGACGGCAGCCCACCAGGCTTCCCGTCCCTGGGATTCTCCAGGCAAGAACACTGGAGTGGGTTGCCATTTCCCTCTAGATGATACAAATCGGACCATGTGATGAGCAAAGAAATCAACTAGGGATCAACTGATATTTAAGAAACACACAAAGAGAAGAACTACTGCTCTATTTAAAATGGATAACCAACAAGGACCTACTTACTGTTTAGCACAGGGAATTCTGCTCAATGCAACGTGGCAGCCTGGATAGGAGTGTGGTTTGGGAGAGAATGGATACATATATACATATGGCTGAATTCCTTTGCTGTTCATCTGAAACTATTATAGCATTGTCAATCAGCTATATTCCAATACAAAATAAACAAGAGAGAAGAACCAAAACAAATAAACCAAAATCTGACTCTGGAGAACATAAGAAATTCTGCTGAGAACCAATGCAATTTTAAGTAATTCTGCTTTGTATACTCAAAATTACACAGGTGTTAAATTAATAACACATAATATTATCCCAAAAAGTAATAATAAAAATAAAAAATTGCAGTCTGTGGAATTTTAAAAAATAGCATCAAAATTCTGAAATCAATAAAAAACATATGTAATAATAGGTTGAAAATGATTTCAGATGAAATTAGTGATCTAATATATAAAATCATGGAAATTTTCTCACTGTAGATAGAAAAGATACGAGAAAAGACAGGTCCAGAATCATCTGTCTATAAACTAGCCTAAAGTCCGTACCCAACTCTTTTCTACTTTAACAGGCAATGTGCTTGAGATAAAATTTGTTACTTTTTACTTTAAATGTCTAAGTAGCTTTATTTTTTGAGTTGATGAAGTTGTCCTTTTCTATTCATTTGTTCATGTTATATGATCAGATTATCTGTACATATGGCAGTTTAGGCTTTCTATGTTGTTACTTTATGTTGATGATTATGTAAAGATTTATGACTGCCATACTCTTGGTGTGACTGATCAAAATAGAAATTTTAAATAAAGCTCTTATTTATCAGCTGAACTTAAGGAAAAGGAATGCCAGGTGAGTATCATTTGAATAAAAGGCTGAGGAGTTACAAGAGTAACACCTTTACCTAACAGCACAAAGAGCGAGGCATAATGAACCTTTACACCATATATAAGCCCCAGAGGGGAGAAAAGAATTCTGAATACAATATGACAATCACCATCAGCTTTCCTCCCATTAATATTCAGATTCACATACCAAACTTATGGATAAGGAAAGTTAACTTGAATAGTAAAGAACTGGTTTGCTAATGGTCAATATTGTATTGGGTTGACCAAACATTTCATTGGGTTTTTCCAAATCCAAATGAACTTTCTGGCCAACCCAACATGTAGCACAACACTAACAAATATTTACAAATACAGTGCACGCAAAGTGGGGTATAAGTTCACAAAACAGCATAACCCAGCTGTGTGTTTACATCTCTTTGTCTGCTATATGTTTTTGTTTTTAAACTATTATTTCTTTGGCTATGATTTTGTACTAAAAGCTGCAAAATAATAGCTAACATTTAGTGCATATCTATCGGGTGCCAGGCATATGGTTTGATGCATTTCTTACATTACATCATTTTCAGACTTTCATTCTACCCTATAACATAATTATGATTTCTGTTTTAAGGATGAGAATCCTGAGACTTGATTTTATCTCCCTATCATATTTTATATCATGATTTGGAAAAAGGTCTGACACCAAAGTCTCACCTGGCCATTTTGCCCAAGGTATACAGAGGTAATAGACACAAATAAAATGCAACATAACAAATCAAGTATTTCAATGTTTTGAGTTCTGCTCACAGAATGCATTAATTTCAGTTGTTCTTAAAGGTTCACGTGGAGTCACAGGCCTTAACTTTTTTTTTCCAGTTATCCATATGGGAAAACAAACAAACAAAATCTAGCTTGGACTGCCTTTGTGAATTTAGGGAACATTATTATTTCCCTAAATATAAAACATAATTATTTTCAGAGCCATATCTATGTTTGATCTATCTAGATTTCCTCAGTTAAAAAACCAGTAACCATCTTTGGTTTCCTTTTTCCAGGTGACTTTCTTTGAGATTATGTTTTAGTTATGTTGGCAACAAGCCCAGTGTTATCATATTGTTTATTTTACTTTGTTTGCTATTACACTGTCACTGCTAGGAAGACTTCACAACTTGGAATATGAATGCAACATCTGGTTCAGTTTTAATAACAGTTCATGCTTCAAATGCTAATATGACTTTTTATTCAACAAAAAATCTTAGATTGTCATTCTAATGAATGCTGATTTCCACAGTCCAGTTTATAAATGACATGTCATTGCCCTATTTTCTTTTGTTGAGCTTGTAAAGAAGCATGAATATATGTTGCAAGCATATCCCATACTGCTATTTTCATTTTGCCATAATGTTAACTAACCTGTCACTTGCCATGCCCTTCATTTGTCAGATTTCAGGGACTCTAGGCAATAGGTAAAGTATCTTTATATTTAGATCTTATATATTGAGATATAGTAGAACAATGTATGTTATGGCATATGATTCATCTCTCATCCAGAAAATCAAAATCACATATCCTAAAAGTCATACTTGGAAAAACTTTTGATCACTTATGTACAATAAAAGCTTTTAGTGGGCCATGAAAGAAGTTTCAGAGATTAAAAAGAAGACACAAAATACACCTGTTGTGATGTTTAGTGGAGCCAGGGTTAAAGGCAGAGTTAGCATCCACATATGCAATTCATCAAACCAGATATTTTCTCCTACAATAATGCCAGGACTCATTGATCCCTTCTTCACACACAGCCAGAAGTTGAAGGTAACAGGTTATAAAATAACATTCTCAAAAAATATTTCATGTCTGTTATAGGCTATGTCCTATGGACAACTCAAAGATGTATAACTGCAGGCATTTCCTCTAGGAGTTTCACTGAGTTGGGGAAAAGAAAATCGTGTATAAAGAAAAATAAAAACTAAAGTCAAGATATGAGGGCTAACTAGTGAGATATTTGCAAGCACTGTGGAAATTTAGAAAGCAGAGAAAGCATGCGTGGCCAAGTATTCAGAAAGAAACTGAAAAATAAAAATTGAAGTTGCATTCTGTATGTTAAATTGGTAGTCCAGGAATGGAGGGAGACATTCTCCAAAAATAGACATTCCCCATAAATATTTGTTTTTGTCTCCCCTGTTATCTTTTAGCTTCCGTGAGAATTCTCTTTAAATAGTTTGTAACTTGCAGCTCTTTGGCTATACTCCACTGTAACTACATTGGAGACTTGTTTGTATGGTTATATGTGTGGGAAGGAATGTTCTATAACTGTAAACTCCATCTTTTAAGTGGGCTGGTTCCCTGGGCTGTGATTTAAATGTGTCTTTCCCTCCTTTCCTCTTGGGTGCCTAGGAAGGCTAGAGGGGATTAGAGTAGGGTAACTACCCTTCACCCAGATAGGTGAAGATGCTGTGAAGGGTTTTCCCCCTGCAAGGTAGACTCTGGGTTTAATTCACAGTGACTACCCTCCCCTCTCCCAATCAGATCCAGGAAAGGATCTTCTTCTCATCTACACTGTGATAAGCTTCCTGGCAGGAAAGCCCATAGTCTTCTTCTAAGACTGCAGGTTTCATGAGTTTCTCTCACATTAGTTCACACTCAGCTGCTAGTAATTCATTAAAAGTAACCAAGTTTATCTAGAAGTTGGTGGTTTGAAAGTTATCACCCAGTGTCAAGTGCCTCAGACAGATTTGGATTGTGATTATTCCTCTTTCAAAGACTGTTTCTAAGACTCATCATCTATAGTTTCAATGGGTAGAAACTCAAACTTCAAATAAGAGAATAAAAGGAAATAATGTTTTGGATGGTGTATGAGTCACTCTGAGGTTTGGATAAAGATATATCAAATGCTAATTACTTGCCCACCATCCAGAAAAACAGCCCCTTATTAAAAAGTCCAGAACTCTGCTCATGCATACTCCTGATGTGAGATTGTAGAAAGAAGTTTTGGTTGAATTAGTCTTCTGCTGTATTGGATTAGGGCTGTCACTCTCAAATGGGTGGTCCTCTTGTAATTGTCACCTAGACACTGCAGAGGTTCTTAAGCACAGCCTTACTTTCAGGAAAGGGGCCATTCTCTGCTCACCTCCTCTTCATATTTCCATCACCTGAGAAGGAAATGGCAACCCACTCCAGTATGCTTACCTGGGAAATCCCATGGATAGAGGAGCCTCACAGGCTACAGTCTGTGGGGTCTCAAGAGTCAGACACAACTTAGAGACTAAACCACCACCACACAAATAAGGAAGGTATCCCCTGGTCCATCACTCTCCTCTCCAATTTCTAGTTCTCAAACACATTCGAGCTGGAGGATGGAAGTTATCTGAAGCACTTCTAAGTTTCAGGTTTACGGAGAGGGCTCTAGTAGCAATATTTCAAGAATGCATTATGTTGAGAATTGGGGTTTCATCTTCCTTACTTTAGGATCCTTCCATCAAGGTTAAGGTCATTGTTCTTGGGTAAAAGAAAATCAGTTGATCACTATGGGTGAAATAATTTATGATAAGAGACCTCTGGCATCAGAGCTCATAATAATCCAGTCACACTAGTACAGATTTTTGCCAGGCTGTCACCCCCTGATTTTGTCAGCCACGACATATGCTATACATTGAACTGTTTCCCCCTCAGTCCTTTTAAAACTATAATTATGTTGCCAAGAGCAATTTCTTCCCAGCAATAAATTTACATCATGAAACAAACTACACTTGAGAGCACCGTTCATAAAGCTTTTCCTCCTGACTGATGCGATGAACCAAGTATTTAACCTGCAAGTGACAGGGAGTATGCATTTAATTATAACTGCCCTGGTGTGCAATGCTAATTAATAACCAGATGAGTCCTCATTTGCTCACAAGGCCCCAGATCGGAGATCTTATAAGGCAAAATACATTTCTCTAAAAATAAAGCTTCCTCTTGATCTCAATGGCAAAAAAGAAAATCTTATTGTTATATCATGTCGCCCAATATATTTTTATACATTTTCATCTAAATTAACACCACACATCCCAACAACATTCTAAGATATGTATTACCATCCCCATTTTACAGATGTAAAAAAAAACGGATGAGACAAAAGAGTGTAGCAAATATATAAAAGTTAAGATAATCAGCAAGTTTGCTGTAACATACATACATTGTTAAGATAATCAGCAAGTTAGCTATAACATACATACATTGCTTCCCAATCAGCAAGTTTGCCATAACATCTAGGGCATTTCTGAGAAACACTTACATAATAAATTCTTTTTCAAACACATATTGTAGGGAACAAAATAATTTGCTCTCATGTCCCCCATCTTCATGCTCAGCAATACACTGGTTTCTATTTCATAAAAAAAGCAAAATCATAAGAATTTCCTCAAGTTTCCATTTCTATATCTATACATCCACAGGGCTCTGTGTTCACAAACTTGAGTTCCATTCCTGTTATTGTCAGTGATTTACACAATTTTCTCCATCTGCACACTATACAACTTTCCTTGCAGGTTTTATCCTTTCTTCAACATCACCATATATTTCTCCTTACTCTCTCTTTTCTGTCAGCAACATGTAGGCATGGCATTATTTTCTCTCTCTTTTTTTTTTTAATAACACTATCTTGGGCACCTTTCTCTTTAGCTATTAATACTTCCCTACTTTCTCCCCTCTCCCTGAATGTGAAACTTTCAGAAATTGTTGCCTATCTGTGTTTTCTTAAATTCTTCCCTTCCCTTTCTAAAATCTGCTCTAGTTGGGTTTTTTATAACCATATGTCATCTGAAACTATTTTGATCCAGGTGACCAACAATTTCCACTTAGTTATACTATGATCAATTTTCTCCGTCCTCATCATGCTTGACTTATCAGTATCATTTGACACAGTGGATGACTTCCTCTGCTTTCAAACACTTTATTCATTTGGATTTCAATTTGTCACCTCCCTTTCCAAACTTTTCTAATTTGCTTTCTGCCTCACTGGTCATTCCTTCCCAGTCTCCTCATTTCCTTCCTTCTGTTCCAACTTATAAATGTTGGCATGACCCATAGTTTCAACTGGAAAATTTTCTTTCTGTATATTCTTTCTGAACTGATTTCATCTACTCTCATTTTTATGGTAATTATTTCAAACGTTATAGCAGCATCTCAAAGTAATCCTGAGAACCTGAGATTCCTATATTAAAAACCTACAACATATCTCCTAAGATGTCTCACAGACATCTCAAATTAAGTACATGCAAGACTGGAATTCTGACCTCTTCCCAAAACCAGATCTCTTTTATCTCTCACCATTTCACATACTGGCAACTCCATCCTTTTACTTGCTCAGGAAAACAACTTTAAATTTAACCTTAATCCTTTAGCTCAGATCATGGGGTCACAAAGAGTTGGACACAACTTAGCAAATGAACAACAACAACAATTTATCTCAGAACTTAAATCCAACCTATCGATAAATTCTGTGGTCTTACCTTCAAAACATAAATTCTAAATATTTTCATCAACCACTTCCTTCAAATTATCCTTTTGTAGTTAGGATGCTGGCCAATTCTACTCCATACATTTATACAATAAAACCCACAATTCTGAATATTTCAGAAATTATGGAGAAATAAAATGTAAAATTTTAAAGTATTTAGAAGTTAGTAAAATTGAAACAACTTTATATCTTGATTTTACTTATAGGTATACTCTATACATTAAATTTATCAAGACCTATACAGTCCCCTCTAGAAGACAATCACTGTTCCATATTTCCCCCAGCACTCATAGTCAGCAGTATTGCCTCCCTAGCTTTTGCTGTTATTATCTAGAGTCTGTCCTGGTTTGTTATGAATACATTTTACATAAAATCTTAAAAATGATGTAAGTCATAAGATATACTATTATCTTGTCTCCTTAAAAAATATCTTTAAAGTGCTGCCAATTAATCTACAAAAGTACCTTTGATAATTCCTCAATGTTGCTCTTTGATTTGAAATTCCATTCAACATTTTGAGGGAACTGACAATTTCTCAGGCTTTAGTGACAGGCTAATCTTGTAAAAGTCAATACCTCTGCATACATCTCAGTAACACAAAGTAATAAAATACTATTAAAAAGTCTTAATACTAATAAATAAAAAAATAATGTAGCTCCTTCTACTAGTGATTAAGTTCCTTTCTTATGTCCTATAAAACTCTCACTTACTGCTTTGAAACAGGGAAATATGAAATTGTGGTTAGGCTTCCTATGATGGATATTTACTTTAACAATATCCAGTTTATAACTTAATGCTGTATTTCTGCACCTTTCTGAATACAACTTTCCATTTTGACTTAAGATCATATTAGTCCTGCTAGAAGACATTTCAAACAACAATTTAACTCTCCACATGTAGCATCAACAATGTACATAGCTCAACTGAATGCAATGACAGCAGGAATAACTATGTTCAAGTTGAACAGAAGCCAGCAGTGACAATTCTATCATAGCTGCTGCTGCTGAGTCGCTTCAGTCGTGTCCGACTCTGTGCGACCCCATAGATGGCAGCCCACCAGGCTCCACCGTCCCTGGGATTCTCCAGGCAAGAGTACTGGAGTGGGTTGCCATTGCCTTCTCTGCTATCATAGCTACTTCTTGGCTAAAAACAATTATGAGATGCCCAGAGCAGTCAAGGTGAGTGACTTCTGACTTGAGCCTGCAGTGTGTTTTGAGAAATCCTCCACCAGAAAGACCATATGTTCTGCTGCTCTCTATCAAGTTGTGGGGACTGAGGCCCAGAAAGGTAAAATTTGCCAAAACATAGGATCATACTGTTGTAGCTTGGAGATTTCCTGACAGAGTTCTCCCTCTTGGAGCCCAGAAAGGATTATTCAACTGCTTACTAAGTGTCTTCACCTGAATACTTAAAATTACTTCCCAATCTCCACACCAAAAATTTCACTGCCCTCCCCATTCCTGGAGGGCATGGGGAGCAGCTGCCCATTCCAGACTCCAAACAGGCACCAAACTCCACCCCCACTGTAACAAGAGTGTGTGAACAGCAGCCCAGCCATCTCTAGGAGACCTAAGAGTAGATGCTAAGAGTTGTCCCCCTGCCCCAGGAGTGCATGGATAGCAGCTGCCCCTAGAAGACCAGTGAGAGAGTGTGGAACCCTTTCTGTGTTGTATTGGGAATGTGCAGACCAAAGGTACCTGTAGGAGACCAGAAATCAGGCACCAAGCTCTGTCCCTGCCACCCTGGGAGCATGCAAGAGTTGCTATGCCTACACATCTCATATCAAGTGGGTTACAGCCAGCACACAGTGAGGAAAAAGGCAGCAAACATCCAAACTAAAAGCAGCCCCTCGACTCCAGAAAAGACGGCAGAATAGAAGGACTGGAGGTCACCTCCTCTTGCAAAAACACCAAAATCACAACTAACTGTTGAATAACTATTGACAAAAAAAGATTGGAACCTACCAAATAAGATTTTACATCCAAAGACAAAGACGAGGCCACAACAAAATGGTAGAATGAGCACTTTCACGACATAATCAAACCCCATACTCGCCAGGTGGATTACACACAAACTAGAAAATAATTGCAATTCAAAAGTTCTCCACAAAAGTGAAAAGTCCTGAGCTCACTGATGATCACCGACACAAAAATAGTCAACAAAATACAAGCAATCTGAAGCTAACAATACATTAAAAGGTTCACACACTGTAATCAAGTGGGATTTATCCCAAGGATATAAGGATTTTGCAATATCTATAAATCAATCAGTGTTATACACCACATCAACACACTTAACAGTGAAAGCCATATGATCATCTCCATAGAGGCAGAAAAACCTGATAAAATTCAATACCCATTTATGATCAAAAAAAAAAAAAATCCTCTCCACAGAGTGGACAGGAATATTCCTTAACATAGTAAAAGCCACATATGACAAACCTACAGCTAACATCATATTCAATGGTGAAAACCTAAAAGCATTTCCTCTAAGATCAGGAAGAAGACAAGGATGTCCACTCTTGCCTTTTTTATTCAATACCATTTTGAAAGTCCAAGCTATAGCAATCAGAGAAGAAATAAAAGGAATCCAAATTGGAAAAGAAGTTAAACTATCACTGTTTGCAGATGACATGATACTATACATAGAAAACCCTAAAGATGCTGCCAGAAAACTACTAGGGCTCATCAGTGAATATGGTAAAGCTGCAGGATGCAAAATCAATACACAGAAATCTGTTGTATTCCTATGCACTAACAATGAAAGAGCACAAAGAGAAATGAAGGAAACAATTCCATTTATCATGAATCAAAAATAATAAAATACCTAGAAATAAACCTACCTAAGAAGATAAAAGACCTGTACTCTAAAATCTGCAAAACACTGACAAAAGAAATTGAAGATGACACAAATAGATGGAGATATACCATGTTCTTGGATTGGAAGAATCAATGTTGTCAAAATGACCATACTACACAAGGCAGTCTGTAGATTCAATGCAACCCCTATCAAATTCCACTGACATTTTTCACAGAACTAGAACAATTTTTTTTTAATTTATATGAAAACACAAAAGACATCAAATAGCCAAAGCAATCTTGAGAGAGAAAAACGGAGCTCTAGGAATCAGATTCCCTAACTTCAGATTACACTAAAAAGCCACTCTAGTCAAAACAGTGTGGTTCTGGTGCAAAAACAGAAATACAGATCAATGGAACAGCATAGAAAACCCAGAAATAAGTCCATGCACCTATGGCTAGTTAATCTATAACAAGGGAGACAAGCATATACAATGTAGAAAAGACAGTCCCTTCAATAAATGGTGCTGGGAAAACTGCACAGCTACATTTAAAAGAATGAAATCAGAATATTCTCAAACACCATACACAAAAATAAACTCAGAATGGATCAAAGAAATAAACCTAAGACCAGATACTATAAAATTCTTAGAGGGAAACACAGGCAGAACACTCTCTGATGTAAATCTCAGCAATATCTTTTTGAATCAACCTCCTAGAATAATGAAAATAAAAACAAAATTAAACAAATGCACATAATTAAACTTAAAACTTCTGCACAGCAAAGGAAACAATAAAAAAGGAAAAAAGCAGCTCACATAATGGGAGAAAATATTCTCAAATGAAGCAAATGACAGGGGGTTAATCTACACAATATACAAACAGCTCATGCAGTTCTATGTCAAAAAACCAACCACCCAATCAAAAAATGGGCAGAAGACTAAATAGACATTTCTCCAAGAGATGTATAGATGGCCAAGCTCATGAAAAGATGTTCAACCCTATTATCAGAGAAATTCAAGTCAAAACTACAATGAGGTATCACTTTACATGGCTCAGAATGGTCATAATCAAATAGTCTATAAACAATGCTAGAGAGAGTGTATAGAAAAGGGAACCCTCCTATACTGTTGGTAGGGATGTAAATTGGTACAACTACTATGGACAACAGTATGGAGGTTCCTCAAAAAACTTAAAATAGAACTACCATACGGTCTAGCAACCCCACATCTTGGCATTATCTGGAGAAAACTGTGATTCAAAAAATACATGCATCCCAATGCTCATTGCAGCACTATTTTACAATAAGCAGAAGACGGAAGAACCCTGAGTGTCCATCAACAGAGTAATGGATAAAAAAGATGCGGTACATATATACATTGGAATGTTACTCAGCCATAAAAAGAATGAAATAATGCTATCTGCAGCAGCGTGGATGACCTAGAGATTATCAAGTGGAGTAAGTCAGAGAAAGACAAATATCATATGATACCATGCATATGTAGAAGCTAATTTTAAAAATGATACAAATGAACTTATTTACAAAACAGAAACAGACTTACAGATATCAAAAGGAAACTATGGTTACCAAAGGGGAAACACAGGGGAAAGGGATAAATCAGGAGCTTGGAAGTAAAACACACATACAACTCTACATAAAATCGATAACCAGCAACAACCTGCTGTAAGCACAGGGAACTCTACTCAATATTTGGTGATAACTATAATCAAAAATATTAAAAAAAATGAATAAATGTATATGCACAACTGAATCACTTTGCTGTCTATCTGAAATTAACAACATTGTGAATCAACTATCCTCCCATAAAATTAAAAAAAAATATTTAAATGATCTTAAGACATTTAAATTTAAAAATTTTTGATATGTGAACATTTTAAACTTAGACTCTATAAAATATGGTATTTTCCTCTTCATTTCTTTATTCATAGACAATAATTAATTTTACTGTTGTTTGATCACATTAATGATCAAATCTTAGATTCTAATACTCATGATTTTTATCTCATTATTGGAATTGTTAGATTAATAATGTTTGTAATTTTTGGTCCCTATATGGCAAAATGTATGTGGCATTATGTGACAAAGCATATATTTATTTTTATTCCATATTTAGATGATATTTTTTTAATATATAATTTTGGGTATCTAATAATAACACTACTGTTTAGGTTTGTTTTTTCTTTATTTTTGGTATAGTATTTGGCTTTCTAAATAGGATGAACATACAGTTTACTGTATTTGTTGAGTAAACATTTCCACAGATTTTAAATAAATTTCAAGCACAGTATATGGAAATCACATAAAAAATAGTTTAATGCCATTTTAAGAAATGTAGGCTGCTTTACAGTTGATTTTTGAAGATTCAAATTATTTTAACATACTGGTGATAATGGGCAGCAAAAGCAGAACTTGTGTACTGCTCTGCTAATCTATGTTTGTGTACTCATTTGCATCATCATGAAATTTTTAATGTTACTGTACTCTAAATGTGCATATATAACAATATGCAAATTTCTACAATTATAACTTCCATTTGGATTGATATAAAAAGATTGTTTAGATACAATTATGAATTATATGTGTACCATAGCTAATTCCAAAAATGTTTTTGCTTGAAAAGTTTCTTAATTAGATATGAGCTTTCTGTGTATCATAATACTGTGCATCACCAAAATGTGTTTGTATCAACACACACAAAAACATCATCTTATCTTTAATGCAGGACTTTCTACCCTGCATTTGCAAGAGTATAAACAATAATGTCAGATATTTCAAATTTAACAGACTTGGATTTCAAATTTAACAGACTTGAATTCCAAACTTTCCTCAGATGCAGTATACTAAATGAAAACCATTAATTTTACTAATTAATGGTTTTAATTAATGGAATTAATTAACTTTACTATTTTTTTTGTTGGAAGCAACTGCTTACAGTGCATCAGCTGGGACAAGTAGTGCCAAGTTCCCGTCCTACTTAGAGAGTCAGTTCTAAGCTCCATCCCAGTTTGCTGGCATATTTCTAAAAAAAATCACCCTTTGGGAAATATCCTTTACACCCGTCAATTAAAGCAGCACTAAACTAAATTGAGGTCCACTAGTCAATGGGTTCGGAGAAGGCAATGGCACCCCACTCCAGTACTCTTGCCAGGAAAGTCCCTTGGATGGAGGAGCCTGGTGGGCTGCAGTCCATGGGGTCGCTAGGAGTCGGAGACGACTGAGCCACTTCGCTTTCACTTTTCACTTCCATGCATTGGAGAAGGAAATGGCAACCCACTCCAGTGTTCTTGCCTGGAGAATCCCAGGGACGGGGGAGCCTGGTGGGCTGCCGTCTATGGGGTCACACAGAGTCGGACACGACTGAAGTGACTTAGCATAGCATAGTCAATGGGTTGAGGGCAGGAGAGACGAGACCAGAGGGTGTCCAAGCAGTCTATTGGTCTGCCCAGTTCCTCCCTAGTAATGATACAGGGCACCCATGGCTTAAGTTGATTCTATTAGGAATACATGAAATATTTTATCATTAAACATGTTATAGAGTACTGGCATGAGTGCTGTATATTATCATTTCAGGAAATACTTCACTTCCTGGCCCACTGAGCATTTTTTTTCTCTTTATATGGACATTAAATTTCATCAAAATTTTGTCAGAATACATGGCTATGATACAGTGTTATTTCTTGGATCTTGAGATATACTGCTTGTTAAAAAAAAAAGAAAACAGCTGTAATTATTTCCCTCCCTGTGTGGACCCCTCTCTCAATCTAACAATGTGTGTGTAAGCACAAGAAAAAGCGTTTGAACAAGCCTAAGCCAGGAACTCCCCAAAACACGCAAGAAATCCCTAAGTTCAGCAGTGCCAGCCATCCTACCAACCATGGACCCACTGACCCCTGAGCAATACAATAGTAAATGTATATTATTTTACACAACTAAGTTTGTTGTGGTTTTCTACAGTGAAATCTAAATAATTACAGAATCATTGACCATATATTGCTACAGGTACATGTATATATGTTTCACAAAAAATTATCTAAAAATATACATAACAAATTGATGTCAGTAGCTACCTCAGGATAACAAATGGATATTTTAGAGTCGTATATAGTCAAGTCTCTTAGTATCAGGTGTAATTTAGTTTTACAATGTAATGTTTATTTCTGGCACCAGGGTTTTATAAATAGCCTTAAGTTTCTTAACTCTTAACTGTGATGAATTACATTAATAGAACAACCAATGTCAAGCCATATGTGCATTCTCCGAATAAATCATATTTGCCTTATTCTTTTAATGTAATGCTTGACAATATTTGATATTTTATTGGGACTTAAGGTCCTGACATGAAAGAGCACTAATCTTGGGTTTTCTTATACCTTGATTTCTTCATCCTGTTTTGGATTTTAGTATCCCAACTAGGAAATGTTGCACCTTCATCTATTTTACATCTGCTAACTATTTCTCCCAGGAGCATTTGTATTTCTTTTTGTTCCTATTTATTATTAAAGGATTGTCATACTGCTGCTGCTGCTAAGTCGCTTCAGTCGTGTCTGACTCTGTGCGATCCCATAGACAGCAGCCCACCAGGCTCCGCCATCCCTGGGATTCTCTAGGCAAGAATTCTGGAGTGGGTTGCCATTTCCTTCTCCAATGCATGAAAGTGAAAAGTCAAAGTGAAGTCGCTCAGTCGTGTCCGACTCTTAGCGACCCCATGGACTGCAGCCTACCAGGCTCCTCCATACATGGGATTTTCCAGGCAAGAGTATTGGAGTGGGGTGCCATTGCCTTCTCCAAAAGGACTGCCATAGATCTATGATATTTGATTTTGAAAATGAGTAGGACTTATACCATCTATAAGTTTTACTCTTTTTCTTTCAAGATAATCTGCATTTATATTAAGCTGTGTTGTAATTTTGGGTTCAGAGAGTAGGCATTGAGTAGAAAGGCCTACAACTTGGGGCAGAATAAGTTCCTTAAAATCTTCATGAACATATGAAGATGGATGACCCAGAGAGAAGAGATCAGAATATTCTGTAATCTAAACAGATGGTGCCGTGTAGGAGCAATATTCTGGGGTGGTTCTTAACTCCAAGAACAGCCATAACATTAATAAAATGATCAACATGTACTCATTAAATAAATATATGTCAAAGACTTAATATCTTCAAGTAGCTGTGATAGCACCAATGGAAAAAAAATCCAAGTTGCATAAGAAAAGTTTCATTTTTCAAGGAATATATATTTTAATAAGGAAATTAAAATGACATTGTCACAAATTTTCTTCTAAACTTGTATTACTTAGACACAGACAAAATCTAGCATGGAATGTGTATAAACTACATTCTAATAGGAGTTTTCATCTGAATCAAAGTCCCAGCAGTTTGTCTCTATTTAAATAACAAGATCTTAACATCTGGCACTGATATTTGGGAATGCAGTATGAACTTTGGACCCCTCAATGTATATCCCTTCAATATACTTGAAAGTGTCAATAGTTCTCAAAAAAGACATGTGTATGCTACTTCTCTTTGGGATCCTTTCTCAAAAGGAGGGTGTTCCTAAACCTTCAAAGAGGTAAGATGCAGTAGCAAGAGGTAAATCTTCCAATCAGCAAGGTCTGTGCCTGGAGGATAAGAATCAAGGTGGGATGCAGTGTGCCAATCAGGAACAGAAGGCAATTCATAACCAAAGCCACGATTTCTACTCCTGTGACTTTTAGGCTGGGTTTCACCACATCAATGGGGACAGCTGGTCTGATCCAGAGCCTGACCCCAACCAGGCCTGGGCCAGGCTGCACCTGGGTTCCATCCACTCATCACACGAGTCACTCAGGGTTTGCTCCTCTGCAGCTCCTTGTGCCCACTTCATACCAGCGGATGCTACACTGCCAGCACCTCAATGTGAAATGTGACTACACATTTCCAGAATATCAGCAGAGCTCCAGCCTGGTAAATACAAACACCAGAAGGACCCATTGCTCACCTAAGAAGCACAGAAAGGCCAGAAGAGATATGCAGTATGTACAGAATAGGTCTCATAGGGGAAAAGGGCTAGTATTTATTGCTTAGGTGTTTTGTGTACATTATCTCTAAGAACCATTTACAGATGAAATCAACTGCACTCCAGAAAGGCTGAGTGACATGTTGGTTATTTGTCAAAAGAATACTGAATTAAACCAAAGTCTATCTCCTTTCTGATTTCTCTGATATCTTATCCTGCCAGGAATTGGAGAGTATTCACTTAGTCCTGAGTTTGCTTCCAAAATGAACTTTGTGGCCCAGCCAGGCTCCAGGCATCCAGAGATACACACGATGGGAAGATTCTTTGTGGACCACTGCAGATTTTCCAAACAGTTCTTTATGTCTAACGAGGTCAGCACCCAACTACTTCCTGAGCAACAGTTTTTGTGTTCATTGACAGAATACAAAAGGCTTGAAACCAGTATAAAAAGCAACATGTGTATATCTGTATTTAGATAAATACACATATATATGTGCTATACTCTGTTGAGTCACTCAGTCATGTCTGACTCTTTACAACCCTGTGGACTTTAGCTCACCAGATTCCTCTGTCCATGAGGATTCTACAGGCAAGGATACAGGAGTGGGTTGCCATGCCCTCCTCCTGGGAATGTTCCCAACCTAGAGATAGAACCCAGGTCTTCTGCATTGCAGGCAGATTCTTTACCGTCTGAGCCACCAGGGAAGCCCACATATGCGTGTGTGTGTGTGTGTGTGTGTATAAAATAAGAGTTTAGGATTAACATACACACACTACTATGATAAACGAGGACCTAAACAGGGAACTATACTCAATATCTTGTAATACCCTATAATGAAAAGATTTTGATATATATATCAGTTCAGTTCAGTCGCTCAGTCATGTCCGACTCTGCAACCCCATGAACCACAGCATGCCAGGCCTCCCTGTCCATCACCAACTCCCAGAGTCCACCCATAACTGAGTTATACACTTGAAACTATGGAACATTGCAAATTAACTACCCTTCAATTACAAAAATGTTTGAAAAAAGTGTTGAACCATCAAATAAAACTTACTATACTTTAAAGCTTGCTATACTTTCCCTTGTGGCTCAGCTGGTAAAGAATCTGCCTGCAGTGTGGCAGACTTGGGATCCCTGGGTTGGGAAGATTCCCTTGATAAGGGAAAGGCTACTGACTCCAATATTCTGGCCTGGAGAATTCCATGGACTGTATAGTCCATGGAGTCACAAAGAGTCCGACACGGCTGAGGGACTTTCACACTATACTTTAAAAGGGGACTTATTAGGCCTCCAGAGGAAAAGACAAACAAATTACTGGTATATTTAATAGTCTATGAAACTCAATGTACCCTGTATCCCTGGTCTCCATCCAAGCAGAGTCCCTCAGGGTGATTCTTACCCAAAATTCTCCAAGCTTCTTGTCCTGTGGACCTGTTAACATAGCTGGGATGGCATGTATCAGAACCAAGAATGCACTCAGACTCAAGAGGAGTAGCAAAGGCTCAGTTTTAAGGAGCAGTTTAAAGAGTCATTTGACACAAGAATGTCTAGTGAGAGTGCTCTGACAAAGGATAGTGAATAACGTGTCTCATCAGATTCTCTCTCTTGGGGAACCTTGATTCCAAATGAGAGGGTGGAGGGAGATGGATGGGAGAGAGAGAAAAGAAGGAAAGCAGCAGAAACTAACGGAGCAGAGTTGGAGAAAAATAGAGTGACAAATAAGGTAACATTATCAGACATATAGGAACATCCTTTCAACAGTATGCTAAAATAAATACGTAGCTCAATAAAATCTGCTGTTAAATTCCTAGAATTTCTGTTGTTGTGATAGAATGCCAGCTATATATTTCTGAGTTCTTTCTGTGTGCTGGGCACAGTGCTTTGCTTTGGCAGACATTATCAAATCTGACAAGTCTCTAGTTTTTGATGAGTGTCCATGGAGTTGCTTTGGTACCTGAAAGGTGATAAATACCACCTCCATTCCATTAAAACCTGACCTTGATATTATTGAGACTGATCTCTGTGCTTTCTGACTTCCTAGGGCATCCTGATAAGTCTCCATGATCTGAAGGAAGCATATTTTCATTCTTAAAGCCTGAAATCTCCTAACATACTGGAAACTGACAACAAAAAAGAAAAGTAAGCCAAAGCATATGATGCTAAATTGGTTATCATCACTGTTCCCTACATGAGTAATGAATCAGTTAAAATCTTCACTATCTCAAGAAATCACCATCTGTTCTTTAGTCTTTAATTGATGTAAGAGATGTTTCAGGAAATCTCCACTGGGAAACAATTCCAGTGTTCACAATAACGGGCTGGCAGATTAGTGGGTCAGCCAAGCAGGTGGTACCAGGGTGACTCAGCATCCTGGACAGCTGCTATCCTACCTGGGCAAGGTGGCCATTCCCTCCACCCACAAATCACAAACCTTCAATCTCCCCTCATTCTCTCAATGTCTTTACATCAAATAGAGTTTCCTCTGGAGACAGAATTCAGGAGCTGGGAAATAATGTAGCAGAAGGCACTATATACTCTTCAAATTCAACAGTTCAGAGAGAGAGGCAAGGGTGGAAAGAGTCTTTTTTTTTTTTTTTTTTTTTTTTTTTTTGCTAAAACAAAACAAAATTTCAGCAATTAGCTAAGAATTCCAGATGGCAAGTCTACACTTCTTTTTAGTCATTTGGATAAAATTGAAAGGTCAGAGACTTGATTCCCACGAGTAGGAACATGACATTTTTGCAGGAAATTTCAGTTCTTGAGGACAAAATCTATGTCATATTTATTTCATCTCATTTCTTGGCTCTACAGAATAGGTGGAGGACACATCCTGATTCCTTGTTGATCAGTGAGGAATTTTAAAAAGCCTATGTTGAAAGCTATGTTGTACAAAAAAGATCTTCACAACCCAGATAATCATGATAGTGTGATCACTGACCTAGAGCCAGACATCCTGGAATGTGAAGTCAAGTGTGCCTTAGAAAGCATCACTACAAACAAAGCTAGTGGAGGTGATAGAATTCCAGTTGAGCTATTCCAAATCCTGAAAGATGATGCTGTGAAAGTGCTGCACTCAATATACCCGCAAATTTGGAAAACTCAGCAGTGGCCACAGGACTGGAAGAGGTCAGTTTTCATTCTGATCCCAAAGAAAGGCAATACCAAAGAATGCTCAAACTACCGCACAATTGCACTCATCTCACACGCTAGTAAAGTAATGCTCAAAATTCTCCAAGCCAGGCTTCAGCAATATGTGAACTGTGAACTTCCTGATGTTCAAGCTGGTTTTAGAAAAGGCAGAGGAACCAGAGATCAAATTGCCAACATCTGCTGGATCATGGAAAAAGCAAGAGAGTTCCAGAAAAACATCTATTTCTGCTTTATTGACTATGCCAAAGCATTTGACTGTGTGGATCACAATAAACTGTGGAAAATTCTGAAAGAGATGGGAATACCAGACCACCTGATCTGCTTCTTGAGAAATTTGTATGCAGGTCGGGAAGCAACAGTTAGAACTGGACATGGAACAACAGACTGGTTTCAAATAGGAAAAGGAGTTCGTCAAGGCTGTATATTGTCACCCTGTTTATTTAACTTATATGCAGAGTACATCATGAGAAACGCTGGACTGGAAGAAACACAAACTGGAATCAAGATTGCCGGGAGAAATATCAATAACCTCAGATATGCAGATGACACCACCCTTATGGCAGAAAGTGAAGAGGAACTCAAAAGCCTCTTGATGAAAGTGAAAGTGGAGAGTGAAAAAGTTGGCTTAAAGCTCAACATTCAGAAAACAAGGATCATGGCATCCGGTCCCACCATTTCATGGGAAATAGATGGGGAAACAGTGGAAACAGTGTCAGACTTTATTTTTCTGGGCTCCAAAATCACTGCAGATGGTGACTGCAGCCATGAAATTAAAAGACGCTTACTCCTTGGAAGGAAAGTTTTGACCAACCTAGATAGCATGTTCAAAAGCAGAGACATTACTTTGTCAACAAAGGTCCGTCTAGTCAAGGCTATGGTTTCTCCCGTGGTCATGTATGGATGTGAGAGTTGGACTGTGAAGAAGGCTGAGCGCCAGAGAATTGATGCTTTTGAACTGTGGTGTTGGAGAAGACTCTTGAGAGTCCCTTGGACTGCAAGGAGATCCAACCAGTCCATTCTGAAGGAGATCAACCCTGGGATTTCTTTGGAAGGAATGATGCTAAAGCTGAAACTCCAGTACTTTGGCCACCTCGTGCAAAGAGTTGACTCATTGGAAAATACTCTGATGCTGGGAGGGGTTGGGGGCAAGAGGAGAAGGGGACGACAGAGGATGAGATGGCTGGATGGCATCACTGACTCAATGGATGTGAGTCTGGTTGAACTCCGGGAGTTGGTGATGGACAGGGAGGCCTGGTGTGCAGCGATTCATGGGGTCGCAAAGAGTAGGACATACTGAGTGACTGATCTGATCTAATCTGATGTTGAAAGCACTATGATATCTTCACCAATTCTTGGAATAGATTTGACCCCAGGCAAAATTGTGATGTAAATAAAGATGGATTTAAAGAAATTTATAGTCACTGTTCTGCTGCCTTATTGCTAACATACAATAAGGCATGTTATTATGTTAATGTAGGACTCTTGGCATGTGGACAGCATGATTATTGCATGTTATTACTGTGAGCCCTCCTGTGAACATCTGTGAGTTCATGCCTACTGCATGACACTCCTTATTCTGGGGATAAGAGTGGGGCAAAAAAACAGATGCTGTTCCTCTTCTTGAAAAGGTTGCATTCTAGTGTGAAGAAACGTATTGATTAATTGGCCCCAGGGACTTCCTAGAGGTCAGTGGTTAGGATTCCATGTTTCCACTATGGGGGGTGGGAGGTGGTGAGGGTGCAGGTTTGCTCTCCAGTGGCAGAAGTCCCACATATACCAAATGGTTCAGCCAAAACTAATAATTATAATTAATCTCAAAATGAGTGAATAATTCCAAACTGAGAAAAGCCCTCTGAGGGAAAGAATCAAAGCTCAGGGAAGCACAGAACACACTGGGAATTGTCCTTTGGCATTGGGGTGGGGGCAGGGGAATTTGGGGGATGGGAAGGCAGAGGGTTAAGGAAGGGTAACCCAAGGAAATGAAGTTACACTTGAGTTTAAATAATGCAAGATAAATAGTAGGAAAACTAGACAAATTGCAGAAAACATTGTTTGAAGGAAAGGAAATAACATCTACAGAGGTCCCCTGAGAAAATAAGTGGATGAAAAGGGGTCCAAGTGTCTAAGCTCTGCAGACTAATAGAACTATAAACTCCTTTCCTGCTTTGTCCTTTCAGAATATATGGCACTATTTACATATCATGTATATAATTATCTGTATGCTTTACTACCTGTTTCCCTCCACCTCATTGTAATTAAGATCTATGAGGAAGTGGATTTCTCTGCTTTATACACTTCTACACTCAATTCCTTGGAGAAGGCAATGGCACCCCACTCCAGTACTCTTGCCTGGCAAATCCCATGGAAGGAGGAGCCTGGAAGGCTGCAGTCCCTGGGGTCGCTAAGAGTCGGACACGACTGAGCGACTTCACTTTCACGTTTCACTTTCATGCATTGGAGAAGGAAATGGCAACCCACTCCAGTGTTCTTGCCTGGAGAATCCCAGGGATGGCGGAGCCTGGTGGGCTGCCATCTCTGGGGTCGCACAGAGTCGGACACGACTGAAGAGACTTAGCAGCAGCAGCAGCACATTCAATTCTTGGATATAGTCTTTTCTGATATATTGTAGGTGCAATAAATATCTCTTGGGTGACTGTATGAATCAGTGATTGGATAGTATATGCTGATGCAGAGCCCTTACAGTGACTTAGGGCCATGTTACAAACTTGTTTATTCCCTTAGAACGATGGGGTGCTGCTGAAGGCTTATAATAGAGAGATAGTAGATGGTCATTTCTACATTCATGTGTTTATATAATTATTGAGCACATCTTTTAACACAGATATCTTACTGGAGGTGGGGTTGGATAGCATTCGAAGGCAAATAGCATTTTTTCCATTCTTGGATTTTTGAAGTACCAGGTATGCTGACAAGTCTGAAAAGGTAAAGTTATTGAAGTAGGGAAACTGTTGGAGTCACATGTGGAAAAGAGATGGGACTTTTAGACAGTAAGCCCAATAGGAATGAGAGGACCCCAGAAAATCAATGGACTTAAGACAAAGTATTAGCTTTGACTGTAGCACTAAGTAAATAAGCTGATAGGCAAAAAGAGCGTTCACTTCAAAGGGAAGCTAGAAATTTGAGATTCCAGAAAATGTCATCATAAACTTGTACTACACCCTCAAAGAACAAGTAAGGCTAGTACAAGCTAGTTGTGTTGACATTAGTGTGCAAAAACATTTTAATACACTTATATGTTGTATGTGTTGCTGACTGGAAGAAAGGGAAAGACTATGGCATTTCTTAAGCAACTACTACAGGCCAAGAACTCTATAAACATTACCTAATCTAATCTTCAGAGCATTGTGAGAGTAATGCACAATATTATACTCATTTCTGAAGAGGTCTTACAAATAGATGAGAAAAGAAGGAAGCAAAAAGAAAAAGAGAAAAGGAAAGCTATATCCATCTGAATGCAGAGTTCCAAAGAATAGCAATGAGAGATAACAAAGCCTGCCTAAGTGAAAAATGCAAAGAAACAGAGGGGAAACTTAGAATGGGAAAAGCTAGAAATCTTGTCAAGAAAATTGGAGATACCAAGGGAACATTTCATGAAAACATTGCTACAATGAAGGACAGAAATAGCAAAGACCTAACAGAAGCAGAAGACATTAAGAAGGGGTGGCAAGAATATATAGAAGAACTATACAAAAAAGATCGTTATGACCCAGAAAACCACGATGGTGTGATGACTCACCTAGAGCCAGACATCCTAGAGTGTGAAGTCAAGTGGGCCTTAGGAAGGATCACTACAGACAAAGCTAGTGGAGGTAATGGAATTCCAGTTGAGATATTTCAAATCCTAAAAGATGATGCTGTGTAAGTGTTGCCTTCAATATACCAGCAAAGTAGGAAAACTCAGCAGTGGCCACAGAACTGAAAATGATCAGTTTTCATTTCAATACCAAAGAAAGACAATGCCAAAGAATGATCAAACTACCACACAATTGCACTCATTTCACATGCTAGCAAAGTAATGCTCAAAATTCTCCAAGCCAGGCTTGAAAAGTATATGAACCATGCACTTCCAGATGTTCAAACTGGATTTAGAAAAGGCAGAGTAACCAGAGGTCAAATTGCCAATATCTGTTGGATCATAGAAAAAGGAAGAGAATTCCAGATAAACATCTACTTCTGCTTCATCGACTATGCTAAAGCCTTTGACTGTGCATATCACAACAAACTGTGGAAAATTCTTCAAGAGATGGGAATACCAGACCACCTTACCTGTCTTCTGTGAAACTTGAATGCAGGTCAAGAAGCAACAGTTAGAACCAGACATGGAACAATGGACTGGTTCCAAATTGTGAAAGGAGTATGTCAAGGCTGTATACTGTCATCCTGCTTATTTAACTTATATGCAGGGTACATCGTGAGAAATGCTGGGCTGGATGAAGCACAAACTGGAATCAAGATTGCAGAGAGAAACATCAATAACCTTAGATATGCAGATGACACCACCCTTATGGCAGAAAGCAAAGAGGATCTAAAGAGCCTTTTGATGAAAGTGAAAGAGGAGAGTGAAAAAGTTGGCTTAAAACTCAACATTCAGAAAACTAAGATCATGGCATCTGGTCCCTTCGCCTCATGGCAAATAGATGGGGAAACAATGGAAACAGTGACAGACTTTATTTTCTTGGGTTCCAAAATCACTGATATATGGTGACTACAGCCATGAAATTAAAAGAGCCTTGCTCTTTGGAAGAAAAGCTATAACAAACCTAGAGAGCATATCAAAAAGCAGAGACATTACTTTGCCAACAAAGGTCTGTCTAATTAGTTTTTTCAGTAGTCATGTATGGATGTGATTGTTGGACCATAAAGAAAGCTGAATACTGAAGAATTGATGCTTTGGAACTGTGGTGTTGGAAAAGACTCTTGAGAGTCCCCAGGACTGCAAGGGGATCATACCAGTCAATCCTAAAGGAAATCAACCCTGAATATTCATTGGAAGGATTGATGCTGAAGTTCCAATACTTTGGCAACCTGATGCCAAGAGCTGATTCATTTGAAAGGACCCTGATGCTGGGAAAGATAGAAGGCAGGAGGAGAAGGGGATGACAGAGGATGAGATAGTTGGGCGACATCACCCAACTCGATGGACATGAGTTTGAGCAAGCTCTGGGAGTTGGTGATGGACAGGGAAGCCTGGCATGCTGTGGTCCATGGGGTCGCAAAGAGTTGTACTCAACTGGGTGACTACACCAAACTGATACTTATTTGTAGATGGGAAGACCAAGCCCAGGTAATGTTCCCAAGGTCTTATCTAGTAAGTGACTGAGTTAAAATTTACAGACGTATCTAGTTGATGGGAAACTCATCCAGTTCCTATCATACTTAGTGCCAGAAGAAGAGGAGGAGTAGAGGGAAGAAGGGGAAGAGAAAAGGAAAGAACAAAAAGAAAAGGGAATAGAAAAGGAAGTGGCGGAAGACATAGACCAGTGGGGACACGTTAGTGAGGCTGAGAAATTCTGCCATTTGCTTGAAAAAACCTCTAAGCAGGATTTAACATAAAGATAAGAAACAACAAATCTGTATATTTGTGTTAGATTTTCTGTTCAATACATAGAAATACAGACACTGATAACATTTTTGTTCCAGTAAATGACAACAAAACAAAAAATCCTTTGAGCAGCAAGGAGAGATGACTACAGAAGAAACCTTCAATTTACATGTGTCCTAAAAGGAGCTATCTGACTAATGTGTGAGTTATAAAGCACGTGTTGCAATCCCTGCCTCTGCCTTGTGAGTTCAGACCTGGCTGTAGCTCCAATATAGCACATATTAAGGGTCAAGGGTCACATTCCAACATGTGTCAGGGAGGAGGGCATTGGACAGAAAGTTGGTCTCCTAAAATAAGTTCAGAACTAATAAATTCTGCATAGTGTGGATGATGGTTTGGGTAGCTCTCAAACACAGACATATTTGTGTATTTGAGCTCTCAGATACAGACATGCTCTTTTCTTCCTGAAAAAAAGAAGAAAAGTCCATGAGAATCCCTTTCACCATATGTGCTACTGCCCACAGACAAGACATAAACCTTGACAGTGAAAATGGCCTGCTGTTTACAACTGGGGCTTACATGTCCTAGTCTCCCAATCTCAGAAATTATCTGGGAGAACATAGCTAAGAAAGGGGAATGTTTTACAATTTGGCTTACCAGAGCTAACAAAAAATACAATTAGATCTGAAATTTAGTCAAACACCTAATAATTATTAAACATTGATTACTTCATTTTCTTTAAATCTGAAATTCAAATTTATATGAGAGTCTTAGACTGCTATATTAAAAAAAAATACTACAGAAGTTTATTTCTCACAGTTTTGGAAGCTTCAAAATCTGAGATTAAAGTTCCAGTGGCTGGTTTCTTGTGAGGGCTCTCTTTCTGGTCCACAGCTTTTCTTTTTTTTGGTATCATCATTTGGCCAAGAGCAGAGAGAAGAGAAGCAAGCTCTTTTCTGCCTCTTTATAAGTGCACTAATCCCATCATGATGGTTCCACCCTCATGAACTACTGCTGCTGCTGCTGCTGCTGCTGCTAAATCGCTTCAGTCATGTTGGACTCTGTGCGACCCCATAGATGGCAGCCCACCACGCTCCCCTGTCCCTGGGATTCTCCAGGCAAGAACACTGGAGAGGGTTGCCATTTCCTTCTCCAATGCATGAAAGTGAAAAGTGAAAGTGAAGTTGCTCAGTTGTGTCTGACTCTTAGCGACCCCATGGACTCACCCACCAGGCTCCTCCATCCATGGGATTTTCCAGGCAAGAGTACTGCTCCACCCTCATGAACTAATTAACTTCAAAAAGCCCTATCTTCAAATACCATCACACTGGGTATTAGGTTTTAACATGTGAATTCTGGGAGGACACAAACAGTCCATATCACTGGGCATCCTGATTTTCTCTGGCAACTCCATTTATAGTACATCTGAATTTGGAGCACAGGAGTGAGAATCCTCACAAGGATCAATCTAAATGTGGATGGAAGATAGGGCAGGATCCTCCTATTTGTTCCAGCAAGTGGCAAAGCCCTGTGTGGTAGATTTCAGAGAAGAGATTAAGGGGGGAAGTGGGATACAAATTGAGGAGGATAAGAGAAAGAGGGTCTGTATCTAGGTCTGACTGGTCAGATGGCACATCTAAGCTTGACTCATCAAGATTAAGAGGGCAGACAGAGAATAAGAAAGGTGTTTATGCCTGGTTTAGGGCATGTGGGAGACCGGAACTTTCTTGGAAAGCAACTGGAGGGACATGAACAAAGAAGATGGGAGTTTTGTTTTGTTTTGTTTTTAAATAGCTTGCTATTATACTTAGCCCTGAGGTGGCCTTGAAGTTCATTGAGTTGGTTTTAACAAGAAGATCCAAATATAATTATAGAGTAATTTCCCATAGGTACTCCAGGCTCTGAGTTTACACCATCCCTAAGTGTGATGGGACTGGAGCTAACACTAGAATCACCCCATGTATTAATTATTCTTCATGAAGCAGAAGTAAATTGAAATTAAATGCATTCACTTCATCTCCTTAATTTAAACTCAGGTATTAAACAACTGATGCCTGGTTTTTCATTCTGCAGTTTCCAGGTTAAATGATATCTTCTGGTATCATCAAGGAAAGGAACCCAGATTATCTGCACCTCATAACACCACTGAATGAAAAATTATTTTGCCAGACTGACCAAGTAGTAAGGGGTTACTTTTACGTAAAGCACTCACACAGAACGCTTTCCTCTCTGATGTGTCTTGTGTATTTCCTGCTTCCCTGTTTATTCAGTGGGGCTCAGACAGAGTGACTTTTATCTGGTTTATGCGTACTATCCAGATGACATGTGTATCATGGAGGGAAAATATAGGATTCTAAGTTATGCTTAATGGCAAGATTTTTTAAAAAACCAAAATGTATAACTGAATGATAAGAGCTCATTAAATGTTTAGAAGATTATGATTTTATGGGGCAAAAACCAGAATAAATACCATGACTCAAAACAATTATATGGTTAACATCTTGCAAAAATAGTTTTTCTTCTACTGATATGTGCATTACTCTAACTTGTTAGCTTGTCTTAAAACCACTGCCAAATCACCTTTAGGAAATTCAATGATAAAACCTGCTAAAATATGTAGACATCCCCACACCAGCAGAGGTGGCATTCAGAAACAAACAAATCAGAGACTGTCTAAAGGTTCTGAAGATAAATGCTATCTTTAGAACACTCTATCCTTACATTTCATGTAAATTAAAAAAAAAATTAACTTGATAATGAATTCTACAAAAATTTTAAAAATAAATTAAAAAAAAAAAACAAAAACAAACATGGAGTGTAGAGTCCAAACAAATGCTGTTACTAACAAGCTAAGATGCCACCTCACACACATTTACCAACATTTCCAACTGTAACACACTTCACAATTTGAAAAGCAAATTTAAAATGTTACCTGTTTCCATTTACTTCCAAAGTAAGGTGAGAGGTTAGCAGGAGACAACTTGGGGTCCAAATTTGGAGCTTTGGCTCTAAGCTGCCCCTCTCAGTAATAGCAGCTAACATTAACTGAGCAAATGTTAAGTTTATAGGCAGCTCCTATGCATTACCCATGACTTCAGTAATCTAATCCTTCTCACAGTGCCAGGAGTTACACACTATTTTGTTCCTCACTTCAGAGGTAAGGAAACTGATCTTCAGAGAGGATATGTCACTTTCCTGAGGAAATTTCCCACTCTGTTGGGAAATAATAGAAATAGGAAAGTCTCTCATTCTTTCCAGATCTCAGCTCCTTTATTGATAAAATGTAGATAAGAAAAATAGAAGTAATAATCTTGGGTACTTATTGCATAGTTTTAGGGTTCAGGACAAGATATCTCAGGTCAACCCAAGATATTCCACAATGGCATATTGATTACTTTAAAATCACTTGAAAATCAGCTGGTGGAAAAAGTGATTTAAAAACCACTCTGATCACCTAAAAGAATTATAAAAAAGACAAGAAAAACCTAAAGTCATCAGAAGGAAGGAAATGAAGATCAGAGAAAAGAAATTTTTAAAAAAGATTTAAAAATTGAAAAATCAATAAAAACAAGAGCTGGTTCTTTGAAAGGGTAAACAAAATAGACAAACCCCTGGCCAGGAAAAGAAGAGAGAGGACCTAAATAAATAAGAAATGAAAAGGAGAAATAACAGCTGATTTCACAGATTTTTTATTAAAAAAAAAAAGAATATTATGAACAATTATATGCCAGCAAATTCAACAACCAAGAGGAAACTGACAAGTTTCTAGAAACATACAGCCCATCAAAATTGAATCAAGAAATATATAATTTGTACAGACTGATCACTAAATGTGAAATAGAATCCATAATAATAATAATAATAATAAAAGCACACTCTACAAACAAAAGTTCAGGACCAGATGGCTTCACAGGCAAATTCTACCAAAAGCACCAGGAAGAATTTATACTAATCCTTCTCAAAGTCTTCCATAAGACTGTAAAGAAACATTCCCAAAGATGTTCTACGAAGCCACTGTCATCCTGATATCAAAAGCAAAGATATTATCAAAAAAGAAAATTACAGTTCAATATCTTTGATGAATATAAATGAAAAAATTCTCAACAAAATATTAGCAAACCAAATCCAACAACACATTAAAATGTCACACATCACAACTAACCTATATTCATCTAAAGTTCACAAGGATGATTCAATATATGCAAACCAATGTGATATACCACACAAGCAAAAGACAAAAACTACATGATCATCTCAATAAATGCAGAAAAACTATTTGATAATATTAAACTTCCATTCATGATAAAAACTTTTACCAAAGTGGGTATAGGGGGAACATATCTAACATAATAAAAGCCATTAATGACAAACTCACAGCCAACATGAAAAGTGGAAAGCCTTCCCACTAACATCTGAAACAAGACAAGGACGCTCACTCTTCCTGGGTGCATGTTAGGTCATTCCAGTTGTGTATGGCTCTGACAGACCTTATGGACTGTAGCCCACCAGGCTCCTCTGTTCATGGGATTCTCCAGGCAAGAATAATGGAGTGGGTTGCCACGCCCTCCTCCAGGGGATCTTCCTGATCCAGGGATCAAACCTGCATTTCCCAAGGCCCCTGCATTACAGGCAAATTCTTTACCACTGAGCCACTGGGGAAGCCCACCCAGTCTCACTACTTCTTCTCACTACTATTACTGAAGTCCTAACACAGCAGTCAGAAAAGAAAAAGAAATAAAAGATATCCAAGTTGGCAGGGAAGGGGTAAAATGTCATTACATGCAGATGACATGATATCATCTGAGCCACCAGGAAAGCCCAGTATTATATATAGAAAACTCTAAAGACTTCATACAAAAACTGCTACAACTGATAAAAAAAATTCAACAAGGTAGCAGCATACAAGATGAACATACAAAAATTGGTTGCATTTCTTTATACTAGCAATGAAATATCATAAAGGAAATGTAAAAAAAAAAAAAAATACTTCTTGAAATTGTACCAAAAAAACACTTAGGAATATACTCGACCAAGGAGCTAAAAGACATATGCTAAGAACTATGAGACATTAATAAGCAAAATAAAAGAAATGGAAAGATACCCCACACTCTTAGATTGGAAAAACTAACATTGTTAAAATGCCTACACTATGCAAAGCAGTCTACAGGTTTAATGTGAAATTGAAAGTTGCTCAGTCATGTACAACTCTCTGCAACCCCATGGACTATACAGTCCATGGAATTCTCTAGGCCAGAATACTGAACTGGGTACCCTTTCCCTTCTCCAGGGGATCTACCCAACCCAGGGATCAAACCCAGGTCTCCCACATTGCAGGTGGATTCTTTACCAGCTGAGCCACAAGGGAAGCCACAGACTTAATGCAATCCCTATCAAGTTACCCATGACATTTTCCACAGAACTAGAAAAAATAATCCCCAAATTTATATGGCACTATAAAAAATCCAGAATTGCCAAAGCAATCCTGATGGAAAAGGACTAGCCAGGAGACATAACCTTCCCAGAGTGCACACAATACTCTAAAACTTCCACAATCAAAACAGCATGCTATAAGCAAAAAACAAAAACAAAATATGTGAATCAATGGAACAGAATTACAGAGCCCAGAAATAAATCTACACACCTACAGTCAATTGAGGCTTCCCTGGTAGCTCAGATGGTAAAGAATCCGCCTGCAATGCAGGAGACCTGGGTTTGATCCCTGCGTTGGGAAGATCCCTTGGAGAAGGGAACAGCTCCCTAGTCCAGTATTCTGACTTGGAGAATTCCATTGTACAATCCATGGGGTCACAAAGAGTTGGACACTACTGAGCGACTTTTACTTACAGTCAATTTATCTTCATCAAAGTAGTCAAGAATATACAATATGAAAATGGTAGTTTCTTCAGCAAAGGGTGTTGGGAAAATAGGAGAGTTGCATGTAAATCAGTGTAGTTAGAACACACCCTCACACCATACACAAAAATAAGCTCAAAATGGCTTAAAGAGTTAAACAGAAGATACGTCACATAAAACTCCTAGAAGAGAACAGGCAAAACATCCTCTAACATGAAAGAAAGAGCTAGTTGCTCAGTTGTCTCTGACTCTTTGAGACTCCATGGACTCTGTCCATGGAATTCTCCAGGCAAGAATACTGGAGTGGGTTGCCATTTCCTTCTCCAAGGGGATCTTACCAACCCAGGGATCGAACCCGTATCTCTTGTGTCTCCTGCATTAGCAGGCAGGTTCTTTACCAGTAGCGCCACCTGGGAAGCAAAAATGGCTCAAAGAGTTAAATATAAGATATGACACCATAAAACTCCTAGAAGAGAACAGGCATAACATTCTCTGACATAAATCATACCAATATTTTCTTAGCTCTCCCAAGGTATCAGAAATAAAAGCAAGATGAATAAATGGGACTTAATCAAACTTACCAGCTTTTGCACAGCATAGGAAACCATGAAAAAAAAAAAAAAAAGATAAGACAAACTATGGAATGGGAGAAAATATTTGCAAATGATGAGACTCATAAGGGCTTAATTTCCAAAATATACAAATAGCTCATATAATGCAACAACACAAAAACAAAAATGCCAACTGAGAAATGGGCAGAAGACCTAAACAAATATTTCTCCAAAAAAGACATACAGATGGCAAATAGGCACATGAAAAGGAGCTCAACATTGCTAATCATTAGAGAAATGCAAATCAAAACAACAGTGGAGGTACCACCTCACACCAATCAGAATGGCCATCATTAAAAAGTCTACAAGTAACAAATGCTGGTGAGGATGTGGAGCAAGGGGGACCTGCCTATACTGTTATAGGGAATAACAATATAAGCTGGTACTTTTCAATATAAGCTGGTACTTATATACTCTTCAAAATAACTTAGTACTTACATTGAAAAGAGGATGGAAAAAAAGAGAGTGGAGGTACCTCAAAAAGCTAAAACTAGAGTTATCATATGACCCAGCAATCCCACTTCTGGGCATATATACAGACAAAACTATAATTCAAAAAGATATATGTACCTCTATGTTTATAACAGCACTAATCATAATAGCCAAAACACGGAGTTGACCTAAATGTCCACAGACAGGTGAATGGATAAAGATGATTTGGTACATATATACAGCAGAATACTACTCAAGCATAAAATAATGAAATATTGCCATCTGAAGCAACATGGATGTAACTAGAGGTTACCATACTAAGTGAAGTAAGTGAGAAAGACAAATGTCAGGTGATATCCCTTATGTGGAATCTAAAATATGACATGCATGAACTTATCAATGAAAAAGAATCAGACTCAGACAAACAGAACAGACTTGTGGTTACCAAGGGGGAGGTGGGGTCCAGGGAGGAATAGATTGGGAGTTTGGGGTTAGCAGATGCAAAGTATTATATATATATATATATATATATATATATATATAAAATGGATAGACAACAGGGTCCTACTATTGAGTACAGGGAACTAAATTCAATATCCTCTGATAAACCATAATGGAAAGAATATTTTTTAAAAAATGCATGAACCACATTTTTACTGTACAGCAGAAATTAACCTAGCTTTGTAAATCACTTATACTTCAATAAAAATAAATAAATCACTCTGACACCCCTTCCTGCACCCTGAAAGTGAGAAACAAATTTCAGATGGAAAAGTATTTCCTCTAGACTAGGAGGATAGAAAGCATCCTTATCTCCAGAATTAGGGAAGTCAAGGCTCAGAAAGCTTTATAGACAAACTTTGTTACTTCTTCATTAGTTTACTACAGTAGGTGGCTCAGTGATTAAGAATCTATCTGCAATACAGGAGACGTGGGCTTGATCCCTGGGTCGGGAAGATCCCCTGGAGTAGGAAATGGCAACCCACTCCACCATTCTTGCCTGGAAAATCCTGTGGACAGAGGAGCCTGGCAGGCTACAGTCCATGGGGTTGCAAGAGTTGAACATGACTTAGCAACTGAACAAAAACCAAGCAAAAACCCCTTTGTTTTATTAAATCTTCACACAATTTTTTTAAATCTAAAAATATAAACAGTCTATTAATTATGTATTAATCTAATATATAAACAGTCTACTTTGGTCACTTCATTTTGATCAATTCATAGATTACAATTCTCTAAGAACTCTGTCCTTACAATTTTTTTTTCCCCCTGTTATCTGCCCTGCATTGCCTTAATTACCAGATCAACCGAAAGAACTAAGAGTAGGGGGAAATTTCCTCTGTCCTAGAGAATTGCAATTTAAAAATTTTAGTTTCCTTAAAAAGCATGTTAAAAAAGAAAAAATGTGAAAATCTGTGCCCAGAAACCATGACTACAGCACAACCTTCCACATCACACAGTGTTTCAGCGAGGCTCAAAGAGAAACCAAAAAGATCAAAAGATTAAAAAACAAACAAAAACAAAAAAAAAAAACAGTGGAAGTTCCCAACTTGTCCTCACTGTCTTCCTTCTGTTTCATTTCAACAGTACATCATATAACAGAATATCCCCAAAATATTCATCATGTTTAGTGCCTATACAGATTTTCTCATATTTCTATATATTATAATAATTTTAGTAGTAACTTCAGTTCACTTATGGAATTGGGGGAGGTAAAGCCATCAGAGAATGAGCACAAGGAACACACTTTTGGTCACTCAGTCCAACATAGGTGGGTCTAGTAAGTTGCTGTTACAGGGAGAATGGACAAGGGGAAAGATGGAGTATGTTATAAGGAAGAGGCAGGAAGATTTTTCTGAGTTTTAAACTTGTACTGGGTGATTCTAACAATAGGGAAGTGAGGATTAGCTCTGATTTGGGTACATTCATGAAGGAATTTTGCAGCTATCCTTTAGCCTTCGGAGAATCACTGTTTCATGTTGGTTTTCCCAAAGGCCTTTTCTGTGTTTGCTGCAGTCTGCTTATCAACAGGGCTGGTTTTTTCCTTTCTCAATTCTAGATGGTTTTTGCTTTTTCAGGTAAGAAGAATGTCATTCAAGTTATATTTTTCATGAATTCACTTATGTATATTATATACTGTCCCATTGCATATACAATGACACTAATTCTGTATTAGACATGAAAAGTCTCAATATAGTTAAACAGAAATTTTAGAACTTTATGCAATACTTAAAATGTTAAAAAGCTATGAATGAGTATAATAATTTAAACTTTGATTTCTACAATATTTTTAGCAGATATCTGTAAGTAAAAAATGGGAAAAGAGAATCAAAACAAAAATGCAACATATTTTTTAAAAGAACAATAAAAAACACTGCATAACAAAATGTAATTATATAGGCCAAGTCTTCTTAGGTGGCTAATCCATAAATCATATAAACAATTTATTATTAAACAAGAAAAGTAAAATAAAATGGACTAGGAATTTGATGCAAATCTTTTTTGTAAAACTAAATGATTTTATGAAATCCAAAGAGAGGGATCAATAAAAATAATTGCAGAACATAATAAGTTAGAAAATAGATATTGAGTGAAAAAATTAAAATACCCAAGAGCAAATTCTATGGGAAAACCAAAAAGAAAAAAGAAAATCACTTGCAAGACTAATTAGGAAAGAAGATATGATCATAGAAGCCTTTAACATTAAAAAAATATTGAGTTAATAAAAGAGTACATTCTACCATGGAGAATACACAAGTATCTCAAAATGTGGAAGAAAATTTAGATCCTTAGAACTGCCTTACAGTTGAGATACTCTTCCAGAAAGTTTATTTAAATCTTAGAGTTCAATATTTAGAAAATTAAATGTTTATCATTTATATGATTTTATCTTATACACACTTTTATACATCCAAAATACATGTTTATATATGTGTTGTTTTAAATAGGAATTAAACTATATGCTTAATAACTTGTCCATATTATAAACATGAAAAGATGGTGAGCTATAAAAGCAGGTATATACAATGTACTTCCTATTTAAAACAATATATACATGCATATTAAAATGTCTGTTAATATATGTAATATAATAACAAGACAATAGTAATGGGTACTTATGCAAAATTATAAATATACATAAATTTTTAATCAAGTATGGACTTCTGAAGATAACTGTTTCAATACCCTTAGCTTTGGTCTCATGGTGTGATTTTTCTCAGTGGCAATAGCAACAAGTGAATTGGATGGAGAATCAGGTTGGTTTTAACATGCTCACAATTTGCTTCAGGAAGAAATCATTCTTCCTCAAAATGTACAATTAGATTTTTCTCAATTCTTCTTAATATATACATATGACTTCAAAGCTGCTCCTCATTTCACCTTTAACCAGGTAAAACTTTAACTACATAGAAATTCTACCTCTGTATTTTGGTTCATTTTTGTTGATTATTTCAGTGTTTTACAGACGTGCAGAGAAGGCAATGACAACCCACTCCAGTACTCTTGCCTGGAAAATCCCATGGACAGAGGAGCCTGGTAGGCTGCAGTCCTTGGGGTCACACAGTTGGACACGACTGAAGCGACTTAGAAGCAGCAGTTACGGACGTGACCAACACACTGCCCTTCATTAAGAACTCAGGTAAAAACATGTGCTTAACTAGGTTATGAGCAAATGAAATATTGATAACTTTTGTCTGATAGAGATGCCCATTTTTTCTTCTCCTTCCACTTGAGTCATTTGCAAAGAGTATTTCCGTCTCCTCTCCCACATTCTGCAACCACAGTAAAAGCTGCAAGTACAGTCACATAATCTAACCTCCTTGGATAAAGTTGATCATTCCAGGCCTGGGCATCTGATCCATGCTAAACCAGTCAGATCTCACTGACAATTTAGATCTAAGACCTGCTTATACAGAGAGGCTGGTTTCTCTCCTAGGCAGTTGAAACTTGAAATTAGAAACTGTTGAAATTGAGAGACTAATTGTACTCAAATTGCAAAGAGAAACACACAGAATTAGGAACTTTAAAAAGTCAATAGGTCATGAAACACCGGAAGAAAGAAAAACAGGAGATGCTATTATTTCATGTTGTGTACAAGCATTCCCATTATTTTGGTGTAGTTAATAAAGCAGAAGTAGATGTTTTTATTTGAACTTTCTTGCTTGCTTTCTTGCTTTTCCTATGATCCAGTGGATGTTGGCAATTTGATCTCTGGTTCCTCTGCCTTTTCTAAAACCAGCTTGAACATCTGGAAGTTCACAGTTCACATACTGTTGAAGCCTGGCTTGGAGAATTTTGAGCATTACTTTACTAGCATGTGAGATGAGTGCAATTTTGCAATAGTTTGAGCATTCTTTGGCATTGCCTTTCTTTGGGAGTGGAATGAAAACAGACTTTTTCAAGTCCTGTGGCCACTGCTGAGTTTTCCAAATTTGCTGGTATATTGAGTGCAGCACTTTCACAGTATCATGTTTTAGGATTTGAAATAGCTCAGCTGGAATTCCATCACCTCCACTAACTTTATTCATAGTGATGCTTCCTAAGACCCACTTGACTCTGCATTCCAGGATGTCTGGCTCTAGGTAAAATTTCTAGGATGCATCTTATTCCATTTCTAATTCTCAATAAATATGTTTAATTCTAGGATTAAACCCCTTTCCTCTGTTATTTGGAGGGACTCCTTCATTATGTATGGACTGCATCTTAGCCCAAACTATTCCTTATTTAGTTTCCAGAAGCTCAATCTTTAAACCATAGCTCCCAGTCTGGCTAAAAGCTCATCCCTTTCCTGAATTGGATCATCTGCCTTACATGCCCATACATTTGCATATTTTCTTAGACATTCAGTCATGTCTGACTCTTTGTGACCCCATGGATTATAGTCTGCCAAGCTCCCTTGTCCTTTGGATTCTCCAGGCAAGGATACTGGAATGGGTTGTCATTCCCTTCTCCAGGGCATTTTCCTAGCCCAAGGCCTGAACCCGGGTCTCTGCATTGCAGGTGGATGGATACTTTACTGTCTGAGCCACCAGGGAAGCCTGGCCATGCATCTAGATTTGCCAAAATATATCTTTCTTTCACTACAGAGGAAAAGCTTATTTTTCTTAGAAACTGAACTTCTTCAAAGTTGCAAGTAACAAGCAGCAAAAGAAGACACTTTATTTTGGATAAAGTATAAAATCAAATATTGACATAGGTCATTTAAAAATAATAGATAGTTTTTGGCTGATGCCCAGATGAGACGGCAGAGTAGAGGGAACTGAGCTCACCTCCTCTCAGGAAACAGTCAAATCACAACTAACTGAACCCCCATTGGCAAAAAACGTCTGGAACCTAACAAAAAATATACTCTACTTCCAAAGACAATGAAGAAGCACAATGAGATGAGATTCGCAAAGCACTCACATCCCATACCCATTGGGTAGGAAACTCACAAACTGAAAGATAATTACTTCACAGCGGTCCTCCCACAGGAGTGAGAGTTCTGAAGCCCACATAAGGTTCCCAAGTTTGGGGGTCTGGCATCGAGAAGAGGTGCCCCCAGATATTTGACTTTAAAAGCCAGTGAGGCTTTATCACAGGAACTCTTCAAGACGAGAGGAAACAGAAGCAATACTTTTGGAGGGATCTACTGAACAGCACTGAGAATTCTACTCAATACTCTGTAATAACCTGCATGGGAAAATAATCTGAATAAAGATTATATAAATATATATATATATATATTTAATTTTAAAAAGATGAATGAGATGGAAAAGTAAACATCAGATGCCTGATTAAAAATAATAATAATAGATCATTTTTAATCAAATCTAGGATCTCTGAACCTCTACAACAAGAATTTTATTAAGGTCATTATGCAGGCCAATCTGTTTGAAAATATGAAACTAATGTAGCCCATCAGGCTCCTCTGTTCATAGAATTCTCCAGGCAAGAATACTGGAGTGGGTTGCCATTCCCTTCTCTAGGGGCTCTTTCCAACCCAGGGATAGAACCCGGTCTCCTGCATTGCAGGAGTATTCTATACCATCTGCACCACCAGGGAAGCCCCTAATATGATGAAAACATCCATAAAAACAGTAATGAGAAATCAATAGAAAACTTCACAAATTTAGGAACCCTGTAAAATGTTCACTTACTATAAATGTCAAACACTATTCTAGAGGAAAAAGATTTAATCAATTAAGTTCTTATTAGTAGTGGAAAAAGAAAAGTTTTCAATTATAATTTGGTAGACTTAAGATTTATAATTAGGTAAACAAAGTTGTGAAGAATATCTGTGCTCAATTCAGTATACAAAGAAACAGAGAAATGCAGAGATTTATCTAGGCTAGCATGTAAATTGTAGCACGTAAATTTTCTTGATTCACCAGTTCTTTTTTACTTTCCACTCAGGAAAAACTACCAGAGGTAGAAGCTAAGAATAAAAAAAAAAGTTTCCCTTTTGTAATTCACAGAAGAAAATATACATATTAGCCTGGACACATATTGACTTTTATATGATGGGAGTACATAGTCCTATTCTCAGCCTCAAATCTGAATGCATTTACCTGGCCCATAAGAGCCCCAGATAAATTTTAATTTTTATTATTATTAGTTATCAAAAATGATATCTTTCCAAGCTTTAGCTATTTCTTCAAACATTGTTTGATAATCTTGACAATAAATACAGAGTTGGTCTAAAGATGTTTCATTCAGCCTTGTAGTACAGTAAAATATCTTTAGTCCTTGTCCCTGGTTCCTGAAACAGAGCTCCTAAAACGCTTGGAATCTCCTGAAGGATAGAAATAGCTTTTGTCATTCATAATGAGCTCTTTTCAATCATATCTGAGTTTATACTAATGAAGTCACTATTGGTAGACTCTAAATAGCACAAGATGGGGGCTGATTCTCAGAGGCAAAAACCATGTCATTAGAGGATGGAATTTCAACCCCACCTCTGACCTCACTGGAGGTTGAGTTCAATTGCCAGTGTCAATGATTTAATCAAGTGTATCTATGTAATGAAAACTCCAGAAAAACACCCACAGGATGGGGTTCAGAGAGCTTCTGGGCTGGTAAACATATCCAGGTGATATGAGACTGGTCCACCCAGAGGAAACATGGAAGTTTCACACCCCTAAATCTTCCCCCATACCTTACTCTATGCATCTCTTCCATCTGGCTGTTGTATCCTTTGTAATAAGTTGTATTGTATCCTTTATATTAAACTGAATTATATTCTTTATAATAAATAGTGGGCTTCCCTGGTGGCTCAAATGTTAAAGAATCTGCCTGCAATGTGGGAGACCCATGTTTGATCCCTGAGTCAGGAAGATTCCCTGGAGGAGGAAATGGCAATCCACTTCAGTATTCTTGCCTAGATAAGCCTATGACAGAGGAGCTGCTGGGCTACATACAGTCCATGGGGTCACAAAGAGTTGAACATGACTGAGGTGACTTAGAAGACACTTAACATATGAGACAGAATTAACCAAAAGAGGCTGGGCTAACTCCAGTTAATCAGTGTCAGAACTGAATTGCATTTCTGTACATCCAAGTTGGTGTTGGGGAATCAGAGAACTGGGGTAAGGAAAAAAGCTTAAAGTCAACAACCATTAAATATTTCCCAGACACATGGCTAAATAGCAAAATTATTCCCATTCTTTCCATAAGGAACTATTTTCATTGTTTAATTGAATGCCCATCATACAACTTACTTTGACTCTGCTCAAATTTTATAATAACTGTTGACATAGCAAAGGGCAAGTGATATGACAGGTTTATTCTCAGTGGGAAATTTGTAAAATATCCCAATTGAACCTACAGAATTTATTTTAGGTCCAATCAGGTTGAATCATCAATCAAGTATTGTGAATTATTAACTGTGTCTATTGGTCTTTTCTCACCAGATCATGTATATACTCCTTGAGGTGTTTATGTATCTTTGCCATCCACCAAGGAACTTATTGTACTAGAATATAGTAGAAATCACTATATCTTTATTAAATGACTTAGTATGAAATGTATATAATGAAAAGTGTTGTCTTCTATTACTGCCCTGTTTTTTTTTGTAGTGTCAAATTGAGCTTAGTCCCCTGGCCCACAACGCACTAAAACACTTACGGTTACATCTCCACCTTCTCAGATCCAGTTAGATGTAGAACATGTTGCTGATGCTGACTTCAGGATAAAGGGAAACCTGATAGGATAAAAGATCTCAATTAAGTTACTTAAACTCCTGGATACATAATTCTTTAGCTGTCACATATGGCATCTGGTCCCATTACTTCTGGGAAATAGATGGGGAAACAGTGGAAACAGTGTCAGACTTTATTTTTTGGGGCCCCAAAATCACTGCAGGTGGTGATGGCAGGCAGCCATGAAATTAAAAGACGCTTACTCCTTGGAAGAAAAGTTATGGCCAACCTAGATAGCATATTCAAAAGCAGAGACATTACTTTGCCAACAAAGGTCCGTCTAGTCAAGGCTATGGTTTTTCCAGTGGTCATGTATGGATGTGAGAGTTGGACTGTGAAGAAGGCTGAGTGCCGAAGAATTGATGCTTTTGAACTGTGGTGTTGAAAAAGACTCTTGAGAGTCCCTTGGACTGCAAGGAGATCCAACCAGTCCATTCTAAAGACCAGTCCTGGGCATTCATTGGAAGGCCTGATGCTGAAGCTGAAATTCCAATACTTTGGCCACCTCATGCGAAGAGTTGACTCATTGGAAAAGACTCTGATGCTGGGAGGGATTGGGGGCAGGAGGAGAAGGCAATGACAGAGGATGAGATGGCTGGATGGCATCACCGACTTGATGGACATGAGTTTGAGTAAACTCCGGGAGTTGGTGATGGACAGGGAGGCCTGGCGTGCTGTGATTCATGGGGTCACAGTGAGTCAGACACGACTGAGTGACTGAAATGAACTGAACTGATGGTATACCTTAATAGTATCAAATTCATGAATTCTCATTACAGCAAAATTAGAATCCAAAAATAAATCTTCTGGAATATTTAGTAGGTATTCAATATTTTTTCCATTGAGAAAACAAATCATTTTTGTGATTGGTGTGGAGATGTGCTGATGGCTAGCAGGATACAATTTATATACTAAATGCCCAGATGTTTTCTCTATTTATATTACATAATCATTGTTTTATTAAAATAGGTATAATCATTAATATTTAACACCTTTAGAAAGTATAAATTCCAAGATTCCATTCATAATTTCTTCATGGGAGTATAAAAAACAGTTTTTCTCACCATTCATATTTGGTTTTTCTCTTTTCTGATTAAAACATTTAAGGGACATTAAAAACAGATTACAATGTAGAAAATAAGGAAAATGTCAGTGTTGTTAAATTTGGGCAAAAAAAAGGGGGTTTGGGAAGAACAAAGATGATTTAGAAAGAACCACAAAAAGGGTGAAGTAATTGTAGAGCTTAACATTCTAGAAACTAATGTTATACTTTTCAGAATTTAATTTCTGAAATCAAATGCATTTTGTGTAATATATCAGACACCAAGTAATAGTATGTATTTGGAATTACTATGAGTGTTCAACATAAGTTCTGTCAAGTCTTTTATGAATAGTTCCCATCTTAAGCCCCAGAGTTATTTATAAGAATAAAGTCTATAAAACAATTGCAGTAACTATGTTGAATGCTCCATCAGAAGACATCCATTTACCTAATAGATTATTGTGTGTCCTTACACTAGATCAGATAAAAGAACTGATAGTTTTTTTTTTTTTAACATGTTAGCTGGTTGAAAAAAAATAACAGAGATGAATTTTTGATAGAACTCATTTGTGGTTGGGACTTATCAGGTAGCACCAGTGGTAAAGAACCTGCCTGCCAATGCAGGAGACATAAGAGATGTGGGTTTGATCCCTGGGTTGGGAATATCCCTTGGAGGGGGACTTGGCAACTCACTCCAGTATTGTTGCCTGGAGAATCCCATAGACAAAGGAGCCTGGTGGACTGCAGTCCATGGGGTCACAAAGAGCTAGACATGACTAAAGTGACTTAGCATGCACACACACATATCTGTGGTTACAAAGGCTGAAATATTTACTACCTAGCCCTGCCAGGAGCCACCACAGGAGATCCCACCCATGACAAAGGTCATGCGGAAGAGACCTGACAAGCAAAGGCGGATCAGGCCTCGAGGGACCCCCTGAATCTGCTCTAGCATCTACCCCAAAACCAAAATCTGTCTACTGTTTATTATATTATGCCTTTCACCAACTCTTCTGTCATTAACAAGGGGCTATCCCCGACCACCTTTCTCTGGAAAAAATCAACTTAGGGCTTTAGTTAATAAGTATCCTGGACATGAAAGGAATATTTCTATTTTAACCCCTCTGTTGGCATTCTAGCTTGCCTGACAGGTTTATCCAAACTCTTGCAATTAACACACATGATTGTTCACAATGCCCCAACCTTGAAAGGCACTGGAAGCCAAAACATTCTAAAAGTCCTAATGAGCATAGAGTCCTTTAAGGGATGAAAAATTATTAGAATAGATAGTATTGGTAAAGGGCTTCATTACTGGGCCAATGCCTGCTGCCAAGTGCCCATATCCCTTATCCATTGTGCACCTGGGAGTGCATTGGTTAATGTAGTTGGAATGTAAGAAAAACAAGTAGCAGCCTTGGAATTAACCACATCAGACCTTTGAGCTAATTGGTTCTTTCTTTGTTGTGACCCACTGCACCTTTGCTCTGTGAGAATGTAACTCTGTTTAGTACTTTCTGAGACTGCGAGGAATAAAGAAGAAACACTTTAAGGGAAAACAAGTTTTCTGGCTGATCAGCCTTTATCAAAAAAGGGTCATAAAATGTCCACAGGCCTCCAAGTCCAGAAGATATTGTACACAATATTGTTTATGGGAAAGATGTGCAGAAAAAATCCTGGTTTTGATAAAGACAAAACAGATGTAATGTTTGGGCTGACTCTGTATGACTTTGCATCTTTCATTTCCCTCTATGTATAAATCAAGGTATAAAAGTTCCTTTTGAAAATAAAGTTATGGGCCTCACTCACCGAAGCTTGGTCTCCCCGTGTCATTCTTTTTTTTCCTTTTCCCTCCTTTTCTCTCTGTTCTTCTTTCAGGATGACTCCTTGGAACGCAGGAGCTTTATTGGCTTTCTGTGTTAATCAAGGAAGATCAAGCCTCTGATCTCTCCGCTTTGCTAACCTTATCACCTAGGCCATCCTCCTGAGGGAACCCCTGGATCCTGCTGGGGCTGGACCCCGGCATAGCCCTTTTCAGTAGAGCCTGCTAATCTCTACGCTAGAACATTACATGGGTCAAAAAATTTTCAGAGATCTTTCATATTTTCAATATATAATTTTTGGTCTTCAGATTTATATATGACACTGTAAATATATCATAGTTCCAAATAAAATAAGGGAATCTTACAGTCTTGATTATGTATCTCCCTAAGTTGCAATGATCTGATGCTCAAAAACAGCACGGCAACATTGGTGCTGTACTGGGACTTAATTGATTACATTTCTTTCTTCCCCTAAAATTGTGTCTTGAAAGTTGTCCTCCTTGAGATGCATTGTACTCTCTCATCTGAACGTATCACACTGCATTTACCTTATGAAGAATATTAAAAAGTAATGACTACTGTGTGTGTATGATTTAGAATATGTATATTTTAGATGTTAAGATAATCACTAAATTGTTTTCTAAACTGGAATAATTAAACAATCTCAAAATTAAGCATAAAGTTCATTATAGAAATAATGCCAAGGGAATTCTGTTCTAATACTCCTTAAGGTAGAAATTTGACTTTTATCAAATGCCTTTTCTGTGTATGTTGAAACAGTTATGTTCCTTTTCTCTTATTCTAAATTCTATTACTCTATTATTGAGGTAGAAGATATTAAGAAGATATGACAAGAATACGCAGAAGAACTATACAAAAAAGGTCTTAATGACCCAGATATCCACAATGGTGTGATCACTCATTTAGAGCCAGACATCCTAGAGTGTGAAGTCGAGTGGGCCTTAGGAAGTGTCAATATGAACAAAGCTACTGGAGGTGATGGAATTTCAGCTGAGCTATTTCAAATCCTAAAAGATGATGCCATTAAAGTGCTATACTCAATATGCCAGCAAATTTGGAAAACCTGGAAGTGGCCACAGGACTGGAAAAAGTCAGTTTTCATTCCAATCCCAAAGAAGGGCAATGCCAAAGAATGTTCAAACTACCACACAATTGCACTCATTTCACATGCAAGCAAGGTCATGCTCAAAACTTTCAAGCTAGGCTTCAACGGTATGTGAACCAAGAACTTCCAGATGTATAAACTGGATTTAGAAAAGGCAGAGGAATCAGAGGTCATATTGCCAATATCTGCTGGATCATCGAAAAAGCAAGAGAGTTTCAGAAAAACATCTACTTCTGCTTTATTGACTACACTAAAGCTTTTGACTCAGAGAAGGCAATGGCACCCCACTCCAGTACTCTTGCCTGGAAAATCTCATGGACGGAGGAGCCTGGTAGGCTGCAATCCATGGGGTCGTGAAGAGTCGGACACGACTGTGCAACTTCACTTTCACTTTTAACTTTCATGCATTGGAGAAAGAAATGGCAACCCACTCCAGTGTTCTTGCCTGGAGAATCCCAGAGATGGGGGAGCCTGGTGGGCTGCCATCTATGGGGTTGCACAGAGTCAGCCATGACTGAAGCTACTTAGCAGCAGCAAAGCCTTTGACTATGTTGATCACAATAAACTGTGGAAAATTCTTCAAGAGATGGGAATCCAGACCACCTTACCTACCTCCTGAGAAATCTGTATGCAGGTCAGGAAGCAACAGTTAGAACCAGACATGGAACAATGGACTGGTTCCAAATTGGGAAAGGAGTATGTCATGGCCTGTATATTGTTACCCCGTTTATGAAACTTATATGCAGAGTACATCATGTGAAATGCCAGGCTAGATGATTCACAAACTTGAATCAATATTTCAGGGAGAAATATCAATAACCTCATATATGTAGATAAGACCACTCTTATGGCAGAAAGCGAATGGGAACTAAAGAGTCTCTTGATGAAGGTGAAAGAGGAGAGTGAAAAAGCTGCCTTGAAACAGCATTCACAAAACTAAGATCATAGCATCTGGTCTCATCATTTCATGGCAAATAGATAGGGAAGCAATGGAAGCAGTGACAGACTTTATTTTCTTGGGTTCCAAAATCACTGGGATGGAGACTGCAGCCATGAAATTAAAAAAAAAACACTTGCTGCTTGGAAGAAAATCTATGACAAACCCAGACAGCATATTAAAGAGACATTACTTTTCTAATAGAGGTCTGTATAGTCAAAGCTATGGTTTTTCCAGGAGTCACATACAGATGTGAGACTTGGACCGTAAAGTAGTCTGAGTGCCAAAGAATTGACACTTTTGAACTGTGGTGTTGGAGAAGACTCTTGAGAGTCCCTTGGACTACAAAGAGACCCAACCAGGCCATTCTAAAGGAAATCAGTCCCGAATATTCATTGGAAGGATGATGCTGAAGCTGAAGCTCCAGTACTTTGACCACCTGATATGAAGCATGAAGTCACTGGATGAGATCCTGATGCTGGGAAAGATTGAAGGCAGGAGAAGGGGATGACAAAGGGTGATCTGATTGGATGGCATCATTGACTCAGTGGACATAAATTTGAGCAAGATCCTGGAGATGGTGAAGAACTGGGAAACCTGGCATGCTGCAGTCCATGTGGTGGCAAAGAGTCGGACACAACTGAGTGACTAAACAACTGTTTCTAATTTTAAATAACCCTTTCATATGTGAATGAATTAAAGTTGGTCATGAAACTACAATACAAACAAACCTCTAATTCCATGGGTCTTATTATTTTATGCTATTGGTCATAAATTTTCTTATAGGTGCTATAAGTTTCATCTGCTGGCCGTGATGCTTACACATTTTTATATCATGTTAAGTAACAGAAGCATAACTGCTATTTGGATCCATTCATTAATTTGTGTCTTACTACATGTTACTGGGATGTTTTTTGAGAATATGGTCCTTATTTTATAATCACCATCAGTTACTATATACATATATATTTTATTTGCTATCTTTATCTTACCTTAATCTATCTATTTCAGCAAGTTTCCCCAATTTAAACTGGATGTATTTTTCACATGATCACTTTAGCTATTTGTCAACTTGTCCTTTTTAAACAAATTAAATTCCTTGTAGATATTCCTAAAATAAAATGTTTATCCTGTACATGAAGGCAATTAATTTTTACAGTAGTCTTTTTATTAGGTTACATTACCCTTCCCATTTTAGCGATATGAAAGCTGGAAAATAATGTTTTTTAAAAATGTGTATATATATATATATATATATATACACACACACACGTATATATATATACACATATATTATATATATACATATATATTTAAAAATATATACGTATTTTAAAATGTATATATATACATATATATATATATATATAAAACTGAGTCACTTTGCTATACGGCAGACATTAGCATAGCATTGTAAGTCATCTATATGTGTGTGTGTGTTTGTAGCTCAGTTGTGTCCAATTTTTTGCGACCCCAATGGACTATAGCGGACCATGGAATTCTCCAGGTAAAAATACTGGAGTGGGTAGTCATTCCCTTCTCCAGGGGATCCTCCAGACCCAGGGATGGAACTTGGGCCTCTGGCATTACAGGCAGATTCTTTATTGTCTTAGTCACCAGGGAAGCCCACTGTAAGTCACCTATATTTCAATTAAAAAAAAAAAATAAATAAACCTGCTAAAACGAGATCATTCAGATTATGTCATCTTGTGTTTCAACCTCTCCAATGGTTTCCCATCTAATATAGAGTAAAAGCCAAATTTTTACTATGTGTATCAATTAGTTATTGTCACAATAATGCATTACAAAATATGCTAAATCTCAATGGAGTAAAACTACAATACTGTACTGCTCATAGCTATGGAATGATTGTGGTTTTGTGGTGATAGTCTAGGCTCAGCTGCAATTGACTCAAACCACAGATAGGGTCTGGTTTTGCTTCACATACTCCTTATCTTTGGTCAATGCATGCCACATGACCATCCAAAATCAATCCGCAGGAAGTACAATGTAGCAATATGAAGCCAGGTTAAGTGTACTTGTTCAGATCTGCTAAAAACCAGATGCTAGAAATGGACTGGAAATGTAAGAGATTCAGTAGGGGAAGGCCAATGAAGGACAATGGGTGTAGATACTATTAGGCGGAAGAATTTTCATTGCAAAGTTGCAATCCAAGTCTGATAATTTTATAATGAGGGGGAGGCAGAAGAAATAGGTAGTGTGAATATCAGATTGCAGTGCAGTTCTAAGAAAGTTTCAGCTAGACTGATGTGCAATCTTTGAGTCTAAAGTCCATTGCAAGGGGGATTACATTCCACAAAAATGATACTGGTACTCATGCACAGGCAATGAACAGTAGCTGGCTAAGAACAGCCCAGTAGAAGTTTTGTCTCTGTGTGAACACTGTGATGTATCAGAGGGGCCACACTAGAACTGGAAGTTCTACTTCCAGTTATGATGGTTGAAGCAGGCTTTTTTGAATAAGATCTGAGCAGCGTATTTATCAAGTTCAATGCCAGTTACATTGCCAAATCAACAAAATTGGAGCAAGGAAGTATATCCTCCCATGGAAGTAGGGAAGGGAATATTATTAAAAAATAATCTAACAACTGCTTTCTTTTATTACCACTTTCCTCTCATTAAATCCCTTCTAGTCACACCATTTCATTTGTGCCAGAGTACACCATACATTCTTCAATCAGACGAATTTTGCCTAGAATACATTTTGCCCAGATGATTACATGCCTCTCCTCTTCATTTCTTTCTGATGTTTATTCAAATGTCAATTTGTCAGCAAAGCTTTCTCTGATCACCTTTTCTAAAATCCCAAACCCCATCAGCATAAAGCACACTCCATAAATTGCTTTCAGAGTTTATCATTTTCCTATTTCTAAATACAGGCTAGATTAGTCAAGGAAAAATGCACATAAAATATCATAAATCTCAAATTTCAGTACTACAGTCTCCTAGCTGATGTAGGCAGCAGGTAATCGAATTATTCTTAGAAAGAAGCACTATGAATAATTTAACAAGTGTTTGCCTTCAAGAAAATATTGAATTCAAGGCATTTTGCAAATAATTCAGTAAGTAAGAACAAATACCACAATAGCTACTTTTTAAGGAAAACGTGCAGACTCAAGGAAAAGCAATGCCTCTTCCTCTATTGATTCCCCTATCCCCATGGAGATAATCTAAAAAATAATAACAGCCTGGATCTTTGATTATCAAGTGTGATAAAATGATTCAGACAAGTTTCCTGCTGTTGCACAGTGAGGCAAATAAGTACTGTGATAGATAGTCTTATGTGTTAATTTTGTAGGCAATAGTACCCATCTAATTAAACATTAACTTAGGTATTGCTAAGGCAATGGCACCCCACTCCAGTACTCTTGCCTGGAAAATCCCATGGATGGAGGAGCCTGGTAGGCTGCAGTCCCTGGGGTTGCGAAGAGTTGGACCGAGCGACTTCCCTTTCACTTTTCACTTTCTTGCATTGGAGAAGGAAATGGCAACCCACTCCAGTGTTCATGCCTGGAGAATCCCAGGGACGGGGGGCGGTGGGGGGGGCCTGGTGGGCTGCTGTCTATGGGGTCGCACAGAGTCAGACATGACTGAAGCGACTTAGCAGCAGCAGCAGCATAAAGATATTATGCAGATGTGGTAAACACTCTGATATCAATTGAAGGTTATTCTTCAATTGGTAATCAGGGTGGACTTCCTCCGATTAGGTGAAAGATCTTGAGGGGAAAAGTAAAGTACTCTAAGGAAGAAGAAATTCTGCCTGTGGACTTCAGCCATGTTACATAGAGCTATAACTTTCATAGTATAGTTATACTGCTATACAGCTGTATAGTTATAACATTATAACTTGCATATATCATTGTAATACTATAGCCTTATGTCTTATAGTATTATATTTGTAGAACATAGTAGCACAGCACACATATATATACACATCTGTGTGTCTGTCGGTCTATGTGTGTACTTAGTCATGTCCAAGTCTTTGCAATCCCATGGACTGCAGCCCACCAGGCTCCTATGTCTGTGGAATCTTTCAGGCAAGAATACTGGAGTGGTTTGCCATTTCCTCCTCCAGAGGATCTTACTGACCCAGGGATCAAATCCATGTCTCTTAACATTTCCTGCACTGGCAGGCAGATTCTTTACCAGTGAGCCACCTGGGAAGCCTATAGTGTATATATCTCCAAGCTACTGGTTCTTTTTCTCTTGTACAACCCTGACTGGAACGTGCACCAAATAAAACCATTAAAGTTCAAATATATGTACAGTATTATATTATTATATATCACATATTACATTGAATTAATAGCTCTTTACTAACTTAAAAATCTAATAATTTGCATTCCTTCTCTACTTTTCAATGTCAGGAGACCATTAGGAACTTTGATGGTTTATAGAACTCCATAAAATAGAAATGAGTACACTCGGTAAAACAAACAAATAAAAAAAGAAAACAGAAATAACAAAACTTCCTCAAACTTGCCAGACATTATACTGTACACTTAACATATGTTATCTAAAGTTAATCTTTTCAGAAAATGCATACCCCCATTTTACAGGGAAGTTAGTAGAGGGTTAAGTGAAAGTTGGTTAGTTGTGTCAGACTCTTTGTGACCCCATGGACTATACAATCCACGGAATTCTCCAGGCCAGAATACTGGAGTGGGTAGCCGTTCCCTTCTTCAGATCTTCCCAACCCAGGGGTCAAACCCAGGTCTCCCACATTGCAGGCAGATTCTTTACCAGCTGACCCATCAGGGAAACCCAAGAATACTGGAGTGGGTAGCCTATCCCTTCTTCAGGGGATCTTTCCAACCCAGGAACTGAACCAGGGCCTCCTGCATTGCAGGTGGATTCTTTACCAGCTGAGCTACCAGGGAAGCCCTAAAAGAGGGTTAAGATGCTAAGAAAAGGTGCTGCAATGTACTGCAGCCATGAGACGCTATCAGGCAATTATGGATGTATACCCTAGTACCTCCCCATATACTGTACTCCATATGTATTTTAGACCATTTCAATTCTCTGAAACTATTTCCTCATCTCTGAAATGGGAGGGACAAAAACTGCCTCACTCTGGTGGTGGTTGTGAAGACTGAATTTGTATATGTGAATGCTTAGTCATGGGTGTTCAAAATGTCAAGGGTGTTCAAAAATGTCTGCACCTTTACTATTCTAGATCACATCATACTTCTCCACCATTAAGTCCTGAGTACTCCTTTTACTGCATTTCCCATAGTGCAGCAAAAGGGACAGAAACATTCCTGTGGCCGCATTTCACCATCAGAATTTATAAATGGAGTTTCCATCTTAAATGACCAAGGACAGTTCTAAGGAGTTCTGTCCACGACTGTCTCTAGATGTGCCTTAATCTCTGCCATTCTAAAAGTCGATTTATAAAGAACTGATTTAATTCCTGTGAGATTTTGACCAGATCCTGGCAAGAAAAAACAGTATCTCTGAAAAAAACATTCAGTTGGATTTGTAATGAAACAAAAGGAAACCAATCTATTACTGTTTGATAGTAAATAATGTATTTCCTCTTTATTATCTGCCAAATACAGTTAGATTTTTCCTTTAAAAGAGTTGGCAATTTTTTTCTTTTCTTTTTGCTTTTATTTCTCCAAGGAGGAGAAAAATCCCAAAGATAGCCAAGTTTTCACTTGCACTCTTTTTTTCCTGTCAACATGAAACTATTGGATTTACTGGTGAAAGGAGAGTACTTATGAATTGCAAAAGTGTGCTTTCTGATAAATACTTTATCATATCTGAAAAATAAAAACGATGAAGAAATGCAATAAATTCTGGGTTTGGAGGAAGAAGCAGATTAACATCTTGCAATATTAACCTCAGAGAAATGTGCCAGAGAGCTGAAGTGGCCACTTCCTGCCTACTGCTCTGGCATCTTACGTGGGCAGGTACCTGCTGTTCCTCAGAGCTTTAGGGGTTTTTATAAGAATCTCTACATTCAGCTTTCCCACGTGCTCTTCCTTCCCCCACATCTAAGAAGGGATATACACTGAATCTTTAGTATAGAGAGGACACTTGGCATTAGGTGAGCAGACCGCTTTGTGTAGTGTTGAGTTGAGTTGTGAGCCAGGCTTCTAAGTGTGTGAGCTGATTGCCTATGTGATATGAACAAGTCTCTGCTTTCTCATTTGTGAAAGAAAGATAACACGTGGACAACTTCCTACCAAGGAAGTTGTAAGAATTAAAAGAAATACTGTACTTGAGGAAATAAACAAAAGACACAGCATGCTGTCCAATGTTAGCTACTACATTGATATTAGTATGATTACTATTATTTTTATGGTTGTCAATGAACCGTTTGGGGACTTGGGTTCTGGTATGAGACACATGCGATTTCAAATCCCATATCTAGCTCTTTATATGACCGTGAACAAATTCTGCAATCTCTTCATGTTTTAGTTTCCTCATCCATTAGTTCAGTCAGTCAGTCGTGTCTGACTCTTTGTGACCCCATAGACTGCATGGACCCCATGGACCCCATGGACAGGCTTCCCTGTCCATCACCAACTCCTGGAGCTTACTCAAACTCATGGCCATCGAGTCAGTGATGCCATCCAACCATCTTATCCTCTGTTGTCCCCTTCTCCTCACCCCTTCAATCTTTCCTGACATCAGGGTCTTTTCTAGTGAGTCAGTACTTTGCATCAGGTTGCCAAAGTATTGGAATTTCAGCTTCAGCATCAGTCCTTCCAATGAATATTCAGGACTGATCTCCTTTAGGATGGACTGGTTGGATCTCCTTGGAGTCCAAGGGACTCTCAAGATTCTTCTTCAACACCACAGCTCAAAAGCATCAATTCTTCAACCCTCAGCTTTCTTTATAGTCCAACTCTCACATCCATACAAAACTACTGGAAAAACCATAGCTTTGACTAGACAGATCTTTGTTGGTAAAGTAATGTCTCTGCTTTTTAATATGCTGTCTAGGTTGATCATAGCTTTTATTCCAAGGAGCAAGCGTCTTTTAATTTCATGGCTGCAGTCACCATCTGCAGTGATTTTGGAGTCCGTATGATTGGAATAACATCACTTCTCTCAATGTGTTGCTATGGAAATTAAGATGTCAATATACAGTTTAATACAGTTATGGTTATTATTTAATTTAAACCTTGAAGTTAGTATATCTTATTAGTATAATTATTAGTGAGGTATGGGTTTCCCAAGTGGCACTAATGGGAAAGAACCAGACTGCCAATGTAGCAGACATAAGAAATTCGGGTTCGATACCTGGGCCAGGAAAGTTCCCCCAGAGGAGGTCATGGCAACGCACTCCAGTATTCTTGCCTGGAGAATCGCCATGGACAGAGGAGCCTGGCTGGCTTAGTCCTTAGGGTCGCAAAGAGTCAGACACCACTGAAGTGACTGAGCACACAGGCACACCCCTTTGGAGAAACTGAAGCTCTTATCATTTAAGAAAATCACCAACAGTGTACAGAAGATTTGAATCCTGTTTTCTCTCACTTCTAAACTTGAGATAGTTCCATAACAGAGCTCAAGACAATGATCTGTAGAACAAAACTGAGAGTCTTCTTTCCCTTTTCTCATGCCACACTCAATCCGTCATCTAATTTCTCAGCTCTGTCTTCAAAATGACTCCAGAATCTACCTACTTGATACCACCTTCGCCACATTTCCCTAAACCAACCCATCATCATTGCTCACCTGAACGATGTAGGAAGCCTCTGAACTGGTCTCTCTGTCCCAACAACTGCTTGCAAAGCTATTCTCATCACAGAAGGCAGACTGATCCTTCGAAAATAATAATGAGGTTATACCTATGGCTGATTCATATTGAGGTTTGACAGAAAACAACAAAATTCTGTAAAGCAATTATCCTTCAATAAAAAACTAAATTAAAAAATAATAATGAGGTAATTCAACAATCTCAGAATAAAAACAAAATCCTTATCATAACCTACAGAGACTTAATGACCTTTGTTGAGCATCTGACCTTTCTTTCTACAGCCCTGGTCCTTCATCATTGTATTCCAACCATACCAGCTTTCTCACTTTTCCCCAAACAGACCAAGAACTCTGCAGCCTGAGAGCCTTTGCACACTATGTTACCACTGCCTTGAAAACGTTTCCCCAGATTCCAGCTTGACTGATTTCTTTGTTTCTTTCACATGCTGCTCAAATGTGACTATACCAGAGAGAATTTCCTGACTAGCAGATATATAACAGCACTTTCTTCCTCCCTCTGCCCATTACCCTCTGTGTTTTCTTCCACAGTAGTTAGTGCCATTTGACCTTTCTCTGTTAGTTTAATCCTAGAAGCAAAGTCTTTAGTTAATTTCTCATCCCTAGGGCCTGACAGTGCCCGACACATAGTCAGCATTCATGGATATTTGTTGGGGAAAAAAATGAATGAATGAATGTGACATTTCCCTGATACTCTAGGTGATTATTTAACCAGGAAGAAAGATTGACATACTGGATTTTTCCTGAATCCCCAAAGAACTACTTCAGGGAGACTGCAGCAATAAAAATGTATATTTCTTAAGGAAATGACCAGACAGAATTCTATTCTCCTTCCGAGTAATTCAGATATTTAATGAATATAATTTTGTCCTTCCTATAAACTCCCCAGAGGCATAGAAAAAATGTAAGTCTGCCTCTTCTAAATACCTAACCAGTACTGACAGCATAGCCCCATGAGTCTAATTCCAAGTTTTAGTTAGAAGAACTGCAAAGAATGAGAAATGTGATGCATAGATTTAAGGAATTTGTAACAAGTTGATTAATTTAAAGTTATTCATTCTAAGCTGTAAAGAGATAAATGAAGAAGATGAAGACTGGTTGCAGTGCATTTGGTAAAGTCAAGCCAAAATAAATAACAAAGCAAATTCTTTATTAGAGTTTTTATCTATGAGAATTTTATAAGCAATGACATAGAAAAAAAATCTATCCACCAGGTGTCAATTTGAGCACGTTATATAGCAATGCTTTATTCACCAATCACAGCTTCCCTACAATTTGCTAATCTCCTGAGATGGATGCTGAAGGCTGCATTAATCCAGACTGTCAACTCAGACTCTCATCATCAGAATATAAAATGATATATGCCCCAGGTTCTTTAATAGGAGAAATTGAGAAATCTCTTATATGTGGGTTGTATGGTCTTTACAGGCACAGTTCATAAACAACACAATATAACCAAACTAATTTATTTTTAAAGACACAAGAGAGAATTCTGGCCATTTTCCAACAGGAAATAATTGTTCTGTCAAATAGTCATCTTTTATTCCCAAAGAAATTTTTCTATCAGAATACTCAGAAAAAGGCCAAATGAGAGCCACGTCTATCCCATCCCATTTGCCAAATAACTTTTTTTTTTTTTTCTGTGACTGAATTCAGCTCTGACACCTGAAGGAACCTCAGCACTGTGCTTTCATACTAGGAAAATACTGATTTAAAATGTTGCCTATATGTATAACTGAATCGCTCTGCAGTACACCTGAAACTAACATGATGCTGTTAGTCAACTATATTCCAATGTAAAATAAAAAGTTTAAAAATAAAAAAGCAAACATAAAATACGTTTTAAAAAATGTTGCCTGGTTTTATACCGGAACATAGAGGTTTACATTGTCACATATCATGGTAAGTTAGTCAAATACGAAGGAAAAAGAAAATAAGTAGAGGGTGGAAAACAAGACCTGGTGGAAAGAAATAAAAGGTGAATGGAGGGCAAGTCCCCCACCTGCATTAAGTAGCAGGCCAAGGCTCTTAGGAATCATCCAGGGGAGTGGGATTAATCCTGGCTTCCACTGGAACACCCGGGACACATTTTAAAAATATGAATACTCAGGTCTCCCCTACAGAGATTCTCACCAAATTACCTGGAAATAAAGCAAGCATTAGTGTGTTTCACAGAGTCATGTGGTAACTAGGATGTACAGCAAGGATGGAGTGCACTGCATAAACCCAGCTTAGGAAATCCAGAGAAACGGAGTGAGAGTCAGAGGCGTAGAAAGTCAAGACAAAACCCAGATTTCATCTCTTAAGTTATGGTTCTTTCTTCCCATTCATGCAGGAGTGGCTGCGTGACGCTATGGCACTCATCTCACACGCTAGTAAAGTAATGCTTTAAATTCTCCAAGCCAGGCTTCGGCAATACATGAACCGTGAACTTCCAGATATTGAGGCTGGTTTTAGAAAAAGCAGAGGAACCAGAGATCAAATTGCCAACATCTGCTGGATCATCAAACAAGCAAGAGAGTTCCAGAAAAACATCTATTTCTGCTTTATTGACTATGCCAAAGCCTTTGACTGGGTGGATCACAATAAACTGTGGAAAATTCTGAAAGAGATGGGAATACCAGACCACCTGACCTGCCTCTTGAGAAACCTATATGCAGGTCAGGAAGCAACAGTTAGAACTGGACATGGAACAACAGACTGGTTCCAAATAGGAAAAGGAGTACGTCAAGGCTGTATATTGTCACCCTGCTTATTTAACTTATATGCAGAGTACATCATGAGAAACGCTGGGCTGGAGGAAGCACAAGCTGGAATCAAGATTGCCGGGAGAAATATCAATAACCTCAGATATGCAGATGACACCACCCTTATGGCAGAAAGTGAAGAAGAACTAAAGAGCCTCTTGATGAAAGTGAAACAGGAGAGTGAAAGTTGGCTTAAAACTCAACGTTCAGAAAACTAAGATCATGGCATCCAGTCCCATCACTTCATGGCAGATAGATAGGGAAACAGTGGAAACAGTGACAGACTTTATTTTGGGGGGGCTCCAAAATCACTGCAGATGGTGACTGCAGCCATGAAATTAAAAGACACTTACTCCTTGGAAGGAAAGTTATGACCAACCTAGACAGCATACTAAAGAGCAGAGACATTACTTTGTCAACAAAGGTCCATCTAGTCAAGGCTATGGTTTTTTCAGTGGTCATGTATGGATGTGAGAGTTGGACTATAAAGAAAGCTGAGCGCCAAAGAATTGATGCTTTTGAACTGTGGTGTTGGAGAAGACTCTTGAGAATCCCTTGGACTGCAAGGAGATCCAACCAGTACATCCAAAAGGAGATCAGTCCTGGGTGTTCATTGGAAGGACTAATGTTGAAGCTTGACGGTCTTTGAAAAGACCCTGTTGCTGGGAAAGATTGAGGGCAGGAGGAGAAGGGGACGACAGAGGATGAGATGGTTAGATGGTATCACCGATTCAATGGATATAAGTTTGGGTAAACTCCAGGTGTTAGTGATGGACAGGGAGGCCTGGTGTGCTGCGGTTCATGGGGTTGCCAAGAGTCAGACATGACTGAGCATCTGAACTGACCTGAACTCCCCATTCAATGCTACTATCTCTGAATCTAGGCTTCCCTGAAGGCTCAGATGGTAAAGAATCAGCCAGCAATGCAGAAGACCTGGGTTCCATCCCTGGGTCGGGAAGATTCCCTAGAGAAGGAAATGGTATCCCACTCCAGTATTCTTGCTGGGAAATCCCATGGACAGAGGAGCCTGGCAGGCTACAGTCCTTGGGGATCGCCATGAATCAAACATGACTGAGCGACTAACTCTTTCATTGAATCTAACCTAATCCTTAATTAAGATTATATGGTCAAAATAAGGCAGCCATGACATGGTCATCTTCTTCAAAATTTGGAAGAAAACCCCAAAGAACAAGTATCCCTGGGTATATCATTAGGTGATCTGTGTCCTCATTGTTAAGACAACAAATTACAGGGGTTCTAATAATATAAAGTTAAGTAATATAAAGGTAAATGAGCCACAAATCCTTTTTTACTGGAACCAAAAATCTTATTCTCAATAGTTTGAGGCTGAATTATAATCATCACAAAATTTTGCCAGGCACTTTTTCTAACTCCCCGCAATGCCAAGGCTGTATGTTGTATACAGTGGTAACTCAGTAGAGAAACACAAAATAATAGACAAACCGACAGAATAATCCTAACAGGTGGTAGTCACTTACTGTAATGGCCCTGGACTTTTACTGCCATGTCCCTGAGCTTTATTTGCAATGAATTGTAAATCCTCATTGGTATGCAGCTACACACCCCCATATCTATTTGGGAAGCTAGATGATCTAAGCCACAGTCAATCTTAAAATGTTAACTCAAAAGCAGAAATGTGCTAAAAATGAATCTGATCTGCTTGCAAAGACGCAAGCATAGATGTGGCTGGAACATTAGTCAAAGAAACAGGCAGGCAGCTCTCCCAGGAATCCACCTATAACTTATCTTTCATTGCTAAACACATTTTTGTTTTTGTACCACAGTAACATAGGATTTCTTCCATACACAGTCATAGTAATAGAAAGTTATTGCTGTGTGATTTCTCCCCTTTATAAATGCAGTCAATTTCCAAGGTCTATCTATTTATAATAATACGTATTTATATTCATGACAATCTAGAGTATAGGGAAAAACTGCATTTTCATATTAACTAATATATAAGGTGCTCAGAGGAAATTTTAATGGGAAGGTTGATGTAAGTTTTGGTCTAGGGGAATAAATATTGAAGTCAGCTCAAGTGTTGTTCATTTATCTTCTTTAAATATTTCACAAGATTTGTTTTAACTTCTCTCTACAAATGCTGACTTCAACATTACCTTATAAAAGTATTTCTGAACCCCCTAAACAGATGCACTGATTAGCTTGCTGTGTTTATACATGTTAAGTAAAATGTGTATTAAGCCCAAGCCCTGCAAAAAAACAAAAATATCAGACCACTGAATTTAGATAGCAGTTGCTAGGAGCCTAATGCCATGCCAGATATATCATAGCAGTACTTTTTCATGCATGTTTGCTGTGTAGACACTGTGAGTTACTTTGCATGTGTTATTCCATATAATGACAAGTTATCAATATGGAACAAGTATCCTCATTTTGCAGGTAGGTGAGAAAGCTCAGACTACAACGCTATCCACTTAGCAATTGACTGAGGTTGTTTTAATTTTGTGAAATCATAAATTAAACTTTTGGCCAAGTATTAATGAACTTCAATACTGCAATTGCCTACCAAAATGCCTAATAAAACTTGCCTTCAAGCAAACAAATGAATAAATAAACAAAACTGCTCCACATAGTTATCTACCTAAATGTTCAAGCTAGAAAAGAGGTCAACTGCTTTACTTTACAGCAATGAACCAAAGAATGTCTTAACTTACCTAGGACTGCACAATTACTTACTACGAAACTATTGGTGATGACTAGGCTATGTAGTATTTGCTGAGCTAATATTTTCTATATACTTTCTAAGGTGCCTCATGGTTTGCTTTAATAGAGCATTTGAAAGTTGACTTTGGGCATTTCACTAAGATGCAGAAAGAGGAATTGCAAATGGGTATCTGTTATTTTCATTAATATTTTAAAATAGATTATAACATGCATAATGAATAAATTGCTGTATTTTTTTCTGTATAGTCCTCTGCCTATTCTTAACTTTCTTGTCTCCTCTGTAAGTAAGTAAAGAAATCTATTCATAAAACCCATTGACAAGGTATTCTACAGTTTCATTTTATGTTCAGGTAAAACATTCCCCAGCATTGGCTATATATACTAAGAGCCTCAAAGAACAGCATGGCACCACAGATAGATTACAAAGGGTACACAGCCACTAAGATCACAGAAGTAAGTTTCAAATTCCACTTCCCCCCCCCACCACCACACACACACACACACACACACACACACGCACACCACTGTCAGCTGTGTGAATTTGGGTTGTTTTATCTCTTCTTATCTTGGTGCTATTTCTGAAGAAAAATATATTAATAGATGATGCATCTCATAGGATATATGGAGGTATAAATGGAATAATTACACCAGAGAAGTTCTCACATTGCTGTGAAAGTTCTAGGTCTCATACAAACTTCCCAACCTATGGATCCAGCAAAGGCACTGAGAATCCCCAGGGAATCTGACTTTGAAGTTCAGCAGGATTTGAATACATCACTTCCACAGGACTGGGGGAACAGAGACTCTTGGAGGGCAAAAACAAAAACTTGCGTGCACCAGGACCCAGGAGAAAGGAGCAGTGATCCCGGAAGAGAATGAGCCAGACTTTGATGTGAGTGTTTGGGTGTCTCTGGTGGAAGCATGGGTTAACAGTGGCCTGCAGCAGGGTCAGGGATACTGAGAGCAGCAGTCCTGGGAGGTGCAGCATGCTGGTATAAGTCCTCTTGCAGGAGGTCACCTCAGAACCAACTACAGGAGGGAACACAGCCCTAATCATGAACAGAAAATTGGATTTAAGATTTACTGAGCATGGACTTGCCCTCCAGAGCAAGACCCAGTTTTCCTCAGAGCCAATCCCTCTCATCAGGAAGCTTGCACAAGCCTCTTATACTCATCCACTAGAGGTCAGACAGAATGAAAATCACAATCACAGAAAACTAACGAAAATGATCACATGGATCACAGCTTTGTGTAACTTAATAAAACTATGAGCCATGCCGTGTAGAGCCACCTAAGACGGATGGGTCATGGTGGAGAGTTCTGACAAATGTGGTCCCCTGGAGAAGGGAAAGGCAAACCACTTCAGCATTCTTCCCTTGAAAACCCCATGAACAGTATAAAAAGGCAGAAAGACATGACACTGAAAGATGAACCCCTTAGAAGGTGTCCAATATACTACTGGAGAAGAAGGGAATGAAAAGGCTGAATGAAAACAGAAACTATGCCTAGCTGTGGATGTGTCTGGTGGTGAAAGTAAAGTCCAATGCTGTAAAGAGAAATACTGCATAGGAACCTGGAATGTTAGGTCCATGAATCAAAGTAAATTGGAAGTGGTCAAACAGGAGATGGCAAGAGTGAATATTGACACTATAGATCAGTGAACTAAAATGGACAGGAATGGGTAAATCTAAATCAGATGACCATTATATATATTACTGTGGACAAGAATCCCCTAGAAGAAATTGAATACCCCTCATAGTCAACAAAAGAGTCCAAAATGCAGTACTTGGATTCAGTCTCAAAAATGACAGAATGATCTCCATTCCTTTCCAAGATAAACCATTCAATATCACAGTAATCCAAGTCTATGCCCCAACCATTAATGCCAAAGAAACGAATGGTTCTATGAAGGACTGCAAGACCTTCTAGAACTCACACCAAAAAAAAAAAAAAAGTTCTTTTTATCATAGGGGACTGGAATGCATAAGTAGGAAGTCAAGAGATACCTGGGGTAACAGTTAAGTTTGGCCTTAGAGTACAAAATGAAGCAGGGCAAAGGCTAACAGAGCTTTGCCAACAGAACACACTGGCCATAGCAAACACCTTCTTCAAACAACATAAGAGAAGATATACACATGGACATCACCAGATGGTCGATATAAAAATCAGATTGATTATATTTTCTGCAGCCAAATATGGGGAAGATCTGTACTGTCAGAAAAAATAAGACCTGGAGCTGACTGTGGCTCAGGTATGAACTCCTTATTGCAAAATTCAGACTTAAATTGAAGAAAGAAGGAAAAACCACTAGGCCACACAGGCATGAACCGAATCAAATCCCTTGTGATTATACAGTGGAAGTAACAAATAGATTCAAGGGATTCAATCTGATAGAGTGCATGAAGAACTATGGACAGAGGCTCATAACATTGTACAGAAGGAGGTGATCAAAACTATCCCCAAGAAAAAGAAATGCAAAAAAGCAAAATGATTGTCTGAGGGGGCCTCACAAATAGCTAAGAAAAAAGAGGAGCAAAAGTCAAGGAGAAAAGGAAAGCTATACCCATCTGAATGCAGAGTTTCAAAGAATAGCAAGGAGAGAAAAGAAAGTCTTCTTAAGCAAACAATGCAAAGGAATAGAGGAAAACAATAGAATGGGAAAGACTAGAGATCCCTTCATGAAAATTAGAGATACCAAGGGAACATTTTATACAAAGATGGGCACAATAAAGGACAGAAAGGGTATGGATTTAACAGAAGTAGAAGAGATTAAGAAGAGGTGGCAAGAATACACAGAAGAACTGTACAAAAAAAGGTCTTAATGACCTGGATAACCAAGATGGTATTATCGCTCACCTAGAGCCATACATGCTGCAGTTTGAAGTTAAGTGGACCTTAGGAAACGTTACTACAAACAAAGCTAGTGGAGGTGATGGAATTCCAGTTGAGCTATTTCAAATCCTAAAAGATGATGCCATGAAAGTGCTGCACTCAATATGCCTTCAAATTTGGAAAACTCAGCAGTGGCCACAGGACTGGAAAAGGTCAGTTTTCATCCCAATCTCAAAAAGGGCCACACCAAAGAATATTCAAACTATCGCACAATTGCACTCATTTCACATGTTAGCAAGGTCATGCTCAAAATCCTTCAAGCTAGGCTTCAACAGTATGGGAACAAAGAACTTCCAGATGTACAAGCTGGATTTAGAAAAGGCAGAGGAACCAGAGGTCAAATTGTCAATATCTGTTTAATCATAGCGAAAGCAAGATAATTCCATAGAAACATCTACTTTTGCTTCATTGACTATAGTAAAGTCTTTGACTGTGTGGATCTGGATCACAACAAACTGGAAGATTCTTTAAGAGAGGGAATACCAGATCACCTTACCTGCCTCCTGAGAAACCTGTATGCAGGTCAAGAAGCAACAGTTAGAACCAGACATGGAAAAATTGACTGATTCCAAACTGGGAGAGGAGTATGTCAAGGCTGCTTATTTGTCAACCTGCTTATTTAACTCATATGCAGAATACATCATGCAGAATGCCAGGATAGATGAAGCTCAATCTGGAATCAAGATTACTGGGAGAAATATCAATAACCTCACATATGAACATGATACCACCCTAATTGCAGAAAGTGAAGGGTAGCTAAAGAGCCTATTGATGAAGGTGAAAGAGGAGAGTGAAAAAGCTGGCTTAAACTCAGTATTTGAGACTTCCCTGGCAGTCCAGTGGCTAAAACTCTGTGCTCCCAAGGCAGGGGTCCTGGGTCAATCCCTGGTTAGGGAACTAAGATCCCATATGCCATGACTAAAACTTGGAGCACCCAAATAAATTCATTAAATAAATTAAAACAAAACAGAAAAACCCCTCAACACTCAAAAAACTAAGATCATGGCATCTGGTCCCATCACTTCATGGCAAATAGATGGGGAAACAGTGGAAACAGTGAAAGACTATTTGCTTGGGCTCCAAAATCACTGCTGATGGAGACTGCAGCCATGAAATTAAGACACTTGTTCCTTGGAAGAAAAGCTTGACAAACCTAGATGGCATATTAAAACACAGAGATATCACTTTGCCAACAAAGGTCTGTATAGTCCAAGCTATGGTTTTTCCAGTGGTCATGTATGGATGTGACAGTTGGACCATAAAGAAGGCTGAGTGCTGAATAATTCATGATTGTGAACTGTGGTGTTGGAGAGGACTCTTGAGAGTCCCTTGGACATTAAGGAGATCAAACCAGTCAATCCTAAAGAAAATCAACCATGAATATTCATTGGAAGAACTGATGCTGAAGTTGAAGCTCCAGTATTTGGTCACTTGATGTGAAAAGGCAACTCACTGGAAAAGACCCTGATGCTGGGAAAGACTGAAGGCAAGACTAGAAGGGGGCAAAACAGGATGAGATGGTTGGATGGCATCACTGACTAAATGGACATGAGTTTGAGCAAACTCCAGAAGATAGTGAAAGACAGGGAAGCCTAGCATGCTGCAGTCCATGGGGCGGCAAAGATTCAGACACTACTAAGCAACTGAACCAAAAAATATAATAATGCATATAAAGCAATTCTCAGAGTCCTGAGCATATAGTGTTGATAATAATGTGCATTTTTTTTAATATGACAAATATCATCCAAAGTGTTTTCATTCATTAGTCTCTGATGCTGAAGCTCCTATTTTTTTTATTTTAATCACTGTCCTAAACTGTTCCCAATTGTTATCAATTGTAGCTCTTGAATAGGACAGATCAATGTTTGCATCATTGCTCTGTCTCAGAATCAGTGTGAAAAGGGTTGACTATTGCTTGTATGGAGAGATAGAGAGTAGGGTTCTGATCTTCACTTATATCTGAAAAATGTAATTGTTTATATCTAAAAAAGTTCTGAATTTACTGCCTATCCAGGGCAAGTACATTCAGTTCAGTTCAGTCGCTCAGTTGTGTCTGACTCTTTGCGACCCCATGAACTGCAGCACTCCAGGCCTCCCTGTCCATCACCAACTCCCAGAGTTTACCCAAACTGATGTCCATTGAGTTGCTGATGCCATCCAACAATCTCACCCTCTGTCTTCCCCTTCTCGTCCCACCTTCAATCTTTCCCAGAATCAGAGTCTTTTCAAATGAGTCAGATTTTGGCATCAGGTGGCCAAAGGATTGGAGTTTCAGCATCAGCATCAGTCCTTCCAATGAATATTCAAGACTGATTTCCTTTAGGATGGACTGGTTGGATCTCCTTGCAGTCCAAGGGACTCTCAAGAGTCTTCTCCAACAGCACAGTTCAAAAGCATCAATTCTTCAGTGCTCAGCTTTATTTATAGTCCAACTCTCACATCCATACATGACCACTGGAAAAACCATAGCTTTGACTAGATCTTTGATGGCAAAGTAATGTCTCTGCTTTTCAATATGCTATCTAGGTTGGTCATAACTTTTCTTCCAAGGAGCGAGTGTCTTTTAATTTTATGGCTGCAGTCACCATCTGCAGTGATTTTGGAGCCCCCCAAAATAAAGTCAGTCACTGTTTCCACTGTTTCCCCATCTATTTGCCATGAAGTGATGGATCGGAGGCCATGATCTTAGTTTTCTGAATGTTGAGCTTTAAGCCAACTTTTTCACTCTCCTCTTTCATTTTCATCAAGAGGCTTTTTAGTTCCTCTTCACTTTCTACCATAAGGGTGGTGTCATCTGTGTATCTGAGGTTATTGATATTTCTCCCAGCAATCTTGATTCCAACTTGTGCCTCATCCAGCCCAGCATTTCTCATGATGTACTCTGCATAGAAGTTAAATAAGCACCAGAGACGCTCAGAGGGCTCAAACATACCTGTGAGCACCATGACTCAGAGACCCTGCAGAAACTGAGACAGAAGTGTGTTTGGGTGTCTCCTGAGGAGGTGCGGGTCAGCGGTGGACTGCTGGGTGTCCAGGGGGTCTGGGTGCAGTAGACCTGGGTATGGCATAAGCCCTCTTGGAGGAGGTTGCCATTAATCCACCATAGAGCTGCCAGAACTTACACAGGACTTGGGAAACAGACTCTTGGAGGGCACAAACAGAAACTTGTGTGCACCAGGACCCAGGAGAAAGGAGCAGTGATCCCTCAAGAGACTGACCCAGACTTGCCTGTGAGTGTCCAGGAGTCTCTGGCGGAGGTGTGGGTCGGTGGTGGCCTGCTGCAGGGTTGGGGGCACTGAGTGTAGCAGTGCGTGCATGTGACCTTTTGAAGAAGGTCGTCATTATCTTCGTTACCTCCACCATAGTTTGGCACCAGGTCAAATAACAGGGAGGGAACACAGCCCCACCCTTCAACAGAAAATTTGATTAGGATTTACTGTGTATGACCCCATCCATCAGAACAAGACCCAGTTTCCCCCTCGGCCAGTCTCTCTCATCAGGAAGCTTCCATAAGCCTCTTCTCCTTCTCCATGAAGGCAGACAGACTGGAAACCACAATCAGAAAACTAGCCAATCTGATCATATGGACCACAGCCTTGTCTAACTCAATGAAACTATGAGCCATGCCATGTAGGGCCACCCAAGATGGGCAGGTGATGGTGGAGAGTTCTGACAAAAGGTGGTCCACTGAAGAAGGGAATGGCAAACACTTAAGTATTCTTGTCTTGAGAATCCCATGAACAGTATGAAAAGGGCAAGTACATAAAAAGCATTTAATATGTTAAGTTGTTCAGTCATGTCTGACTCTTTGCAGCCAGCCCCATGCCTGTCTGCAATGCAGGAGACCGGGGTTTGATCCTTGGGTCAGGAAGACCCACTGGAGAAGGAAATGGCAACCTACTCCAGTACTCTTGCCTGGAAAATCCCATGGATGGAGAAACCTGATAGGCTATAGTCCATGGTGTCGCAAAGTCAGACATGACTGAGCAACTTCACTTTCACTTTCCATGCCTGCCAGGCACCTCTGCCTACAGAATTTTCCAGGCAAGAATACTTGAGTGGGTTGCCATTTCCTACTTCAAGGGTTCTTTTTGACTCAGGAATTGAACCCATGACTCTTGTGTCTCCTGCATTGGAAGGCAAATTCTTTATCACTAGCACCACCTGGGAAGTAAATGTCATTAAGTCTATACAGCATCAATAGTAAGGGACATCATTATTTCATGTTCCACTGGAATAAAAAAAAAGCCAAGTAAAGTATAATATAACACTTTCTGATCACATTGATCATAAAATATATTGTTACTTCAGAAATGTTTGAATGTGGAAAAGAAGTGTGCATCTTAGAATCAAAGAAATTCAATAATCCCTTCTTAGGAAATAAACACATTACCCATTTCCCATTAAAGATTTGTCTACATTCTTTGAAAGGAATTTTCCATTTTTACCCACTAATGAGTGAGATCAAATTATCCATTTGAGTCTTCACTCCCTTTGTGACAGTAATATATGTGTAGACCCTCGCCCTAGCCTTCTAGTGGGTCTTTCTTAACCACTTGACATTGGGCCTGTCCATGGGACTTGATTAATTAGCATGGGTTTCCACAGTGTCAGCCTTAAGCTGAACTAGGGGCTGGGTAATTATTTATTGTGGAGGGCTGATGTTTAGGGCATCTGTGGCTTCTACATTACTTTGCCAACAAAGGTCCATCTAGACAAAGCTGTAGAATTCACACACTTTTCCAGCCCCAAACCTGAATCCAGATTCTCAGAACATCTGGTGCCTCCAGTTCCAGAGCCTCTCCACGATTCTACATGGGAACATGGTTATTTCTTTTTGGTAGCCATCTCTGCAAGTAAAGTTTCTCTCCCATAACTGTCATTTAAGCAGACTTTCAGAATAGAGAAACCCTACTTCTGGGCATATATCTGGACAAAACTATAATCCTAAAAGATATATGCACTCCAATATTCATAGCATTATTATTCACAATAGCCAAGACATGAAAACAATATATGTCCATCAACAGAAGGATGGATAAAGAAGATGTGGTGCATATATGCAAAGGAATACTACTTAGCAATAAAAAGGATGAAATGATGCCATTTGCAGCTACATGGACAGAACTAGATATTATCATACTAACTGAAGTAATTCAGAGAGAGAAAGACAAATATCATATGATATCACTTCGATGTGGAGTCTAAAATATGACACAAAGTGTCTATGAAACAGGAACAGACAGACAGGGAGAACAGACTTTTGGTTGCCAAAGCTGGGGTGGGGAGGTATGGGCTGGGAGTTTGGGGGTAGCAGATCTCTTATATACAGAATGGATAAGCAATAAGGTCCTACGGTACACCACAGGGCACTGCATTCAATATCCTGACATAAACCATAGTGGAAAAGAATATAGAATAGAATGAATCACTTTGTTATACAGCAGAAATTAACACAACGTAGTAAGTCCACTATACTTCAATAAAAAAAGAGAAAGGAGCATAGTTAATTCTGTTTAATTCATAAGATTTAACTAGAAGTTGGGGACAACGTTTTTATAAATGACATGAACATATATGGCATGCTTATAATTTTTGAGGATGACACTTTCAAAGGTGGGAGAACTGTGTAACAGTGAATGAGGACATCAGGAATTCAAAATTATTAAGCTGTTTGAAATAGCAGAATTTGATAGATGCAATTTAGCCAAGGTGATATAAATCTAGTGTATAACTTCAAAATGCCAATTGCACAAGTGCGAAATATACAAGAATGTGAAGAACTGCAGAGGTTTGGGTAACTGAAAGCTCACTTTGCACCACCAGTGTGCCAGCGGTGCTGAGAAGGCCAACGAGCTACTACAATGCATTAAGTTCAATTACACCATGTATTTTTAATCATACTTGGACTATTCTGGGTGATACAGTTTAATAAGGTACTGATACACTAGAAACTATATAGATGAGAGGGCTTCCCTGGTGACTCCGTGGTAAAGAATCTGCCTGCCAATGCAAGAGATGCAGGTTCTGTCCCTGGGTTGGGAAGATCCCCTGGAGGAGCAAATGGCAACCCACTGCAGTATTCTTACCTGGGAAATCTCATGAACAGAGGAGCCTGGCAGGCTACAGTCCATGAGGTTGCAAAAGAGTCAGACATGGTGACTAAAACCAACAAACAGTAAAGATGAGAGTACTTGGTGGTTTTCTTTTGAAATAGTGAATCATTTTACCCAGAAAGGATGAAAGCTCATGGGGGAAGGATAGTTGCCTTCAGGTATTTTAAAAGCCAACATGTGCAAAAGAGCAAACTCACTAGGGCAACTGATTGCAGAATTCATGAATAAAGTTAATGGAAGGCGATGTCTGGCCCATTATAAAAGAGAAATGTTCATCAAACATAGGTTGCTGATGGATTAATAATTAAAAATGGAGGAATAAAAAATATTCTCAAGAAAGAATCACAAGAAAAAAATTCTTTCTGTGTATGCTGATAGATGTTAACTAGACTTATTGTGATGATCATTTTCTAATATATACAAATATTGAATCATTATATTGTACACCTAAAACTAACATAATGTTATATGTCAATTACGTCTCAATGAAAAAGAATGGAGGTATGCCATCATTACTGTGCTTAACATTTGAAGGCTATGTATCAAGAGATTTTCCAAGGGTGCTTACCTTGTACCAATTATAAGGCTAAGTGCTTCTCAATTAGGCCATCAGGCAGGAACTTTCATTATTCACACTTCACATTTAAGGAGAAACGAAATTCAATAATTTACCCAAGGTCATAGAGCTAGTTAATTAGGACTAAAATTAAGACATTTCTTTCTCAGGCTTCTGCTCTTAGCCCCTAAACTGCAGGGCTCTCAGGTGAGGAAGACTTTCTGACCATTCTCTGCCCAGCCCAGACCATCACCAAGTCCCACCTTTATCATCCCTTGTCCCTAATGCCTGTGAGCTCTATGTGCTCAATAGCTCTGATAGGAAACTCTTCCTAAAGCTTGCTTATTCCAACAATACCTGGAAAGATGGGCAGCCAACAAGGATATTTCTCACCAGAGAGAAGGGGTAGAAAATCAGCAGTTCAAAGGAGCACAGCCAGGAGCCTGGAGCCCCAGTTATAGCGTTCAATGGGGCAAGGGGTGAATGGAACCTCAGATACCAGAGGAACAGAGATCCCCACCCATGGTGGATAAAAGGACATCTGGGTGCCATACAGAAGGGAGCATCTGCTCCACCGCCACACATTCTCCCTGGAGGTGGGGTCAGTGAAGGAGCAGGGTACAAAGATTGCATTTATTGCTAATGAAACAGAAGGGCTTTGAAGCATTTAAATTTAGAGCTTTGCTGCAGTTTTGATATATTCCCTCTCATTGGTGAAAAAGACCCACCAAATATGTTTCTATGTATCTCAGCTTCAGTTATAGATTCAAATTCTCTCCTAGAGAGGAAGATCTTGAAAAAATCAAAAGCTGTGGTGTGGAATTTGTTGGTGTTCTGTTGTATTCCATAAAGTTAAGAAATGTTCACATTCTCCAGGTTTAGAGTTGATCATCCCAGGACACCAGTAGTTTTCCCAGGCAAATGCAGCTTAATCCTCCTCTCTAATCTGCGGCCCAGCTCTACCCCAGACCAAATACTTCAGTCAGAAATATAAGATGATTACATCTTCTTCAGTCTGAACAATGATCTTTTTCTATAACCATTTCCAAGTTGACTCTGGAGTTCTTTCTGTTCATAATGGAGTACATGAAATGTTGATTCAGTGTATAGTATTTTTTTTTACTCTTTTTTTTTTCATGGCTAAAAGGATGTTCCAAGGAGTCTATGGTGAGTTAATATCTTTTGAAATGTATGTCATGCTTTAAATATTAATTCAAGATTTATGTTTTTCTGAATTATGTTTTGCCCCTCTAAGAGACTTCAGTGTTTTATAAATGACTGTCTGGCTTTGTTTGGTAGGAAATGGTTAAACACAAAAATTCCTGGCTTTTGCAAAAAGAAGATACTGCAAATTATGACTTAAGGATAGTGAATTCAATGACAACTGTCTGATGGCATGTAAGGTAGATTCCTTTCCACTGAAAGCTAGAGCAGCCCAAATGACCTTCCTGACAGCCACACAGCAGAAGAAAAGCAAAAAGGTGGCCCATTTAGTCTCTGCTGTCTCGAGAGATTATTCTTTTCACACTGAAATAGAATTTACAGTTCTTACAGGCTGCTTCATCAGCACTTATTCACTTCCTGCATGGAAAGAGCAGTATGAGAGATGCTGATACACAGGCCCCATGTGACAGTCTCCCTTTACACACACCTCTGAGGGAATAATGTGCATAGAAATTTGGAGAGGCAAATCGACAGTGTGGGAACAGTAGAGTGAGAAGAGAGAGAACAAACCAGATGGAAAAAATTTGAGGTATTATGTGAAAGAATTAGGCTTCCCTAGTGGATCAGTGGTAAAGAATCCATCTGTCAATACAGGAGATGCAGGTTCAATCTGTGGGTCAAGAAGATCCCCTGGAGAAGGAAATAACAACCCACTCCGGTATTCTTGCCTTGGAAATCCCATGAATAGAAGAGCCTGGTAGGCTACAGTCTATGAGGTTGCAAAGAGTCCGAAACAACCTGGACATTGAACAATAACAAATGGAAGGATTAGGTCCTCGGTGGGGACCCACTGCAGATGCGTAGTGCTGCATCATAGAAGCGTCACTCTGTCTTTCTACACTCCCTTGTTGCAAACTGTCGAGCCTGCATGTTATCATCAGTTCTAAAATAGTTACTGAAGACTCTCAAGAGCTCCCTCAGTTAACTCCATTCCAAGTAAGAGCTCCATTTGACTGATATATGAGGCATTGATTCTTGATTCTGGAGTCATCATATGAATAACAGTTCTGTCACAGCCTCCAAATGCAGAGAAATGAGCAGGTGTTTTTTACTGTAGTTACCTCAGCGCCTCTCTTTCATTAGCAATTCAGAAGTGTTCTTAGGTCATTCTAATGTCAGTGGAAAGTGAGACTGAGTGGTGAAAAAAAATACGGATGGCTAATTATATGGTTTAACGTCCCCTTCCTCCCGCAAAGAAGCAAATCGACGCTTGTCTTATTAGAGCTATTTTTCCAGAAGACAAAATCAATGATCCTTCTGCGAAATTTACTTGGGTTGATTTGACTCCAAAACATGGTTTTTCCATGTATGGCTAAGTCCCTATGCTGTTACCTGAACCTATCACAACATTGTCCATTGTCTATGCTCCAATATAAACCAAAAAGGTTTTAAAAATATGGTATTTGCAAATATGGTTAGATTTAATTTCATATGCTTTATCTCTTTTCTACTTAAACCACTTATTGATCACGAGCAATTATTGTTCCTTTTTTATAAAAGGTGGAGTCATGATACTTGGAGGGATAAGTTTCTTTTCATTGGAGAAATATAATTAGTCAACAGAAATTGACTTGAACTAGTTATCTATGGACAACAGGGCTCATAATCTTTCTTCTAAAGATCAGTGGCACACAGCACTGTTTAAATGCCAGTGGTTCACATTCATATGCAAGGAAATTATACTCCATGTAAATTGACAAGTGCACATGGCTTGTGAGACACCAAAGCTGGTCTGTTGTTTTCAGTAGCTTAGTTTCCATTTTTTATCTGATGGAACTTTGGCTGTAGAGAGTGGCAAAAAGACACTGTGGTATTCAAAAGTAGGAAATAAACAGACACTTTTCCAAGGACAAGTGCATTTCTGTAATAGAAGGCAGTGTACAGGAACAGAGCGAGGTATTCCATGGCCTTGTCAGGCCCCTGGTGTGTTTATCTAATTCTCTCCGCTGTTTTTGAACTCAAAGTGAGGATATAAATATGTCACCCTTGCCCAAGTGGAAGCAGGAGGAAAATGCACAAATGAGAACAAGAGTTTGAAACATAAAATTACACAGATAGAATTTTATACCAAGGAACCATTTTAGGAAGCAGGCACGATGATTTTCATTTGTAAGTGTGAAACATTCTGAGTGCAGAGGGACCTGTCACACGCAGTATATTGTGATGTGGTCTCTGAACACTTAACAGCTTCATTTTATTACCATTTTCCTCTGGAGCAGAATGACATACTAAACTGATCAATAGAAGACTTTGGCTTCCTTAGGATGTTTACAGAGGTTGTTGAAATTGAATAACATGAAATGTTCTTTTATTTTTCTGCCGACGGTTACATTGTCTGACGTCTTTGGATGTTTTAAGACCTTGCCAGGGTTTACTTCCTAGTTCAGAATGTGAACCGCAAGGAACAGGTTAATTGCTTGTAGACATGCATGATCACGACTGTTAAGAAAAGGTATGAAGCTATTCAGAAAGAGGAAAATGTGGATTCTCAGGCAAGGAAAATTATCAAAAAGACCTCCTTTTAGATTTTTCTTTAACAGTGTAAGACTTGATTCAGGTGAAACCATACTGGATCCCCAACTAGAACATACAGAGAAAAGTCTTTCTCAGAGGATTGAAAGTAAGAACAGGAACTTTGCTGGGTGTCTCTGGGATTTTACTCCGTTGTTCTTTTAGCAGGTGGTTGGAGAGGAGTGGGAAGGGAAAGGGGAAGAGAACTGATTTCTGATCACTCTTCTATTCTGTAATTTCTTGCCAGACACTGAGGTAAGAATTTTCTCATTTTTTTCCTGGTAATGTGTTGGTATTGTTATCATCATTTTGCAGGAATGTCTACAGTATAAATTTCCAAGGTTGGAGACAGGTCTCAAACTCAGATCCTCTGATTACATGGTGAGTGCTGTTATTACCTGGGACTCTGGTTTGGAAGTGACAGATGTTGTCTATTTGCTAAGTCATGTCTGACTCTTTTGCAACCCCATGAACTGTAGCCCACAAAGCTTCTCTGCCCATGGGATTTCCCAGGCAAGAATACTGGGGTGGGTTGCCATTTCCTTCTCCAGGGTATCTCCCAACCCAGGGATCAAATTTGTGTCTTCTGCATTGGCAGGCAAATTCTTTACCACTGAGCCACCAGGAAAATCAAGTGAGAGAGACGCATTTCAAAGCATTTCAGGTGAAAAGGAATTCACTGGCTACCCAAGAGATGGAAATCTAGATATAACTTGGTGGCTAGGTCTCAGAAATTTGACACACCCAGGACATTTTCTGAGTCTCATCCCTTCTCCTTACTTGACGGCATCAGTTGTCAACTGGATTCATCCACAGAGCAGGAAATACAGTTACTGATGACTCCTCTGTCTCACAGTTTCAACTTTGATCGCTATAGAGACTGGGATGGAAGTTCTACCTCTTTGTAAATGTCCTGGGTAAATTTCTGATTGGTCCCACTTAGATCAACTGCAAACCAATGAACTGTGCCTATCAGGTGAATTTTTATGATTGGCCTGTTTTGCTTAGGCAGATGCCCAATAATGACAGAAAGAGCAGTATATGCTACATGAAATAATTTGGAAGCCACAGTGGCAGGGGGTGGGAGTGGAACTTCCATCTCTGACACTATAAACATGTATGTGTCCTGTACCTACATAGCAAGGCTGCCACTGTTGGCAGTTCCTTTACCCTTGTAATAGACCATCCTTTGGGGATGAACCCATGTTTTCTGGTTTCACCGGTCATGTACCACATTCCACTATTCTGCCCACCTGAACTGCTCCATCAAAAGTTGAGGGGACATGGGTAAATCTATGGCTGATTCATGCTGATGTTTGGCAAAAACCAACACAATACTGCAAAGCATTATCCTTCAATTAAAAATAAATGATTTTTTTTTTTAAAGAAAAACTAAAAAAAAAAAAAAGTTGGATCCACAGTTATTTTCTGACTCTGATTGCCACAGAAATGAACAAGATAGGAGTTAAAGAGAACCTTCATTGGCATTAGCGACAAGGGAATCTTAGCAGCCACGTACCAAAATTTTAAAAATGTTGACTAGGAACACGCTGCCGCTGCTGCTGCTGCTGCTGCTAAGTCACTTCAGTCGTGTCAGACTCTGTGCGACCCCATAGACAGCAGCCCACCAGGCTACCCCGTCCCTGGGATTCTCCAGGCAAGAACACTGGAGTGGGTTGCCATTTCCTTCTCCAATGCATGAAAGTGAAAAGTGAAAGTGAAGTCGCTCAGTCGTGTCCAACTCCTAGCGACCCCATGGACTGCAGCCCACCAGGCTCCTCCATCTATGGGATTTTCCAGGCAAGAGTACTGGAGTGGGTTGCCATTGCCTTCTCCTAGGAACGTGCAATTGGATTAAATTGAAGAAAGTTCTGCAACTTTCCCTAAAGTCATAATAACAGTCTCCACTAGTTTCTCCAAAGTGATGCCAAATTAACACTTGAGATTAATGACACCCTGTTTGCTGTATGCAAGACAACACAAGAAAAGAGCTCTAGTGCCCTTTCAGTAGAAAAGTTGTCTTAAGTTTCTCCAAAAGGAAAATTCTGGAACCATGTCTGTCTTAGATAATCAAGCAATTAAGTGGATGCAAGCCTAGTAAAAAAGAACTTTTATAGTCTGCAGTCTAGAAGAGATGCTGATAAACAAGGGGGCCATGGGCGGGTGAGGTGATGATAGACGTGAAGAAGGGAGGTCCTTAATGCAACAACCATTTAGAATCTCTCTAGACTTGGGATCAATACTTATGCTGGGCACTGACAAGAGAAAGCCCCTGGTTTCCCTGTACTCAGGGCAGGAGGACAAAGCAATGACTGGTGGTACAGATGGATAGCCTCTAGGAAAACAGTGACAGTTGATGAGCACCTGCAAAGAGCTAAGAACATGCAACTTCCATCTTTCAAATAAAATGCAGAGAAAAGGAACCCTTCAGAAGAGAAACAGAGCCCTCTATTGGGTTTATACTGTGAATTTATGTATTGTAAATTCATTTTCTGTCTGGTATATGAAAGATTCAAAAAGAACACAACACAGTCCAATAGAATAGCTGATTCTGTCTGTGAATTAAAATCATCCAGGATGACTTCATAATTCCCAATGCCCAGGCCACACCAAAGTCTAATTAAATTAGAATCCCTGGAGGTGAGACCCAGGCCCCTATACTGTCTTTAAAGCACCCTGGATTCCACTGTGCAGTCATGGTTAAGAAGCACTGCTCTAAATAAACATGAGGTAAATAAATGTCTCTTTCTGCAAGAATAAGCAGAGAGCAAGAAAAATCACTAGAATTAAAAAAGCTACTGCAACACAAAACTGTAGGGGTTCCTGGAGGAAACAGGAAAAAGCTAGCAGGGGTTCTCGATTTAAAAACAAACAAACAAACAAAAACATTTCACTTTTATGTATGGTATTCTTTTAAAAATGCATTGTTTGCTCTGAAATACCTTTCTCAAGTCAATTATGGTTTTCATTCTTCTTCTGATGACTAGCACTATTTCAAGGTGAAATGGCCAGTTTGTCTAACATACATTTTAGCTGCAGCACTGTTGTCTTTATCTAAACAGGGTTTTTCCAGTTATTTGAGAGCTTAATTTCATTTGGATGTGATTATTTTAATTAAAGTCACAGAAAGAGAAGAAAATTAAAAATAAAGTTACTGGTCATAGCCAGCACAATCATAATATAATATAATATGATATGATAAAACTTAGAGACAAAAAGTACTCAGTTCAGTTCAGTTCAGTCGCTCAGTCGTGTCTGCTTCTTTGCGACCCCATGAATCGCAGCACGCCAGGCCTCCCTGTCCATCACCAACTCCCGGAGTTCACTCAGACTCACGTCCATCGAGTCAGTGATAGCATCCAGACATCTCATCCTCTGTCGTCCCCTTCTCCTCCTGCCCCCAATCCCTCCCAGCATCAGAGTCTTTTCCAATGAGTCAACTCTTTGCATGAGGTGGCCAAAGTACTGGAGTTTCAGCTTTAGCATCATTCCTTCCAAGGAACAACCAGGGCTGATCTCCTTTAGAATGGACTGGTTGGATCTCCTTGCAGTCCAAGGGACTCTCAAGAGTCTTCTCCAACACCACAGTTCAAAAGCATCAATTCTTTGGCGCTCAGCTTTTTTCACAGTCCAACTCTCACATCCCTACATGACCACTGGAAAAACCATAGCCTTGACTAGATGGACCTTTGTTGGCAAAGTAATGTCTCTGCTTTTCAATATGCTATCTAGGTTGGCCATAACTTTTCTTCCAAGGAGTAAGCGTCTTTTAATTTCATGGCTGCAGTCACCATCCGCAGCGATTTTGGAGCCCAAAAAATAAAGTCTGTCACTGTTTCCACTGTTTCCCCATCTATTTCCCATGAAGTGATGGGACCAGATGCCATGGTCATGGTTTCCTGAATGTTGAACTTTAAGCCAACTTTTTCACTCTCCTCTTTCGCTTTCATCAAGAGGCTTTTGAGTTCTTCACTTTCTGCCATAAGGGTGGTGTCATCTGCATATCTGAGGTTATTGATATTTCTCCCAGCAATCTTGATTCCAGCTTGTGCTTCTTCCAGCCCAGCATTTCTCCTGATGTACTCTGCATATAAGTTAAATAAGCAGGGCAACAATGTACAGCCTTGATGTACTCCTTTTCCTGTTTGGAACCAGTCATTGAGTCTTTAGTTTTAGTCATTGAATAATCATAGTAAACTGTGTATGAAACTATGAAGAAAAGTAAGTTTAAAAATTAAAAATCAGTAAAATCTAAAATATATATAGGTATACATATGTAAAATGTATATAAAATATATGTATATATACATATAAAAGATATATACAATATGCCCTTGAAATTAGTGACTAAAGATTACAGTAGGGAGAAATTTTAAAATGATACATGTGGCTCTCTGAGAACTTATAAAACGTAAATCTATCTTCTCAAATTATACATATTTAACTTGTACATGTTCTCAGGAATTCATTATGTATGAAATTAAGTACTGGGTAAAATTCAAGGAAGCATAAAAAACAGAAAAGAGCATTCCAATGACTATTTTAGGCAATGGCACGTGAACTGAGTGTGAGTAGTGTGAAAGGTCGGAGAAGGCGATGGCACCCCACTCCAGTGTTCTTGCCTGGAGAATCCCATGGACGGAGGAGCCTGGTGGGCTGCATTCCATGGGGTCGCGAAGAGTCAGACACGACTGAGAGACTTCACTTTATTTTTTCACTTCCATGCATTGGAGAAGGAAATGGCAACCCACTCCAGTGTTCTTGCCTGGAGAATCCCAGAGACAGAGGAATCTGTTGGGCTGCCGTCTATGGGGTTGAGCAGAGTTGGACATGACTGACACGACTTAGCAGCAGCAGTATGAGGGGTAATACCAGCAGATAGCGACAGGGAGTGGAGGAGTGGGTCAGGGAACAAAAGAAAGCCATGAAATATCAAGTGACCACTGCCTTGGTCAACCAGAGCTTGATTCCTTTGGCCACTGTGAGCTTGCATAGAGCAAGTGCCTTAGAACTGTCTCTCCCACCTGAAGGGCAAGAGATGTTGTTCAGTTGCTCAGTCATGTCCGACTCTTTGTGACCCCATGGACTGCATCACGCCAGGCTTCCCTGTCCTTCACCATTTCCCAGTTTACTCAAACTCATGTCCATTGAGTCAGTGATGCCATCCAACCATCTTATCCTCTGTTGTCCTTTTCTCCTCCTGCCTTCAGTCTTTCCCAGCATCAGGGTCTTTTCCAAAGAGTCGGCTCTTCGCAAGAGAGTGGATGTTTATTCACTAGTTAAGACTGCTGACAGGGGGCATTCATTTCTTGACATCTGTGCTCTGTTCAGGCAACTGGATGTGGAATGGAACCACTGCTCCCTAAGTCAAGAGGCACATGTACCAGCAATCAGATAAGCAAAGAGACACTATGAGTAGGGTTGTGACAGCATCTGCTAAAAAGTGTGTTTTGAAGTAAAACAGAGCAGAGGTCAGCAAGCTTTTTTTGAAAAGTACCAGCTGGTAGATATTTTAAGCTCTGTGTGCCACATATGGTCACTCTCACATAGTTTTCATTTTCCTTTCTTTCTCTGTTTAAAAATGTAAAAACAATCTAGCTCATATAAAAATAGGTGCCAGGCCACATTTAGTTCACAGGCTATATTAACAGATATCTAAAATAGAGAATATTTTTTTAAAACATTAACAATCAAATTTATCAGTTAATATGAGCAATCAAAATGAGTAATACCTTCTAAGATAAAACAATCTTTGCATGAAAAATGTTTATCATATGTTGTTTATGTAATATACTTAAAATTATTACTTTAGAAAAACAGCTGTGCACACATGTTAGATGATTAAAAATAGATATAGGGCAGGCGGGAACAAACAAGGTAGAATTTAAGGCATTAAGTTTTCATTCAAGATACTTTGCTTGAAAAAATAGGCCATTTAGTCAAAGCCAAAAAACTCAGTTATCCTTTTCTTTCTTTTTCAGCATTAGCAAGACAACAGAATACAGTACCTCTTTGAAGGAGAAGAATCCTGAACTTCTTTCCCCCTTGTCCCAGGCTCCAATTAGCTTTTTCATCGCAAGAATCTTTATGTCTCTTCCACCTCCTTACAGATGCTCACTCTATCCTGAATCATACACCTGGATATTCAATATAATCTCCTAAGCAGGTTTAAGATTTTGAAAGAAAAGCAAATAGGAGAAAGAAGCATGCTCATAGGCAAATCCTACTTTTTGCCCAATATTTTTCTTGCTGTTCTACCAGGTTTTTTTTTTCCTATTTTCCATACTCCATTGTATATGTGAAGGCAAAATTATTATAGACCATTCTTTTTTAAAATATAGTGACACTAAATTATAAATAAAATACAAAAGTGATAAAAACAATATCAAAACTCTCAAGCTCACATACTCTCTTCCTAAGTTAAGAAACCAAATCACACTAGTATATTCTTTTCAAAATAATGACTGAGAAAAATACACATCAAAATATAGAAGGTATATCCAATGAAGTGATATGAAAAAAGTTTTGAAGCTTATTCCAAGTTTTGACATAGACATTTTTTTACGTGTTATATAAACTATTGTGGAGCTAGGGAAAAAATTAAAGCAATGCCTATAAATTAAAACCAGGAAGAGATGGGCATACCAGACCACCTGACCTGCCTCTTGAGAAACCTGTATGCAGGTCATGAAGCAACAGTTAGAACTGGACATGGAACTGTCCATGGAACTGAACATGGAACTGGTTCCAAATAGGAAAAGGAGTATGTCAAGGCTGTATATTGTCACCCTGCTTATTTAACGTCTATGCAGAGTACATCATGAGAAATGCTGGGCTGGAGGAAGCACAAGCTGGAATCAAGATTGCTGGGAGAAATATCAATAACCTCCGATATGCAGATGACACCACCCTTATGGCAGAAAGTGAAGAGGAACTCAAAAACCTCTTGATGAAAGTGAAAGAGGAGAGTGGAAAAGTTGGCTTAAAGCTCAACATTCAGGAAACCATGACCATGGCATCTGGTCCCATCACTTCATGGCAAATAGATGGGGAAACAGTGGAAACAGTGACAGACTTTATTTTTGGGGCTCCAAAATCACTGCAGATGATAATTGCAGCAATTAAATTAAAAGACGCTTACTCCTTGGAAGGAAAGTTATGACCAAAGTAGACAGCATATTAAAATACAGAGACAGAATTCAGCTGTGAAGCCGTCTGGACCTGGGCTTTTGTTTGCCGGAAGATTTTTTATTACAGTTTCAATTTCCGTGCTTGTGATGGGTCTGTTAAGATTTTCTATTTCTTCCTGGTCGAGTTTTGGAAAGTTGTACTTTTCTAAGAATTTGTCCATTTCTTCCTCGTTGTCCATTTTATTGGCATATAATTGTTGATAGTAGTCTCTGATGATCCTTTGTATTTCTGTGTTGTCTGTTGTGATCTTAAAAAGAATACATTTGAATCAGTTCTAATGAGGTGGATGAAACTGGAGCCTATTATACAGAGTGAAGTAAGCCAGAAAGAAAAACACCAATACAGTATACTAACGCATATATATGGAATTTAGAAAGATGGTAACAATAACCCTGTGTACGAGACAGCAAAAGAGACACTGATGTATAGAACAGTCTTATGGACTCTGTGGGAGAGGGAGAGGGTGGGAAGATTTGGGAGAATGGCATTGAAACATGTAAAATATCATATATGAAATGAGTTGCCAGTCCAGGTTCGATGCACGATACTGGATGCTTGGGGCTGGTGCACTGGGACGACCCAGAGGGATGGAATGGGGAGGGAGGAGGGAGGAGGGTTCAGGATGGGGAACACATGTATACCTGTGGCGGATTCATTTTGATATTTGGCAAAACTAATACAGTTATGTAAAGTTTAAAAATAAAATAAAATTAAAAAAAATAAAATAAAATAAAATAAAATACAGAGACATTACTTTGCTAACAAAGGTCCATCTAGTCAAGGCTATGGTTTTTCCAGTAGTCGTGTATGGATGTGAGAGTTGGACTATAAAGAAAGCTAAGCGCCGAAGAATTGATGCTTTTTAACTGTGGTGTTGGAGAAGACTCTTGAGAGTTCCTTGGACTGCAAGGAAATCCAACCAGTCCATCCTAAAAGAGATCAGCCCTGGGTGTTCATTGGAAGGACTGATGTTGAGGCTGAGACTCCAGTACTTTGGCCACCTGATGCGAAGAGCTGACTCATTGGAAAAGACCCTGATGCTAGGAAAGACTGAATGCAGGAGGAGAAGGAGATGATAGAGGATGAGATGGTTAGATGGAATCATCAACTCGATGGACATGGGTTTGGGTGAACCCCGGGAGTTGGTGATGGACAGGGAGGCCTGGCATACTGCAATTCATGGGGTCGCAAAGAGTTGGACATAACTGAGCAACTGAACTGAACTGAAAAATCAATCAATCAATAAATTTTTCTCTTCCATGAAATATTATGTGAGAAATACTGTATGAAAACAATAAAGAATAAAAATTCTCCACAAATGAGAGATTTGAGAAACTGGTAAATTCATATTAGGAACTAGATTGCTCTCATAAAGCTTTCTGCTAATAATAATAATAAAGAAATGAAGAACCCTTCCCTAAACATTTTATGAAAGCAGAACAGCAGTGAAACACTATGCCTAAAGCTGACAAAGGATTTCTGGAAATTTTAAATTATAGACCAGAGTTAGTCATGAACATAGATTCAAAAGTTCCAGATCAAATATTAACAAATGAAATCCAGACTTACATATAAATAATATGGTGGTATATTCATACAATTAAATGCTACTAAGCAGTAAAATGAGTGAACACATACATATAAAAGCAAACATGAATGAATATCAAAAACAGTATTCAAAATAAATGAGACATAGAGTACTTATAATATCTGATTTATATTAAATATTAGAATCCATAAAACTGTTTAAAATTAATCTATAGCTAATGTATACATAGTTTATACATACATGTATAAAACTACTTCATAGCTTTGGAAATCATTGATTTTCTGAAGCAGCAATAAGGGATGATTTAATGCAAAAGCCATAAGAGAACATTCTGAGGTAATGGAAATATTCAACATCTTGAATGGGACTATGGTTAATGGGTGCCTAAGTTTATCAGTTCCCAAATGTCAATTTCAAATGACTGGCTTTTTATATAAATTATACTTCAATAATGTTGATTAAAATTGTATATTAAATAAAATCTAAGTCAAAGATTTTATTTAACATACATTATTTGGTGGATCAGACAGTAAAGAATCCACATGCAATGCAGGAGACCCAGGTTCAATCCCTGGGTCGGGAAGATGCCCCAAAGAAGGATATGGTTACCCACTCCAGTATTCTTGCCTGGGAAATCCCATGGACAGAGGAGCCTGGTGGGCTACAGTCCAAGTGGTTGCAAAGAGTGGGACAGGACTGGGTGACTAGCACTACAATTCAGAACAATGTGTTCTTTCTGGTCTAAATTGTGATACATCACATTATATAATAGATGATAGACAGATATAGATAGATGTGAGTGATGTCAAAGAAACAGTGAAAAACAATATGACATGATATTAACGATGATACAAAAGAGATTTCAGGCAAGTTTTATCTTTGAATTATAACTGACAAATGTAATTTACAAATTTGCTGAAAATGCACTAACTTTTCCTTAAGTGAAAGAAAGGTTATGAAAGGTAAAAGATATATATATAATGCATGTTATGTGGTAGATCTTCAGGATATGTTTTACAACTTCCTTTCAGCTCTTTTTTTTTCCTTTTTATAGTCTTTTACCAGCTCATTCTATTTCTAGTCTCTTGTGCATTTCCTTCTGTTTTCCTTTATTCACATTGTATTACACATTCATGCCTCTAAATCCAGATCCGACGATGTTTGATGAAAGATTTTTTCCTCAATTTAATTCAAGTCAGTACCAGAAATCTTCAAGGAACTAATTATCAAGTTTGCACAATATTGAAGTGAACACAGCCATACACAAAAACAAGATGATAAGAAAATAGGATGTGTCTCCACTGTAATTGCAGTTTTTCATTTCTTCTGACCTTAATTCAGCCTGGACCACAGTTTCTCACATGCCTCCTGGGATATCAAAGCCTGCCAGCACTAAGAGAAACTCTGGCTATGAATCACAATGGTAAACTTATAAGCCAGGGACCCTCTCAGAGGCAGCCTTAAAGAAAGCACTGTTTTACGAAAACTTGTAGTAATTGGCCAAATCCTGCTGCTGTTCTCTTTTGGAGGCGAGCTGAGAAGCCTCCCCTTTTCTCAGCTGCCTTCTATGAAAGAAAACCCTTGCAGTCCTACCTTTGGTAATTCAGGAAGTCACTCCATCCAATCTGGTGGACACAGTGCTCCCAGAGAGGAAAAAGACAAAAATGGACACATTGACTGATTGTAGTCAGTGCTGGTTCATATTGAGAGAAGACTAGAAAGGAAAAACAGCAAAAATACTTATTCTCACTTTATAAGGTGTTTCCTCACTTAATTTTTATAACCCTCCCTTCAGGAATGAGTTACTAGAAGAAAACAGAAATAAAGTGCACAGATACAAAGATGTCTTTATTTGCTGACTGCTTCATGGCTTAGGTTTAAAATCCTAAGAAAGGAATCTGTCAAAAAGGAATAAATTCTACTATTAGAATTACTATTATTAATGAAAGTTAAATTGTGAATATAGTAAGATGAATTGTATTTCTATACGTTCTTGTTATTGTTCAGTTCCTAAGTTACGTACAACTCTTTGTGACCCCATGGACTGCAGGCCACCAGGCTTCCCTGTTCTTCACCATCTCCCGGAGCTCACTCAAATTCATGTCCACTGTGTCAGTGATGCTATCAAACCATCTCATCCTCTATCACCCACTTCTCCTCCTGCCCTCAGTTTTTTTTCCAGCATCCAGGTCTTTTCCAATGAGTAGGCTCTTCACATCAGGTAGCCAAAGTATTAAAGCTTCAGCTTTAGCATCAATCCTTCCAATCCTTCCAGGGTTGATTTCCTGTGTAGGATTGACTGGTTTGATGTCTCTGTAGTCCAAGGAACTTTCAAGAGTCTTCTCCAACACCACAATTTGTTTTTATTTTTTTTAATTAATTATTTATTTTAATTGGAGGCTAATTACTTTACAATATTGTAGTGGTTTTTGCCATACATTGACATGAATCAGCTATGGGTGTACACGTGTTCCCCATCCTGAACCCCCCTCCCACCTCCCTCCCTATTGCACCCCTCAGGGTCATCCCAGTGCACCAGCCCTGAGTGCCCTGGCTCATGCATTGAACCTGGACTGGCGATCTGTTTCACATATGGTAATATGCATGTTTCAATGCTATTCTCTCAAATCATCCCACCCTCACCTTCTCCCACAGAGTCCAAAAGACTGTTCTTTATATCTGTGTCTCTTTTGCTGTCTTGCATATAGGGTCATCATTACCATCTTTTTAAATTCCGTATATATGTGTTAGTATACTGTATTGGTGTTTTTCTTTCTGATTTACTTCACTGTGTATAATAGGCTCCTGTTTCATCCATCTCATTAGAACTGATTCAAATGCATTCTTTTTAATGGCTGAGTAATATTCCATTGTGTATATGTACCACAGCTTTCTTATCCATTCATCTGCCAGTGGACATCTAGGTTGTTCCATGTCCTGGCTATTATAAACAGTGCTGTGATGAATATTGGGTTACACATGTGTCTTTCAATTCTGGTTTCCTTGGTCCAACACCACAATTTGAAAGCATCAATTTTTTTAATTTTTTTTACTATTTCTATATACCATATTTGTATATACTAATAAATGATTGGTAAATACCACTTTTCTAAAGGTATAAGGAAACCAAAATTCTTGTTTAGAAATAAATTTAACCAGAAAACATGAAGTAGCTGTACAATGAAAGCTAGAAAACATTGCCAGAGAAATTAAAGAGGACCTGAATAAATGAAAGAGCACAGTCATAGAATGTAAGATTAAATATTATTAAGGATCTCTCCACATTTATCCACATATGTTCTCAGCAGAGACAATATCACCCCTCAAAAGGATGAAAATTTGTTATTAGGGGGCAATGGCTTATCATCTTCTAAGGCGTAACCTTATCTGATAAGGTCTTATTCTTTATTATTTTAAGTATTTTGCTTGACAGGATTTAAATAGAATTCATTCTTTTTTTTTTCTCCTTGGAGTTGGTGTGGGGGACAATTTTTTAAATGATTGAGCAATAATGATGTAAGAATTCAAGAAAATTTCAATCAAAATTTCAGCAGCCTTTTATTAAGTTGATAAGATAACTCCAAAATTTACATGGAAATCCAAAGTCATTAGCAAAGTGTTAAAAGATTTGGAAAAGAAGAAAGAGGACTCAAGACAGAGTATATTGAATCAAGGGTTTAAAAACATAGTAAAACATAAAGGAAAAGATTAGAGAAATAAACTTGCATATACAAGGTCAACTGATTTTTTTTTTTTTTTTTTGAAAAAGCATCTAAAATAGTTCAGTGAGGCAAGGATAATTTTTGGGTTTTTTTTTTTTAATGGCAATAAAACTACTAGATATTTGTATGAAAAAAAGAAAACTGACCTGTATATGATACTCTACAGACAAACTAATGTGAGATTTACAATATAAATAAACATAAAAGCTAAACTAATGAAAATTCTATATAAAAATACTGGTGAATATTTTTATGAACTTGGAATTGATAACAATTTCATGGATGCACAAAAAGTACTAAACATCAAATAAAAAGTCAATTAATTAGACATCATTAAATAGTCTTCTCAAGAGACACTTGTAAGAAAATAGACAAGGTACAGACTTGGAGAAAATATTCTCAATACATCTGACACACATCCACCATTACAGCTGCTGACACATACACATGTGAGCAAGGGCTGTGTGTGTGTGTGTGTGTGTGTGAACACATACTGGTCTCTGTGTGTGCATGTGAACACATACCAGTCTGTGTATAAAGCACTTCTACAACATAAAAATAGATGAAATAACCCACTATCCAATTAAAATAGGGGAAACCTTGAACAGACACTTCACAATAATGTTCTCCAAAAGGCACATGGTAAGATGTTCAGTGAATTGGTCATCAGATAAATGTGAAAGAAAGCACAGTGTGATACCGCCATGCACCCACCAGAATGGCTATTCCATTCCAATTGTTGGCAAATTTGTGAAGCAACTGGCATGCTCATGTATTACTGGTTGGAATGTACAATGGTACAAGTGTTTTGAAAAACAGTTGGTTTCTTATGAAGTTTAATATATGCTTACTACACAATCCAACAATTTCACTTTTAGAAATTTTCCCAAGAGAAATGAAAACACATTCATGAAAAGACCTGTATAAGAAAGTCCACATTTTACTGACGTTTTCTCAAAGTTGAAATCAATCCATGTGTCCATGAACAAAAGAATGGATAAAAAATAATATAGTATAATTGTAGAATGGAATACTATTTAGTGATGAAAGAGGACAGATGACTAATACTTGAAACAGCATTATGCTGAGTGAAAGAACCTGGAAACATAAGAGTACACACTGCATAATTCTCTTTCTATGTCATTCAAGAACAAGGAAAATCTATGATGATAAAGATGAGAACAGTTGTTGCCTCTGGGAGATGGGATAAATAGGAAAAAAAGGGGTGAGTAAACTTTTTGAGATGATGACTTGGTGGTTAGACAGAAGCATAGATTTGAAACAGTTTACTGAAATGTACATTTACAATCTGTATATTTCATTTTATGTAAATTACACTTCAATTTTAAAAAATAAAACATAAGGAAAAAATGACAAAAGCATAACCTATAAATCAAATCCATTGGATGGATACATCAAAACAAAACAGAGACAAATGGATGAGGCTACAGAATAAGACTTGGGGAGATACGTGTATACATTCTCAGTCACTGAGTTGTGTCCAACCCTTTGCAACCCCAGAGATAGTAGTCCACCAAGCTCCTCCATGGAATTTTTCAGACAAGAATCCTGAAGTGGGTTGCCATTTCCTGCTCCGGAAGATCTTCCTGACCTATGGATTGAACCTACATCTCCTGTGTCTCCTGTATGGGCAGGTAGATTCTTTACCACTGAGCCACCTGCGAAGCCTTGGGAGGTATACTTGTATGATACAACTAAAGCAGGGCAAGGAAATGCTTTTTAAAATTCCAGGCAAGAATATTGAAGTGGGTTGCCATTTCCTCCTCTAGGTTTGAACTGATTGGTCAACTGCTAACAAAGATGTTAGTCTCACAATAATTAATTGTATATGCATTCTATACTAGTTTTCTATCTCTGTGTTTTAGTTTAAAAGTGAGAATAAATAAGTTTAAAACTAAATCAAAGCAATCTGTTCTATATGTTTGAAGAAGACTCCAAGAGTGTGAGATTTAAAATGAGGCTTGAAGGATGAAAAGGAGCTAGTCCTAAGGAGAATAAGGAAAGAGAGAGAAAAAACGCCTGTGAGAAGCCTGAAACCAGGCCACTGTGACTGCTGCGTGATGAACTTGGGGAACGGTGTCGTGCAATTATGTTGGCGATGAAAGCATGAGCCACAGAATGCAAGACTGTAGATTAAGATAAGGAATCTGAGTATTATTCTACATGAATTAAGACATAAAGAAAGGAAGCAGTAGAGGAAACACTTCTTCATTTGACATTTATAAGAGATTTGACTGTGGCTTTGGTATAAGAATTTCATTAAAGGACAAGAGAATGGAACTAGGGAGAAAGGATGACAACGATGACCATTAGGTTAGAGTCACAGTAATTGGACTCAGGCAGTGACGGTGGAGACAGGGAGAAGTGAATGTGGTCAAGATTTTTGGTTAAGTGGGTGACAAGAAGTGAGAAACTAATAATTCTGGTTCATTTCCATCAAGATTAACTGAGCAGGTGAGAATGTCATATATATATATATATATATATATATATATAGAGAGAGAGAGAGAGAGAGAGAGAGAGAGAGAAATAGATTAATGTAGGAAAACACTAGGGGAAGGAAAATTCACAACTAATTTTAGTGGTTAAAAACCGACACTCTTGGGAACTCCCTGGAAGTCCGTGGTCAAGACTCTATGTCTCCAATGCAGGGGGCATAGGCTTGATCTCTCACTGGGGGACTAGGGTCCCACATGCCACATGATGTGGCCAAATAATTAAAAAAAATAACTATAAAATTCAGCACTCCTCCCAAAACCTGAAAGCTTATATCCACTTCCTGCTACCCCATTGCACAGTTTGGCAAGAATCTGTTTGCTTGACTGTTAATCCTCACTTCTCAGACTAACTTTTGCTCCAGGCACACTATCCTTGTCTCTTCCCCTTGCCACCCATATTTGCATATGTCTATTTAAAATATATTTCTTTTCCTGAATGGAAGAACTTTTCCTACCATAAGTACATGGTTAAGTTTGTACCTCTTTACCAAGGCCCACCTCAAATTCTTACCATTTTCTTGGAAGTTTATTGGGAGAGTTCCTCAGTGTAGGAGTTACCTGGCCTATGTCTACATACTTCTGTACTACAGTTTTATCGTATTGTGTTTATTGATTTTTTCTATATTCCCCAGTAATATGAAATTCCATTGAAGATAAGAATGATATCTTTCTGTCTTTACTCTTAACACAGTGCATAAAGAGGAGCTAGTAATGAATAAACATTTATTAAATGGCTTTTTTGAAAGAAGTTCAACCAATTCATGCTTTTGCAAAATTTGAGAAAATCTACATGCTTAAAGCTACTTGTGATGAAAGCACATAGCAATTCAAGTCACAAATTATATTAATATATTGATCAACTATTATGGGCCAGAGTTAGATATTAGGACTAGAAAGAGGAATAATAAGTGCTGCTCTGCTTAATATACTCCCCAACTAGTCAGTGGGTGACATTTGAAAAGGAAATTAAAATAAAATATGGTAAATGTCATAATGTAGTTAAAACAAAGTGAAATAGGAATGCAAATGAAGGAGAAAATTATTCTACTCATTGGGAATTGTCTTAAAAAGTCACTTTTGATCTGGCTTGTGAATATGGAGTAGTCATTTTATTATTTTTTAAAAATTCAATATATCTATCAAGTGAATATCTCTTGGTGCATTCAGGTTTTACAACATGTGGTCACTGTTTTTGTCTTTCACACACCTTATTGACACATACTGTGAGTCAGGAGAGGCTTGTTAGAGCCACTAACCCACCTACACTCTCACTCCCTTTCTATCTGTTGAAGAGAAAGCTACCTGGACAGGAAGGACCCTCAGTGAGTTTCAGCCTTGAATGATCACTGGCTGCAGGAGTTTGGGTATGTCACTGCTCCCTGAGGGGCCTCATTCTCTTCACCTATAAAATGACAGGAGCAGACTAAACCTCTAACTACCTCGTTATCACATCAAGGTCCAGTAAAATGGTACATTTCAAGAAATGCAGATCAATATTTGTTTGAGGAAATTATTTTAGAAAAAAGTACAAAGTTATGCATAGGACTTGCAGCTTCTAGTTTCACATGTAGGGAGGTTGGGAGTCACCACTCCTTACTAATAACAAGTAAAAAGCTGAACAGACTGAAAAACCAACTGTTCTTGGATCCATAAAACAGGGAAGACACAGGTCAAACTACTGTGCAGGAAGAGGGGAGAGGGAATCATTTTTAAAATACACTAGAGAACTCTGTTATTCTTAACAAGGTCTGCACTCAGGGGAAACTATAGTTAACCAGAACCTAAAACGGGGTAGTATCAGGATATAAATACCCTGAGAAAGGCAATACCTAACTCAACCTAATCTAGCTATCCTGTCCCATTTAAAGTGGGAGAAAACCTGAGAAACACATGTGAAGTTCACAGTTCAGAGGCAGAGGCCCTCTAAAGACTGAAATCTAATCATAGGACTGTAGAACACTTCCCCTCCCACCACACCTTGCAACTACATGACTACAGGCCTATTTATAACAGTTCTTTTTACCTGGTTACAACACAACATGTCTGACAGATGGCCTGCAACAGACAGACAATGTAAGCAAAGAGATGGAAATCCTAAGAAAGAAAGAAAAAGAAATGCTAGATAAAAATCACAGTAATAAAAATGAAGAATTGCTCTGATGGTCATGTTAGTAGACTAGACATGGTGATGAAAAACTCTCCATGCTAGTTGTATAATAATAGAATAGTCAAAAACTGAAAAGTAGTAAGAACAAAGACTGAAAGGAAGTGAACAGACTAGGACTTTGGGACAATATAAAAGGCATAACATACATGTAATGGAAATACCAGGAGGATAAAAAAGAAAATAAAAAGCATTTGAAACAATAATGACTGAGAATTTTATGAAATTAATGCCAGGAACCAAACAACATATGCAGGAAACTCAGAGAACACCAAGCAGGAAATATTCTAAAACATCTACACTTAGGCATATAATTTTCAAACTACAGAAAATCAAAGACAAAGGAAAAATTCTGAAAGAAGGCAGAGAAAAAAAAAAAAAAAAAACCTTTCTATAAAGGAAGGCAAAAATTATACCTTGAAGAAACTATGAAACAAGAAGGGAGTAGAGGGAAATGTTTAAAGTGTTCAAAGAGAAACTCACTAACTTAGAATTCTATAACCTATAAAATTACCCTTAGACTGATGTTGAAGCTGAAGCTCCAATACTTTGGCCACCTGATGCAAAGAGCTGACTCATTTGAAAAGACCCTGATGCTGGGAAAGATTGAGGGCAGGTGGAGAAGGGAATGACAGAGGATGAGATGGTTGGATGGCATCACTGACTCAATGGACATGAGTTTGGGTAAGCTCCAGGAGTTGATGATGGACAGGGAAGCCTGGTGTGCTGCAGTCCATAGGGTGGCAAAGAGTCAGACAACTGAACTGAACCAAAGTAAAGGAAAATAAAGACTTTCTCAGAAGAACAAAAAGACTGAATTTGTTGTCAGTAGACTTGTTTTATAAGACATTTTAAAAAGTAGGTAAATAACATAGGTCAGAAATTTAGGTCTACACACAGAATGGATGAGTATTGAAGAAAAAAATAAATAAAGGGAAAATTAAAAAAAAAAAACTTTTTTTCTTATTAATGATCTGGTAACAGTTTATTCAAAATAACACCAACAGTGTATTAGAGCATGTATGCTTATGCAAAGATCAGATGTAGACACATATATCTCTCTCAAACACATGCACACTCTTATACTCAGTTTCAACTCTTCCAGCCATGGTCATGGGCCAGTCTAAACTGCCTTGGGACCTGACTGGAGATACATCCATCTATGCCTTTAGAACTAGGCCTGCAGACCTCAAATGTGTCCATGGAACTTGAAGCATCCCTCAGGGCTTGGTCTCAGCTTCTCTCAGCCACAGTCCAGGGCCAGTATTAGCCCCCCAGGGGTTTGATGGGAGCCATAGCAGTTATACACCTGGTAACAGATGCGCTGTCAGTCAACTGAGTACCTAACCACGGACCCGGAACCAGATCATTGTCCAAGAGCCACCCTACTGAACAAGGTACTGGAGGCAGTTCCAACTGCCTGACTTCCAGATTTACTGTAGCTGTACAATAAATGAAGACAAGGTGATGCTGCTGAAAGGACAGATAAATAGATCAATGGGACAGAATAGAGATCCCAGAAATAGGCCTACCATAGATGCAGTCAACTGATCACTGACAAAGGAAAAAAGACAATGCAGTGGAGCAAAGATGGTCCCTTCAACAAAGAGTGCTGGACTAACTGGACATTCACACGCGAAAAGAAGAATCTATACACACACATCCACCTTTCATATGTACAACTTTTAAGTCATACATAAAAATGACTTAAAATGGATCACAGACCTAAGTGTAAACCATAAAACAATAAAACCCTTAGAAGATAGCAGAGCAGAAAATCTACATGACCTTGGGTATGCTGATGCCTTTGTAGACATAAAATGCTGCGTGCTCAATTGCTAAGTTATGTCTGACTCTTTGTGTCCCCATGGACTGCAGCCCATCAGGTTCCTCTCTCCATGGGATTTTTTTCCAGGCAAGAATACTGGAGTGGGTTGCCATTTCCTTCTCCAAAGGATCTTCCTGACCCAGGGATTGAACCCGCATCCCCTGCGTTTCCTGAGTCTCCTGCATTGGCAAGCGATTCTTTACCACTGAGCCACCGAGGCAGTCCTTTAGATATAACACTGAAGACATAATCCATGAAATAAATAATGAAGAAACTGAGCTTCATTACAATTAAAAATTTCTGCTCTGGGGAAGACAATATCAAGAGAATGACAAGACAAGCTACAAACTGGGATAAAATATTTTCAAAAGACACATATCTGTGTCTGTTATCCAAAATATGCAAAAGACTCTTGCTGCTGCTGCTGCTGCTAAGTCGCTTCAGTCGTGTCGGACTCTGTGTGACCCCATAAACAGCAGCCGACCAGGCTCCCCCGTCCCTGGGATTCTCCAGGCAAGAACACTGGAGTGGGTTGCCATCTCCTTCTCCAATGCATGAAAGTGAAAAGTGAAAGTGAAGTCGCTCAGTCGTGCCCAACTCTTAGCGACCCTATGCATTGCAGCGCACCAAGCTCCTCCGTCCATGGGATTTTCCAGGCAAGAATACTGGAGTGGGCTGCCATTGCCTTCTCTGTAAACTCAACAATATAATCATGCAGAAATTTTGCTTACTTTTAAGATTAAAAAAATAGAGGATAATCATCTATTATAATAAAATTTACCAAGGAAAGTTGGATACAAGCAATAGGGTAGCAATAATTTTCCTTTATTTTTGCAATTACCAGAATTACTTGTAAAGTGTTACATCACATAGCATAAAAATAAAATCTTTAAATATGGTAAGTGCCCTCATACAAACAAGTTCCATTCTGAGAATGCCTTTGTTAAGTTCAGTTTGTTCATAAATCCAACAAAGTTATTCTAGATACCCAAACAACACAACTAGATATGGTACTGTACTGTAACAGGTTTAAAATTCCTTTCACACAAATAACACATAAAAAAAACAAAAAATTGAAAAAAACTTTAACCTTACATTTACCTTGAACAGTACAGTACAGTACAGCAGCTGGCAGACAGGGCCTGGCATCGAGTGAACAGGCAAGAAGAGTTACTGACTGGAAGAGGGAGAGGAGGTGGGACATGGTGGAGTTGAAGGGTCATCGTAAATAGGAGACAGAGGGCAAGCTGCAATTTCCCTTACACTCGATGTTGACAGAATGCATATTCACATCTTTGAAAGTTCACAGCTTGAAGGTTCACATGTAGGGGACTTACTGTTGTTTTCATTCCATTTTAATATTCTGTAAATCAATTTCTTTTCATTGGCTTATTATACTAACATTTTAAGAGAAGATAGTACAAAAATCCTTCCCCTCAATTTATTAACAAGAATGGTGAGATATGAGAGAGTACTTCTGCAGTCATCCCGCTGATGTATAACAAGATAAACAAGCCCAGTCAGAAACCCGCACCCCTCCAGTCTGAAATCTCTTCCTAGGAGGAAAGCCTTTCTCCCGATTTGAATGTATATTTGGCTTTTGAACAGGGCTCAGCAGGGTCAGCCGTAGTGTGATAATGACATTCTCGCAGGTCTTAATCTTCAGAGCCTGCCTGGGCTTGCTCCAGCCTTCACCCTAGAGGATTTCCTCGACATCATTCTCAGATGTGTTTCACAATACCCTGGACTCTAATATGTAGTGAATGTGTCTACACATTTATTTATATACAGCTTGCTTACAGAAAAACTTGCTGAGATGTTTTGAAATGGAAACCGGGACGAGAAAAACAAGCAGGAAATTTCCCTTTAAATGTAGACTCTGAGCCTAAAGGGAATTGTATTTCCACTTGTAAAGCAGAAAAAATTGGCCAGCTATCGGGAAGTATAGCAGGTGTTTTCCCAGCCTAGAGGATCTAGGAGGTACAAGTAGTTTATAAAAGCAGAAAAAACTAACACTTTCTACATTCCACCTCTTGGCCAGGTAAAGTGTTGGCTTTCTCTTCTTGTCCCTTCCCAGTTACAGCAGAACCCGGGGGTGAACACACAAAAGTTCACTGACAGGAGGGATCACGAGACCATAGCTGCTGGGCATTGAGGCATGCCCCATGGGCAGGGGATGGACTTCTGGTGCCTTTGTGTGGCCACCACCAGGGTTCACAGGAATAGACACTGGATCTGTACGTTTTTACAATGGCTCCAGGACTGGTTCGAGTCACCATCTTCAAATTGCGATGCGATACGTTAGTGAGCAACCTCTTGACGAACCTGTGGGTTTTCCTTCAGGCGCTGATTTTCTGACCTTGATCTTGGGAAAGGAAATGAGACAGAAAGAGCTGTGGTGCATATATGCTATGGAATATTGGTCATAAAAAGGAACAAAATTGAGTCATCTGTAGAGATGTGGATAAATCTAGAGACTGTCATATAGAGTGAAGTGAGTCAGAAAAACAAATACTGTATATTAACACATATATATGGAATCTAAGGGCATCCCTGGTGGCTCTGTCGGTAAAGAATCTGCCTGCAATGCGAGAGATATGAGTTCAATCCCTGGGTCAAGAAGATCCCCTGGAGAAGAGCATGGCAACCCACTGTCGACTAAAAAATATACTCACAACCTGAAAATAGAGAGTTATTTTATTTGGTGGGAATGTTTAGGACTCTGAGCTCTGGAGACAGCATCTCAATAGCTCTGAAAAACTGCTCCAAGGAGGCAGAAGAGGAAGTCAGGCTATATACAAGTTTACAGCACAGGGAACAGCCAGTCTGAACATCAAAGATCAGGTATCAAGTTAAGGAATTTAGCATTCTACACATGGGAGGATGCAAGCCTCTGGACTCACTGAATTCATTCCTCTTATATGCTCCTCAGCTATCTGGGGGCCAGTCCTTGTTCATCTTGCTTCTTGCATTCCCTCAGCTCTTCAGCAATCATCATGGGGGGCAGGGAGTGGCAGCATGTGCTGGATTGCAGTTTGGGGAGCCCTCATGCACATTTGGAGGGCAGAAATCACTGATGGCTGTGGCATTTTTTATGGATTGATATGGCAGGAGATATTTTCATTTCACACCACTCCAGGCTTCTTGCCTGGAGAATCCCAGGGACTGACTAAAGACCCTGGCAGGCTATAGTCCATAGGGTTGCAAAGAGTCAGACACACACACACACATGTAATCTAGAAAAAGTGGCACTAATAAATCTATTTGCAGGGCAGGAATAGAGAAACAGACATAAAGAATGGACTTGTAGACACAGCAGGGGAAGGAGAGAGTGGGAAGAATTGAGCGAATAGCATTGCCATATATACACTACCATGTATAAAACAGACAACTAGCGGAAAGCTGCTGTGGAGCACAGGAGTTCAGTTCCAGGCTCTGTGATGACCTGGAGGGGTGGGAATTGGGAGTGGGAAGGAGTTTCAAGAGGGAGGGAGGGATGTATATTTATAGCTGACTCGCTGTTGTACAGCAGAAACTAACACAACATTGTAAAGCAATAATCCTCTGTAAGCAATAGAAACTTGAAGCAGTCCATTTTCAAGACAAAGTAACTAGCTCTGAGCGGAAAAATTACTAGCGGATACACTTGCAAACATAACAAAGTTGAGGCCTGGACTCTTTAGATAAAGTTAGGGTTGGGTAACAAATAACAAGGGCTATGAGGGGAGGGGGGCTTCACAGGTGGCGCTAGTGGTAAAGAGCCCACCTACCAAAGCAGGAGCTATAAGAGACGCGGGTTCCATCCCTGGGTCTGGAAGATCCCCTGGAGAAGGGCATGGCAACCCACTCCAGTATACTTGTCTGGAGAATCCCATGGACAGAGAAAATGGGTGGGCCATAGCCCACGGGGTTGCACAGAGTCAGACAGGCCTGAAGCAACTTAGCACACAGGGTTGAGGGAGGGAGATCAGACTGGATCCTAAAGAGACAGGACTCCACCATTGCCTGTGCCCTGGCTCTAAACTTGCCTCAGGATTTGCAGACATGACACAGTTCTTGCACCTGGAGGGTCCCTAAGCAAACAGGATGTTGGGGGGAGGGATAAACCAGTAAGAAAGTCTTTGTTGAAAAATGCAGATGTAAGTTGAGACAGGAGAAAAAAGGACACCCTATGAGGAAATAATGAAACTTAGGTGATGTCTGGGAAGATTGTGGGGCTTCCCTGATAGATAGCTCAGTTGGTTAAGAATCTGCCTGCAATGCAGGAGACCCCCAGTTCAATTCCTGAGTTGGGAAGATCCCCTGGAGAAGTGAAAGGCTACCCACTCCAGTATTCTGGTCTGGAGAATTCCATGGATTGTATAGTCCATGGGGTCGCAAAGAGTCAGACATGACTGAGCGACATCCCCACTGTACTCAGCCAATGAGGAACTGGGTGTGAGGGACCTGTGTGTTAGGAAATAAATTGCTTGTTGTAACCACTCTGGGTATGCCTGCCCACCAGACACCTGATCTTACAAAACCATCATTAAAAGTCTCCTTTTCTCTGCACTTCATGTCTTTGAGGCCATCCCTTGGTTTGGGGCTGGTGAACATGTTTTTCACATTCTCCAGTTGAAAATAAATAAAAGAAAAGAAAAAGAAAGAAAGAAAGAGCTGAAATGACCCCTTGCACAGCCCAGGACTTCAATACACCTTCTTACTCACGTGTTAGCCACTCCCTTCCAACTGCATCCTCACACCATCACATTTCCTAGCCTTCCACAGTGCCATGTGAGATACACAAGAAGTAAGCTCTTCTCTTTTCCCTTCATGTACCAAGTAGGGACATATCATGTGTCCAGCATTGCTCTAGGAGCTTGAAATAGGTAAAGAAGGTCCCTATCCTCAAGGAGCTTGCATGGTAAAGCAGAAGATAATCAAGTGAAAAAGACATAAGAAGTGAGACAGGTTCCAGATTCATCTTTACTCTAACTTCAAGGGCTCAGAGTGTATTTGAAGTTCCATTCCAGAAGTCTGCTCTTGAATTTTAATCTTTATTAAAAATGGTACATCAAGCTAAATCCAATGGGTGTAAGACCAATGTCAAAGATCATGTTTTTCAAAATCCAGTGATAGTCATCCTTACCTAAACAAGGTTAAGTTTGTGAGATATAAATTATTGCTCTTCACTAATTTTAAAAAATAGTGCAAGACAGCAAATAAATTATCCTACTAAATGCCAGAGTCGATAAAACAGATTTATGATAAAATCTTCATAATGGATCATGGTGTTAGCACCACTCTGATAGGAAAGTGTGAATTTAGTCTTTAAAAGTACAGCTTAAGGGTGACAATGTGCTGAAAGTATACAAGACCAGAAAATTCTAAGAGGGCTCGGTATCTGTAAGAACAGCTCATACTTTTTATTATATTATTACTTCAAAATATGAAAATTCTACAGCATTTATCTTTCAAAATGAATTTTAAAACTGCTTATTTCTTTAGAAGAAACCTGATAGTTTTCATAGGTAAGTTTTATGAGAATATATATCTTAAATCATGTTTTCTAAATTTACATCTTTGTATTATATGTGAGCCAGTCATTTTTTTCACATAGTCACATAGTTGCTATAATTTTCTTTTAGAATTTATTCTTAACATATTTACTTAAATGCTACACTGATTACTGCTACACATAGAAAGATAGCTGTTCTGTGTTCTTTATTCATAAGCAGACAACCTACTGAAATTTCTTATTGTAATTAATTTTTGTCAGTTTAAGCTTTTAGGTTTCCATGGTAAAGTCATATGATCTACAAATAATGATGAATTTCCCAGACTTTTCCAATTATATGCCTCCATTTTCTTTTTGCAAATTGGATTGATTACAATTTGCAGAAAATTCTTATGGAGTTTTTTTAGAAGAATGGTTTACATATGACATTATTATAGGTCTGACTTAATGGGAATGTTGTAAGAATTAAAATGATGATTATGGTATTTGTGATTGTTGGTTTTTTTTTATTATTATGGTTTAAGAGTGATATTTATCATCTTAAGGTAGTATCATTCTAGTCTTAGTATTACCAGCAAAAATAGATATTTCACTTTGTGTTTAATTAAATGTTTCTTCATTGTAAAACTGGATAAACATGTTTTAGTCCATTAAAATATCTTAAATATTACCAAATATCTAATTTCAACCATCCATATATTTCCTATTTATTGGACAGACACTACTTTATAGTGTTTTGCTGTTTTAATTTATTATAAAAATCTTTGGCTCACTTTTATATAAACATTTGACCCCTAAAATAATGAGAAATGTATTACAGTTATCTATTTTGTGTTACCTGTGCCTTTTTAAAGTGGTATTTTATTTCCTTAAATTAAATTGAGAAGCATTGTTTTTTTATGTAATTGGTAATGTCTTTTAAAGTACTGAAATCTTTGTTCTTTAAAGTTATAAGCAATTTTTGTCTGAATTTACTATTTTGACTAGACAGTACAAAATGATCCTATATTGAAAATTTTGAAAATCACTCTTATGAGTTTCTGGTAAATTTGAGGGAAAACAAGAGCTGTTAATTAAGATTCCTCTTTCTAAACATGTAATACTTCTGGATAAATATAATAAAGTGTCTTGGTATACAGAGTAGCCTTAAGAATTGAAAGGTGGCACTGCCCAAGCATTGTAAAAGAAGAGGAATCTCAAAATCAGGGCAAACATTGGAAGCTGAAGACAGAATGGCTCATAGGTTTATATGTTTTGAAGCTGTAGAAACTATGGGCGGAGATTTTCAATGTGAATTAAATAAATTTAGACAATTAACAATATTAAAGAATAAATTCATTGTTCAAAGACAAATGTAACATTTCACAAAGAAAATGACTAAATATCAGTCTATTGGTGAAATCTAAACCAATTTCAAAGAATCAACACTATCTCAACATTTTTTATTACAAGAAAATGTTAGAAATCTTCAATTTAGATTAGATGACAATCTAAACTCTATGTAATGAGGACCTAAAATCAAGGAGGGGCTTCCCTGGTGTTGCAGAGGGTGAGACTATGCACTCCCAATGCAGAAGCTAGAGTTCAATCCCTGGTCAGGGAACTAGATCCCACATGCCACAACTAAGACCCACCACAGCCAAATAAGTGTAGCTTTTAAAAGAAAACAAATATAAAATAAAGGATATCTTAATTATTCTATGGTTTAAGAAGAAAGTACAACAGGTGTTATAAAAGTTTCCATTCTAAACAGTAACGTAAGTCGTATATGCTAAAACCATATGACTTGTAGCTAAACTAATACATAAACATTTCAGCATTAAATTCAGATAATACTAACAAAACAAATAGTATATCTGAAACAATCAACTAAGTCAAAAAGTGTTACATTCATTACCCACCTTTTCCCAACTTCAAAAAGAAGAAAGAAAATATAAGAAACTATATGAAAGAAATATAGAAAAGAATGGACTTGTAATACAAAATTTTTTAAAAAAATCATAGAAATTTAAAAGTCACAAACTTCTTTAAAAGATAGAAGGGATACACAAAACTAAAAACTGGTTCTTGGAAAAGACTGAAAATAAACATAGCAAGACTGAAGAAACAGAGTATAAATGAAACACTGTGACTGAAAACAAGATCCGAAACCACATACAGTAAACATTATTTAAAATTAGAAATGCAAACATAATGGATTGACAAAGGGTTCATTTGGGTGTAACATCTTATGAAAAAATATGAACGAGCTTTTTGGTAACCCAGTATTTTAAAATAGACTGAATACATTAATTTTTAGGAGAATATAACATGAATTAAAATAATAAAAATGGGAAAAAATTTACTACTTATTTTGTTTTTTAAAAAATATTTATTTTTCTCCTATAAGCCATGTGCACATGCGCAAACATGGAGGGAGGTCACTGCATTAAGATAGTACTTCACTGAATTTCTATAAATAAAATTGCTTCAAGAGAAGAAAATTTATGAAACTGTCCACTTCATAAGCTGGTAAAACCAATATCAGAAAAGTTTAAAGACTGTTAAATAAATGTACATTTTCATTTCAAGAGATCAATTATAGAATAGATGAAAAATTCCAGATAAAATATTAAAAATGAAATTTGACAGTGAATTAAAATAAAATATTGTGATCAACTTCAATTCATAACAGAAGTTATGAAGAATGGAACAGTATCAGAAAATATTGATGTCATTTACCTCATTAAGATTTAGGAGAAATAAGTATGATAACAAGAGAAGAATATGATGTTAAGATACAGAAAAAATTATTATATGGGGCAAATGCATGTTCACACCCAAAATAACTAATCTGGTCCCCTCTCTCACACCATACACAAAAACTGATTCAAAGAGTGTCATGAACCTAAATGTAAGAGTAAAGCTACAAAACTCTTAGAAGGAAATATAAGAGTAAATCACAATCTTTCATCAACAGCAAAAGCAAAAGGTATAAAATTGAAAATCATGGTTAATCAAAACTAAAAACATTTGTCCTTCAAAGAATACCATCAAGAAGGTGAAAAGACAGCTTATAGAAGGGGGAAATTATTTGCAAATCATGTATGTAATGAGATAATTATATCCATATTTATTTAAAAATATTATAACTCAATAATTTTAAAAAAACAGCAAGCAATTTAAAAATGGGCAAAATCTTTGAGTCGACATTTCTCCAAAGAAGATTTTAAAATGACAAAGACATCCACTTGTCATTCATCTCCAATGACAGAGGCAGCACTGGAGAAAAAAATAAAGTGGGATACTGCATCACAAACATAGGGTGGCTATAATCAAAAAGACAGATGATAATAAATTTAGACAAGGATTGGGAGCAATTATAACCCTTAGACACTGTTGGTGGGAATGTAAAATGGTGCAGCCCTTTGGAAAACAGTTTAGCCATTCCTCAAATTGTTTAACCTTGAGTTACCATGTTGTTGTTTAGTTGCTAAGTTGTACCTGACTCTTGTGCAACCCTATGGACTGCAGCCCGCCAGGCTCCTTTGTCCATAGGATTTCCCAGGTGAGAATACTGGAATGGGTTGCCCTTTCCTTCTCCATGAGATCTTCCTGACCCAGAGATCAAACCCACATCTCCTGCTTGGCAGACAGATTCTTCACCATATCACCTACCAATTCCACCCCTAAGTCTCTACTCAAGAGAAATAAAGAGGGACATCCCTGGTGGTCCAGTGGTTAAGAAGCAGCCTGCCAATACCAGGGACACAGGTTTGATCTGTGGCCCAGGAATATTCCACATGCTCCGAGGCAACTAAGCCCGTGCACCACACCTACTGAGCCAGAGCTCTAGAGCCAGCGTGCTGTAGCTACTGAAGCCCGGCAGCCTAGAGCCCGAGCTCTGCAACAAGAGCCATGGCAACATAAGCCTGTGCACTGCGACTCGAGAGAAGTCCCTGCTTGTGCAACTAGAGAAACACACACAGCAACGAAGACCCAGCACAGCCATAAAAATACATTAATGAAAAAAGAGAAATGAAGGTATAGCTCCACATACAAACTCATACTCAAAATTCCATCAATAGATGAATTCATGAATACACAACATGTGGCATGTCCATATAATGAAATTTATTTCATAATAACAGAGAATGAAGTCAATACTGCTAAGACATGGATGGATAGCAAAAAGATAAACTGTTTATGCTAGGAGAAAGAAGCCTGTCACAAAAATACTGTGCATTATGTGATACTGTTTATATGAAACATCCAGAATAGACAAATTTGTATAAACAGAAAATATATTAGTGGCTGCTTAGAACCGAGTGGGAATTTGTAGGTGGAAGAGCAAGAGCTTGTTTAATTTACACAAATTAAAGTGTTCATTAATGGGTACAAGATAAAAATGATCAAAAATGACTGTGGTGATGATTATACTACTCTGTGAATATATTAAAAAGCATTAAAAATCACTTTAAATGAACGAACTTTAGGCATTAAATTATATATCAGTAAAACTGTTTATTTTTTAATTAAGATCTATTTTGAGACATTTGTTTCACAGATAGTACTTATTAAGAATTCTTGCTGTAAGACACCGAAAATGACCATCAATGGTACTTATACTTGACCAAACTGCTAGTTATCTTTGTTATAATAAAAAATTAACATAATTAAAGAAGGCAAAGATTGGAGATACATATATATATAAAATAAAATTTATGAACCACTTATAATTGAAAAATATTCTCAGATGAATAGGAGAGAAGAGCAGTTCCTCATTCTGATATAATATATCTTGCAAAACATTGCAAACCTCCTTGTTACTGGCAAAAAGAACATCAATGGAGGGATAGATAAATGTGCTATGTTCAGAGAGAGAACATATCAGGGCTTCCATGATCGCTCAGTTGGTGAAGAATCTGCCTGCAGTGCAGGAAACCCCAGTTTGATTCCTGGGTTGGGAAGATCCCCTGGAGAAGGGAAAGGCTACCCACTCTAGTATTCCGGCCTGGAGAATTCCAAGGACTGTATAGTCCATGTGGTCACAAAGAGATTTGGACACGACTGAGTGACTTTCACTTTCTTTTACTTTCAGAGAGTGAATAAACCTAACAATTAAATAATTAAAATAAAGCTATTGTATTAACTTGAATTCATGTAGAAAAATAGGATTAAATGTAAAAGGGAAGTTATGCAAATTTATAAATCAATACACAGACATAGGCATGTTCTTTAAGGATAAAAAATATATAGCAATAGTTTAGAACTTGGACCAAAATTATGCAAAACAAGTATACAACAGTGCTTGCTTTTAAGGAAAATAAGAACTAAAAAGAATAACAGAGAAACTTTAGATTTATTTGCATGTTCTATCTATTTAATTTAAAAAATTTAAGCTACACAGATTAAAAAGTCAACATTAATTTCTTCAGTGAATACATGGGTATATGTTATTATCTGTAGTTTATTGTGGTTAACGGGGGCTTCCCTGATGGCTCAGATGGTAAAGAATACGTCTCCAATGCAGGAGAACCTGGTTCTATCCATGGGTTGGGAAAAACCCTGGAGAAGGGAATGGCTATCCACTCCAGTATTCTTACCCAGAAAATTCCACGGACAGAGGAGCCTGGCAGGCTAGAGTCCATGGGACTGCAGAGTTGGACATGACTGAGCAATTAACACATAAGGAGTGATTAAAAATTTACAAATTAATTTCTGGGCAATTTTAACATTATTAAAATGTCCTTACAGATTGCTAAATTAAATATTTTAAAGAATAATGCTATTTAAAATTATTAAATTTACATGTTAAAAGTTTACAAAACAATACTATTAATCTAAATATCTGTGTAGATCCATTTACTCTTATAAACATAAAATATATTTTAGTTTTATCACAGTAAGTTGCAAAGATATTCAGAAATTATGGAATATTTACCACCAGGCACATTAATGGCACAACTGTGTTAAAACCTGTGAATAATTACTTAATAGCACATACTATGGAGAAGGCAACGGCAGCCCACTCCAGTACTCTTGCCTGGAAAATCCCATGGATGGAGGAGCCTGGTAGGCTGCAGTCCATGGGGTCTCAAAGAGTTGGACACGACTGAGCAACTTCACTTTCATGCATTGGAGAAGGAAATGGCAGCCCAATACAGTGTTCTTGCCTGGAGATTCCCAGAGACGGAGGAGCCTGGTGGGCTGCCATCTATGGGGTTGCAGAGTCAGACATGACTGAAGTGACTTAGCAGCAGCAGCAGCACATACTATCCATTAAAGATATTCTTCATGGTTATCACCCTGCCAAGTTTTCTACTTTTTCCTGAGAAAATGTTGGCACATTATATATTTCAAATTTATGTAGTTCCCTAATATTATTTGCACTTTAATTTTTATTAAAATATATCTTCCTTGTAAGAAACTTTATTTTTTTTAACTCTGTATCCAAAGGTTTTACAAAAGAAACTTAAGCAGATATAAGGTTCAGAAAACAAAAAATATCTGTTGAACTGATGAATTAATACACAGAATTCTAGAAGCAATTTATTTCTTGATGTTATATATTTTTATTAATATACAGGGGTTCCCCAGTTGCTCAGTGGTAAAGAATCCCCTTGCAATGCAGGAGACAAGGCTTCCACCTCTGGGTCTAGAAGATCCCCTGGAGGAGGGCATGGCAACCCACTTCAGTATTCTTACCTGGAGAATTCCATGGACAGAGGAGCCTGGTAGGCTACAGTCCATGGGGTCTCAAAGAGTCAGAAAGGACTTACACAACTGAGCAGGCAGTGAAATTAAGTGGTTCAATGTGGCGTTCTTATCTATTTATTCAAATCATGCTTATCTTTGCTCCTTACCCTTGCATACTAATATTGTTCTTTTAGGATAGTCTTCATTTATTTTCCCAATCTCTACTGCTTTGTTTGCAGGAAAAAATATCTGAGCCCTGAGTCTATCCCATCATATCACATTTTCTCAACAACACTACTTGAGGCAAAAACATTTTGATGCTTGTGGCATATGTAGACTCTTTAAAAAAATGATATAATGCAAGAAATCATCTTAATAGTACTTAGCTTATATTAAGCAACCAATAAAAGCTTGTTGCTATTACTTTATGAATTGCTTGAGTGAAGATCAGGGAGGAAGGGGAAAGATATTCTATGTAGTTTAAGTTTCTTCTAATAGAGAACTCAATAGATTATTTTAAAGTAGCATCTCATACATAATATTGTTTAAAGTAACATCTCATATATTGTTCATGTGTCTAAGTCTAAAATCCCTACAAGTTTATTCATTTTAAAATACAGATAATGGAATCCTTATTTCATATTCTTGTCTGGAGAATTCTTGATTAAATAAATGTAGATACACCACTGCGAACTTTCCATTATACTGGGAAGAAAATCTTCTACTCTGCCTTTACTTTATGGAGAATGGAAAAGTGAAAAAGTAACTAGTCGCTAAATATCTTTGGATTTAGGAATAATATAATTAATTCATACTTGGACAGAAATTTAGTGTTAAAGAATGCCAGCATGTATTTAACCTCTGATTGAATAGATAAAATACAGAGGAGGACATAAACCTCCATCTCCTGGCACTTTCCATTACATCTCATTGGCTCCAAATCTATTTCCTTCTTTCATTATTAAAAGAAACTAAAATGATTTTCTAAATTCTACAAAGATTCAGGCTATAGTGTTCCTACCGTTTTGCATTTACCCCTTAAAGTAGTGTACTGCAGATACTTATTAAGTAAATCATTTACTTAATAAGTGGTGCTCAGTTCAGTTCAGTCGCTCAGTCGTGTCTGACTCTTTGCGACCCCATGAATCACAGCACGCCCGGCCTCCCTGTCCGTCACCAACTCCCGGAGTTCACTCAGACTCACGTCCATCGAGTCAGTGATGCCATCCAGCCATCTCATCCTCTGTCGTCCCCTTCTCCTCCTGCCCCCAATCCCTCCCAGCATCAGAGTCTTTTCCAATGAGTCAACTCTTTGCATGAGGTGGCCAAAGTACTGGAGTTTCAGCTTCAGCAACATTCTCTCCAAAGAAATCCCAGGGCTGATCTCCTTCAGAATGGACTGGTTGGATCTCCTTGCAGTCCAAGGGACTCTCAAGAGTCTTCTCCAACACCACAGTTTAAAAGCATCAATTCTTCGGTGCTCAGTCTTCTTCACAGTCCAACTCTCACATCCATACATGACCACAGGAAAAACCATAGCCTTGACTAGACGGACCTTTGTTGGCAAAGTAATGTCTCTGCTTTTGAATATGCTATCTAGGTTGGTATAACTTTCCTTCCAAGGAGTAAGCGTCTTTTAATTGCATGGCTGCAGTCACCATCTGCAGTGATTTTGGAGCCCAATAACATAGAGTCTGACACTGTTTCCACTGTTTCCCCATCTATTTCCCTGAAGTGATGGGACCGGATGCCATGATCTTCGTTTTCTGAATGTTGAGCTTTAAGCCAACTTTTTCACTCTCCTCTTTAACTTTCATCAAGAGGCTTTTGAGTTCCTCTTCACTTTCTGCCATAAGGGTGGTATCATCTTGGTAAAGAATACGTCTGCCAATGCAAGAAATACAGGAGACATGGGTTTGATCTCCGTGTTGGGAAGGTCCCCTGGAGGGGGGCATAGCAACTTACTCCAGTATTCCTGTCTGGAGAATCCCAAGAACAGAGGACATTGCCAGGCTACAGGCCATAGGGTTGCAAAGAGTTGGACAGTACTGAAGAGATTTGGCATGCACACAGCATGAGGTAAATTAATGGCAAAATACAATTTTTCAAAGATTTTTAGTTAAGTTTAGCATTTGTATCCTTTTAAAATGCAACTCTGTTCTGTGTATTGAAAAACATCGCTGAAACATCAGCAACTCTGCTAGAAGTTCCTAGGGAAGAGATTCTATAAGATACACTCAGCTATGCACAATCACATCCAATTCTATTGCTGCCCGACTGCTGTGTGTTGAAAATAAAATTTCAGCCTGTTACTAACATATCTTCGGAAATAAAGATATTCTGCATATGGTTAGGTATATTTACATCTAAAGTCAAATCATCTAAGAAAAGTTCCAGTTACTGCTGAGTCTTGTCAAAGTCCATTAAAAATCATTACATAAAATTATCTAAATATCTGAAGTAAATGGAATTAAATTATATGCCAAGAAACAGAAGAGATTTGATTACTCATTTTTATGACTCATCTACCCAAATGTCTACCCAGTACTTCTCAGATTCCTTTACATCTTCCCTTTTATCTCTGAACCCAAGATATATAAACATATATATATACATATATATATAAATTTAGATTTGTGATGAAGTACAAAACAAAAGGTTATTGAAGGTAAACTCCTTTCTCTGCCTTTTGTTCTATTAAATCTGAGTTCCTGCATGAAATTACATAAGGCCAGGGAGGTGGTGAGAAATAGAACCCTTGAGGTGAAGTTAGGCTAACCCAGATGGGAAAAGAGAAGTCGTGTGGTCCTTGCCCAGAAGGAACCAGAGATTCACAAACGGGAGGGTGGTATACACACTTCTGTACATGCCAGAGGAAGGTACAGCTGCATGGGTATCCAGGGAGATAACAGCCCCAGAGCGACCCAGGTGCCACAGAATGCTGTGCTCATAATTCTTATTAATTATGTAAGCATAGGATACCCTATGTGTGTCCAAGAGAGTTAAAAAAAAAATCAATCATTCATGTTAAGCCACAGCTAACAACTCTTGCGAATAATTATTTTAAAAGTGAATTTATGGTTGGGTTATGTGTGGGAAAGAGAAATGATCAGTAGAAAAGGAATAGAGATTGTGCAATACAGTAATAGACAGAAAATTGAGGGAAAGCCCAGCCAAACAGACACTTGAGCTCAGGTGTGTGTCAAGAGGACAGACTGAGTCAGCTGGGCGTATTTTGTTGAGATCTATTGGGCCATGGTTGGAGAAGGCAATGGCACCCCACTCCAGTACTCTTGCCTGGAAAATCCCATGGACAGAGGAGCCTGGTAGGCTGCAGTCCATGGGGTCACACAGAGTCGGACACGACTGAAGTGACTTAGGAGCAGCAGCAGCAATGGGCCATGGTGGAGCAATCATGGAGGAGCTTGGCTTGGCAAAGTAAGACTCCCAATCCCTGTGTGCATGGAGAATCTCCAGATACAGGCTCTACTAAAAAGGCTAAATTACATTATTCCAACCTCTTTTTTCACATGGAGCATACAATATACTTTGAATTTTTGAACTATAGAGTGACTAGGAGGTAGGTAGGTAGGTAGAAAGAAAATCAGTACAATAAAATACTAAAACTACGAGGGCAAAAGAACCCCTCAAAGAATCATTTTACCTGTATCCTATCCAAATCACCTTGCCAAAATCATCTTACATTTTCAGTTCTTTGAAAACCTGCCTGTCTCGCTGGGTGGGCTGGTTTTTCTTGACCTCCTCTGGCTACATTTGATAAGGAAAGCTGTGTTGGTATCCTGGAATCAACTTAAGAGAAGCTTAAAGAAGCTCTGAAGGCATTTCTCTTTTCAGCTCCAAAAATACTCTCTATTAAACCTGTTCAATTTTCTAAATCATATTGCCCTTGTCTCTTCTTCCCTGTCAAAGCTACCCTTTATCAGTAAAATCACTTACTTGGGAACTGGCAGCTGAAAACTAGAAATGCAAGATTCTGAGCCCCATTAATGCTGGAGCAGCCAGACGTTTAATAAATATCTGTCATTTTAACTTTGTTCTGTGGTTCTCAACATGTCAGACTTATGGAAAAAAGGAAAGGTGGAATGGAATTTTTATCATAGACAAGTATGATGTATAGTACAGATATTACGGGAGTACAATACTCTTGGTTTGATGTTGCCTGTAAAATTCCAGTTAGCTTTGTAAAGTCTGACCTAAAATATACCTCAGTCAAACATGACCATCAACATAGCATCAAGAGTGAACCATTTCATATAGAATTTGAAAACATAAAGACTTCAACTGATTTTTCACTTTGGTTTCTACCTCTTTATTGTAAATAAGAAAATGGCAACATTTAATAATTATTAACTTTTAAAAGTTTAAATAAAAATGAAGAACAGACTTAAAAGAAAAGAAAGAAAAATAAATACCACTTACTTTTTGCCTTTGGAAGCAGTGTGAATATTTCAAAATTATTTTAAAAATCATTGTTGTTGTTTACTTGCTAAGTTGTCTTTGACTCTTTCCCACCTCATGGACTGTAGTACACCAAGCTTCCCTGTCCTTCACTATCTCCCATAGTTTGTTCAAACTCATGTCCATTGAGTCAGTGATGCCATCCTACCATCTCATCCTCTGTCTTTTCCCTTTCCTCCTGCCCTCAGTCTTTCCCAGCATCAGGGTCTTCTCCAGTAGGTCGGCTCTTCACATCAGGTGGCCAAAGTATTGGAGCTTCAGCTTTAGCATCAGTCCTTCCAATAAATATTCAGGGTTGATTTCCTTTAGGTTGGACTGATTGGATCTCCTTTCACTTCGAGGGACTCTCAAGGGTCTTCTCCAACACCACAGGTCAAAAGCATCAATTCTTCAGCATTCAGCCTTCTTTATGGTCCAACTCTCACATCCATACATGACTACTGGAATATCCATAGCTTTGCTACATCTGCCTTTGTGAGCAAAGTGATGCCTTTTCAATACACTGCCTAGGTTTGTCACAGCTTTCTTTCCAAGGAGCAAGCATCTTTTAATTTCATGACTTCAGTCACTGTCTGCAGTGATACTGGAGCCCAAGGAAATAAAATCTGTCACTATTTCCACTTTTCCCCCTTTTATCTGACACAAAGTGATGGGGCCAGAAACCATGATCTTAGTTTTTTGAATGCTGAGTTTTAAGCCAGGCTTTTCGCTCTCTTCTGTCATTCTCATCAAGGGGCTCTCTAGTTCCTCTTTACTTTCTGCCATTAGAGTAGTACCATCTGTATATCTGAGGTCATTGGTATTTCTCCCAGCAATCTTGATTCCAGCCTGTGATTCATCCAGCCTGACATTTCACATGATGTACTCTGCATATAAGTTAAATAAGCAGATGACAGTATATGGCCTTGTCATACTCCTTTCCCAATTTTGAACCAGTCTGTCATTCCATGTATGGTTCTAACTGTTGTTTCTTGACCCTCATAGCGATTCCTCAGGAGACAGGTAGGATGATTTGGTGTTCCCATATTTTTTAAGGATTTTCCATAGTTTATCATGATCCACACAGTCAAAGGCTTTAGTGCAGTCAATGAAGCAGAAGTAGATGTTTTTCTGGAATCATTATATACATGAATTTTGAACTATTAAAAAGTTAGTGTACTTGAAGGATACAAAAGATTAAGGAGTACTCATTGCTAGGTGGTGAAATTGCAGTTTTTAAATAATTGCAAATTATTATTTGCAAAAATATAAATATTATTGCAAATAGTAATTCAAATCAGATCAGATCAGTCACTCAGTCGTGTCCGACTCTTCGTGACCCCATGAATTGCAGCACACCAGGCCTCCCTGTCCATCACCAACTCCCGGAGTTCACTCAGACTCTCGTCCATTGAGTCAGTGATGCCATCCAGCCATCTCATCCTCTGTCCTTTGTCGTCCCCTTCTCATCCTGCCCCCAATCCCTCCCAGCATCAGAGTCTTTTCCAATGAGTCAACTCTTCGCATGAGGTGGCCAAAGTTCTGGAGTTTCAGCGTCAGCATCATTCCTTCCAAAGAAATCCCAGGGCTGATCTCCTTCAGAATGGACTGGTTGGATCTCTTTGCAGTCCAAGGGACTCTCAAGAGTCTTCTCCAACACCACAGTTCAAAAGCAATAGTAAGCCAGAAAGAAAAACACCAATACAGTATACTAACGCATATATATGGAATTTAGAAAGATGTTAACAATAACCCTGTGTACAAGACAGCAAAAGAGACACTGATGTTTAGAACAGTCTTATGGACTCTGTGGGAGAGGGAGAGGGTGGGAAGATTTGGGAAAATGGCATTGAAACATGTAAAATATCATGTATGAAACGAGTTGCCAGTCCAGGTTCGATGCACGATACTGGATGCTTGGGGCTGGTGCACTGGGATGACCCAGAGGGATGGTATGGGGAGGGAGGAGGGAGGAGGGTTCAGGATGGGGAACACATGTATACCTGTGTCAGATTCATTTTGATGTTTGGCAAAAGTAATACAATTATGTAAAGTTTAAAAATAAAAAATAAATAAATAAATAAAAATAATTAAAAAAATAAAAAAGAGTAGATATATGTATAACATATTCACTTTACTGTACAGCTGAAACTAATACCACATTATAAATCAACCAAAGTCCAATAATTTTTTTTTTTTTAAGTAAAAAAAAACAAAAACCAAAAGCATCAATTCTTTGGAGCTCAGCTTTCTTCACAGTCCAGCTCTCACATCCATACATGACCACAGGAAAAACCATAGCCTTGACTAGACGGACCTTTGTTGGCAAAGTAATGTCTCTGCTTTTGAACATGCTATCTAGATTGGTCATAACTTTCCTTCCAAGGAGTAAGCGTCTTTTAATTTCATGGCTGCAGTCACCATCTGCAGTGATTTTGGAGCCCAAAAACATAGAGTCTGACACTGTTTCCACTGTTTCCCCATCTATTTCCCATGAAGTGATGGGACTGGAACCATGATCTTCGTTTTCTGAATGTTGAGGTTTAAGCCAACTTTTTCACTCTCCACTTTCACTTTCATCAAGAGGCTTTTGAGTTCCTCTTCACTTTCTGCCATAAGGGTGGTGTCATCTTCATATCTGAGGTTATTGATATTTCTCCCAGCAATCTTGATTCCAGTTTGTGTTTCTTCCAGTCCAGCATTTCTCATGATGTACTCTGCATATAAGTTAAACTGTAATATAAATTATTCTTTATATTTTGCAGTATTTTTTTAAAAATTACTGTTAGTAAGTAAATAAAATCTGTGATCAGAAAACAATGCAAAACAAAAAATATACCTAATAGGTGATGAAAAGGCATTTGAGTGGGTTTTAAAGATAATATTCTATTTCTTAATTGGGTAACCAATTATACTTGAGTATTTATTTCTGTTATGCTGATGATAATTTTTAGGATTTACATGTATTACTTAAAGTGTTTGAATCAATTAATAATATTTGGGGAAAAAAGTCATTTCATGAAAGTCATCATTCTAAGAATAAACCTCTTGCAAAAATAGAAAAAGCAGACTCCGTGGTGATCCAATGGCTAAGGCTCCACGCTCCCATTGCAAGGGGCCCAGGTTTGATGTCTGGTCAGGGAACTAGACCGCATATAGCACAACTAGAGTTTGCATGCCACAACTGAAGATCCCACATCCCACAACTAAGACCCAGTGTAGCCAAATAAATAATAAATATTAAAAATAATCTATATGTCTTTAAAGGTACTACTAAAATTAATATAACGTGTATTATTTTTAAGATGAAATGTTATTAAGAATTATAGCTAATAATATTATACTGCATATTACAATGGAGAAGGCAATGGCACCCCACTCCAGTGTTCTTGCCTGGAGGATCCCATGGACAAAGGAGCCTGGTAGGTTGCAGCCCATGGGATCGCTAAGAGTCGGACACGACTGAGCGACTTCACTTTCACTTTTCACCTTCATGCGTTGGAGAAGGAAATGGCAACCCACTCCAGTGTTCTTGCCTGGAGAATCTCAAGGACGGGGGAGCCTGAAGGGCTGCCATCTATGGGGTGGCACAGAGTTGGACACGACTGAAGCGACTTAGCAGCAGCAGCAGCAGCATATTACAACTGCTAAGATAGTAGATATTAAAAGTCCTCATCACAAGAGAAAACATTCCCTTTGGTGTTAGATGTTAACTAGACTTATTGTGGTGGTCACTTTGCAATATTTACAAATAATGAGTCATTGTGTTGTATACCTTAAACTATATACCTCAAAAAAAAATTAAAAATTAAAAAAGTTATAAATGACATAATCTCTCAAGCCAAAAGCAAGTTATGAAGAACAAACAAGAATGGTTGTTCTCTTCATTAACAGAAAGGTATACATACTGAAAAAGATCATGGAAATTTTTCATTACTGAAGATGCTATTAATGGATATTTTAGAAATTCGAGAGAATTAGTTGAAAACCTCTTACTATAGAAAATCAGTAAGAAAACTCAATAAGTTGATTGATTAAAATTTTAGTATCATAGCCATTATGAGACCTCGCTGAGGTACAACTTTTTAATTTGAATCAAGATCTAAACAACAAAAACTACATTTTTGAATTGTCTAATAGAGTTCTTAAATCTCTTTTAATTTATAGATCTCTTCAGAAGGAAAATTCTCTAGCAATTTTAAAAATTCTGTAGAGGCTGTAAACTGTTTATACAAAGTGTTATTTGATATGTTCCTCTGTGTATGTGTTTCCTCTAATACTTGGGCCTAGAGGTTTAACCTGACTCAGTTTTGGTATTTGTGAGAGAGTAAAAATACTTCATATTTATAGCTAGTGTTGTATTCCTCCATCAAGGTATATATAATGTCTAGTTACCTCTCTTTTTGTGATAATAGCTACCATTAAAAAATAAAGCTTAGGTCTATGAATAATTTATTAAGTGTGGCAAAATAGTGATAAGCCAGTTAAATCATTTTTTCTCCATGAATGTTTTTATAAATAAAATTTTCTTCTCAATTTCTATTTATTAATCTACTAGTATGTATGTATTTTTTTTAATTTTATTTATTGATTTATTTTTGGCTGTGCTGGGTCTTCACCGCTGCACAGGCTACTTCCTAGTTGCAGCGTGCAGGATTCTCACTGCAGCGGCTTCTTCTGTTGCAGAGCACAGGCTCTCGGGCACAGGGGCTCAGTGCTGTGGCTACAGGGCTCTAGAGTGTGGGCTCAGTGGTTGTGGCTCGTGGGCTTAGCTGCTCTGCATCATGTGGGATCCTCTTGGATTAGAGATCGAACCCATGTGTCCTGCACTGGCAGGTTGATTCTCTATCACTGAGCCACCTGTGAAACCCTGCTGGTATATTTTTAACAGAAAAAATAGACAAATGTTTCATTCTTGCCCATTATCTGCTTGTAACATAATAGTATAGTTCTCTAGCATCCTCCCAAATTGACCAGTTTATTTTCTTTAATTTATGATAACATTACTTTTTCAAACTCTAATATATTCCTAATATTCTTAATATGAGTTAATAGTTAAATTTCCCATTTCACATCTTGTTTTTCTCTTTTAATATGTTGCATTTAAGTGTCTGCCATTATTTATTGAACTAAAGTATAATTATAAAAGCTTCACCAAAGTAGATTTAGGAACTATATCAATGCTAAATGTTTTCAAGATTTAATTAATAAAAGTAATGATGAAATGAAAATGATTTAACACAACTCTCTTTGGTCATTTTTCAAGATTTTTTTAAAGAATAAATTAGAGAAGAGTTTGTTTCTGAATCAAATAGTATAAGTAATTTATGACAAATCCAGTATAAAAAAATTTTTTTCCTTAAGAAAGTATTTACTACTTTTAATTGTTAGCTCTAGGGCTCAGGAATCCCATGTTTCCCAGTACCAGTTTCTAATTATTGTCTTTGTGACATGGCTTTTTGCAGAAATATCCTATGCTTCTTCATGAGTCTTGCCAATGGAAAGGTAGCTATAGAGGAACTATCCCCAGATCAGATACAGGTGAAGAAGCAAAAATAGTAGAATGTTATTAATTGGAGTGGAAATAACTAGTTCATCTAAAACAGGTACTTAATTCTCTACAGTGTATAAAAGGGTATATGCCTTTCCCTAGATCTCTATCTGCATACAGCTCACAATATAAGGTTCTTCTTGCATGGCTCACTACAGTTTTGTCCATGATTAAACCAGGCACTGGATAAATCCACTGGTCCTGACACAAAGTGCTCAGCGCCTGCAGACAGACAAGAGTGAGGGTAGATTGTCTCTTTCTACATATTTTAAACCCCTTGTAAGTAGTCATTCTCTAGCACACTTTATCAGTAATTATCCCAGTAGAAAGCAGATGACAGAGTCAAATTAGATACTTAAAGAGTGTTTAATAAAAAGCCTGTGAGCAGATGTGAAACGGAGTTTTAGAAAAAACAAAAGAAATGGTGCAATATCCCAGGGCTCATGAGAGCAGAGACCTATTGTCATTTCCTAAACCTGAGGAAGTTCCCTTTTCTCAGTGATATGAGAGAATAATTCTGAAATTAATTTCCATGTATACTAGAATTGGACAATTGGGTTTCTAAAGGTTGAAGGAAGGGATTATATGGAAATGAGACTAGAATTCTGAGTGTTTGCATGCTCAGTCGCTCAGTGGCGTCCAACTCTTTGTGACTCTTGGACTGCAGCCTGTGGACTGCAGGCCTCTAGGCTCCCCGTCCTTGACATTTTCCAGGCAAGACTACTGGAATGGGTTGCCATGTCCTCCTCCAGGGGATCTTCCCTGCCCAGGGATCAAACCCATGTCTCCTGCATCTCCTGCAATGGCAGGCAGATCCTTTACCACAGAGCCACCTACGAAGCCCATAACTTCATGGTATTAGATTAGATGCAGAGTTACCAACATAAACTGATAGACCTTCTATAAGTCTGTCTACTGAGAGGCCTAGAAGCAGCATCAAAAGAGCAATGAGCATAACTTGAACCATTGGGAGGAACTAGACCTCCATGGAAAAATGGTGGATTGTCTAGGGCTGAGCCACTAAAACTGCAAGAAACATCTCAAATGTTGTGTTGAGCCTCAAAGTAAGAAAATACTTAAAGAAAGTTGTGACACAGCAATTCTACTACTAAGCATATACCCTAAGAAAATCATAACTGAAAAAGACACATATACTCAAGGGTTCACCACTTCAGCACTATTTACAAGAGCTAGGACATGGAAGCAACCTAGATGTCCACTGACAGATGAATGGATAAAAAGGTAGTGGTACATATATGCAAAGGAATATTACTCAGTCATTAAAAGGAATAAAGTTGAGTCAGTGAGGTGGATGAACCTAGAGCCTGTTATATCTAGTGAAGTAAGTCAGAAAGAAAAAAACAAATATCATCTATTAATGCATATATATATATATAATCTATAAAATTGGTACTGTTGAACCTATTTGCAGAGTACAAACAGAGACTCATAGAGAACAGACTTACAGACACCATGGAGAAAGGAGAGGGTGGGATGAATTGCGAGTAGCTTTGAAAATATATGAATTACCATATGGAAAATAGATAGCAAGTGGGAAGTTGCTGTATAACACAGGGAGCTCACCCTGGTGCTCTGTGACAACCTAGAGGGGTGAGATGAGACGGGAGGTGGGAGGGAGGTTCACAAGGGAAGAGACATATATCTATGGCTGATTCATGTTGACGTATGGCAGGAACCCACACAACATTGTAAAGCAATTACCCTGCAATTTAAAATGATTTTTTAAAAAATGAGTGTGGAACATGTCAAGAGAACATTAGAGTCAGCTTGAAGAGCCAAGACTCTGACAATATGACTTGAAAATAAATTTGATAGTAGCAGATTCTAACCCTATTTTTAAAAATTAAAATGCCTGAGTCTAGCCTGATGTAAATAAATGATAAATAAATAAACATATGATAAGGACAGAAAAGGAAGAAATAAACTGGGAAGAAAGTCACACAGCAGGAACCATGGCCTTTGCTATAGGATGCAGTTCACCAGTGGTGACCCAGAAGGGAGAAAGCTGGAAAGCAAAGAATTGCCCATCAGACCTCTCTTCCTCCCTCCACCCCACCAGTCTCCTGCTGGTGCCTCCCACTGATGGCTCCTTACCAGACTAGAGGTCACGGCAGCACATCAGTGCCATCTGTGCAGGTCAGATTCCTGGAAGATAGGAAATAGAATGACACGATGGTTTGAGGACCCGTAGGAGCAAAAAGAGTTGATCCACCAAATTCTTTTGATGTGGTTGCCACAAACACTTTTCCAAAACTGACATTTTACCTATTTTTGTTTGCTCTAATCATGTCCGACTCTGCAAACCCCATGGACTGTAGCCTGCCAGGGTCCTCTGTTCATAGATTCTTGAAGTAAGAACACTGGAGTGGATTGCCATGCCCTCCTCAGGGGATCTTCCTGACCCAGGGATCAAACCGACATCTTTTATGTCTCCTGCATTGGCTGATGGGTTCTTTATCATTAGCACCACTTAGGAAGACCATTTGTTAAATAATTATTGCCAAAAAGACAGAACTCCATGAAAACCAAACTCTGCACAGCTTGGTCCTAACCTGTCTTTTTAAACTTTTCTCCACCACTGCCTCTCTCATAAACTAAACTCCAGTCTAATCAGACTATGTGATGTTTTTGAAGACACTCACTTATAGCACTGTGGCTTTATCTACCAAAATTTCCCCTTGCTTGGAGTATTCTTTTCTCACTTATTTAACACAAAATTTCCTATGAATCCTTAAAGGTCTGGGTCAAATATAACCTCATTTATCTTCTTTCCAAACATCATTTCTTGTTCAGTCGCTACATCATATCCAACTCTGCAACCCCATGGACTGCAACATGTCAGGCTTCCTTGTCTTTCACCATCTCCTAGAGTTTGCTCAAACTCATGTCCATTGAGTCAGGGATGCCATCCAACAAGTAAAATTTTACTCCACTTTTATTTAGTTCAGTTCAGTTGCTCAGTCGTGTCCGACTCTTTGCGACCCCCATGAATTGCAGCACGCCAGGCCTCCCTGTTTATCACCAACTCCCGGAGTTCACTCAAACTCACGTCCATCAAGTCGGTGATGCCATCCAGCCATCTCATCCTCCGTCGTCCCCTTCTTCTCCTCCCCTCAATCCCTCCCAGCATCAGGGTCTTTTCCAATGAGTCAACTCTTCACATGAGGTGGCCAAAGTACTGGAGTTTCAGCTTTAGCATCATTCCTTCCAAAGAACACCCAGGTCTAATCTCCTTTAGAATGGACTGGTTGGATCTCCTTGCAGTCCAAGGGACTCTCAAGAGTCTTCTCCAACACCACAGTTCAAAAGCATCAATTCTTCAGCACTCAGCTTTCTTCATAGTCCAACTCTCACATCCATACATGACCACTGGAAAAACCATAGCCTTGACTAGACAGACCTTTGTTGGCAAAGTAATGTCTCTGCTTTTGAATATGCTATCTAGGTTGGTCATAACTTTTATTAGGTAAAGGTAATTGATGAGAGATTTGTGCTTCAACAATCCTATTCCAAAATCAATTATCCATATATACCATGTAATGTATTTTTTTTTTTACCTCTTTCTCAGCTAAACTGAGATCTTTGTATTTTTGCCCTATTCCTGATACAAAATTCAGGAACTTTATAAATAGTTGTTGAGATGAATATATGATGACTTAAGTTGCATAGAAATCTGATTTTCACAGTATTCTTCATGAAACCCTACATTCAGTTACTATGTTCTAAGAGTCACTTCCTCAAATCACCAGGCACCTTCATCATCACACAGCTAATTCAACAAATCACCAGTGCTTACATTATATTTACTTAATATTCAATATTTTCTTTGAACAAAAATTCCACTGTTAAAACATGTTGAAAAATTATTAAGACACCACAGAATATTTTAAGAATATCTTGCATTTATATAACTGACTTTGAAAATTACATATACATTTGGTCCATGTATCTGTAGTTGGTTGAATCTGTAGATAATGGAACCTGCAGATATGGAGGGCAAATATCCAAGGATGATATAGATAGATAGACAGACAGATAGATAGATATATAATAGATTTGATTATAGCATAGCATCATATAGGAGGAATGACTGGGTTTTTATGTCCTCCTTTTATAAAAAATGAAATGAAGATTCAAGAAAGTTAAATAACTTGTTCAACATCTAATATCTTGCAATGAGGCAGGACAGAGTGTTCATGATGAATAGTATTCTCTTTTAAGGAGTTTATAAAAACAAAGGAGGAAATGTCAATAAACAGACGCTCCTAATAATGGCTGCAGTTCCCTGTGTTGTACAATATACCCTTTTTGTCTGTTCATAGTAGTTTATATCTTTTAATGCCATACTCATAGCTTACCCCTCCCCATCTCTCTCCCAGCTGTATCCACTAGCTTGTTTTCTGTATCAGAGAGTTTGCTTCTGTTTCACTATATAAATTTGACCTTTATTTTTTAGATTTCACATATAAGTGATAATGTACAGTATTTGTCTCTGTCTGGCTTGCATAACTATTATATTGCAATAACTTTAAATGGAATATAATCTATAAAAAATACTGAATCACTATGTTGTACACCTGAAGATAACAGAATTCTGTAAATCAACTATACTTCAAAAAAATTACATAGGAAAAAAAGAGCGAGTCTCTCTTGGTAAAGATCTTGGGAAAAATTCAAACCTTCTGAATTTAAAACTGGAAAGTCTACATCAAACCCCCTGTTCTCCCTAGAGAAGCATCAGCAAAAATTACCAATTTGCCTGTGAAAAGGGAGGACAATTTTCTCTTGATGTTGTTTCTTTCCTTCTTTTAGGTCAAGTAAGTGATCCTTTTCACTTACTTGACCTAAAAGAAGTACAAGGAATGTCATCTTGTTAGCCTGAGGAGATTAATGCAAGTCTTAAATGACAGTGATCTGTTTTTCCTTCACTGGCCAGGTCTGGCTGAGGAAATGAATTGCTGCTGATTTTTTGCACGAGAGAGAAATGTTGCTCTTACTAGAATTACTAAATTGAGTTGGAGATTTCCTCACATTAACTCCTCAGTGATTGCTATTACAAGAAGTATTTTATTTTGGCAACTTTTGTTATAGGAAACAGAATTTCAAACTGGTTCCAAGAAGAGGGAAGTTAATTACAAATTAACTTCCATGAAAGATGTGACTTTCATGGAAATCTAAGAACAGAAACATTGCAGGAGGAATTTGAACACCTGTAACTTGTGGGAGAGCCTAGACATGGGTTAGTGACAGGCGCCTCCGTGGTCAAAGCACTCACAAGGTTTCTGTTGAAGTAATTGGCCATGAACATGAACACAGTTATGCTTTGCATGTCTGTTTATTTCCAGTCTACTAATCACTCCATATTTTTAATATTTCCTAACTTAAAAATTCTCAAGACAGTCAGGCCTGCTAGTCTAGAGTTGTGTTTCTTAACATTTAATATGGATACAGATCAACTGGGAATCTTGTTAAAATGCAGATTGATTCAGGAGATGTTGGGTAGGGCTTGAGATTTTGCATGTCTGATTAACCTCCTGGTGATGCCAGAGATACTTGTCTGCACATCATGGTATGTGTGCAAGGTAGAGAATCTTACCAAGTCAGGAAATAGGAGTACTAGGCCAGTTCAGGGGTTTGACCAACTTTAGGTCTTGTGCCTATGATTTGTCTAGTCACTTGGGACCAGAGTTTTGGAATAGGTTCCACATTGTATCAAATACACAGGGACCATGAGAGGGGAAGCTTACCAAGAAAGAGACTGGGATTAAGGTGGCACTTAATGCCTCCAGTAAGCAGTTATATTCCACTGAGTACTGGATTTAGTTCAGTAACTTTGTCCACTGGTGAGTACCATCACTGAAGATCAAAGGAGAGCCAGACACTCAGGGCCTCCCTACTCACCATATTACTTCTTGCTTTAATTTCAAGATATGAAGGAGTGACCTCATTTTCTCATAGCCTACTTGCAAGGAGTCAAACATGACTTAGTGACTGAACAACAACAACACTATAAAAATTATTTTAAATATTTTATCTTTATAGATCAAACCAGTCACTCCTAAAGGAAATCAGTCCTGAATATTCACAGGAAGGACTGATGCTGAAGCTGAAACTCCAATACTTTGGCCACCTGATGCAAAGAGCTGACTCATTGGAATAGACCCTGATGCTGGGAAAGAATGAAGGCAGGAGAAGGGGTTGACAGAGGATGAGATGGTTGGATGGCACCACCGACTCGATGAACATGAATTTGAGCAAACTCTGGCATGTCCATGGGGTTGCAAAGAGGTGGACACAACTTAGTGATTGAACAACAACAACAATCTTCATAGATGGGCAATGTTTTATTAAATGAAGAGAATGAAGGAATCCGTTGGTGTGCAGAGGTAGAATTGAAGATGCAGCAGTTGAGGGCATCTGGGTGGGGGTGGGGGTGTGAAAGCAGGGAAGAAACAAGTAAATAACCAGAGGTAAACCACAGACGAGCCACTCACCCCGTACACAGTGGATGGACTCGCACGAGTATTTCTGTCATTTGCTTCTCACTTGACTCTCTGCTGGGTCTGTTTGTTTTCAGCAAGTGAGAATGATTTTAAACCCTGAGTTCACAGCTGCTGGAATATTTACTTCTCCTAAATGAAACCACTCTTTTTTCTTCATAATTCAGGATTTTGGTGCTACAACAGCCGCTGAACTGAAAGTCAACACTAAAAGGTGACTCATGGAAATGGCAGGGAAAGTAAATCAAATATCAAATAAAGCCAGTTCCTTCACTCTCCCAAACTGATTATTGTTCCTTAGAAGATAAAATATTTAATCCACCCTAGAGCTATGGAATCCAGGGGCTCTTATTACCGAACAGCTTTATTGCAACAGGTTAGATGTGTTCATCTTAGCACTTTATAAGTTTGCCTGGAAAACATTTATACTCATGAAGTCATTTGGCTGAGCTTTATTGGCTTATATTTATTCCAGAGAAAAGCAATTTATTTTTCTTTGCAGAAGTCGCTCAGTGCTTTCCTGTTTTCTCATGCCATCCTTGATTTTAAGTGATTACAGCTTCAACCATCTGACCCAGAGATTTTATATATGTATGCTTCCCTTTTGCTCCAGAGGGCATGATGTGGACATATTTACTATATAACATGTAATCTATTATTATAAAGAATGGTTTATTCTAGTCAGCTCAAAGACATGTTAATAGACATTATGAGTTAATAGCAGAGAGAGATAGGTATACGAGTGTTGTGTTTCCATTTGGATAGTTTTTCATTATTTCAAAAGATCAATCTCTTTCCTCTGGTCGGGGGGAATATATATATAGAGAGAGAGAGAGAGAGAAAGAAGAAAAGAGAAAGTTTTGAGAAGAGGAGAAGCGACCCAGGGTGAAACACTGGACAGAATGGCTGGCTTGGCAGCTAGGACCAGCCTACTTCTTCTCTTGTCTCCCTGGTGGCTCCTGGCAGCCTTTACAAGCTTAAACTCCATGGTGGTCTTAGAGGCAATGTTTCTGAAGGCCACGGAAATGGCCTATCTGCTTAGGTCAAACACATTAAGAAACGTCGAAACATGTTGCCCCCCTCCATCTTTCACTGCATGCAGTCCCTTTGGCCCAAGGAGCTATGCACACAAAATAGGAAGCATTTTTTCTTTAGTTCACACTGGCTGCTGTTTGCATCCAGAACCTTAGATCTCCCAGTAGACTCTACTTGCTTGTGATCTTCATACTCCAAGTAAAGGAGAGTGAGCACCACTTTGCCTCTGGAAATTCTTTTATGATTGCCTCTGTTGCCCACAAGGTGAAGTTAGAGCTGAACGTCTCCACTCAGTCTGAGGGTCCTGTCTGTTGCCAGAGGAAGAGGCTGGAGTCTTCCCACAGGGCACATACTGCTGGTTGTATATATGGGACAGCTGTTCAGTATGGAAAGAATTTCCTGTCTGGGGCTCCACCATGGTGGAAAGTCACCTTGGAAAAGCCCCTGATGCTGGGAAAGATTGAGGGCAAGAGGAGAAGAGGGCAGCAGAGGATGAAATGGTTGGATGGCATCACCAACTCAGTGGACATAAGTTTGAGCAAGCTCCAGTAGATAGTGAAGGACAGGGAAACCTGGCGTGCTGCAGTCCATGGGGATGCAAATAATAAGACATGATGTAGCGACTGAACAACAACAGGGACATGACATGCTGATGCAATGGGGCTGAGGCACCTCCCCATTCTTTGCACTGGGAGGCCTGGCTGGGCTGCACCAAAGCTGCCATAAGAGGCCCCAGAACTTACCCTGGCTCAGCTCTTTGCTTTCTGTCTGAGGCTGGCCCTCTCCAAATTTGAGGAATTCCTGTTTTGATTTCTGTTAGTGGAAAGATTGCTCTCTGTGGAGGTAATAGGAGTTATTTTCTTCTTCTCCAAGACAAGCAGGGAGGTGGCCAGCATGTTGATTATGCTGCCAGCTTTGTGTTCTGGCTCCTGGTCATTCTAAAGCTGCTGGTTGTCTGCACTGCTACACTGAGAATTAGAGATAGAGTGGATGGGAGTGGCAGGACCAGCATTATTGCTGAAACTCCATTGGTTGGGGTTGGCAGAGACTATTCTCATGTGCAATGCTGTTGTTGGTCAGATTAGCAGAAGGCTGGGGCCTCAGAGTAATTGCACAGCCCTCCAATTCTGAGCTCATATGTCCAGGGGCAGATGGGTGGCCATCACCTTAGACTTTTGGCCCATCAGTGAGTCCTTGAGCTCTTCTTGTGTATAATCTATTAACACCATCAACTCAGCCCTCTTGGGGTCTTTGTAGTCAGGAAGTAGTTCCACATAAGGCTTTAATTCCTCTTTATGACCCAGATTTATCCATGAATATTTCACAATTTGATCAAAAGTGACTCTCCTGGTGGGACTGAGAAAGAAATTTCTTAAGCAAGTTTTCACACTCCATGGACAAGTACAAGGGACTATGGTATGTTTCACTCCATAACTTCTCTCATGGCTCCTTGAGATCCGAAGGCTGGGATCAGATGACCCCTGCATATAGGAGAGCTCTCAGCCTTCACACACACCCCCCTCACTTGGGTCTATCTTAAATTTTGCCCTGGAATAGTTCTGGGGCAGCAAAATTACTGCCACAAAAGTTGCGCAACTAGTTGCTGAAGGTGAATTTGTTGCTGACACCAAGGTCTACAATCCTGATTTCATGTCAACATCCAAGAGTAGATTTTCTGCCTTTCAGTCTCAGTAAACAACCCACTTCTGTTGGCAGTACTCACACAAAGCAGATACTTTCTGGTGGAATTTTCTTCAAATTTGTTTTCCTTTCATGTGCCATGAGCCTCTAGGTAATCTAACACATCTCTTCCGCCAGCATATTCCATGATGAGGTAGATTCTCAGTCTTGAGATTAACTTGCTTTTCCTCTCTTGGTGAAAACAAACCCTGAATTTTCTGAAGTTTAATGCTAAGCTTCATACTCACTGTCAACTCACTCTTAAAAATACATACCTTGAAATTATATAAAAAGAGAGCCTAGAAATTTCAACATTTACCTTGAGGTAACAGATTTATAATTCACGTATAAAAGTGCTTAGTTTCCTTCCAGTTTATTGTATCTGATAGTTTTTAAGAGATTTGTGAGGTGCACAAAAATTCACTGTTGGTGGCTGTGTAAATACCTTTTGGTGGGGATTTTACAGTACCTATGAAATTAAAACATGCATATGCTTTTAACTTGCAGCTCCATTTTTACAAGGCTATTATACAGAAATGCTTATATGGACAGAAAGATATGTTTGCAAGGATGATCACAGCAGCATTATTTATAATAATGAAAAATATTTGTAATGATGAAAAATATAAGCTAAGATGAATGTCCATCCATAGAGAGACAGGAAATGATCTATAATACATTCATATTTTGCTTAATGGATTCTTACCTTTTGTTCATGCAGATAACCTTCATCCTTGTGATATTTGTTTAGAGCTGTAAAGAGACCATTATTAAAACCCAGTCCCTGCTCCCAACCACATAGTTTAAGCTGGAAATTGGCATATTTTAATTTCCCTGTCCTGTAGGCTAATGTTGAATATCCCAGACTTCGGTAATTGAACAAAGATACAACAGTCATAATTCCCCAGTCTTATACATATGCTCATTGATCCAGAGATGGATACCTAACCCAAACTGAATCAATTAAGAGTCGTATCATAGATTTTTGAAGTGCAACTAAGAAAGAGCCCTATGGGAACTTGTTGGTAGCCTCATTTCCCTTCCTGTAGAGATGTTTTGCTTTGCAAATCCACCTGACAATATGCAAGAATCTGAGTTTAGAGAAGAGTGTTCAAAATTTTGGTTTCAGGAAATACTGAGGACCAACTCAACCTTCTGATCCTATAGTTCAATCATTCAACCCTTCTTTGGAATTCATGACCAATACATTTCTCCTTTAAATCTCCTTAAATTTCTCCTCAGTCTTAAATAGATCAAATTGAGTTTCCGTTTTGACATTATATTGGTGAGTAAAAAGGCATATTTCATAACAATATGAATAATTTGGTATAATTTTTTATAAAACTTGTACCTTATTTGTATGTGAATCTAAAAATCATAATAGAAGAGACACAGCGAAGTACTGACACTGCTGGTCTGGATGAAGCACAAGCTAGAATCAAGACTGCCAGGAGAAATATCGATAACTGCAGACACGCAGATGACACCACTCTAATGGCAGAAAGTGAAGAGGAACTAAAATGCCTTTTGATGAAGGTGAAAGAGGAGAGTGAAAAGATAACTTAAAATTCAACATCCATAAAATTAAGGTCATGGCATCCAGTCCCACCACTTCATGGCAAATAGATGAGGAAAAAGGGGAAGCAGTGACAGAATTTATTTTCTTCGGCTCCAAAATCACTGCAGACAGTGACTGCCTCCATGAAAGTAAAAGATGCTGCCTCCTTGGAAGAAAAGCTATGACAAACTTAGCATATTAGAAAGCAGAGACATCACTTTGCTGAATTAAGTCCATATAGTCAAAGGTATGGTTTTTCCAGTAGTCACGTATGGATGTGAGAGTTGGACCATAAAGAAAGCTGAGCACCGAAGAATTGATGCTTTCAAACTATGGTGTTGGAGAAGACTCTTGAGGGTCCCTTGGACTGCAAGGAGATCAAACTAGTCCATCCTAAACAAGATCAGTACTGAATATTCATTGGAAGGACTGATGCTGAAGCTGAAGCTCCAATACTTTGGTCACCTGATGCGAAGAGCTGACACATTGGAAAAGAACCTGATGCTGAGAAAGACTGAGGTCAGGAGAAGGGGACTACAGAGGATGAGATGGTTGGATGGCATCACTAGTCAGTGGACATGAGTTTGCACAAACTCTGGGAAATACTGAAGCACAGGGAAGACTGGCATGCTGCAGTCCATGGGGTTACAAAGAGTTAGACATGACTTAGGATTGAACAACATCAACCCTTGGAGTAGTGGGCAACAAGACGGAGAACCTCTTTTGTTTTTTCTATTATATACTTTTATATTGACTAGCATTTTAACAATTAACTGTATTCATCTAATATTTAAAAAATAATTTTAAAATCCCATCAACTAAAACTTTTGAGAAAGAATATATGAAAAAAAAAAAAAACAATCAAATGCCTTGCACCACTTGCTCTCAAACATTGATACCACCGCATCTGCATTGGTTCCACAGTGAAGCCAGTAGAGAATCCTGATTTATTCTGATAGAAAACCAGAGTTGCGGAGTGACTTTCCAACTCACAGATGCCTAATTTATGAACACCTGGCACATAAAGAGAAAGTTACTGGCCCAGTTCACTTGCCAGGAGACAGCATAGCTGCATGAGAAATGCTTCAGCTTGGCATTTTGAATTACACCCTTCTGTTTACAAGCTATGGAATACCGAGTGAGTTATTTTGCCTTTTTGCACCTCTGTTCCTCATCAATAAAATGTGCTAACAATGATTTTTAACTCATTTGATTTCTATGAAATTTAGAAGAAACAGTGCATGACAAAACCCATCTCTCACAATGCACTCTATCCAGGCGAACGTTAGCCATCAAAAGGCAGTTTGTCCTCGAGGCGCTCAAGGTTTCACTGCATTTCCGTTTTTTTTTTTTTTTTTCCTCTAATGGCAAGCTTGGTATCTGTTACCAGGTACAGAAAGCAAATCCCTTGGAATAACGATTTTCCTGTCATGGTGACAAATTTCAACATGTTAGAATCAATTTCTTCAGGATTAATTCTTGTCCCACGTATCTGCACATCATTTGATTGGAGTAGAGCTACCCTTACGTTTATTAAGTCCATCACCATCAAAACAGAAAGCATGTTCTCCTTCATCTATGCCATTTCAAAAATAATAAGATTCATGCTATTTTTCACATACTACAAATTCCTGAATTCTGATATCCCTTAGAATCAATAGAGTGCTTCAATATGCACCATCCAGGCAGCAGGTCAGTAGCTAGCTGTGTGGTAGACTCTTACTGCCTGAAATGGGCAGGCTTGGCCATAACCATCCATTGGACAATAGCTTTGTGTGTTATTTATATTGCTAGCATGAGATGTATTGAGTTTAGCTGCCTTTTTAAATGTCCTCAAAAATAATACACTACAATCAAGCATCAAAACAGACAATATTGTGCATTCAAAGAGTTACTGAACAGAGCAGCAGGATATATATTAAAACTCTGTATATCTGAATATTAATACATTTAAAATAAAATCTCTACATCAGAGAACAGTGTGTTGGAAGTTGACTACACTTTATCTTCCTTTGCTGTTTATAAAATAATAACACTAGGATAGATGTTAATTTAAATTAAAATAAATATAGTAATCAACATCAAGACACATGTAGACTTCTTTACCCTTGGGATTTCCCACTTCACGCTGGCCTGTGGCCCTTCAACACAGAATCTACTAACCACAGCCTATATGCCAGGCCTATTGATTTTGATGGGTACTGTTTTTCTTCCACCAGAGGTCAAAACTTTTTCTATAGCATCTTATCCAAAACAAACCCCATTCTCCCACCATCATTTGCAGTGGCTGTACTTTCATTTCTAATCTGTATATTTTTGCTGCCATTATAATCACTGCAGATAGTGATTGCAGCCATGAAATTAAAAGACACTTACTCCTTGGAAGGAAAGTTATGACTAATTTAGATAGCATATTCAAAAGCAGAGACATTACTTTGCCAACAAAAGTCCGTCTAGTCAAGGCTATGGTTTTTCCTGTGGTCATGTATGCATGTGAGAGTTGGACTGTGAAGAAGGCTGAGCGCCGAAGAATTGATGCTTTTGAACTGTGGTGTTGGACAAGACTCTTGAGAGTCCCTTGGACAGCAAGGAGATCCAACCAGTCCATTTTAAAGGAGATCAGTCCTGGGTGTTCTTTGGAAGGAATGATGCTAAAGCTGAAACTCCAGTACTTTGGCCACCTCATGCAAAGAGTTGACTCATTGGAAAAGACTCTGATGCTGGGAGGGATTGGGGGCAGGAGGAGAAGGGGATGACAGAGGATGAGATGGCTGGATGGCGTCACTGACTCGATGGACGTGAGTTTGAGTGAACAACAGGAGTTGGTGATGGACAGGGAGGCCTGGCGTGCTGCGATTCATGGGGTTGCAAAGAGTCGGACACAATTGAGTGACTGAACTGAACTGCTAAGCAAACAGATTCAGTGATTGAGCTGAAGTCTGCTTTTAATACAGAGGACTTTACAAGTGGACCCTGCCACTAAGACAGTTGACTCTCATGGAAAAATAAATTTACTTGCAGAAAGGATGCAACCTACTATGAGTTAAAAACTTCCCGTACTCCCCAGATAGCTGTTAAACTCACGATGTAGTGTTAATGTCAAGCCTCTAGCATTTGAGATAATACCAGCTTGGACATATAAGGTCATAGAAAGCACATAGGAAAACGCTGAACAATACTACCCTGGCTTCTGTCAGTGAAAAGGAGAGAACACACAGAACCACTCAGAGAACTGCCACAGAATTTTGGCTGGACTAAGAATCCAGATACACGAGTCAGGAAATCTGAGTCATCAAAGAGGGAAGTGGGAGTTTTCAGGGAGAAATAGATTTTCTTATTAGAAAACCCACTATAATTGGAGAGGAGGCCAATAACTTGCAAGAGATGAATCGTCAAGAGGCAAGATAAACCTAGAGTCTGTCACACAGAGTGGAGTTAAGTCAAAAAGAGAAAAATAAAGATCATATATTAATGCACATATGTAGAATCTAGAAAAATGGCACTAATGAACGTATTTGCAGGGCAGGAATAGAGACACAGAATAGACAATGGACCTATGGACATGTGGCCAGGGTGGGTGGTGCAGTGGGCCAGGGGAGGGTGGGACAAATTGAGAGAGTAGCTTCAACATATATACCCCACCTTGTGTAAAATGGGTAGTGGGAAGTTGCTGTAGAGTGCAGAGAGCTCAGCTCGGTACTCTGTGATAACCGGGAGGGTTAGGATGCGGGGAGTGGGAGGGAGGCTCAAGAGGGAAGGAACACACATATACATAGAGCGGATTCACCTTGCTGTGCGGCAGAAACCACACAACATTGAGAAGCAAGCATGTTCCAATAAAAAGAAAGATGCAAGAAGTTCCCAGGAGATGCCACCATCTCTGTCTTCTGTAAACAGAGCTTTCCCAACTCAAAAAGCCTACTGCATATCTTTAACTCAGGTATGACTTTCAGAAGTGAGTGACCTTCATATTATGAAAGGGAGGCGCGTGGGGATGAGACACAGTGAAGCCTCCGCAGCCTTAAGTCGCCACCTCATGTGCCCTTTGGACAGCACCTCTCTGAGTACAATGTCCCATGGCAACATTTACTATTTAAAACGTTTCTTTTTCTTTTTCGCCCCACTCTAACTTCTCCCCGGTGTTGTTTAGTTGAATTCCCACAGTTAAATACAACCACAGTATAATCCAATTAAAGCCATATTTCTGAATCGGAGCCCTCAGCATATCACAGGAGGATTCATTGCATACCTGTAACATGCTGGTAGTTTCATTCCCTGCCACATTGGGGATTAATGAGGTATTTATGGAAAAAAACATTAGCATTATGTACCATGCATGGTATTGTGTTTTTGAGGAAATATGGTTTAAGTTTCAAATAATTTATACCCAGGCTTTATAACTGATGCTTCTTTAAAAAGTGAGTTCTACTTGGGTGAGAACAGTACACTCAAGCAAGCTCAGGTAAGCGTACTCTCTTCACATTCAGGTACTCTGAAAATGGATTCCAGTTCTTGAATTTCCTACATTTTAGGTCACTCCCTTGCTCTCATACTGAAATTTTGTCTTTCCTTGTTCCTAGTTTTCCCATCACCCAATATCTAGCCAAAACGCTTTTGCAATATCTTTGACCTTGCATATGGTTGCTGTTGTTCAGTCACTAAGTCTCGTTCGACTCTTTGTGACCCCATGTACTGCAGTATATATAGTAGATTTTCCAATTTTACTTATTGATTAAACAAATAAATGTATACACCAGTGAATGCATGAGTAAATAAGCAATGAGTCGAAAAGGTGATTTTCTGATTTAATTTAAAATCATAGAGCGTGGACTTGGGGACACAGTGGGGGAAGGAGAGGGTGGGAGGAATCGAGAGAGCAGCATTGATGTACATATATCACCGTGAATGAAACAGACAGCTAGTGGGCACCACTGTGCAACACAGAGAGCCCAGCCTGGTGATGACCTAGAGGGGTGAGATGGGGAACGGACAGGATGGCCACTTAACAGGGAGAGGATACACACACACACACACACACACACACACACACACATATATATATAATTATGACTGATATGTGTAGTTATACGGCAGAAACAAACATAACATTGTAAAGCAATTATCCTCCAATTAAAAATGAAATAAAATCTACTCTTAGTTCTAAGCACTGATGAGCAGAGTTCTAACGATATTGTTATGGCCAATAGGACCCTCCTTTCTTAAAGTTCTATCTCCAGGAAACTGATGAATCAAGCTACTCACCTGATTACCTAGTTCTTATACCTTGCTTCATTGGCTTTTGGATAAACACAACTTTGCAGCTTTCCATGGGGGTCACAAAGAATCAGACACGACTGAGTGACTAACACTACAAAAAGAGGACATGCTGCTGCTACTGCTGCTAAGTCACTTCAGTCGTGTCCGACTCTGTGCGACCCCATAGACGGCAGCCTACCAGGCTCCCCCGTCCCTGGGATTCTCCAGGCAAGAACACTGGAGTGGGTTGCCATTTCCTTCTCCAATGCATGAAAGTGAAAAGTGAAAGGGAAGTCACTCAGTCGTGTCCGACTCTTCACGACCCCATGGTCTGCAGCCTACCAGGCTCCTCCATCCAAGGGATTTTCCAGGCGAGAGTACTGGAGTGGAGTGCCATTGCCTTCTCCAAAGAAGACATGATGAACGACTAAATCTGACTAAATCAATACTTCTCCCTCCCACTCTGTTTTTATCTTCCACACCCCCATCCTTTATCTTTCTCCTAATTCTTCAATATGGTGCATCATTCTGCTTCTGACTTTTTAACCATAATCTCCTTATCCACTTACTGATTAAGTCACACACCTCCTCAGCAACTTATTCCTGAATTCTGTGGATGGCTTTTAGATCCTCCTAAAATCCTTCATCACATTTCAAAATCTATTTCTGAATATACGTTGTGTTGCGAATGAACTTGCACTTATGCCATCGAAGCACAGGAAAGCTTTGCACTCGTTTCACTGCTTGCTTTTATTCCACTGTTTTCACTTCACTGGTGTGAGGACGGACTCCCAAGGGGAGTCACTTTCCAGGGGACAGCTGCAGGGCAGTCGATGTCCCACCCACACCAACTGTACTTTAGGCTTGGGGTACACACACCAGTGGTTTCTGTATGTTATGTATTAAATGTCCCATTTAATACACTGATCATTTAGGACACTGATATGTATTAAATGCCCATTTTGGGATGAGTGACACATACACCTAGACATACATAATTTGGTTTTACATCACAAGCCTATAGTTTCTACTCTATTATCTCATTTCATAGACTGTGAAATTAAGCCTTGACAGGTATCTTAAACACAGGGGCAGATCTCATTCTTGGAAAGGCGGTATTAGATCTCAGCCTCTTCACTCCCACTTTATCCTGCTCTCTTTCAAATAAACTTTTGCCTAAAACACATTCATTGTTACCTAGTTCCAGAACTTTATTTTTCATGCTAAATGGAAACTCTGTACCCATTTAGCAGTTACTTCCCATAGTGGGGTTGGTTGTACACTCTTAATATAGTTAATGCCCTGAATACACATTTCAAAAAAAATGGTAAATTATCTGTTATTTGTATATTACCACAATAAAAAAACCACACATACACATTTATAATCTTCTTCTTCCCAATGTTTTTCTTAACTCCCTTTCCTTAAAAGTTATGTCAATAATTACAGAGTCCAGGATGAAATACCTAAGCTGGTTTTATTAAGTTAACATCTTGTGTACTATATTTTTTATGATCTCCATTTTCACTTTACCTGGTTAAATATCAATTTTATGGCACAGGGACAGAGGTAGCATGATCACTTATCAAAAACTGTACTTCACAAGGGGACTGCAAGGAGTTTTAAAACACTAAAGTTTTCTGCTATAGGAATGGTATTTCTCAGAGAGAAATGGACCATTTGCACAAAGAATTTCCTGGTATTTTATTTGGTCTGTTGAGTATAAAATGAATCTTGGGGCTTTCACTTCAGTTTCCAGTTGACAAGCACTTGACATGCTGTTGATGACTTCCAAATCTCTTTTCCAGCCCACACCTCTCTCTTCAGCACTAAAACATATATCCAACTGCCTACTGGACATCACCTTGATAGCCCACAGACACTTTCAACTCAGCTTGTGCAAGGGGTACTCATTATTTTGCACTCTCAGACTTGCTCCCACTTCTGTATTTTTTTATTTCATTGAAAAATATAACTATCCACCAAGATGTCCAAACAAGATGTCCAGGCATCATTTTCAAATTTTCCTCTCCCACCCACATCTTATCAATCATCACGTTCTTTAGAGTCTATCACAGTGTCTCTCAAGGTCTATTTCAAAGGATCAGCCTACTTACACCTACACGTGCATGCACACGCAAAGCCTTCCGTTTTCATTGGTTATTATGACACGTTCATCTATCCATTTGCCCTGAAAACTTGATCTCTGTAGTCACAGAATCTCAACCCAAAGAAAACTTGGGAAAATAAATCATCAGAAGATAAGAAAAATGGACCATTTACCTGGAGACTTTACTGCAAATTTTAATTTTCTCTCTCTCTCTCTTTTTTTTTTCTGGTATGTCAGTGAATGTTAAAATGGCAGTAGGCGAGTTGATTCTCTTTCTTATTTAGATCAGGTCTAAATAAAAGCTTTCCCTCAACACACTTGGAGAAGCAAGCAATTGTGTTCATCACCTCTTGGATAAGCAATTGTAGACAATATGGAGAAATTATTTTAACATATAAAAAATGTGTTTACCTAACATCACACTTGCCTTTGTGCATGCATGCTAAGTCACTTCTGTTGTGTCCAACTCTGTGCAAAGCTACGGACTGTAGCTGACCAGGCTCCTCTGTCCATGGCATTCTCCAGGCAAGAATAATGGAGTGAGTTGCCATTCCCTCCTCCAAGGGATCTTCCCAGCCCAGGGATAGAGCCTGTGTCTCTGGTGTCTCCTGCATTGCAGGTGGATTCTTTTTTTAATGTTCAGCACATCTTTATTATTATTATACACAGATATTAAAATATCAGTAAATAGGCACAGAGTTGTAAGGAAATGATCAATAATGAACCAAATGCATTTTCATAGCTCTTCAAGAATTTAAGCACAAAACATAATTACTGAAATATTTTAACAATATCAGATTTATATTTTAAAAGCAAGCAGCACCAATGCACTTTGCATCTTTCTAATATTAATATGTAAAAAAAACTGAGCCATTCTAATATGTCTTTGAAGTCAGTTATTATTAATTTATTTTTTATTTAATTAATTTACTTATTTTAATTGGAGGCTAATTACTTTACAATATTGTAGTGGGTTTTGCCATACATTTACATGAATCAGCCATGGGTATACATGTGTTCCCCATCCTGAACCTCCCTCCCACCTCCCTCCCCATCCCATCCCTCAGGGTCATCCCAGTGCACCAGCCCCTAGCACCCTGTCTCATGCATCGAACCTGGACTGGCAATCTATTTCATATATGGTAATATACATGTTTCAATGCTACTCTCTCAAATCATCCCACCCTCGCCCTCTCCCACAGAGTTCAAAAGCCTGTTCTTTACGTCTGTGTCTCTTTTGCTGTCTCGCATATAGGGTCATCGTTACCATCTTTCTAAATTCCATATATATGCATTAATATACTGTATTGGTGTTTTTATTTCTGACTTACTTCACTCTGTATAATAGGCTCCAGTTTCATCCACCTCATTAAAACTGATTCAAATGTACTCTTTTTAATGGCTGAGTAATATTCCATTGTGTATATGTACCACAGCTTTCTTATCCATTCATCTGCTGATGGACATCTAGGTTGCTTCCATGTCCTAGCTATTGTAAACAGTGCTGTGATGAACATTGGGGTATACGTGTCTCTTTCAATTCTGGTTTCCTAGGTGTGTATGCCCGGCAGTGGGATTTTCTGGGTCATATGGCAGTTTTATTTCCAGTTTTTTAAGGAATCTCCACACTGTTCTCCATAGTGGCTGTACTAGTTTGCATTCCCACCAACAGTGTAAGACGGTTCCCTTTTCTCCACACCCTCTCCAGCATTTATTGCTTGTAGACTTTTTGATAGCAGCCATTCTGACTCATGTGCAGGTGGATTCTTTACTAATAGCACGGCCTGGAAAGCCTCTTAGCTTAGGTAGGCTATTCCAAAAATCCAGAATACTACAGTATCAAAATTTTGACTCCTACATTGCAAAACATGTGGTCTACACATATTTGTAAAAAAAAAGAGGATCATTTTTTCCAGACTTGTAAATTATTTTTGAGAATGTTGGATTTAAAGTTGGATATGTGAAAAATAATCATGATGGTGTGATGACTCACCTAGAGCCAGACATCCTGGAATATGAAGTCAAGTGGGCCTTAGAAAGCATCACTATGAACAAAGCTAGAGGTGATGGAATTCCAGTTGAGCTATTCCAAATTCTGAAAGATGATGCTGTTAAAGTGCTGCACTCAATATGTCAGCACATTTGGAAAACTCAGCAGTGGCCACAGGACTGGAAAAGGTCAGTTTTCATTCCAATCCCAAAGAAAGGCAATGCCAAAGAATGCTCAAACTAATGCACAATTGCACTCATCTCACACGCTAGTAAAGTAATGCTCAAAACTCTCCAAGCCAGGCTTCAGCAATACGTGAACGTCCAGAAGTTCAAGCTGGTTTTAGAAAAGGCAGAGGAACCAGAGACCAAATTGCCAACATCTGCTGGATCATGGAAAAAGCAAGAGAGTTCCAGAAAAACGTCTATTTCTCCTTTATTGACTATGTCAAAGCCTTTGACTGTGTGGATCACAATAAACTGTGGAAAATTCTGAAAGAGATGGGACTACCAGACCAGCTGACCTGCCTCTTGAGAAACCTATATGAAGATCAGGAAGCAACCTGGACATGGAACAACAGACTGGTTCCAAATAGGAAAAGGAGTACGTCAAGGCTGTATATTGTTACCCTGCTTATTTAACTTCTATGCAGAGTACATCATGAGAAAAACTGGGCTGGAAGAAGCACAAGCTGGAATCAAGATTGCCAGGAGAAATATCAATCACCTCAGATATGCAGATAACACCACCCTTATGGCAGAAAGTGAAGAGGAACTAAAAAGCCTCTTGATGAAAGTGAAAGAGGAGAGTGAAAAAGTTGGCTTAAAGCTCAACATTCAGAAGATGAAGATCATGGCATCTGGTCCCATCACTTCATGGGAAATAGATGGGGAAACAGTGGGAATAGTGTCAGACTTTATTTTTGGGGGCTCCAAAATCACTGCAGATGGTGACTGCAGCCATGAAATTGAAAGACGCTTACTCCTTGGAAGGAAAGTTATGACCAACCTAGATAGCACATTGAAAAGCAGAGACATTACTTTGCCAACAAAGGTCCATCTAGTCAAGGCTATGGTTTTTCCAGTGGTCATGTATGGATGTGAGAGTTGGACTGTGAAGAAGGCTGAGCGCTGAAGAATTGATGCTTTTGAACTGTGGTGTTGGAGAAGACTCTTGAGAGTCCCTTGGACTGCAAGATCTAACCAGTCCATTCTGAAGGAGATCAGCCCTGGGATTTCTTTGGAAGGAATGATGCTAAACCCGAAACTCCAATACTTTGGCCACCTCATGTGAAGAGTTGACTCATTGGAAAAGACTCTGATTCTGGGAGGAATTGGGGGCAGGAGGAGAAGGGGACAACAGAGGATGAGATGGCTGGATGGCATCACTGACTCAATGGATGTGAGTCTGAGTGAACTCTGGGAGTTGGTGATGGACAGGGAGCCCTGGCGTGCTGCAATTCATGAGGTTGCAAAGAGTTGGACACGACTGAGCTACTGAACTGAACTGAAGTGATGTGAAAAATAGCTGTCCCTCCTTCATTGTCTACTAGGAAATCATGCTGAAACAAGATTAATGAAAAATAGCAACTCAATATTATCTCCCAAAATTTTGACATTACTGCAAGGATGTTAGAAGAAACGAATAAATAGGAAGTAATATATGATGAGTCCTTCAACTTCCTGCCTGTCTCTATTTACTCAGTTTCCATTATTTCCCCATCTATTTGCCATGAAGTGATGGCACCGGATGCCATGATCTTGGTTTTCTGAATGTTGAGTTTTAAGCCAACTTTTTCACTCTCTTTCACTTTCATCAAGAGGCTCTTTAGTTCTTCACTTTCTGCCATAAGGGTGGTGTCATCTGCATATCTGAGGTTACTGATATTTCTCCCTGCAATCTTGATTCCAATTTGTGCTTCATCCAGTGTGGCATTTCACATGATGTACTCTGCATAAAAGTTAAATAAGCCCAGTGACAATATACAGCCTTGATGTACTCCTTTCCAAATTTGAAACCAGTCTGTTGTTCCATGTCCAGTTCTTACTGTTGCTTCTTGACCTGTATACAGATTTCTCAAGAGGCAGGTCAGATGGCCTGGTATTCCCATCTCTTGAAGAATTTTCCACTCTTTGTTGTGATCCACACAGTCAAAGGCTTTGGCATAGTCAATAAAGCAGAAGTAGATGCTTTTCTGGAACTCTCTTGCTTTTCCAGTGTTCCAGCAGATGTTGGCAATTTGATCTCTGATCCCTCTGCCTTTTCCAAATTCAGCTTGAACATCTGGAAGTTCATGGTTCACATACTGTTGAAGCCTGGCTTGGAGAATTTTGAGCATTACATTGCTAGCGTGTGAGATGAGTGCAATTGTGCTGCAGTTTGAACATTCTTCGGTGTTTCCTTTCTTTGTGATTGAAATGAAAACAGACCTTTTCTGGTCCTGTGCCCACTGTTGAGTTTTCCAAATTTGCTGGCACATTGAGTGCAGCCTTTTCACAGCATCATCTTTTAGGATTTGAAGTAGCTCAACTGGAATTCCATCAACTCCACTGACTTTGTTCCTAGTGATGTTTCCTATGGCCAGGAGCTGTCAAAAGAAACAAAAGTGTAGCCTTGGGGCAGAGTCCTGGTCACCCCTGAAGGGATTTACATAACACTACCTTTGAGCTGTTTTGCAGATAGTGAAACCCCCACCAGACTGGATAAGGTAACTGTATGCTGCCCACAAGGTCATAGACCCCAGATCACTGGAGCCAGAAGCTTGATGATGCTGACTCCCACTTACGTCACCAATAAGAAGAATGTCCATGAACTGATCACGTCCTCTTTGAACCACTGCTGTGGAACTCCTCACTACCCCTTCCAAGTTGGGACTCAGTTTTGAGGACATCAGCCCACTGTGGCCCCCTTTGCCTGTCAAAGTAATAAAACTATTCTTTTCTACTTCACTCAAATCTTTGTCTCTGAGATGTAATTCAGTGTCAAGTTACAGAGGCCAGATTTGACTTCAGTCCCTTTCCATATTCTGCCTCCAACCCCATGATAGCAGGCTTTAGTCATTGTCTTGTTACCAAAGGAAACTGATTCCCAAACCATTCTTCCTGGTCATTGCCTTATATGTCCCTAAGCTCGGTTTTCTCCCCAGAAGGCTAGAAACCAGGGGAAAAAAATGCTGGCCTGAAAACAGATCTGCATTCTACTCATGGATCTTCTACTTGTAGATATGTGACCCTGGGCAAATTACTTAACCTCTCTGAGTAACCTGTAAAATGGCGATAACAATTCTTATCTTAAAGAGATGCCATGAGCGTAAAATAAAATGCTTAAGCCTCTGGTTCTTAGATGCTTCGCGGAGTGTTAGTTGTCTTCCTTCTCCAGTCTTCAGGCTCAATCAGGTCAAATTTTGCATCCTTACTTCCCCCTCACTTCAGCCTTCAATTAGGGCAGCTTAATGAATTCTCTGCTGTGATCATTACTAACTCTCCTGGTTTCTTGCTCAGAGGCCAAAAGACAGCATTATACAGCAAGGCTTAAAGGCTCCTTTTTAAACTTAAACTAGGCTCATAGAGGAGGCTAAAAGCTAAAGCTCTGACCTGTTCTGGCATTTGCGCTGATTCGTATTAGTGCTGCCTTTGCAACAACTGGAGGAGAAAGAAGAATGCTCTAATCAGTCTAAGCCTGGAGCAAAAGTAATTGCAAATTTATGGAGACAAAAACAGGTGTGTGAAATGGTGTGTAACAGAGCCTGCCACAATCTCCCAGGACATGGTTCTTGGTTGGGAGCCCTCTTGCTAGGAGAAAAAAAAAAAAAAAAAAAGGAGTTTTTTGGCAAGTTTGTGTCACAGGAAATGCAATATTTATTCAGCACATGGAGAGCCGGTGGACGCGTGACAACCGCAATCCAGGCTCTCTGATTTGAATTCGGCTGGAGTGTTATTTAGAGACTTAATCATATAATGTCCAGTGGCACCAACTACTCATTTGGATCTGATTAAAATCTTTGCTCCCACTGGTTTCAGGATGCAGATAACTGAAGACGGCCAGAAGAGCATCTGCTTACTTGAATCAGGAAAAGTTGACAACTCCCAGCTTCCAAGATGCAAACAACAAAGAATATCTCAGCATCCAAACATAGAAAAGCTGCTGGACTCTGTATATCTCATCATTCTTTGTATCAACTGGGCCTAAGACCAATCTCTTCTGCCAAGATTTGTTCAGTTACCTTTGAATCCAACTATTTCATAGACTCAGACTATTAGAGATGAAGGAATGAGTGATTCTAAGTATCCTATTTCAGAGATGAGGAAAATGAGACTCAAAGAGAATGTAGCTTATCAAGATCACAGAAACAGTTATAAAAACCAACCTGAAAGGAGAGGCTCCTGATTCTCAGTGTTATTCTTTCTATGGTATTTATCAAGATGCAGTAGACAATAATGCTAAATTTAGTTTTCTTCCCTCAAAGCAGAGAGGACTATTTGCCCACTTTTTCCAAAGTGCTAAGCTATGTGTGTGGAATCTATATTGTGGTTTTCTAAATGTTGCTTGTACTTTAAAATTTCAATCCCTTAGTAGTCAGTTGGTACCGTGAGCTTAACTTTAATACATTAGTAAGAAATAAGGAACATGAGATGGCTTTGATATTCACTGAGGAAATAAGCCTAGGACTCTTTACAGACACACCTTAATTCATAAAATAGTTAAGAGGCCTAGAAAGACTAAATTCCAAGCATAATCAAATGTATAAGAAATCCATTTAAATTATTTTTCAAGTAATTGCAATTCAAAGTCTTTGGTTATATCCCTAATCTTCCCCTTTCACACTATATTTAAACTTTCAAAAATTGAGGAGCTCTTATGGGTCGCTTTTGATGAACAATTGTTTTTAATGGTTCTTTAGCTAGGTAACTCAAATATTTCCTTTTACTTTCATCAAAATGCTTCTGACCTGCCTGGGCTAATTTTTTCTCAGATTATTTTTAGTGTAGTCAAAAAAAAATACAATAGTTTTGAATATATTTAGGTACGAAGAACTTAAGATATTAAAATCCCCAGATGGCTTCAGAAATGTGTAAAATATTGAGAGTAGGGGGACTTCTCTGGTGGTCCAGTGGCTAAGACCCCATGCTCCCAATGCAGGGGGCCTGGGTGCAGTCCTTGGTCAGGAAATTCGATCTGCATCAAATGCTACAACTAAGACTTCACATGGCAAAATTAAAGATCCCATAGGCCGCAACTAGCAGCCAGCACAGCCAAACAAATAAATACATACATGAGTATAAAAGTAGTTCACAGAATAAATATCTGCCCCCCCTCCGTGAAAAAAAAAAGGAAAAAAAGATTGGGAACAGTGTAAGGGGGTAAGAACACTGTGTCTGATCAGCTATCTACCTAACCTCTCTCTGTCTACTTTATTTCTAACAAGAAACTGTTCAGAGAAAGAACTGGCCAGCTTCCTGTAGTCTTGTCCATCCATAGTTTCAAGGAAGAAAATCCCCAAATACCAGAAACCTGCCCTTGTTGTGACTGCTTTTCGACCATTGGTTGCCAGCTGCTGAGCTCCTGGTCCAGCTGCTTTCACAAGAGAAGATACCAAAGCACATGAGAATATTGAAGCAGATACTAATGTGTATTTCAAATCAGCTGGATATAAAAGACAATAGTCCTGTTTATAAGTAATCCCGGTCCTTTTGTGAGCAATCACCAACAGTGTCCTCACCCTACCACCTCGCCGCATCCATTATCAGTAGCAAAAAGCTGCTCTATACTCATTCAGCTTTTCCGAACAAGAAATGGCAACCCACTCCAGTATTCTTGCCTGGAGAATCCCATGGACAGAGGAGCCTGGTAGGCTACAGTCCACAGGGTCGCAAAGAGTTGGACACAACTGAGCGACTTTAACTAACTAACTAACTAATGCCACACTTGCTTACACATCCCCTCCTAGTGTTGCTACACAGAACTGAAAGCTTATTTCTCCTGGATTTTAACACATGACAATTAGAAATCAACACACTTTGTAGTTCAGTGAAGCATATTTTTGCCTAAAAATAACTTTCATAACTTGTGTATAAATATGCCCTTTTTTTATCTTTTGCATGTCTTGCAAGTGGTAACATACACATTCATTGAATGAAGGCCTGCTATGGGATCACATTTCCCCATTTGATAAGTTGAGGCCATTGTAGCAGAATTCAAAAACTTTCCTCTAAGAAAATGATATTGGTTTGTTGTTGTTCTTGTTCAGTCACTAAATCATGTCTGACTCTGCAGCCCCATGGATTGTAGTACACCAGGCTCCTCTGTCCTTCACTATCTCCCAGTTTAGCTCAGCTCAGTCATTCAGTTGTATCTGACTCTTTGAGACCCCATGGACTGCAGCACACCAGGCTTCCCTGTCCATCACCAACTCCCATAGCTTACTCAAATTCATGTCCATCAAATTGGTGATGCCATCCAAATATCTGATCCTTTGTTGTCCCCTTCTCCTCCTCTGCCTTCAATGTTTCCCAGCATCAAGGTCTTTTCCAATCAGTCAGTTCTTTGCATTAGGTGGCCAAAGTATTGGACTTTTAAGCATCAGTCCTTGCAATGAATATTCAGGACTGATTTCTTTTACTGTTGACTGGTTTTATCTCCTTGCAGTCCAACGGACTCTCAAGAGTCTTCCCCAACACCACAGTTCAAAAGCATCAATTCTTTGGTTCTCAGCTTTCTTTATAGTCCAACTCTCACAATCATACATGACTACTGGGAAAAAAAAAAAAAAAAAAAGCTTTGACTAGGCAGACCTTTGTTGGCAATGTCTCTGCTTTTTAATATGCTATCTAGGTTGGTCATAGCTTTTCTTCCAAGGAGCAAGGGTCTCTTAATTTCATGGCTGCAGTCAACATCTGCAGTGATTTTGGAGCTCCCAAAATAAAGTCACTGTTTCCATTATTTCCCCATCTATTTGCCATGAAGTGATGGGACCAGATGCCATGATCTTAGATTTCTGAATGTTGAGTTTTAAGCCAACTTTTTCACTCTCCTTTTTCACTCTTATCAAGAAGCATTTTAGTTCTTCTTCAGTTTCTGCCATAAGGGTGGTGTCATCTACGTATCTGAGGTTATTGATATTTCTCCTGGCAATTTTGATTCTAGCTTATGCTTCACCCAGCTTGGCATTTAGCATGATGTACCCTGCATATAAGTTAAATAAGCAGGGTGACAATATACAGCCTTGACATACTCCTTTCCTGATTTGGAACCAGTCTATTGTTCATGTCCAGCTCTAACTGTTGCTTCTTGACATGCATACATATTGCTCAGGAGGCAGATAAGGTGGTCTGGTATTCCCATCTCTTGAAGAATTTTCCACAGTTTGTTGTGATCCATACAGTCAGAGGCTTTGGTGTAGTCAATAAAGCAAAAATAGATGTTTTTCTGGAACTCTCATGATTTTTCGATGGTCCAGCAGATGTTGGCAATTTGATATCTGGTTCCTCTGACTTTTGTAAATCCAGCTTGAACATCTGGAAGTTCACAGTTCATGTACTGCTGAAGCCTGGCTTGGAGAATTTTGAGCATTTCTTTGCTAGCGTGTGAGATAAGTGCAATTGTGCAGTAGTTTGAATTCTTTGCCATTGCCTTTCTTTGGAATTGGAATGAAAACTGATCTTTTCCAGTCCTGTGGCCACTCCTATCTCCCAGAATTTGTTCAACTTCATGTCCATTGAGTCAGTGATGCTATCCATCTCATGCTCTACTGGCCGCTTTTCCTTTTGCCTTCAGTCCTTCCAGCATCAGGATCTTTTTCAGTGAGTCAGCTCGTCGCATCAGGTGGTCAAAGTAATGGAGCTTCAGCTTCAGTATCAGTCCTTCCAATGAATATTCAGGGCTGATTTCTTTTAGAACTGACTAGTTTGATCTCCTTTCTGTCCAAAGGACTCTCAAGAGTCTTCTTCTGCATCAGTTCTTCAGTGCTTGGCCTTCTTTTTGGACCAACTCTCACATTCTTACACAACTACTAGAAAAATATAGCTTTGACTATAGGCACTGATTAAATCGTACCATTTTGTCTTTCCATTAAATGTTCTTTCTATGCACCCTCCTGTAGTGTCATGGCTTTTGCTCTTATCTTATGACTTTTCAGTCATCATCTTCAACCAAAACTTGAGTCTTCATCTGATGCCTGTGCCTCAAGTTTCCTGCTGTACATCTCTACCTAAAGGACCCAAAACGGACATGTCCAAAGGGGAACCCACCATCTTACCACTTTCTCCCTCGCCATTGTACATACATACAATACATACACTCCCAATTAATCTGCCTCCAGTGTTTTCCATCTCAGAGTATTTACATCACCATAATTCATCTAGCCAGACAGGCTGGAAAGCAGCAGGCTTGTCTCATCTCCTTCTCTCTCTCACAATTTAGTGAAGCCGTTTCTCTCAGTGGCCCCAGTCTCTATTCCTTCAGGACAGAGTTTGACTTCTCCTTAAGTGGAAGCCTACCACTTCAGACATTTGGCCTTTGAGTTAACTTCATTTTCTTAAGCATATTATATTCTAGCACATCTCTCTTCTCTTCCGTAAACATTTTCTTTCCTCCTCACAAGTGTTGCCCTATGAACTTAGGTCATTAAGATTTAACTCAAATGCTGTGTTCTCTATGAGACTTTTCACCTTCGGCTTTCCTTTGTTTCTCTTGTGGCATTTTATGCATTTATACAGCGATGAGCCCTTCATTTTCCTTTCTCTTGCATCCACTACAAGAGGTAATAAGACACCCCTTTCTTTTCCATTTGGCCAGCAACTAGCATTTTTGTAGTGTAGGGATTGAAGCCAGGTCTCCCGGATTGGAGGCAGACGGTTTAACCTCTGAGCCACCAGGGAAGCCCAGTAGGCATACAGTAAATATTTATTGAGAATCAATTGAACAAATAACTTAAAGTAAGAACAAAGTCCTTGGAAGAACAGGTTCTGTGGCTGGTCAGTCACTGGGGCATAGAGTAGGGAACCACCTTCTCAGCATGACCGGCTCAGACTGAGGTGCACAGTTAATTTAGAAGCAATACCCTCAAGAGGCTCACTCAGTCCTGTACCCACCTAATAAGTGGTAGGTCTGCCATACTTGGAGAAGGCAATGGCACCCCACTCCAGTACTCTTGCCTGGAAAATCCCATGGGCGGAGGAGCCTGGTGGGCTGCAGTCCATGGGGTCGCTAAGAGTCGGACACGACTGAGCGACTTCACTTTGACTTTTCACTTTCATGCATTGGAGAAGGAAATGGCAACCCACTCCAGTGTTCTTGCCTGGAGAACGCCAGGGACGGGGAGCCTGGTGGGCTGCCGTCTATGGGGTCGCACAGAGTCAGACATGACTGAAGTGACTTAGCAGCAGCAGCAGCAGCAGCTGCCATACTTAAATGAGAGTTGGCACCATGATTCTAGTAAAGAAAGATTTGACACCAAAATGTGGACTAAAATACTGTATACTTGTAGGTAATAAATTGACACATTGCATCAAACATGTTTAACCTATCACATGAGGAGACCGTTGGAAGATAAGCATGCCTTGGCTCCAGGGATTCTGGATAAAAAGGTAAATCATGGATTCCCCATTACCCTCATTCTTCTTAACACACCATCATAGTAACATTCATGAATTAATATGAACTTTCCAAAATGTATCTCTATTTTAAAATGTTTCACTTTATTTCCCTTAAGTGTAATATATATTTCATTCAAGTTTTAAAGCTATGGGTTAGGAAGAGTGCCTACTAGTTTTACTGTTCTGGGATTGGGTGAACTAGTTACAATTCATCTTATCCTTATAATTATAATTTTATAACTTACATCATATGGCCTTACCAATTAAATGCTGAGCCAGTAGTTTCTCATTTTCATCCTTGAGTACCTTCCTAATATTTGGGTGGATGCTAGTTCACCTCCCCTAGTAATATTTCTATAATTTCTTTATTACTTAGATCCAGAATACCCTGAATGCTACCTTCCGGTGGACTGGTATAATTTTTTTTTTTTAATGAGGGTGAAAATCTTACATATTAAAGATGAGAGTCATTCATTTAATTCGTGCTTATTCTTTTATTATCCTTGAGCAGTTTGTTGTTTTTGTTTGTTTAAATTGTGGTTTAATGTGTTCTATATTTTTTGCTTTCATCTAATAAAAAGGTTGTTTAAATGGCCTGTATTTTTGGAGAAAAATAATCACGTAATCTAGAAAATCCTCTCTGAAGAAATGACATTAATTTGGAGATATGCATGGGGAAAACAAAGGGAAAAATAAGAAGAAAGACTTTCCAGTCAGGGAACCCCATGGAAAGAGACCATAGTCTGGGAAAATTCTTGATCCAGCCAAGTTACTGAGAAGAATTCTGTATGGGTTAAGCCCCATGACAGAAGACAGAAGAGGCATGAAATGAAATGAGATGAGATAAAATTTAAAAGGTAGATTGTCATTACTTGTGTATTTTATACATAGTATATATGTCAATCCCAGCCTCCCAGTTTATCCCACCTCCTCTTCCCCCTTGGTAGCCATACATTTATTCTCCACGTCTCTGCCTCTATCTCTGCTTTTCAAATAGATAACTAATGAGAACTGACTGTATAGCACAGGGGAAAATAAAACAAGAAGGTACAATCTCTTTAGGACATATACTAAATTAACCTTAAAAATGCATTCCAATATACAGTCACAGTCACAGTTCAGTTGCTCAGTCGTGTCCAACCCTTCACAACCCCATGAATCGCAGCACGCCAGGCCTCCTTGTCCATCACCAACTCCCGGAGTTCACTCAGACTCATGTCCATCAAGTCAGCGATGCCATCCAGCCATCTCATCTTCTGTCGTCCCCTTCTCATCCTGCCCCTAATCCCTCCCAGCATCAGAGTCTTTTCCAATGAGTCAACTCTTCGCAAGAGGTGGCCAAAACACTGGAGTTTCAGCTTTAGCATCAGTCCTTCCAATGAACACCCAGGACTGATCTCCTTTAGAATGGACTGGTTGGATCTGCCTGCAGTGCAAGGGACTCTCAAGAGTCTTATCCAACACCACAGTTCAAAAGCATCAATTCTTTGGCGCTCAGCTTTCTTCACAGTCCAACTCTCACATCCATATATGACCACTGGAAAAAACCTTAGCCTTGACTAGACGAACCTTTGTTGGCAAAGTAATGTCTCTGCTTTTGAATATGCTATCTAGGTTGGTCATAACTTTCCTTCCAAGGAGTAAGCGTCTATTAATTTCATGGCTGCAGTCAGCATCTGCAGTGATTTTGGAGCCTAAAAAAATAAAGTCTGACACTGTTTCCACTGTTTCCCCATCTATTTCCCATGACGTGGTGGGACCGGATGCCATGATCTTCCGTTTTCTGAATGTTGAGCTTTAAGCTAACTTTTTAACTCTCCTCTTTCACTTTCATCAAGAGGCTTTTCAGTTCCTCTTCACTTTCTGCCATAAGGGTGGTGTCATCTGCATATCTGAGGCTATTGATATTTCTCCCGGCAATCTTGATACAGTAGGTGCAGACAAACACTGCTTGAAGCCACTTATACTTAGGTACCTAGAATAGTCACATTCATAGTACGTCCAAATACATACAAATTCATAGTACATAGTACACAGGTAAACTATGGAATTAACTAGGAAATCAGTGATAGCAGCCCAGACAAGAAATGCCACCAACGCAGTGACAACGAGGCAAATTACTCAGCTGTATAAAGTGGACAAGAAAAGTACCCACCTCATTAGATCAAAAAGATTGTATAAAATAGTGCCTTTCAAAGCACAAAGTGCAGTTCTGGCACACAGAAAACCTCCCCATGTTTGTTACTGTCACTACGGCTATTATGGCTACTGCTATTCGGAGTTACTTGTTTGCTTTTAGGGTAGTGTCTGGATGGCAGTGAGGGAGAGAAGTTAGCGTGGTGTACTATAATTAACTGGTTTAGAAAGAATCTTGAGAAGACTTCCCTGGTGGTCCGGCAGCTAAGACCGCGCTCCCAGTGCAGGAGGCCCGCGTTCTATCCCTGGTCTGAGAAATAGAACCGCATGCCATAGCTAAGAGTTCACAAGCCCCAGCTAAAGATCCTGCATACCGCAACAAAGGCCTGGCACAGACAATTAAACAGAAAGGGGTGGCGTTTAAAATGATGATAGGTGATGCTTCATGGGTGTTGCAGAGGAAAAACAGTTGGCTTTCAAAAACCACTAGATTTTTAAAACCCAGAGACAATGGAACCTCACCATCCTATTTTCTTGACCTCTCTTCCCTCCAAGAAGTTTCTTCAGTATTTCTAAGCCTTGAAGCCTTATCCTCTAAGAATAGTACAAATATCACAACAATTCTTCTACTAATGTTAGAACCATCGCTTTCATGGAAATTTTCCTACAATCTCCTGGGAAGTCAAAGCTACAAGGAAACTCTGGGGTAATTTGTCTTAATTCTGTTGGTTACAAATGTAGAGGCAGGATCTGAGAGAAGGAAATGCTGTGACTCTTAGATTGATTACCGTGGACTGGGTATCAGAGTGAACTAAGTTCAAACTCTGAATCTATCATCACCATGTTGGAAACAAATCACTTAACCTTCTGAAGCTTGATTTCCTCGTTGCAAAGGAAGATCCTACTATCTGTCCTGCTTCTCTAAGGATTTGCCATGAAGAATGAATAAAGTAATAAACATAAAAGCATTTTATGAATGAAAAAGTACACTTGTCATCAATCCTTTGCCATGCTTACAATCACTAAACCAACAGAAGGGTGTGTTGATTCGATAGTTCGCCTAGAAGTAGTTACTGTAGCTCAAAACCTCTTGAGGTAAGTGTATTGGGAAGCTATGTTCTAAGATCACATGTAACTTACCTAAGTGAGCTGAAAATTCTTCAAGTACATATTTCGTGGATTGTTAGGATGTTTAACCTCAGTACCACCTGGTACTCTATAGTACCATTATTTACATTTTACCATAAGAAAATAAGCCCAGTTTAAGTAACCAGTGCATGTGTTCAGTTGCTCAGTAGTATCTGACTCTCTGTGACCCCATGGACTATAGCCTGTCAGGCCCCTCTGTCCATGGAAATTTTCAGGCAAGAATACTGGAATGGGTTGTCATTTCCTCCTCCAGGGGATCTTCCTGACCCAGGGGTCAAACCTGTGTCTCTTGTGTCTTTAAGGTCACAAAGCCACGAGGCAGCAGAGTCTAACTCCAAACCTTGGTCTGCCTTATTCAGAAAGCCATAACATTTTAACTACTAATAAGGAGGCTATACCACAGTCACAGAAATAAATTGACATTGTTTCTGCCAAAAAAGAATCCTTAAATTGACCAAACGTGATTAGGAAACCAAAGGCACATTTTTGTTTTCCAGCATGTGCTGAAATGCGGCTGATACGATATTGCAATTGAGCAATTGGGTGTAAAAATTACTGGTAAAAACACACTGCAGATGGCAATTAATTATCATGCAGCCCTGCTCTATTACACAGTGAAAGACTGACAAAGATACTGAGACGAGACTGAACCAGGAAAGACAATGTATGTGGGAAACCGCCCTCTGCTGGTCAAGGCAGTGCCCTCTCCTTGTTAAACAGGGATGTTATTCAAAGATGCAAATGAGATATTTTGAGCACTTTTATATTTATGACTTTATTACTCTGAGATGGTTGGGAGTTTTAATTTTGTGGTTAGCCCACCTGCTGTTTCTTTATTAAAATCTTAGTTCTGATTAATCAAAAATTCTCTTTACAGTCAGATCACATAGATTCCATAAAAAAAGGATGCACTAGTTCGCCCTGGATTTGGAGGGAGATTTATCTTTTAAAGATGCACCCTGATTTATATGTGTGCTCACAAGTGTGGCAGCGAATTAAAATATGATAGTAAGCGGGACAGGTTCATGGGTTTCTGAATGCAGTCATAAATTTCATGACCAAGTTGCTCTGTGTAATAGCCATGTCTTGCTTCACCCATGGGCATATTGGGGTTCCTCTATTTGTGGAAACTGTGGTAAACCAGAATTAGGTTTGCATTAGCCTCATAAAACTGGCATCAAAAGTCCACAAACCAATCAGCGGCCACAGCTTTTTATACACATGACACGAAAGCATGTGAATTCTTTGAAGCAATAGAAACAATGATGGTCTTTCTGCTAGTATCCAAAATTTCGTCAACTAGCAGTGGCCAGGAAAGCTGGCTTTGAGATTTCTTCTATAGAGCTTCCAAAAGTAGCAAGCACAGGACCTGGATATGAGATTCAGAGACCAGGTAGCACAGCACTGAAGCTGTTCTATGGAAAGAAATGCAGAGAATATCTAAAATGAATGTAAGTGGTATTCTGATATGTATACACACACATACACACACACACACACACACACACATTCAAAGTACACTTTGGATTATATTATACCTTCAAATATTACTTACTAAATACCCACACGACAATCTCTTGGAGATTGGACATTCTGCTTTAATATATAAGTCTCTTTTATGGCAACTTCTAATATCTGCACCCCAAAAATCTAATATTATTTCAGACATACACATAATGAAATGCAACTTAACATCCAGAACTATGAAACAGATGAGACAGCCAAGGTCAAAAGAGCGCTGTTATTTACACTGAATACAAAAATTTCCTTATGAGATAAACTTCACTGTCAAGATGCCAGAAGACTCTAAAGGAAGAAATTTCTGTAATTACAGAAATAAGCAGAAAGCAGCAGAGCAGAGGAGACTAACATCTCTCGGGAACCGTGTCTCGGTTTATCATGTATCTGTGGGCAATTTCTTGACCTGTCTGAGCCTTGAGATATTATGGGCATGACATCTACTTCATGGATTCTTTTGAGAATTAAATTTCATACAAAAATGCCAAGCATATAATGGACATCACAAAATGTTAAAGTCTCTTTCTTGAGCAAACTCAGTTGGCACTATTACTCTGAGTGGTTTGGTCTGACTTCCCCCCACCTCAAAAATTTGCCTGCATACCACAGCAACACAATTATACCTTTCTGGGGATTGGTCATCTCTTCAGTTTTGTGTCTTTTTAGCTAAGTACTCTTGCCTGGAAAATCCCATGGACAGAGGAGCCTGGTAGGCTACCGTCCATGGGGTCACTAAGAATCGGACACGACTGAGCGACTTCACTTTCACTTTTCACTTTCATGTATTGGAGAAGGAAATGGCAACCCACTCCAGTGTTCTTGCCTGGAGAATCCCAGGGATGGCGGAGCCTGGTGGGCTGCTGTCTATGGGGTCGCACAGAGTCGGACACGACTGAAGCGACTTAGCAGCAGTAGCAGCAGCAGCTAAGTTAAGCTGCTCTGATGGAAGCCCAGGGAAGATGGTTGCTAGCCAAGGACCAGAAAAAATATGGCTATGATCCTGACCCATGGAATCCAAGCCATGTGAGTGAACTCCAGGCGCAGCCCTGTGGAAAGTGGAGTGGTAAAAGGAGTGGTAATTATGAAGTTAAAGAGGAATTTATAGGAAGCAGTGCAGCAAGGGAGTTAGAAGGTGGGGATTTTAGGACATGGGCAGTAGCATAGAAGGATGTGATCATGGGCTCTGTGGCTGAGATGGATTGAAAAAGGAGGATATTGCTGATGGTCCTGTGACAAAGTTCTAGAATGACTGTGCACCTGCAGATTGAGTTCAGTCTGGAGGGGTATAATGGTTAGGACTGAAAGGAAGCTGAGAAATTAGGTGATAATGTGCAAAAGAAAAGAGGAAGGCACAATCAGGATCTTGGTAAGCAAGAGTTAACCAAATAGATGAAGAGAGTGACACAGTCAGAGACGTGAGTCACAGAGAAGCCAAGCTATTTATGAGGAAGGAGGAAATAAGCTTAGGAAGCATTATAGGAAATTCAAAAACACTCCATACTGCCTTTTCCTCAAATGTTTCTAGAATACCTTGTCCACTGGCCCCAAATTCCACTCTTTCCACAAGCCTAAATCAAATCCACATTTCTCACAAAGGCTTCTTTCTCTTCTCTGTCCTGGTTTCACTTTTCTCATTGCTTAAAATTAAAAGATGCTTGCTCCTTGAAAGAAGAACTATGACAAATCTAGACAGAGTATTAAAAAGCAGAGACATTACTTTGCCAACAAAGGTCTGTATAGTCAAAGCTATGGTTTTTCCAGCAGTCATGTACGGATGTGAGAGTTGGACCATAAAGAAGGCTGAGTACCAAAGAACTGATGCTTTTGAACTGCAGTGTTGGAGAAGACTCTTGAGAGTTCCTTGGACTGCAAGGAAATCAAACCAGTCAATCCTAAAGGAAATCAATCCTGAATATTCATTGAAGGACTGATGCTGAAGCTGAGGCTACAATACTTTGGCCACCTGATGCAAAGAGCCAATTCATTAGAAAAGACCCTGCTATTGGGAGAGATTGAAGGCAAGAGGATAAGGGGATGACAAAGGATGAGATGGTTTGATGACATCACTGGCTTAATAAACATGAGTTTGAGCAAACTCCGTGAAGGAGATGGTGAAGGACAGATAAACCTGGCAAACTGCAGTCCATGGGGTCACAAAAAATAGGACACAACTGAGTGACTGAATAACCACAAAAATGCTAGCATATTTAAAACAAGTTTTTCTTTCTTTACCGTAAAGCAAGGAACACTCCTAGAGCATAGCAAGTGACAGGAGCAGCAGCCAATTCCCCTCTGGCTTTCTCTCCTTCCCAAGTACCCCTTCTATTACTTTTTGTATCTGATAAAATTTTTGGTCAAGAAAATGCACCTAAAAAGCCTGGTCTTAAAATGTTACATTGTGTATGAACCTACATTTAAGATATGCACTTGAAAATCATCTCTTGTAATCCATCATATCAATAGGCTAAACATAATTTATCAATAAATACTGAAAAAGCATTTGACAAAATCCAACATTTTTTCATGATAAAAGCTCTCAGAAAGGTAGGAATAGAGGAAATTTCCTTAAAGGAATATATACGAAATCCTTCGCCAGGGTTCTTGCCTAGGAAATCCTATGGACAGAGGGGCCTAGTGGCCCAAAGTCCAGTCCACTGGGTCACAAGAGTCGAACATGACTTAGCGACTAAACAAGAACAAAATATACAGAACTCTACAGGTAATATACTTAATGGTGAGGAATCAGATACCACATCCCTAGCATCAAGAGCAATAAAAGTATGTACTCTCTTACAAAAAGTGCTATTCAACATCATTCTGAAAGTCCTAACTAGCACAACAGGAAAAAAAAAAAAGGAAAGGAAAAACATAAAGACTAGGAAGAAAGAAATAAAACTCTCCTTGTTCAGAGATGGCACGATTGCCCAAATAGAAAATCCCAAAGAAAAAGACAAATGCTCCCGAAACTAGTAAGTGATTATAGCAAGTTTGCAGGATACATATTAATATGTGTGCTGTGCTAAGTTATTTCAGTTGTGTTTGACTTTTTTTTGGCCCCATGGACTGCAGCCTGCCAGGCTACTCTGTCTATGGGATACAAACAGCAATTGCTTTCCTATATGCCAGAAACAAACAATTGGAATTTGAAAGTAAAAACACAAGACCATTTATAGCAAGACCAAAAATTAAATATTTAAGGATGCTGCTGCTGCTGCTAAGTCATTTCAGTCATGTCCAATTCTGTGCAACCCCATAGAAGGCAGCCCACCAGGCTTCTCTGTCCCTGGGATTCTCCAGGCAAGAATAATGGAATGGGTTGCTATTTCCTTCTCCAATGCATGCATGCACATTAAGTCGCTTCAGCTGTGTCTGACTCTACTACCCTATGGACAGCATCCCACCAGGCTCCTCCATCCACAGGATTCTCTAGGCAAGAATACTGGAGTGGGTTGTCATTTCCTACTCCTACTTAAGGATAAGTCTAACAAAATACATATTGTTGTTGTTGTTGAATTGCTAAGTCATGTCTGACTCTTTTGCGACCCCATGGACTATAGCCTGCCAGCCTCCTCTGCCCATGAAATTTCCCAGGCAAGAATACTTGAGTGGGTTGCCATTTCCTTCTCCAGGGGATCTTCCCAACCCAGGGATTGAACCTGCATCTCCTGCATTGCAGGAAGATTCTGTACTACTGAGCCACTGCACAAAATATATACAGGACCTATATGAGAAAAACAATAATACTCTGAATTTTAAAAATAAAAGATATAAATAAATGGAGAGATAGTCCATGTTCGTGGATAGAAGATTCAATATTGTTAAGATGTCAGCTCTTCCAAACTTGGTCTACAAATGCGAATCAATCTCAATCAAAACCCCAACGAATTATTTTGTGAATATTGACAATTGGATTCTAAAGTTTATATACAAAGGCAAGAGACCAAGAATAGCAAACAACACACCAAAGAAAAAAGTCACAAGACTAATGCTATTCAACTTGAAGACTTACTGTAAAGCTACAATAATCAAAGCAGTCGATAACAGTGAAAGAATAGTCAAATAGGTTCATGAAACAGAATAGAGAGCCCAGAGATAGACCAAAAGAAATATAATCAATTGATCTTGGACAAAGAAGCAAAGGGAATTCAAAAGAGAAAGGACAGTTTTCAACAAATAGTGCTGGAACAACTGGACATTCACATATTAAAAAAAATTAATCTAGACACAAACCTCATGCATTTTACAAAAATTAACTCCATATTAATCACAGACCTAACGTAAAATACAAAACTTTTAGAAGATAACATAGGAGAATATCTGGGTGACCTTGGGTTTGCAATGAGCTTTTAAACAAAACACCAAAACCATAATCTATGAGAGAAACAATTGATAAATTGCACTTTGTGAAAATTAAAAAATTCTACATTACAAAAATCACACCTCAGGGAAACAAAAGTTATACCATAGAGTGGAAAAAAATATTCAAAACACATATATCAGATAAAAGAGTTAAGCAGACTCAATAATAATATAAATAATCCAATAAAATAGGCAAAAAATCTGGAAATCTCACCAAAGAAGACATACAGATGGAAAATAAGCATATGAGAAGACCCTTGACAAAATATGTCATTAGAGAATTGCAAATTAAAACAAGATACCACTATATACACATTGGACTCATGTAAGTTCAAAACACTGACAGCACCAAGTGTTGTAAAGAATGTGAAGCAACAGGAACTGTAATTCTCTGACAGTGAATTGAAATGGCCTGTGAAATGGCAGAGCCATCTTGGAAGACAAATTGGCAGTTTTTACAAAGTTACACATGCATTTGCTGTATGATCTAGTAATCATTCTCCTAGGTACCTGCCTATATGAAGTGAAAACTTATGTCCACAAAAAAATTGTACCTGAATATAGACATCAGTTTCATTCATAATTGCCAAAAAATAGAAGCAAAAAATACGTCCTTCCTAGCTGAATTCATAAACAAGTTAATGTGCATCCATATAAAGGGATATATGTTGTTATTGTTTAGTTGCTAAGTCATGCCGGACTCTTCTGCAGCCCGCAGGACTTTAGCCCACCAGGCTGCTCTGTCCATAGGACCTTCCCAGGCAAGAATACTGGAGTGGGTTGCCATTTCCTTCTCCAGGGGATCTTCCCAACTGACGAATCAAACCCATGTCTCCTGCATTGGCAGGTGGATTCTCTATCACTGAGTAACCAGGAAAGCCTATAATGGGATATTATTTAACAATAAAAATAAATGAGCTGTCAAGCCATGAAAACTTAAATGCATATTGCTAAATGAAAGATAGTCTAAAATATTGCAAAAGATTGCATTCTGTATAATTCTGACCATAAGACATTCTGGAAAAGGCAAACTACAGAGATATGAAAAATTAGTGGTCACTAAGACTTGGGCTGATGTGAAGAACTGACTCATTGAAAAGACCCAGATGCTGGGAAAAATTGAAGGCAGGAGGAAAAGGGAATGACAGAGGATGAGATGGTTGGATGGCATCACTGACTCAATGGACATGAGTGTGAGTAAACTCCAGGAGTTGGTGATGGACAGGGAAGCCTGGCATGCTGCTGTCCATGGGGTCCCAAAGAGTTGGACATGACTGAGCGACTGAACTGAACTGAACTGAAGACTTGGGTGAGCAGGAGAGACATATAGGCAAAGCGCAGATTTTTAGGGCATAAAATCTCTGTATTATACTGTACTAGTGAATGTGTGACATTGTGTATGTGTCAAAACCCATAGAAATTACAATACAAAAATGAATTTTAATGTAAAGTGTGGATTTTAGCTAGTATAATTTATTATTATTTGTTCAATAATTGTAACAAATGTACCCCACTAATGGAGATGATAATAATAAGGGAAACTGGAGGAGCAGGCATCTGGGAGAGAGAGTATATGGGAACTTTGTACTGCCTGCTCAATTTTTCTGTAAACCTAATATTGCTATAAAATGAAGCCTATTGAAAAAATGTCTTATCTCAAATGATATTCTGAAAATCTCTGGCAAATAAGGTTTATAGTATCATACTACAGATAGCAATACTGAACTGAAGCTCAAATATCAGTCAGAAGGAATATATATAGAAGAAGGATATATAATATATCTATATATAATACAGAATATATATATATATATATATATATATATAATATACAATATGCTGCTGCTAAGTCGCTTCAGTTGTGTCCAACTCTGTGCGACCCCACAGACGGCAGCCCATTAGGCTCCACTGTCCCTGGGATTCTCCAGGCAAGAACACTGGAGTGGGTTGCCATTTCCTTCTCCAATGCATGAAAGTGAAAAGTGAAAGTGAAGTTGCTCAGTCGTGTCTGACTCCTAGCGACCCCATGGACTGCAGCCTACCAGGCTCCTCCATCCATGGGATTCTCCAGGCAAGAACACTGGAGTGGGGTGCCATCACCTTCTCCAAATATACAATATAGAAGCATATAATATAGAAGTATATATATATATATAATCTATAATATAGAAGAAGGAAGTGAGCTTCCAACTTGTACTAAATTACTCATTTGAGCTATAATGTCTCAGAGAGGGCCATCTAGTAAAGGATGAAAGACTAATGGTACATGGACAAGCATGTTCTGAGATTCTAGAACTGTTCTGTCCAGTATGGTAACTTCCACTCATATCTTTATGGCCTCTATTATGTTGGTATTAGAACAGAGGGGTTAAAGAGATCGCCTAGGAATATAGCTGACAGGAAGAAATTTACAAGAGATACAAAACATAGATGAAAGACACTAGCTACAAAATTTTGAAAGATTAAGTGCATTTATGACTTTCCCATTATGCTGCTTCTATTATCCCTCCCATTGCAGTCTTTTTCAGTTTTGAAAATAACTTGAATTATATTCTGCATTCAGTTCAGTTCACTCACTCAGTAGTGTCCAACTCTTTGTAACCTCATGGACTGCAGCATGCCAGGCCTCCCTGTCCATCATCAACTCCTGGAGTTTATTCAAACTCATGTCCCTTGAGTCAGTGATGCCATCCAACCATCTCATCCTCTGTTGTCCCTTTCTCTTCCCACCTTCAATCTTTCCCAGCATCAGGGTCTTTTCCAATGAGTCAGTTCTTGGCATCAGATGGCCAAAGTATTGGAGTTTCAGCTTCAGTGTCAGTCCTTCCAGTGAATATTCAGGACTGATTTCCTTTAGGATGGACTGGTTGGATCTCCTTGCAGTCCAAGAGATTCTCAAGAGTCTTCTCCAACGCCACTGTTCAAATGCATCAACTCTTTGGTGCTCAGCTTTTTTTATAGTCAAACTCTCACATCCATACATGACTACTGGAAACACCATAGCTTGACTAGACAGACCTTTGTTGGCAAAGTAATATCTCTGCTTTTTAATATGCTGTCTAGTTTGGTCATAACTTTTCTCCCAAGGAACAAGTGTCTTTTAATTTCATGGCAGCAGTCACCATCTGCAGTGATTTTGGAGCCCCCATAATACAGTCTTTCCTGTCTCCATTGTTTCCCCAACTATTAGCCATGAAGTAATGGGACTGGATGACATGATCTTAGTTTTCTGAATTATGTTGAGTTGTAAGCCAACTTTTTCACTCTCCTCTTTCACTTTCATCAAGAGGCTCTTTAGTTCTTCTTCACTTTCTGCCATAAGGGTGGTGTCATCTGAATATCTGTGGTTATTGATATTTCTCCTGGCAAACTTGATTCCAGCTTGCACTTCATCCAGCCCAGCGTTTCTCATGATGTACTCTGCATATAAGTTAAATAAGCAGGATGACAATATACAGCCTTGACGTACTCCTTTTCTGATTTGAAACCAGTCTGTTGTTCCAAGTCCATTTCTAACTGTTGCTTCTTGACCTGCACACAGATTTCTCAAGAGACAGGTCAGGTGGTCTGATATTCCCATCTCTTGAAGAATTTTCCACTCTTTGTTGTGATCCACACAGTCAAAGGGTTTGGCGTAGTCAATAAAGCAGAAATAGATGTTTTTCTGGAACTCTCTTGCTTTTTTGATGATCCCACGGATGTTGGCAATTTGATCTCTGTTTCCTCTGCGTTTTTTAAATCCAGCTTGAACATCTGGAAGTACACAGTTCACGTACTGTTGAAGCCTGGCTTGGAGAATTTTGAGCATTGCTTTGCTAGCGTATGAGATGAATGCAATTGTGCAGTAGTTTGAGCATTCTTTGGCATTGCCTTTCTCTGGGATTGGAATGAAAACAGACCTTTTCCAATCCTGTGGCCAGTGCTGAGTTTTCCAAATTTGCTGGCATATTGAGTGTGGCACTTTCACAGCATCATCTTTTAGGATTTGAAATAGCTCAACTGGAATTCCATCACCTCCACTAGCTTTGTTCGTAGTGATGCTTCCTAAGGCCCACTTTTTTCTGCACAGTACTTATAAAAGATACATATTTCTGAGTCCCAGTGAAGACCAACGGAGCTTCACTTTTCAGGAGAATATCTAAGGAACTAATTATGTTAAGTTCTTCAAATGATTCTTACATAAGATTTTAAAATGCTTCCTTTAGCTGTAGAAAAAAACTTAAAAACTGTAGGAGGGAAGGAGGTTCAAAGGGAGGAGATATAAGTATACCTATGACTGATGCATGTTGAAGTTTGACAGAAAACAAAAAAATTATGTAAAGCAATTATCCTTTAATTAAACAATAAATAAATTTAAAAAGCTGTACATTTATTTATTTTCAAGGTCAATTTAGTGATGAGAGGTGTCCATACATCCAAGTGTAGAATAGATGATAAGAGCATTAATGAGATGAATAATTCCTGCATTCCTAGGACCTGCTATAATCAAAGAGAAAGTTTCCTGTGTGTGGCTGGGGGGAATAAATGTGTATTTATGAAAAAAGAAATGGAAAGGGGAAAAGGTCTTTAAAACTATATGATAACATATTCCACTAGGTTACCCCAAATTTCTTTATGTTATTTTTCACACTGACATGTACACTCAGCATTATGTAGCAGGAAAACTCTTGTTTTAATGACTCTTCTGTCTCTTCAAATTCAGGTAATAATGGCCCAATCATTTAACCTCACTAAATGTTGTCTACCAATATAAAATCAGTATGAGATGAGCTTCCTACCTCACTGGATTAGACCATTGAGTTCAGGTTAGGTAACTGATGAAATACCATATTTAGAAGTTGTAGAGTGACACCTGAATAACAGCTTTCATGAGAGTTTCAGTGCCAAAATGATGCCTTCGTATGGGAAAAGGGAGAGCAGCAGGGTTTGAAAAAGGATGAAGAGTAAGATTTTGGCTTTCCCTAAACCCTGGTGGCTCAGACGGTAAAGAATCTGCCCAAAATGCAGGAGACGGGGTTCTATCCCTGGGTTGGGAAGATCTCCCGGAGAAGGAAATGGTCACCTACTGCAGTATTCTTGCCTGGAGAATTCCATGGACAGAGGAGCCTGGCAGTTACAGTCCACAGGGTCACAAAGACTCAGACAACTGAGCAACTATCACTTTCACTTTCAAACCCTTTCGTGGGCTTCTGAGTGGTGCTACTGGTAAAGAACCCACCTGTCAATGCAGGAGATAAAAGAGACCCAGGCTTGATCTCTGGCTCAGGAAGCTTCCTGAAGGAGGGCATGGCAACCCACTCCAGTATTCTTGCCTGGAGAATCCTACGGACAGAGGAGCCCGGCGGACTACCGTCCATTCGGTCACAAAGAGCTATGAAGCGACTTAGCATGCAGATGCAAACTCTCATACTGGACCCTTGCGCTTTTTTGGTGACTTTAGTTAATAGCCATATTACAGGAAATCAGATTATGTTTCTAATTACCTCTGACTTAATAATAAAATCAAATCATCTGCCTCCATTCCTAATTATCATTTGTTTCTAAGGGAATAACTCTACTGTGTCACAATACCTTCAGTTTAGTGGGGTAAATGAAGCCTGGAGAAGCCATCCTACAAAGTTGCTTTTCTTTCTACTCTTTCCATAGATCTGGAACTCTCTTAGAAGAATTCAACAGAAAGCATCTATTCAGCACTTCTCACTTATATAAAAAAAAGTGAACTTCATCTAAATGACCCATGAAGCTTTTTTATATTAACTGCTTTTCTCTGTAGAGTCTGCTGGAGGACACATTTTGGGACCATTACATAGCAATTATTCCAGTCAGGTGTAAACAGTAACCTCTTGTCTATTTTAAGGAAGTATTATGAACTTCATTTCATTCCCCGCTAGCAACCTCAGGTGTCACCCCAGCCCTTCAACATGGACGTTACCTGAAAGAGTTAGTGCCTCAATTGCTGCTTACCTTGTATTGATAAAATCTTAAGGGGAACAGGACCGTCTATGGAGGAAGATGGTGTTCTCAGATATAAGTCTGCTATGTCAGATGTTTCATAAAGAAAGGAGACTTCCTTTTCAAATGCAACTGAGAGAGTAATTAAGAAAAGAACTGAGAAGCAGTCGTTGGGTTTAATCAAAAGGGACTAATTGATAACCTTAACAAAATAAATTTTAGGAGAGTGATGAATTGATTTGAGAATGTAGTGGATTGATATGAGTAGAAATATAATGTTACATAACCTATAATCCAAAAATAAGAATGCAAATATTACTGTATATGGTTTTTGGATTTCACATCAGCACCAATAATCAATATATTCCCAAACCATACTCACTGTCTCTACTTTTCTCCCCTCTTTCTCCCACCAAATCTCCCCACAATATTCTATATACTGGGCTTCCCCAGTGGCTCAGGAGTAAAGATTTTGCCTGGAATGCAGGAGCCTCAGGAGACACAGGTTCTATCCCTGGATGGAGAAGATTCCCTGGAGGAGGGCAAGGCAACCCACTCCAATATTCTTGCCTGGGACACCCCATGGACAGAGGAGCCTGGCGACCTACAGCCCATGGGGTAGCAAAGAGTCGGACATGACCGAAGCAGCTTCATATGCATGCATTCAGGTTTTCATATAAAAACTGCTACTTAAAGGTGAGAGAAGCTGGCAAGGTTTTGATAGCCTCAGTCACTCATACAAAAAGGGACAGCTGTTCCATTTCCTATTTGGTATAAGACCTCAGTTTCTGGAGATGAAACAACTTGTAGAGGCAGAGAGGAGGAGAAAAATCATTTTTGTTACATTTTTCAAGCTACACAGGCTCATGTGAGACACTGATTGCAATCCTCATCTGAGTTTCATGGTTTGAAAAGTCAATACTCTTCCCAGATTCAGGCACACAGTTTAGTCTTGCTCTTGGGAGCTTTTTCATTTTTATTTTTTTCTAATGCTTTGTAAACATTGGAGTGAAATGAACATTTACGGTCAGCCAGCTAGATGTTATTGTAAACCAGAAGTTATATCTCTGATTTATTTCTTTGCTCCAAAATTTATAAATATTTTTAGGTTTCCAAATAAGTTAATTAGGATACGGATTGTGGTTGCACTATATCATAATATAATTTTGGAATGTGTGGCTATCAAAATAGACTGATGATGTCATTGAAGAAAATTCAGCAGCTCAGATACAATGTAATTTTGTAGCAGTAATGGAATAAGGAAAGGTATGAAATCAAATGAACAAAAAATAAAAATGAAAAATCCTAGGATGGAAGTTAAGAATTTTGCTTTTGGTGATTATACACTAATAAACCTAATTTTTAAACACCTGTTAAACATTAAAATCCAAGTTCTTCATTCCAATGTTTAAGGGTGAACATATTCCATTTGTAAGAAAAGAGAAAAATGCTGAAATGAAAAATTTGAAAAACTAGTTGAAAAAAAAATCTTTGCTTGAGAAGTAGTTTCCTAACTTAGTAGAAATATGATAAATGATAAAGACAGATAAATAAATTATATGTAGCTTTTATAACTGGAATGGAATCACTAATGTCAACTGAATAGTTAGTGAAAGAAATGCATTGTGGAAGGTTGTATTTTTTAAAGATGACTGTATCTCCAGTATCACAAGCTCTTCTGGAGCCTTCCTTGCCTTTCTTCCACCAAGAGGTAGAGTAAAATTCACCTGCCTTGAATCTGGCGAACTTTAGACTTCTCTGTTGGCAGAGGTGACAATGCCTGACTTCTAAGGTAACTCATGAAAAAGAAACTGAGCAAAATATTCCAGGAAGCTAGAGGAAAGAAGACCTGTTTTATGTAGTGGTGTAAAGTGTAGTAAAACAATTGCTTTATGGTTATCATGTAAAATAGAAAACTTTCTGAATGAACTGATAATCTACCTAAGAAGTTTCCTGCAGTTTTGAGGGCTCTTCTTGGCTTCTTTTTGCTGCCTACAATACAATGAAAAAACAGAGAGATGGTCTCAAGAATAAATTGTTCAGTTCCCATGTGTAATTAGAAGGAAATAGAAAGGTGCCAGAAAGGTACTATCTTTTTCAGCTAGCAAAGGGTTCTTAAATTAAGAAATGACTTCAGAGCCAAGATCAAGTCCAGGGTGAAACTGAGATCTTTTGCTAATATCTCTGAAAAATCTAAGGTAGAGTTATTATAGAACTTTTCACATAAGCTAAAGGCCCTCTGAGAATCTTCAGGTAGTGCCTCAAGACACTAAATACTGAGCAACTGAACTTCTAATCATCTTAAGAACATGGTCTATCATCGGTCTCATATAGAGCTCTAGATAGAGAAGTTCTTATCTATAAGATCTGTGGATGTGACTTTTGTCTAATTGAGTGCACCCTACTTATATTCAGAGATACCCACACAATTTTTGGATAAATGTTCAAGTGAAAATACTACCAGCTTGGGCTAAAGTGACAAAGATTGTTCAAATGAAAGCGTGGGTTATCAGGGCAGGGACTTTAGATTATCAAAGTACTAGAGGTAGAATACAAGCTAAGAAGAATATTCTATTGAATCACAGGCAACTTTTTATGTAAAGGGAAGGATAACTTAGGGAAGAATAGCCCAATGTATACCCCAACAATGGAAATGAGTTCTTTTTTTTTTTAATTATAAATTTATTTATTTTATTTAATTGGAGGCTAATTACTTTACAATATTGTATTGGTTTTGCCATACATCAACATGAATCCACCATGGGTGTACACGTGTTCCCCATCCTGAATCCTTCTCCCACTTCCCTCCCTGTACCATCCCTCTGGGTCATCCCAGTGCACCTGCCCCGAGCATCCTGTATCCTGCATCGAACCTGGACTGGCGATTCATTTCTTATATGATATTATATATGTTTCAATGCCATTCTCCCAAATCATCCCCCCTCTCCCTCTCCTACAGAGTCCAAAAGAGTGTTCTATACATCTGTGTCTCTTTTGCTGTCTCGCATACAGGGTTATCGTTGCCATCTTTGAGTTCTAATTAAAAAAGAAAAAAAAAACCTGAATGTGGAGAAAAAGGAAAATTTATGCACTGCTGGTGGGAATGCAAATTGGTGCAGCCATGATAGCAAACAGTATGGAAGTTCCTTAAGAAATTAAAAATAGTGCTTAATTATCTAGGAATTCTACTTCTGAGTATTTTTCCAAAGAAATAAAAAACGCTAATTCGAAAAGATATATGCACCATTATGTTCATTGCAGCCTTATTCACAATAAATAAGATATGGAAACAAACTAAGTGTCTGTTGAGAGATTAATGGATAAAAAGAGATGTTATGTATCTATGTTATGAAGTTGAAGAAAAAAAAAAAAAGAACAAGTGAACAAACAGAAAAAAGAAATGAAGTCATAGATACAGAAAATAAACACGTGATTGCCTAGTGAAGTGGCATAGTGAAGTGGTAGAGTTATAAGTGAAATAGATGAGGGGGACTAAGAGGTACAGACTTTCAGTTACAAAGTAAATGAGTCAAAGGGATGGAATATGCAGCATGAAAAGCCAATAATGGTGTCATATCCTTGTATGGTGCTTCCCTGGTGGATCAGAGGGTAAAGCGTCTGCCTGCAATGCGGGAGACCCGGGTTTGATCCCTGGGTTGGGAAGATCCCCTGGAGAAGGTAATGGCAACCCACTCCAGTACTCTTGCCTGGAAAATTCCAAGGACTGAGGAGCCTGGTAGGCTACAGTCCATGGGGTCTCAAAGAGTCGGACACGACTGAGCAACTTCACTTCACTTCACTTCTTCATCCTTGTATGGTAACAGATGGTAATTTATTGTCATGACCATTTTGTAATGTATAAAAATATCCAATTACTCTGGTGTGCACCAGGAACTAACATAGTGTTGTAGGTCTATTTTACTTCAAAAAACAAACTAACAAAGAAAAGTGAAGTGAAAGTCACTCGGTTGTGTCCGACTCTTTGCAACCCCATGGACTATACAGTCCATGGAATTCTCCAGGCCAGAATACTGGACTGGGTAGCCATTCCCTTCTCCAGAACTAACAAAGAAAGTCACAGTAAAAGAGTTCAGGTTGTGGGTAGGTGGGGAATGAAATAATTGAATGAAAGTGGTCCAAAGTAACAAACTTCCAGTTATAAGTATGTACTAGGTATGTAATGTAGAATATGATAAATATAATTAACATTCCTTTATATTATACATAGAAATTTTTGAGGAAGCAAATTCTAAGAGCCCTCATCTCAAGGAAAAATATATTTTTCTCTTATTTTGCATATATACAAGATGATGTATGTTTCCCAGACATTGTCGCAATCATTTCACCATGTGAATCAAATCATGCTTTTTACCTTAAACTTATGTAGTGCTGTATGTCAATTATATCTCAATAAAACTCAAAGAAAAAAAAAAACTGGCAATATATGACCAGTTGGATATCAAAGCTATAGTGCATTGGTACTGCTGTGTGCCTCCTATGTGTCTTCTTAGATGAGTTTGCAGCAGTAATTCAATGCCAACTGTACCACTGTATGCTGCATACATAAGAAGATAATTTTTCTCTTATGCTCACAAGTGTTCAGATTTTGAAAAATTCAGTGAGCTGCACTGGAGGAATTGCATCTAAAGAACCTCATCCATCAGTTCAGTTCAGTTCAGTCACTCAGTCGTGTCTGACTCTTTGCAACCCCATGAACTGCAGCACGCCAGGCCTTCCTGTCCATCATTAACTCACAGAGTTCAAACAAACTCATGTCCATTCAGTCAGTGATGGTATCCAGCCATCTCATCTCTGTCATCCCCTTCTCGTCCTGCCCCCAATCCCTCCAGCATCAATGTCTTTTCCAATGAGTCCACTCTTTGCCTGAGGTGGCCAAAGTACTGGAGTTTCAGCTTTAGCATCAGTCCTTCCAAAGAACACCCAAGACTGATCTCCTTTAGAATGGACTGGTTGGATATCCTTGTGGTCCAAGGGACTCTCAAGAGTCTTCTCCAACACCATAGTTCAAAAGCATCAATTCTTCAGCACTCAGCTTTCTTCACAGTCCAACTCTTACATCCATACATGACTACTGGAAAAACCATAGCCTTGACTAGACGAAACTTTGTTGGCAAAGTAATGTCTCTGCTTTTGAATATGCTATCTAGGTTGGTCATAACTTTCCTTCCAAGGAGTAAGCGTCTTTTAATTTCATGGCTGCAGTCACCATCTGTAGTGATTTTAGAGCCCAGAAAAATAAAGTCTGACACTGTTTCCACTTTTCCCCATCTATTTCCCATGAAGTGATGGGACCAGATGCCACGATCTTCATTTTCTGAATGCTGAGCTTTAGGCCAACTTTTTCACTCTCCACTTTCACCTTCATCAAGAGGCTTTTTAGTTCCTCTTCACTTTCTGCCTTAAGGGTGGTGTCATCTGCGTATCTGAGGTTATTGATATTTCTCCCGGCAATCTTGATTCCAGCTTGTGCTTCTTCCAGCCCAGTGTTTCTCATGATGTACTCTGCATAGAAGTTAAATAAGCAGGGTGACAATATACAGCCTTGACATACTCCTTTTCCTATTTGGAACCAGTCTGTTGTTCCATGTCCAGTTCTAACTGTTGCTTCCTGACCTGCATATAGGTTTGTTAAGAGGAAGGTCAGGTGGTCTGGCATTCCCATCTCCTTCAGAATTTTCCTCAGTTTATTGTGATCCACACAGTCAAAGGCTTTGGCATAGTCAATAAAGCAGAAATAGATGTTTTTCTGTAACTCTCTTGCTTTTTTAATGATCCAGCAGATGTTGGCAATTTGATCTCTGGTTCCTCTGCCTTTTCTAAAACCAGTTTGTACATCTGGAAGTTCAGGGTTCACGTATTGCTGAAGCCTGGCTTGGAGAATTTTGAGCATTACTTTACCAGCGTGTGAGATGAGTACAATTGTGCAGTAGTTTGAGCATTCTTTGGCATTGTCTTTCTTTGCAATTGGAATGAAAACTGACCTTTTCCAGTCCTGTGGCCACTGCTGAGTTTTCCAAATTTGCTGGCATATTGATTGCAGCACTTGTACCAGTATCATCTTTCAGGATTTGAAATAGCTCAAATCCATCACTGGATATTAGCTGGAATCCATCCATAGCTGGAATTCCATCACCTCCAATAGATTTGTTCATTCAGTTCAGTTCAGTTCACTCGCTCAATCGTGTCCAACTCTTTGTGACCCCATGAATTGCAGCACACCAGGCCTCCCTGTCCATCACCAACTCCTGGAGTTCACTCAAACTCACGTCCATCGAGTCGGTGATGCCATCTAGCCATCTCATCCTCTGCCGTCCCCTTCTCGTCCTGCCCCCAATCCCTCCAGTATCAGGGTCTTTTCCAATGAGTCAACTCTTTGCATGAGGTGGCCAAAGTACTGGAGTTTCAGCTTTAGCATCAGTCCTTCCAAAGAACACCCAGGACTGATCTCCTTTAGAATGGACTGGTTGGATCTCCTTGTGGTCCAAGGGACTCTCAAGAGTCTTCTCCAACACCACAGTTCAAAAGCATCAAATCTTCGGTGCTCAGCTTTCTTCACAGTCCAACTCTCACATCTATACATGACTACTGGAAAAACCATAGCCTTGACTAGATGGACCTTTGTTGGCAAAGTAATGTCTCTGCTTTTGAATATGCTATCTAGGTTGGTCATAACTTTCTTTCCAAGGAGTAAGCATCTTTTAATTTCATGGCTGCAATCACCATCTGCAGTGATTTTGGAGCCCCAAAAAATAAAGTCTGACACTGTTTCCACTGTTTCCCCATCTATTTCCCATGAAGTGATGGGACCAGATGCCATAATCTTAGTTCATAGTGATGCTTTATAAGGCCCACTTGACTTCATATTCCAGGATGTCTGGCTCTAGGTCAGTGATCACACCGTGATTATCTTGGTCGTGAAGATCTTTTTTGTACAGTTCTTCTGTGTATTCTTGCCACCTCTTCTTAATATCTTCTGCTTCTGTTAGGTCCATACCATTTCTGTCCTTTATCTAGCCCATCTTTTCATGAAATGTTCCCTTGGTATCTCTAATTTTCTTGAAGAGATCTCTACTCTTTCCCATTCTGTTGCTTTTCTCTATTTCTTTGCATTGATTGCTGAGGAAGGCTTTCTTATCTTTCCTTGCTATTCTTTGGAACTCTGCATTCAGATGCTTTTATCTTTCCTTTTCTCCTTTGCTTTTATCTTTTTTTCTTTTCACAGCTTTTTGTAAGGCCTCCCCAGACAGCCATTTTGCTTTTTTGCATTTATTTTCCATGGGGATGGTCTTGATCCCTGTCTCCTGTACAATGTCATGAACTCTGTCCATACCTCACCCGTACTTGGACCTAATTTGAAGGTGATATTCTGATGAGTCGGGTATAATGAGATGAGACTTTTAAGCATCTTGGGAGAGAGTGAATATATTTTGCAAGTAACGGAAATACACAAATATACATCTGTGGCCAGACAATGGACTGGAGCAGATCATATTTCCCAATTCTAATCACACTATCTCCCATCCCATTTGATGTTCTAGAGCCTTGCCACTTCCACCTTGCCATCAAGAGAAGGAGTCTAACTTCCCTTTCCTTGAATACATGCGGGCTTGACTTTCTCATAACTAATAGAGTGTGGTGGAAATGACACTGCATGTCTTCTGAGGTTAGATCACAAAAACAGTCCAACACCTGCCATGAAAACAGGAACACTTGCAATTAGAGCCCTGAGACACCATGTAAACAATCTGAAGCCACCATGCTGTTAAAAGAAGCCCCAACTACTCAGACTAGACTACATGCACAGACCATGTAGAGAGGCTCTTTTACTTTATAAAAAGAGAGAGGAATATTGCCTTGTAGCCTGCTCTCCACTGCTCCAGCCCTGGCCCACTCTGCTGTTGGAGATCCATTCACATGGGACTTAACAATTTCTTGAGAGATTCCAAACCCAAACCACCCAGCCAAGACTTTCCCAAATTCTCAGTCCAGAAAAAAACACAACAAATCATAAAATTATTCATTAAGTTTTGAGATGATATGTTAGCAGCAATACATAACTGGAATACATACAAGATAATATGTAATGTTTGATTGTATCTCTCTATATACAGATATAATATATAATATGTATCATATTATATACATATACATATATAATTAATGTAACTAAAATGAAGTGACAGAAATAATTAATACAGAATAAAAATAATTAATGTGGAAGAAGATAAGGGCATGAATACTTCAGGAGAAGTTGGGACTAGTAATTAGGAAGGATCTGAGAGGGGCCTCTAAATTATGGTAATATTCTAGTTCTATACCTCAATGATTACAACACATTCATTTTTTCCCAATTCATGGAGCTGTAAACTTACGATGTGTATATGCTGCACTAAAATAAGAATGCTAAAAGAAAAAGATGAAACTTAAAAATCCGCAGGGTCAGTGATCAATTAGTGAGGCCAAAACACCTGCAAATGATATAAATGATGATAGACACTATTTAGAGTTGATCCAAGTCCAGAATCAGTAAGATTACGGTAGAGGGTGGTATCACTCAGTGACTCACAGCCATCAATTTCCAGACTCTTGAATGACAAGAAGAGGAATTCTGCCACTTCCCTGGTTGCAGGTATAGACATGGAAGAACATTATTACCTATATTCTGTTTTACTCATATTTTCACCTGTTTATAGTTCCAGACTTTCACCAAGCACCAAAAGCATCTATTGTGTCTATCTCCTTCCACTAACTGCCAAACTCCATTCAGGCAACTCTTCAATAGGTGAGTTATCATTTTATGACTTTTCTTGCAAAGTATCTTTGGCATTCTTCAGGCCTCTTTACAATAATATTCCATTGTTAACTCATAGTATTTGTTTATTGCATTATAGGAGAAAATATAATTCATATTTGATATGTTCAGTGCATTTGTAACACTATCTGCAAAACTGTACATTAATGAACTCATTATTTATTAAATAATTAGGTAATTACTTTCTAAATATTTTATATTGTGCATATATATCTCATGACTTGTCAAATGAATGTGTAAAAGTGTTCTGATAGTATCTAGGAAAAAATTTAATGCATTACAATGCATTACTCTTTTTCTCACTGAAAATAATCAAAAGTTTACTTTCAAAACTTTAACATATATCATATTTCAGTAATGGGTTTAGTTTGTATAACAATGGAGACATCTGAAGAAGCAGCTCCTATAACTAGTAAGAGAGAGACTGTCAAATGAATAGAAAAATGGGAATTTACACGCTCATAAATATGCAATTCACAAAAGATATGTTGTTAGGTTGTCTTATAGGTAAAACAATGCATCCCTAAAATGCCTGCACAAATCTTCAGAAACTACAATATCTAACCTTACATAGCAAGAGAGACTTTGCAGATGTCTTGCCCAAAGTCATGGGTAGTTTGCATCTGTGACTAATCAATGTAAGGGTACAAAGTTTCAGCCCACTTGACCTAATTCAGATTAACCCTGAAAGGCCATTAGAGCTATAGAGATCCCTATGGGTTGTACTGAGGACTTTGTTAAGAGCACAATAGAAAGTAACCTTTAAAAAAAATGTATAAAATTTTAAAAAGAGTTTATCACAGCTCCTCTTCCCCCTCTGCCTATGCCTGCCTCCTTTCCCTCCTCTCCACAGGTATTAAACTCAGTGCATGCACGTGTGCTAAGTCACTTCAGTCACGTCCGACTCTTTGCAAGCCTGACTGTAGCCTGCCAGGCTCCTCTGTCCATGGGATTCTCCAGGCAAGAATACTGGAATGGTTGCCATGCTCTTCTCCAGGAGATCTTCCCAACCCAGGGATCAAACCCGTGTCTCTTATGTCTCCTGAGTTGGCAGGGGGTTCTTTACCACTAACGCCACCTGGGAAGCCCATTAAACTCAGGGACACTCCTAAATCAACTTCCTGTATGTTCATCTCTATCCCAGGATTTTCTTCCTGGGGAATCAAATCTACAACAGCTGGTATGAGTGATGTGTGTGTTGGAAAAGAAAGCAAATGAAAGTCACATCTATGTTGGTAGACACAAGACAGAGAGGGACAGCAGAAGGAAATACTGATGGTCCTGTAGATTCAGAAACAATAAACCTGAAATGAGCCTGAGAGACTAAGCACATAAGACAGTGTTATTACTGAAATGGCAGAGCTAGAACTTCTAGAAAGGTATTCCTCAAATTACTAGAATCAAAATTTTCAAAACTCTGGAAATTGACCAAAGGTTGAAGCAACTGGGAGAATATTTATTCATGACAAAGAGCTGAATCTCAGAACAGCAGTCTCTGCACCACTTTAACTTGATCTGGTCACATCCCCCACTCTCAAACCCAGTAGCAACCTGCAAAAGCCTTATACTCTCACTCAGGTTAACCAGGTTAACCGTGAGGCTCTGCATAAGTGTGAAGGAAGGACTAATGAAGAGTTCCCACCTGCCACACGCTGAAGCTGTGCCCCAGCATGTATACAGGGCCTCTTGGCAAAGAGAAGACACATGAGTTCTACATGTTTAAGGAAATCTCTCCAATCATTCGTTGAGCACTAAAGAACATGTCTGCCAGTGCAGGAGACATAGAGACATGGGTTGAGAGGATCCCCTGGAGGACAGCAAGGCAACCCACTTCAGTATTCTTGCCTTGAGAATCCCATGGACAGAAGAGACCAGCAGATTACAGTCCATAGGGTCGCAAAGAGTCAGACATGACTGAAGTGACTTAGCACACATGCAAGCTAAGCAAACACAGACTTCAGTAGCCATACCTGAAAAATAGAGACTTTACAGAATTACTCTATGTGCTGGGCTTAGTTGCTCAGTCATGTCCGACTCTTTGCAACCCCATGGACTGCAGCCCACCAGGTTCTTCTGTCCATGGGGATTCTCCAAGCAAGAATACTGGAGTGGGTTGCCATGTCTTCCTCCAGGGGATCTTCTCAACCCAGGAGTCGAACCAGGTCTCCTGCATTGCAGGTAGATTCTTTACTGTCTGAGCCACCAGGGAAGCCCAAGAATAATGGGATGGGTAGCCTCTCCCTTCTCCAGGGGAACTTCCCATCCCAGAAATCAGACTAGGGTCTCCTGCATTGCAGATGGATTCTTTAACAGCTGAACTCCCAGGGAAGCCCTGAATTACTATATACTAGTGTTAAAGGTAAAAACAACAACTACAGCAAGCAGCAAAATAACAAATCCTGGGAAGGAGGAACATCTGATATTTTAGAGTTGCAATTATGCTATTTACAATTTCCATTTGCTTTGTTTTTTCAATAACAACAAAAACAAAAACAAAACGAGACATGTAAGGAAACAAGAAAGTACTGCCCACAAACTATACACAGTCAGTAAAACTTTCCCTATGGAAAGCTTAGACACTGCAATTGTTAGACAAAGATTTACTCAGGTATTTTGATATGTTCAAAGAGCTAAAGAAAATGATGTTTAAAGAACTAATAAGAAGTATGAAAATGATCTGTCACCAAATAGAGAAAGCAGTGAAGTGAGAATATGAAAGAATAAGAAGGTAAGAAGGAGAAGAAGAAGAAGAAAGAAAAGGGGAAGAGGAGGAAGAAGAAGGAAAAAAATAGAAATTCTGGAGTTGAAAAGAATAACTGAAAATATGAGTTCAGAAGAGGGCCTCCTTATGGGTTATTTTTCCCTCCAAAAAAGATGTATGGAACTGGAATAAGGATAGACATATAAATCAATTCAAAGGAAATAATGGCCCAGAAATAAATTCAATACTGAAAATACTGGTCTACACAGAACTTTTATGTGAATGTTCATAGAATAATATACTTATAATGCCCAAAAGATGGAAACAACTCACATGTCCAACAATGGATGAACAAAATGTAGTATACACAATGGAATATTATTCTACCATAAAAAGGAATTGTGTATTGATCCATGCTACAACATGTTAAGTGAAATATCCAGTCTCAGAGACCATGTACATGATTCCATTTGTATGAAATACCCAGGGTAGACAAGCCAATGAAGATAATAAATACATGAGTAGCTGTTTGGGAGAGCAGGGATGAGGAGTGACTGCTAATGGATATGTGGATTCTTTCTCTGTTGCTGAAAATGTTCTGGAATAATGTTCAGTTATGACAGTCATGCAGCTTTGTGACTATAACAAAAACCATTGAATTGCACACTTTACAGTGTTGGATTCTATGATGTATGAATTATACCTCTATTTAGAAAAAAGAATGTAAAGCAGGTTTATAAATTATCAAAATGACAGGAGTTGTAGTCCTCTTAAGACAGGAAGATTTCCTTTGAACTATACTAGTGGATTTGGAAGAATTTTAGGATTTCCTATTTTAATTTCATGGATTAATGGATTATGAATTCTAAGTCTGCTTCAAAATGACTGAATAAAGATAGGGTGGAAATAAAACCCAGCAACACTTACTCTTTTGTTTCTCCTGTAACTTGGAATCAGTTCAGGAAGGGGAATAGCATTCATTTAGCAACTGCTGTGTGAAAGTCATCATCAGATCAGATCAGATCAGTCGCTCAGTCATGTCCGACTCTTTGCGACTCCATGAATCGCAGCACGCCAGGCCTCCCTGTCCATCACCAGCTCCTGATACACACCCAAAGTGCAGAAAGCAGGGAAAGCACTTCCCTGCAGAGGTCCCTTCTCATTTCTGTGTTTCTCCTTTCCTTGCATCTTGTTGTGGCTATTGTTTTCTTTACTTCCCAAAATTCTGTATGACCTGTTTTTACACTTCTCCATTTCAGAAAATACATACAATTGTGTTTTTTACACACATGATGGACAGGCATAACTCAGTTTTTGTTTTTATAAAGAAGACGATTATGCCTCTTTCGCTGGTAAGAACTTACCAGAGAAGTTACTAAAAGAATAAAGACTGGTAACACCATAAAATAATGCACTCAAGTTCTTAATAGCTTTCCAAATAAGCTACCAGAGAAAATCTAGAAGAAAGTAAATAGCTATAGGCTGAGACAGTTGGATTGAATGAAAAACTAGAGAACAGATTCAGAGAGAGAGTTTCTCTGAGGCATAGTGAAAGGTGTTCAGAGTTCGAGAAAGTTAATACCTGGAGTGTCAATAACTTACACCAAGAGAAAAAAAGGGAATGGAAATGAAATATCAAAATCCCTTCACATTATTAATCTATGTCACAAGTCAGGGTTCAAAGGAGTAGAAGATTTCAGGTGTTTATGATGGGGGCTTTAAAACAATATAATTAACTTCAATTATTGTTGTGCTACAGATACCATATTATAGGGTAATACAGCTCAGATATTCAGTAAACTTTGACAACAAAAACTGTTTTTAGGGCTAAACGCTTCTCAGTAAACATTGAGCTTAAAAACAAGACATGCAAATACAAAGTGACCGCCTTAAAGAATCAACTTCTAAGTGATAAAAGAATTGCACTTTACAATTACAAATTACAGAAATTACAAAATAACTACTCAAGAGGATACTGACGTTTACTTAGGCAACTAAAGATGAAGACCCTAAATACCTTCCCAAACCTAAGCGTTAGAAATATGGATATATCATTCACCAAATAAAACTGAAAAAGGATTATGAAAAATTCTCATATGCGCCTACGAGATTCTGCCTATGAGCTCAATAGGCGGGTCTATCCACACGTGAGAGATGTACCTAAGGAGCAGTAGATGCAGTGTTTTGTAGGTGGTAGGATGGCAGCCGAGTTTCTTGGACAGAGCTGCCAGGTCAAATACTCAGTGCCTTAAAATCAGCGGCGTAGGAAAATCTGCCACTATTACAGCCATGATCTGGGGAGTTGACCCTGAAGCTTGGCAGCTATTACCAACAAAAATGAGGTCCTGAAGTTCACTGTATATCCATGCTTGCATATTCTCCAATAGAGGCTTCAAACCCCTTGCTTGAGGAGGATCAGGGATCAGTTAGGAGTAGAGGTAAACTATTAATCATTTATAGCTTATCATTATGTGTCAGTATAAACATGTCTCAATGGGTCTTAATACATGGTTAAATTTTATCATTTACACATTAAAGTTCCAATCAAAACTTGAAGCAAAAAAAAATCAGTCTCTCAAAACTAAAGAGGAGCTTGAAGACTCTCCACACTAGTCCCATATGAGACTTGACTTCCTTTTAGGATATTATGACCAACCATAAAAATACATCATTCTTCCTTCATTTCTAAACAAATGGAGGTGGGAACTTACAAAGTCATCATCAAGATTTGTGACTGCCAGATGATTAATTAATGGCACTATGCGATCGTCAGATTGTACATGCGTCAATTTGTACATGGATGGAATAAGGCAGATGGAAACATCTTTTATTTTTTTAATTTTATTTATTTTAATTGGAGTATTTATTTTTAATTGGAGTATAGATGGAAACATTTTAAAGATATATATTGTGAAAGATTAGAATGTATTAAAACTGCAAGACTGGAGAGTCATTCTAAAGGTTATATTAATATAAATTAATGGTTTACATTCATTCTGATAAAGAAGTGAATGTCATATTGTATTTAGTGCAAAATTGAGTCTAACAATGTAGATATTTAAGTTAGTGCTCTCTGATGTTCTTTAGTGATCTGTTTCCTGGATTCTAATAAGAGAAACAACAAATGAATGAGACATGTGGGGGAGGCCATAATGCTGGCAAATATCTCTGAAGTACTAGACTACACAAAGTACTTAAAAGTACTTTAAGGAATGGTAATCTAGTTTATATTCAATTTATTTCATTTCCCTACAAAGCCCTGAGGAACCTACTCCATTTGTTGCACAAAAGCCAATTACAGTAATGGGCTGTTCATAAGAGTTTCCAGCTTTCAGAATTAGTTCTTACTATTTAACAGTACATTTTCAGATGGCTGTGAGGCTAATCATTTCTAATTCTTCAGTAACTATGTTTATAGGATCGGCATAAAAACAACACCATTCTTTTAGTATTCAGTGTAGACCAACATGAACACATGAACAGGAGTAAAAAAAAAAGACCTTGGTTTATCATAAAAACAGAATCACAAAAATAATTTCACGGTAACGAGGTCCCCTGGAAGGAATATAAATTGTTCAAATACTTGTACAACAGTCCCATTAGAAGAACACTCTGCTTCATAGTTATTTTGTATAGACAAGGAAACATGGTCCAGTGATAACTTCTTAGCCGCGGGGCTCCCTTTTCACTTCTTTAAATGAGACTCACTTAGAAGTGCATTATGTTAAGTAGGGTTGCTCTGGTTTAAAAGGGGTGGAGAAGTTTCTAAAGTATGCCAATAGGTTTTTCCCTCTCACCCTCCTGGAATATACTACTTATTAGCTCTGTTGTTGCTGTTCAGTCACCTAGTCATGTCTGACTCTGCAACACCATGGACTGCAACACGCCGGGTCTCCCTGTACCTCACCAACTTCCTAAGTTTTCCCAAGTTCATGTCCATTGCATTGGTGATGCTGTGCAGCGATTCCACTCTCTAACACCCTCTCCTCCTTCTGCCATCAATCTTTCCCACCAGCAGGGACTTTTCCAATAAGTCAGCTGTTTGCACCAGATGACCAAAATACTCGAGCTTCAGCCTCAGCATCGGTCCTTCCAATGAGTATTCAGGGTTGATCTCCCTTAAGATTGACTGGTTTGATCTCCTTGCTATCCAAGGGACTTTCAGGAGTCTTCTCCAACACCACAGTTCAAAGGCATCAACTCTTCAGTGCTCTGTCTTCTTTACCGTCCCACTCTCACAACCGTATGTGACCACTGGGAAGACCATAGCCTTGACTGCAAGGACCTTTGTTGGCAGAGTGATGTTTCTGCTTTCCAACACCCTGTCTAGGTTTGTCATAGCTTTCTTATCAAGAAGCAAACATCTTCTGATTTCATGGCCGTGGTCACCATATGTAGCGATTTGAGAGTTCAAGAAGAGGAAATCTGTCACTACTTCTGCCTTTTCCCCCTCTACTCACCATGAAGTAATGGGGCCAGATTCCAGGATCTTAGTTTTTTTTTAATATTTAGTTTTAAGCCAGCTCTTTCACTCTCATCCTTCACCATCATCAAGAGGCTCTTTAGTTCCTCTTTGCTTTCTGCCATTAGAGTGGTATCATCTGCATATCTGAGGTTGTTTCTCCCACCTATTTTGATTCCAGCTTATAACTCATCCAGCCTGGCATTTCTCATGATGTGCTCAGCATATAAGGTAAACATACAGGATGACAGCAGACAGCCCTGTCATACTCCTTTCTCAATCTTGAACCAATCAGTTGTTCCATGTAAGGTTCTGGCTGTTGCTTCTTGACCCACACACAGGTTTCTCAGGAGGCAGGTAAGATGGTCTAGTATTCCCATCCCTTTAAGAGCTTTCCACAGTTTGTTATGATCCATACAGTCAAATGCTTTAGCATAGCCAATGAAACAGAGGTAGATGTTTTTCTGGAATTCCGTAGCTCTATTAGCTTTGTACCCTTGGGCAACTCATTCTCTTTTCTATCTCCAATTTTCTTGTCTGCAAAAGAGGGCAACATACCCTTTCTTATAAGGTTTTTAGAACCCTTCAAGATGGAAAAGTCACCCAGTGTATATCCAATAGATGGTCACCAGATGTTCCTCTCTTTTCCGAAAGTCGAGGTCCCTGAAGCCCCAGATAAAGACTATGTTTTCCCAGAAAGGAAAACATCATCTTTATCTGGGGCTTCTCTAGACCATAGGGCTTCCCTCATAGCTCAGTTGGTAAAGAATCCATCAATGCAGGAGACCCTGGTTTGATTCCTGAGTCAGGAAGATCCGCTGGAGAAGGGTTAGGCTACCCACTCCAGTATTCTTGGACTTCCTTTGTGGCTCAGCTGGTAAAGAATCTGCCTGCAACGCAGGAGGCCTGGGTTCAATCCCTGGGTTGGGAAGATTTCCTGGAGAAGGAAAGGGCTACCCACTCCAGTATTCTGGCCTGAAGAATTCCATGGACTCTATAGTCCATGGGGTCACTGAGTGACTCGCACTTCATTTCACTTCTAGACCATACTCGGCTATTATGACATGATCAGATGAGGTATTTTAGACACTTCTTTGGCCCTTGGGGTTTTCTTAAATCTCCCAGTATTTCTCAGTAGGGACATTGTGGGCACTTGAGTTGGGAACCTTAATTATGTAGGACAGTTCCAAAGATATTGGGTGCTTGCATCTCTAAATGTTTAAATGCCAAGAACAAATCAGTCATTGTAGCAACCCAAATGAAAAAATAAAAAAAATACAGCTGAATATTTCTGATCACTCATCCTTTCTTCTATAAAGGACTACTGCTGCTGCTGCTGCTGCTAAGTCGCTTCAGTCGTGTCCAACTCTGTGCGACCCCATAGATAGCAGCCCACCAGGCTCCCCCATCCCTGGGATTCTCCAGGCAAGAATACTGGAATGGGACTACTAGACCCCCTCAAAATCCTGAAAGAGCTCTTTTCACTCTATCTGTGAACTTACTCAGTTGAATAAAATATATTTACTAACCAATTTTAATAGGCTAGATTCAACTTCAGATTATTTAAGATAAAACATATCTTCTTCACCTATTATTATAAACCAGATTTGGTCCAGGTTAACTAGAAGGTATGTGAACTGGAGGCAGCATTAATTCTTTAGACTGATGATATTTAGTTAGCTCTGAGATTTTTTTTTTCTTTTTTAAATTAAAGAGTCCCATGATCTGCATCTGGGAGAAACCTATAAATTTCACCCTGCTTTCCAGGATGTGACCCACTTGTAAACTGGAAGCATCAAAATCAAACACAGAATCCCCACCATCCATAGATCCCTTTGAACAAACTGCTAAATCTACCCAGTCAGCTTTTTTGATCAGAATACAACCAGAATCACTTTTCATGATAGTGACCAAAGTCACCCTCCTCAATCTCACATAACCCTATACATCATTTTATTTAAGGGATATCCACATTTCTTTGCACTGAGTTTCTCAATCCTTGCAGCTAGAAGTTGGGATAAAGTCAATTTTTGGCTCTTCAGATTGAGTAATTTGTGATTTCCTTTAACAGTTTCCTCCTTTGTCCTAATATTGATTCCTGTGTCTTTTTATTTCAAAGTGGCCTATTTTGCTCCTGGCTAATTTTCCATTTCTGATCTCGAACAACTTCTACTTCTCAGCTGATGTGCAGAGCAGATGATTGTGTAGATTCTCTGAAAGCAGTAAATAAACACAACTTCCTGACTCAGCATCTCTACATCCCCTTGTTGTCTCTGAACACATACCGATCCAATCCCCCAGGTGCTGGTATTCTTGAATTGAACTCTTCATTATTAGGACAACCACATGCCTGCACATACACTATGGATCACAACAGAGGTTTTCACTTGTAAGGTGTGGGTAGTTGGTGTGTGGAAATTTTACTGCATCTGCATTGACAATGGAAACTGCCGCTCTCCCTAGATACCTCAAATCAGAAGACTGTGCAGGCACACTCTGAAAAAGCAGCTGAACCAGACTCCAACAGCTTGAGGCAATCACTAAGCAGCTGCCGGAGGGAATCAGACGTGCTTGCTCTCTGTTGTGTTGGCAACAGTGCCTGCTCTCTGATTTGGCTTCTGGTAACAAACAGAGCCACTGAGAGCTTTCCAACAGGTCTCCCAACCTTCACAAATGAGTCCCTGCAGACTTAAGTAGGGTGAGGTCCTTCAGTCCCTGACCCAGACAGACTGAAAATGAGGAAACTTTATGGCTGATGTTCTGGTCCTGCAATCCATGAACCTAGATAATGCATCTGTCTCCTCCATCACCCGGCTCCAACGGAAAAAGTGGAGGGTTGTTATCAAGATAAAGGAATGTAAACACGCAAAAATAAGCTAACACATAGAATATAATCTTCCATGCAGATGGTGACTGCAGCCATGAAATTAAAAGATGCTTACTCCTTGGAAGGAAAGTTATGACCAACCTAGATAGCATACTTAAAAGCAGAGACATTACTTTGCCAACAACAGTCCGTCTAGTCAAGGCTATGGTTTTTCCAGTGGTCATGTATGGATGTGAGAGTTGGACTGTGAAGAAGGCTGAGCGCCAAAGAATTGATGCTTTTCAACTGTGGTGTTGGAGAAGACTCTTGAGAGTCCCTTGGACTGCAAGGTGATCCAACCAGTCCATTCTGAAGGAGATCAGCCCTGGGATTTCTTTGGAAGGAATGATGCTAAAGCTGAAACTCCAGTACTTTGGCCACCTGATGCGAAGAGTTGACTCATTGGAAAAGACTCTGATGCTGGGAGGGATTGGGGGCAGAAGGAGAAGGGGATGACAGAGGATGAGATGGCTGGATGGCATCACTGACTCGATGGACGTGAGTCTGAGTGAACTCTGGGAGTTGGTGATGGACAGGGAGGCCTGGCGTGCTGCGATTCATGGAGTGGCAGAGTTGGACACGACTGAGCGACTGAACTGAACTGAATCCCTAAGATGAGTCATGACAGGGATACTTACAAATTTCCCTCTCCATTGTGATTCATGGTCACTTAAATACTGTTAATAATGGTGTTCATGAAGAGAAATTTTGTGCATGTTTGCCCCAGCCATAGAGGGGAAAAATATCAACATGCTTCCTATCACTTCCCACTATTTTTCCATTTTGTTTAGTCTCTTTCATAGGGGATTGCTTATTGTTTTAAACTTGGGGAATTTTATGTTAATCCATTTTGAAATGTAGAAAATGAAGCAAATCACATGATCCACAGGAAAAATGTAATTCGGTATTGTCCTTTCAATTATGTAAAGAATTGCTCTTCTCATCCAATGAGCCTGTCATGCAAAATGTAGGTTCTTGCCTCCACTAGAAGGTCCTAGCTCTATGAGCAAGGTTGAAAGGATATTACTAACACTATTGTAAAGATAGGAAGTTAAGGATCGGAGAGAGGCAGTAATTCGGTGTTTTACTCACAGTACAACATTCCTGTTGTTCTGAATATGCAGACAATAGCCTTGGGGCTTGCATAAAATGTGTGTGTGCATGCTCAGTCACTCAGTCGTATCTGATTCTTTGTGACCCCATGGACTGTAGCCCGCCAGGCTCCTCTGCATAAAATGAATCGGAGTCTAAAAAGGGTCAGTAGAGTCAGCACCTGACCATCCAGATTCCAGTTGATCTCAGCTCTCCAGGTTCCAGTGCTGCTCAGCCTCCGGAGGTGTCTTGGACCAGAGTACCCTCCCAGCAAAAATACCACACTCTCGACTCCAATGAATGGTCTTCATTTTTCAGGCTCTTCAACTATTGTTTATCCCCACTTCACTTTAGTATAAATCACCATCATACTAGTAAATGGTAACGTTCCTTTGAGCCCACCCTCATTTCTGCATTAGTCAAATGTATAGTGTACCCCTTGGCAGCCCTGATGGGACAGATTCCATCCATGCAGTATCATCTTGAACAATAATTGTGCAGAGAAATATGTGATAACTCACAACTTGGTATAGACTACTGAGCTTACATTTAGAGAACATTCTGAATTATACTCCTAGTAGGAGAAAGGATTTTCATTAAATCATCAACATTCTCAGTTTTGTTTCCCCCTTGTTAGCAAGAGATGGCATATGGAAAGTGAAAACAGAAAGAAATTATATATGTATATATATGTATATATGATCTATGCTGTGCTATGCTATGGAGAAGGCAATGGCACCCCACTCCAGTACTCTTGCCTGGAAAATCCCATGGATGGAGGAGCCTGGTAAGCTGCAGTCCATGGGGTTGCTAAGAGTCGGACACGACTGAGCGACTTCATTTTGACTTTTCACTTTCATGCACTGGAGGAGGAAATGGCAACCCACTCCAGTGTTCTTGCCTGGAGAATGCCATGGACAGAGGAGCCTGGTGGGCTGCCGTCTATGGGGTCGCACAGAGCTGGACACAACTGAAGCGACTTAGCAGCAGTGCTAAGTCGCTTCAGTCATGTCCAACTCTTTGTGACCCTATGGACTGTAGCCCATCAGGCTCCTCTGTCCATGGCATTCTCCAGGCAAGAATATTGGAGTGAGTTGCCAGGCCCTCCTCCAGGGGATCTTCTTAACCCAGGGATCGAACCTTTGTCACTTATGTCTCCTGCATTGGCAAGTGGGTTCTTTACCACTAGCACCACCTGGGAAGTCCCATATATTATCCATACAAACACCATATTTTTACTAGAGTTTCCCCACTTTTATTTGCATTCCAAGACTTGGTACGGTGCCTGAGAAACAAGTGAAAGTGAAGTTCATTCAGTCATGTCCAACTCTTTGCGACCCCATGGACTATACAGTCCATGGAATTTACCAAGCCAGAATACTGGAGTGGGTAGCCTTTCACTTCTCCAGGAGATCTTCCCAACCCAGGGATCAAACCCAGGTCTCCCACATTGCAGGCAGATTCTTTACCAGCCGAACCACTAAGGAAGTCCAAGAACACTAGAGTAGGTAGCCTATCCCTTCTCCAGAAGATCTTCCCAACCCAGGAATCAAACCAGGGTCTCCTGCATTGCAGGCAGATTCTTTACCAACAGCAAACATAGCTTGAAAAGACTACTTTGGTTTTCTCATAAGACCCTATGCATTCCTGTGTGCAGTTAACACAGGATTTGCCCAGTAGAGGCTTTGCCTGGCAGACTTTATGAAAATACTAACGTTCAAATGGATCAGAAATAAATTGTCTTTTTCTTGTATTATTCCTAGAGAATTTTTTCTTAATTGTCCAAAATGTTATTACTTGTAATTTAAAGTCAATATACAATTGAGTCAATGTTGGAAATGAACTGACTTTGAAGTTCAAAATTTACATTCAATTCTGAAAAGCCAGCTTGCAAAGTCCACATAACTTTTACTGCTGCTCTTTGAATGGTTTATAGACTATTTTAAGAAAATATTTTAACTTATCACTGTGACATTTTATGAGAATACACAAAGAAGGGAAATGTTAATTGTGAGTATAACATAAAGTTTTACTATCATTACCACATTTTAAGGGACTAAATTGAAAGGAAAAACAAAACACCATTATCTTTCAACTTGCTGGACAGTTTCTAGGACATAGTAGGTATTCAAAAACAATTTTTAAAACTCACCTAAGGTAGGCTATGTTTGTGTGCACACACAAGCAAATGTGTTTCCCTGCTGGCTACATTTCTTCAGAAACTTAAGATTTTTCTGAAACACTCAAGTAACTACTGGAAATTAGCCTCATAGACTAATTATTCTCACATAAACACTTTTTTTTTTAAACTCAGTAGAAAAAGTAGCTTTATTACTAATTGCTACTAACTTCAGAATTCAGTTAACTTTGACCTCCATAATTCCCCAAATTTTATCTCATTAGCTCTCATTATGTTTCCATAAACGGTGCTACCCACTTCCACCCACTTGTATCAACCTAGTGTTCTGGATTTGAAACAGGTACCACTCTTAGAATTCTTAGGCAAGCATTCACTGTGAAGATTCTAAATGTTGCTCATACATCATTTCCTACTGAATTTGCTAATGCCTTATTTTTTCTTAATCCATGGACACTGATATGATAAAGGTGTTATTTTCTACATGTTTTTGAAAAATAGTTCAGTATTAGTTTCTTTATTCTAAAATGAGGAAAATAGTACTATCTTGCAGGCTTTTTTCCTTCAGTTGGATGTGATAGTACGTATCTGTATATCCCCCACCACAAACAATGCAAAATATTATTAGTATCATTATGATTATTCTTGATATATGTATAAATTATCAGGTTCCTCGAGTGTTAAAACATCTATCAACCTCTAATTTTAGGGTAAGCGTTTCAGTGAGGCTGTCCAAAGCCATAGTATGAGCAGAGAGTCAAGCTGAAAAAGTGTGCTGTTATTACAACCTGAAACTTGGGTCTAATCCTCAGTGCCATCTCCTACATATTGAGCCGATTTGTACCATCTGTTAACACTGAAGGACACAGTTCCTCCCTAGCAGCCTAAATGCATACTTAAGCATTACTCCCAGTATTTCCTTACACTCTCTGGGCCAAGGATGGGACTAAAACTAACTGATTTCAAGAAAGTATAAGCAACAGTAATCAAGACAGTGTTATGTTGGAGAAAAGGTAATGAAACAGAACAACCCAAAGTAAAATCACATAAATATGGCAAATTAACTTTAGACAAGGTTGGAAGTCAATATAATGGAGAAAGGATAGTCTTTTCAACAAATGATACTGGGATGTAAATAAGCAAAAAATAATAATAAATAAACCTCATCATAATCATCTTATAAAATTATAATTCAAAATTGATCACAGACCTAACCATAAACTTTAAAACTATGGTATACCTTGGAGATATTGAGGGTGCTATTTCAGACCACTGCAATAAAGCAAGTCACAAATTTTGTGGTTTCTCAGTGCTTATAAAAGTTATGTTTACACTATATTGTCATCTTTTAAGTATGCAATAGAATTCTGTCTAAAAAATTTACATACCTTAATTTAAAAATACTTTATTTAAAAAAAATGCTAACTATCCCCTGAGCATTCAACAAGGCATAATGTTTTTGCTGGTGGAGAAACCTGCCTCAGATGTTGATGGCTAGTGACTGATGAGGGTGGTGGATGCGGAAGGCTGGCGTGGCTGTGGCAATTTCTTAAAATGAGACAACAGAAAAGTCTGCCACACTGTCTGACTCTTCCTTCTGGGAATGATTTCTCTGTAGCAGGCAATGCTATTTGATAACATTTAATCCAAAGTGGAACTTCTTTTCAAAATTGAAATCAATGCTCTCAAACCCTTCTGCTGTTTTACCAACTAAATTCATATAATATTCTAAATCATTTGTTGTCATTTTAACAATCCACATAGCATCTTTACTAGGAGTAGATTCCATCTCAAGAAACCACTTTCTTTGCTCATCCATAAGAAGCAACTCTTCATCCGTCAACGTTTTATCATGAGAATGCTTCAATTCAGTCACAGCTTCAGGCCCCACAGCTAAATCTATTTCTCTTGCTGTTTCTATAATATCTGCAGTCACTTTTTCCACTGAAATTTTGAACACCTCAAAGCTGTTCACAGAGGGTGGAATCAACTTCTTCCAAACTCCAGTTAATGTTGATATTTTGACTACTTCCCATGAGCAATGAATGTTCTTAATGGCTTTGAGACTATTGTATAGTTCCCAGAAGGTTTTTAATTTACTTTGCCCAGATGCATTAAAGGAATCACTATCTATGGCAGCTATAGTCTTCTGAGATGCATTTCTTAAACAATAAGAATCCCATATAATTTACAGATTGAATGATTGGTTTTTCTAAATTTTTAATTTTTTTATCTTCCTTTAAGTTTTCCTTTTAGAGAAAATTAGATTCTCTCTAAAACAAAATAAATACTATCAAAAAAAAAATCAGATTTGCTCATTGTATAATCTTATCACAGAAATAACTTCTGACTTTTTAGCTTTTATATTTTTGAAGGAGTGTCAGAAGGGCATTACATGGATAGTCTCTTTTGTTTAGTATTTTTCTCTAAGTTGGCAAATACATGATAATATTTCTGGTAAGAACAGAAAATTAATTTCTTACAAGTGGTAATATAAATCCTAGCAATTTGCTCATTTTAGAGTGCATTATGGTATTTTTTTTTTTTCTGATTGGAGTAAAAACTTTCTATTCCCCATTAGGGCTCACAGGTCTAGTAATCTGGAATGTGATTAGTATATGTCTCTTATCTATATTAAATGTAACCATTCCTCAGATTTTCTTATAAAGATGTCAAGACAAACCTTCACCAGTTTGGCTACAAAGAATACAACCCATAACCAGCGTTAAGTAGTGAATCCTGGGAATCACAAGGATTTTATTTTCCTTGTTAGTCTTGGGCCTATTCTGTTCCCAGGGTCTCTGAGAACTTCCAAGGAAATCTCTAATCCCTTCAAAATGAGTCCTCTAAGACTGAGACATGAAAGGGATGTGGATTCCCAAGCCTGAAAGACTAGAAATAGGAAAACATATATCCTTAAATGTACAGACTGCAAATCCATGAACTGACTAGACATTAGACAGAGACTGAGGACTAATTTGTTTTGGGGTTACAGTCTTCGTGCAATTTACCTGCTCATTATGTTAGAAAACCACTCAGTGAAGAAGGAAAATGATCTGTATCTGTCAGACAAAATTGAAACAAATGACAGGTCTCTAGGAACAGGGAATTCTGCCAGTAACCATGTTCATTAACCTACTTCTCAACTGCATCTATGAGAAGGATTTTATCCACTACTTTGATCAAATCATATACCACATTACAATCATAAATACTAAATCTGGTTCGTGTTCATCATTTGATCAGTGTTCATACATATATACATATATATACACATGTATACATATGTACATTAACACAAAAATATACACAAACACACATATATAAACATGCATATGTGTGTATATATTATATATATACCATTTTGTATATAAAATAGCATGAAATAAATAAAAATATGATATGGAAATATATTTAGCTTATCTTCAAGATTCAGTTAATATCACTCCAAATCTTCTACTTTAGTAACCCAAAGTAATTTTAGAAAATATTTTTATATTCTTTAATAATATTTTAAAATACCATATGAAAAAAAGGTTGGGAATTTTAAAAATTAAAATGACAATGAAATTTTAAAACAAGTAAAATTTATATTGAAAGTGTAATTATATCAACAGGACTCTGGAAACTTGAACAAGTGACGTGAAAAACATTCTTGAGGTGTTTTTCCATAATGTAAAGGAGCAGGGCAAAAATTTGCAGGAAAAGAAACAATGCTAAGAATTTAGAACAACCATCCAATCTATAAGTTTTATGGGATTCTTTGGAAGGAACCATCATGATAAAGAAACTGCCTGCAATGCAGGAGACCCGGGTTTGATCCTTAGGTTAAGAAGATCCCCTGGAGGAGAAAGTGGCAACACACTCCAGTATTCTTGCCTAGAGAATTCCGTGGACAGAGGAGCCTTGTAGGCTACAGACCATGGGGTTGCAAAGAGTTGGACATGGCTGAGCAATTATCACTTTCACTTTGGAAGGAACCATGAAAATTATTAAAGGAGTCATCAAAATACAATAAAGAGTAAGTTTAAATGAAACATAATTAGTAGATTTGAAATGAAACTACACAAATATAACAGTGTTGTTATATTACTATTATATTAAATTGATATAGAAAAAATATCCAAATGATGATGATGTCAGGTTTCTGATAATATAGAAAAACTTGTACTGAACATGGATTTCTTTGCTACAGTGCTGAAAATCAAATGTTAAAAAAGCATTTTTTATAATTAAAATGTAATTCTGGATGGATTCATTTTGATATTTGGCAAAACTAATACAATTATGTAAAGTTTAAAAATAAAACAAAATTAAAACACACACACACACACACACACAAAAATCTTGTAGTATGGAAGTAATAAGATCTCATAAGACTGGCTCACTCAGAGAAAACCATTATAAAATCTGAACATAACACAAACAGGTACCTAAAGACACTGGAGCAAGAACAGAAGTAGACAGAATCTTGTGGCTGTACATACTCAGAGGACAGGTATTTTACAAATTGATTTCATGTTATCATAGCTTTTAGATTTGAGCCAAATCATTCAGCATGTATGGGAAGCAATAAGGATGTCATGGGAAAAACCATAATCTTCTGGCCCTGGCTATTCACATCCTCTAGAAGTAGGAGAAACCTGGAAGGTAAAGAGACACAGAAGGGATGTCCTAATTCTATCTAGAGATATCTCTGAAACACACACATGCAGGAAACTCTAAGCAACTTGGTTGAAAACAAAACTTCTGAATTAAAAAGAGACCAGTGGACCAAGAAACATTTGCCATCCTCTTAGGACAAAAATCACAGAATTCAGATTTTCCAAGCTTAGCATACAAGAAAACTGCCCAACATACAAAACCTAGGCATTTAGAACATATTTTCAAGAGCAAAGAAAATCAACTGAGACTAACTCAGAGATGATCAAACTGTTGGAACTAGCAGCCAAGATTTTTAAAGTGATTATCACAACTATCCTCAGTGAAGTGAAACAATATGTACTTTTAATGAATAAAAAGGTAGGGGATCTCAGCAAAGAAATAGAAAAAACAAATTCACAAAAAATTAAAAATAAAATTGCAATTTTAGAACTAATCAAGGCAGTATCTACAATAATAGCCATATGTAAGTGGCATAGGCAAGAGTAAGGAAACTTGATAGATCAATAGAAAATATTTAATGTCAATAACAAAAAAAGATTCTGAAGGGTGAATCTTAAGCACTTTTTAGATGATATTAAATGGTTGAAAATATATACAACCAGAGATCCATAAAGAGGGTAGAGAAAAAATAGTGTAGAAAAATATTTGGAAAACAATGGCTGAAAAATCCCCAAATTTGATAAAAGACAGAAACTAGTCAATTAGAAGAAGCAAACAGAAGTCACACCAAGCCAGAAGCCACATTGTAGTCATATTTTGAAAGCTAACTATAAAAATCACCTAGAGAAACAGCGCATTACATGCAAGGGAACAATGATTTATCAACAACTGACTTCTCAGAAACTATGGAGAAAGGAAGAGAGATTGAAATAACATCTTTAAAGGGTTCCCCAAAAAGGTTAATCTAGTAATCAAAATATTCTTGATTAGTCTCAAAATAATCAGCAAAAATATTCTTACAGAGTGAAGCTGATGTGGAGGCATCTTTAGTTTAAAGAAAATTTACTGCCAGGAGATATACACTGTAAGATATGTTAAAGAGTTTCTTCAAATTGAAGGAAAAGGGTACTTAATAGAAACCTGGATTCTGAGAAAGGAATAAAATGCACTGGGAATGGTAAATATTTGAATAAATGCAAAACAAAATTTTTTTTTCTTAATTTTCATATAGTTCATATAATTAAATGTACTTTAAATGAACAAAAATTGTAATATTGTCTCATGGACATTATCACATATGTATAGGTGAAATACATAAAGCAACTATATGTATAGAGCTGAAATATTTAAATACTTTATGTAAAATAAATCAATATTAACTGTAAATGAATTGTAGAAAAATTGAGGATGTATATTTTAATCCCTGCAGCAACTACAAAAATATAATTCAAAGGACAACAAAAGAGCCATTGGGAAAATCAAAATTGAATATCAGTATATATTCAAATAATTAAAAAATTAAAGAACAATAGAAAGAGAAAGTAAAATTACAGGAGAAAATAAGAAATAAAATGATAGATTACTCAACTAAATCATTGATTATGATAGAAACTAATGGAGTAAACCACGTGAGTGTCCCCAGTGAGAGTTTCAAATTATGATGCAAAACTGACAAAATTAAGTTAAAAATTAGACCATCCCATAGTATTATGTATCTTTTAACATCATGCCAACAATTCATAAACTGAGACATGAAAACTGAAGCAAAAAAAAAAAAGAAAAAGGATGACCAGAACATCCCAAATTCATTGATATAGTTAATATTTATAGAACACGACATCCAACTGCATCTGAATATACATTCAAGGCACATGATTATTTTACCATGATAAACTATATGTTGATATATAAAACAAGTAAAAATATATTTTAGAAAGCATGTTCTCTGATTAGTAGAATTAAATTGGAAAAACCAATTAGCAAAAGCTTCAAATAAGCAGATATTAAACAACATTCTTCTGAATGATCCACAAGTGAAAACAGAAATATCAAAAGTAATTAGAAGTGCTTTAAAGTGAACAATAATGAATATCCACCATATCCAAATTTCTGGAGTGCTGCTATAGCTGTACATATAGGGAAAGTTTTATTTTGAAGTGTGTATATTACAAAAATGTAAATTTAGTGATATAAGGGGCTACTTTAAGAAATTAGAATAAAAGTAAAACATCAAATAAAACATAAGTATAAATAAATTATCCAAATTTATCTAACTACATGATGAAAGTTAGTGAATTAAAGTAAAACTTAAATACATAAATTGCATTTCAATAAAGCTGGAGGAGAAAAAAACAAAAACCTAAAATACTACATGCTGTAGAAAAATGAATGTATGAAAAAGAAAATATACCCACAGAAATAGCTGCCATTTCATTACACATAAATGCAATACTTTAGTATTTCACTTTATGCTTGTTAGGACTTTCAATGTTTGTATATATTAAGATAAATAGTAATATGTATTTCTCTGTATAAATATGTTATATATATTATGCAATATTTGAAAGATTTAATAGCAATGAACACAGTGAAAAAAAGTCTAAATTTATAAAAATAATTTTCCTATGATTTATTACAGTTATCTGACAAATCAGTTGAAATTAATAACTCAAAGATATGGAATAAATGGCATATGCTTCCTTTCTTTGTCAACCCTAGAAAACTAGAAAAAGTATTGTTTGTAATATGGTCTTCACTATCCATTGAAATGCCTTTACTTGCTCAGCTTCATGAACCACTTAAAAAAACAGATCATGCTTCTCTCTTCAGCATTTATTAACAAAAAATGTAAACTTTTTATATACTTAGTGCATTGTGTCTCTAGAATTACTAATGCTAAAGAAAGGTTTTCCAAGCAGAAGTAACTGTGCAGAGCAGCATAATGAACACTGTCATTCAAAATAAATTTGAGAAATAGTTTTCTGTAGCTTCAAATTGAATGACCTGAGTTAACTTTGTTTTCATATTGGTAAATTTATCATCTGTCAGCAGACTTCTTAGAATGTTTTTTTAAGTACCCATCAAACAGTATGGTTTACCTATGCATATAAAAAAATAAGACACTACACTTAATATATTTCCAACTACAGTAATAATTTAAGCAAAATTATTGCATGAAAAGTATCCAAATAATAGAGTCTAAAAGATGGCATGCTAATGTTACTGAGGGCTTCCCTCACAGCTCAGTTGGTAAAGAAACTGCATGCAACTCAGGAGACCCCTGTTCAATTCCTGGGTCAGGAAGATCCCCTGGTGAAGGGATAGGCTCCCCACTCCAGTATTCTTGGGACTCCCTGGTAGCTCAGCTGGTAAAGAATCTGCCTGCAATGCAGGAGACCTGGGTTTGATCCTTGGGTTGGGAAGATCCCCTGAAGAAAGGAAAGGCTACCCACTCCAGTATTCTGGCCTGGAGAATTCCACAGACTGTATAATACTTGGGGTCACAGAGTTGGACTCGATTGAGTGAATGTTACTGAAGTGTGAATAAGCCTTATTAAGTGTTGGAATGCATACTTTACTTGAGGTGTCTGTAGTACTGAACATTTAAAGGGCACTTTAAAACTTTTGTTTTTTTTTGGTTCTAAGTACTGTTGTGGTATTTCAGGTAAAGTCTACCAGAAACCAAAATATATTTTTTCCACTGCCATAATTGTCCATATCAATAATTCTGCTTAATCTTCTAAGAGAGAGCATTGTCTGAGATGGCTATTGGTTGGCTCTCTGACAAACGGGTATGTCCACACAGAGCAATAAACTGCAAAATATCTGACTGTTCATTCACCAGTCAAAAATCCTCCTGACAGATAGCACCCAAACAGTATTGGAGGCCAAACAAGAAGAGACATGGCTTTAACAAGCTGAGGGAGAAGGCCATGATTCACATCCAAGGTCTTTCTGCAGTTTGCTTCTTCCATTAACAAGGTACAGGACTTGGCCCTACTCCTCTGGAATACCAAATGCACGAGAATGGGGAGCCTGCTGTGATTCTCATCCATGAAACTTAGATGAAAGCTGAACTCAGTTGTCTGGATAAATTTACACAGGATGGCCAGCTGCAAAGCAGCCTAACTGGTAGAGGTCAAATGATAGGCACCTTGAAACATTCTTCCAAAGAAAGAAAAATCCCACACAATTCTGACCATTCAAGGAGAAATAACCTCTATGTAAAAGTCTTGTTTGAAAAAGCACCTTTCCCAAATCTAAGGGTCGTCCCATAGCAAAAGTGAAAGCTTGACAAAAACAGTATGTTACAATCTGATCCTTGAGACTTCATCTAAAATTTGATGTCTGGTTAATGGAGTGGTTTAGGAATTTTAGTTTTTAGTTCTTTCAAGACAGATCTTCCCACTGGATTGAGATTCTTTGTTGCTGTAGCTTTATACTCATCCCACGCTGTATGGAAATGTTTGTGGGCTACATAGGTGGTTGAAATAGGGAGTCATCATATTAATGGGTTGGAAAAAATAACTTGTGGTGAACTTAAAATCCTTGACCTACAACTTGGTAGCCTTCTATGAGATTCAAGTTTCTCCTTCAATAGTAAATCTATGACATTGATCTTGGAGGATGTTGGAGAAATTAAATAAAACATTTGGTGTAACATCTTTCTCAAATAGAAAACCCTCATTTTTGTGCCAATTTCCTTCTCCCTTTACTTTTCTCAGAACAGATTCTAAGCCTCAGATAGTCAAGTTGAAATTCTTCTTTCTTGGTTTTATCATTTAGCCCCATTTTATCCTTTTATCTCATCCACTTGATTTATATAATCTTTTATATTCATTGCTTTTATATTCATTTTAAAATCCTATTTTAATAATCCTATTTAGTAATCCTATTTTAATCCTTCATTCCTACACACACACACACAAATAATACCCCCCAACCCCCAAAGAGACTCACATCAATACATACCAACACATAAATCCAGCTAGGACACCTGATTTACCACAGAAGTTCATCTTTCCCATTTCCTAGGTTGAAGTCTTTCTTAATCAAAATATTTCACATGAAGAGTCCAGCTTTGATTAGTTCCTACAATATATGGCTTGTAATCAACTTATAACTAGTTGCAACAGACTCTATTATTTTCTACATATCTTCTATTTTATTTCCTGTATGATAACAACACTTCTCCAACCTTATAAACTCATGGTGCTCTGACTAATGAATTTTTTTTAATATATAATCCACTTCTTGGCAGAGGTTTTAACTCTTATACCATGCAGTTTTTCCATCTTCTTTATGATTAAAAATGGCTTAGAAAATGACTGCTCTGTTAGCCCAGGCCCCCAAAAGAGGGCAATGATGATAACACAGATCTGAGGCCCAACCAACTATCAATGAAATATATCACAAACAGGAAATAAGTATTTCTAGGCCAATGAAACTTGGGATATTCTTTATTACTATAGCTTAATCTACCTTCTCAGGAGTGGTATACTATTCCGGCCTAAACTAGATTGTTTATTTTCAGTATTTAGATTTCAGCCTTGTTTTCTGTTCTGTAATATAATTTCTATAAGCCTTTCTAATATGATAATAATTTCACTTGACTGGATCAGTTTTATAATTTCAGTTCCACACTAAAAGACTATAGGTCTATCCTTGATTATAATTTCTTGGATTTCTATACTGAATTTGCCATGGGTTTTCCGTCAATATAATCCTCCCATCTGTTGAAAAACCATTGATTCATCCTGGGTATCTTAATGAAAATTGCTTTCATAACCTGTGATTGGATAATGCCACCCCTCCTTGTGCAAAACTTATCATCCTTAGCCCTAGTGTCTTTTTTCAGCACCATCATCTGGATGGAGTTCTCCCACTGTCTATTCAGCCACTATTGCTAGGCAAAATTTATCTATGTCACTCCCAGTCTATAATAAAATGAGTAATTTTGACTAACCCACACTTTGATCAATAATGAAATATCCACTCTGTGAGTTACTGACTTTGCGACATTATCATTTTTAACTTTAATTCCGATTATCTTGTGATTTTTGTGAGCATTTAATAAAACATGTTGCCATAGGTATTTTGACTAATTGTGTGTGCCAAGTTCATCTATCTCGGGGGGCTGGGAAAATGATTTGGAAAAGTAAATGCAAATTTTTTACCACTTCTGTATGTGTGCGCATGCACACATCCATTCATTGCTTAGAGCTAAGTGAATTGCCTTCTAAATATATATTTTTCCTTGATCCTGTGGTTGATAAGAAATGAATCATTACATTTTGGAGGGAAAGAATACTGCTTCCTGAATAATTTTCAGAATTTTATAATCCACTCAAAGAATAAAATGTCTGTAGAGTGCCCAAATGCCATTATTTTCCAGTAATCTGCAGTAAAATCCTCTCTTCTGACACTCAGAATTTTTTTTAAATATTGGGAAACCATATTAATAATCCAATACAGTAATTATCTACTCACCACCAATTAAACTGCACCCAAAGTCATTGGCTTTATGACATTGAGGCAGGTCTTTAGAAAGTCTGTGTTTAGTTGGATTCCTGACATTTTGGCTGTGTCCACACCTCCTAGTCCAATTCTGCCTACTCTCACACTTAATACCTATTATGGACTGAATTCTTGTGTCTCCCAAAAACTTTCATGTTGAAGCATAACTCCCAATGTAATAATACTTGGCAATAGGTCCTTCGGGAATTGAGTAATTCATGCAGGCTCCACCCTCATAATGGGAAAGTGCCCTTTAAGAGAGACCCCAGAGAGATTTCCTGTTCCTTCCTCCATATAAGGATACAGAGAGAAGATGGCTATCTAAGAACCATGTGGTGAGCTCACTAGACCCTGAATCTGCCATGCCTTGATCCTGGACTTCTCAGCCTCCAGACCTATTAGAAATACATCTCACCCAGTTTATGGTATTTTTGTAATACTAGCCTGAACAAAGACAATGACCAATCATTGGTTTGTGCCTGGACTCTAGTTCAATCCTCTTATCAGTAAAATCACCAACCCTCAGATCCCTTCTGGAGAGGAACAAGCTTTCCAAACTCATGTCCACCCACAGCAACCACAAGGGCAATTCCTCAAGGTTGAACACGCCAATCATGGCAGTCATGCTGCCCTCTGGCAAGTTACTTCTGGTAGGAAACAGGGAAAATGCTTTAGTGAGTAGATGAACCTGAAGTCCAGGAAAATGTCAAGCAATTTCCTTCATAAAAAAGTCATATAACTCTGAAGCCCGGAGATCAACAAAACTGAGGTGGAATGAAGTGAAGTCGCTCAGTCCTGTCTGACTCTTTGCGACCCCATGGACTGTAGCCTGTCGGGCTCCTCCGTCCATGGGATTTTCCAGGCAAGAAAACTGGAGTGGATTGCCATTTCCTTCTCCAGGGGAACTTCTCGATCCAGAGATCGAACCCGGGTTTCCAGCATTGTAGGTAGATGCTTTACCATCTGAGCCACAAGGGAAGCCCCAGAGATCAACAAGGTATACATTATCATATAGAAAGTAACTAGGAGAAAACTGAGTCATAAGGCCTGCTGCTGCTGCTGCTAAGTCGCTTCAGTCGTGTCCAGCTCTGTGCGACCCCATAGATGGCCACCAGGCTCCCCCGTCCCTGGGATTCTCCAGGCAAGAACCCTGAAGTGGGTTCCCATTTCCTTCTCCAATGCATGAAAGTGAAAAGTGAAAGGGAAGTTGCTCAGTCGTGTCCGACTCTTAGCGACTCCATGGACTGCAGCCTACCAGGCTCCTCCGTCCATGGGATTTTCCAGGCAAGAGTACTGGAGTGGGGTGCCATCGCCTTCTCTGCATAAGGCCTTAAGTACTTAGAAGGAAATTGTGTTTGGTTTTATTCATTGGAAAGAATAAGTCAAATGAATAGATGCTTGTAGCCTTCTATCTCAAGCAATAAACTAACTGAAGAAGATTAAGAGAAGAGAGAATGGTAACAGATTTCAGGAGATAAATACTGACATAATTTTTAGGGTGAACATTGATAAATGTTGAGGATTATTAAGGAGAATAATAATCTCCCTATTAGTAATGGACAGTGGTAGCCTGGTTGGAACAGAATAAACATTCTCGACCCCAAGCCACAATTTTCCATTCTTCATCCACTGCAATGCCAGGATCACTATTTCTTAATAAATTTCACTATTGCAGAAATGTTATTGTGGGATGATGACTGACAGAAAGATGTCAAGAGAAGCAGAGAATATGGAGTCTGATGGCAGACGCTTTGATTTTACACATGCAGCATGCTTCCCATTTCTCTCCCAAATCACCATAGTTATTTATTATTGTACCTCATAGAAGTACCTTGAAGAAATGAAGGTTTGACTAAGCCTGAGAAACACCCTGTGTGTTATCCTCTTGAAGATGTTAGAGTGTCCTAAAACTTAATTGTTACTGGAGACTCTGGCAACGAGCCCAGCCTATTTCTAAGGGTTTTATTGTGAAGCCTGGTGACTGAGGGGCCATCTTGGGCATGCCTGGGCTTGGCTATTAGACAATATCTAGGCTCCAGCTGTCCCCAAAAGTGCATTCAATCAGTCCATTCCCTTGGTATTCTTCAGTTTGAAAGGTAATGATACTGAGATTGGTCTAGAGACAATGAGTTAACATTTATTTCCTTATATTTTTGTCCTAGAAAAATGCCATGTCTTGATTCAATGTTATTTATAATTCCAAAATGAGTTAAATGTCATGACTGAAAAAAAGATGATTTTAGAATAAAATTTATGTCAGTAGACACAAGCAGGCCATGTCTAAGGTTGGGGAAACCTTTCAAAATATGCAAGCAATCTAGTTTAGAAATCTCCTTCCTTGAGTGAGAGTGTGTGTGTATATGTATGTGCATGAGTATATATGAGAAAGAATGAGAGAGAGAAAAAACTCTTCCAAGATTTACAGAACTTCTATACTCATAGAAATATCCATACTTTCAATTATTTCCCAAGTGGAGAGCACAGACTCTTTGTTAGGCCAGAAAAGGTTTATTTCAATATCTTCCTATATTTCCCAAGCAACCCCCTACCCAACCCCCTATGTGTATACTTGTCTGGGCCTCAGAGAGCTACTACATATTTCCAGAGTAAGTCAGATCACTGAAGCAGAAAAATCAGTAATAAAATTAATTTTTTGCATTGCTATTGGGGTAGTAAAACTTAAAAGCACAAGGAATTTAAAAGATGAATAAGTTATTTCTTGTTTCAGCTCCCACATGTAAAAAGCATAGAAGTTGTTAATACTATCCTTGCAACAAGAAATAGCAAGACAAAGTGAAACTCAATTAAAAAAAAAACAACTGTCAGAGAAAAGAGAAAATTCAATTATTATTTAAAAACTGTTAGAGAAAAGACATCACAGGACAAACCATTACCCCAAAATATAAAGAGTCAGTTACATTCAGAAAGTTACAGTACCCAAGATTCCCCCACCTGATGCCATAAGCAAATAGGACCAACTATTATTGGTACTTTTGATAAATGGTGGAGAAGGCAATGGCACCCCACTCCAGTACTCTTGCCTGGAAAACCCCATGGACGGAGGAGCCTGGTAGGCTGCAGTCCATGGGGTCGCTAAGAGTCGGACTCGACTGAGCGACTTCCCTTTCACTTTTCACTTTCATGCATTGGAGAAGGAAATTGCAACCCACTCCAGGGTTCTTGCCTGGAGAATCCTAGGGACAGGGGAGCCTGGTGGGCTGCTGTCTATGGGGTCCCAGAGAGTCAGACATGACTGAAGCGACTTAGCAGCAGCAGCAGCAGCATAGGATGAGTGAGGTCTAGCATAAGAGTGAGAAGATGCTGGGCACCACTGGCATGTGAGGATTCTCATACTTTCAGGGGCTTTACTTCAGAATTCTCACTAGGTTCTCCCAGGTAGGATCTGAGAAAACTTCCCACATGAACCTGAAATGGGCTGAGAAGGACAGCCATTGTAAACTTCCACTCACACCATCCTTTCTATCAAAGGCTTAGTCTCCAGAGGGGTGCTAGAGGGAACTTTAATTAATTTGAACCAGAAAGCAACTCTGAAATCCTTTTTTTCCCCCAGTTGTTTCACATCTGTTTCACTTAAGATACCTCCACCCTTGCTGACTCACCTCAGGAAAAATAATTAAATAAAAGACATAGTCAACAGAAAACAGGATTCAAAAAAGTAGACTGAGAATGTTGTATCTAGAGAAAGGGGACAGGGAAGAAAAGGAGTTTCCAAAGTGTCGTTTAAGAGGTGAATGGATAATCAAAGTGTAATACATCCATCCATACTGTGAAAACTATTCAGTGATAAAAAAAGAAGAAGCCATCAAGTTACTCAAAGACATCAGTTCAGTTCAGTCGCTCAGTCGTGTCCGACTCTTTGAGACCCCGTGAATCACAGCACGCCAGGCCTCCCTGTCCATCACCATCTCCCGGAGTTCACTCAGACTCACGTCCATCAAGTCGGTGATGCCATCCAGCCATCTCATCCTCTGTCATCCCCTTCTCCTCCTGCCCCCAATCCCTCCCAGCATCAGAGTCTTTTCCAATGAGTCAACTCCTCACATGAGGTGGCCAAAGTACCAGAGTTTCAGATGACTCTTAAATACATATAGATAAGCATAAGAAGCAAGAATGAGAAGATTGTATACCCTATGATTCCATAATGTGACATTTTGGGGAAGGTAAAACTAGAGATATAAAACATATCAGTGATTGCCACAAGTTTAGGGAGTGGGGAGGGTAGAATAGGTAAAAACAAGGAACTTTTTAGAAGCAGAAACTAACCATGAAATTAGACATGCAACTCTTCTCTGTGTATTGCAGTGGTGAATACATGACACAATCTGATTTTCAAAATTCATAGATCTTTCCAGCATAAAAAGTGAGACCTAATGCATGTAAAATAAAAAAAAAAAAAGACAAAATAGAATTTAAAGCAAAAACTGTCACAAGAGACAAAAGACATTATATAATTCCATAGGGGTCAATTTACTGGAAAGTATGTCTATGAAATACGTGTGTGTGTGTGTGTGTGTATACACACACATATATAAAAATATATATTTTATATACATATATGTGTTTTACATATATGTATATAAAATATCAGAGAACGCAAATATATAAAGAGAACCTTAAAAATAACTAAAATGAGAAATAACAAAAAAATAATAGGGAACTCCAGTGCCTCACTTTCAGTTATGGGTAGTACAACCATATTGAAGATCAGTAAGCAAATATAACACTTGAAAAACACTATAGACCAGTATGAACTGTCAGACATATAAAGAAAACTTCACCCAACAAGAGCAGAGCTCACATTCTTCTCCAGTGAACATGGAATAGCCTCTAAGACATCACATGTAGGGCCACAAAATAAGTCTTTACAAACTTCAGAAGACTGAAATCAAGCAAATTATCTTTTCTAACTACATTGGAATGAAACTAGAAATTAACAGCTGAAGGAAAACCAACAAATGCATGATAATTAAATAATTCATTCTTAAATCATGAATGAGCCATAGAAGAACTTACAAGGGAATTTAGAAAATTATCTCAAGAAAAATGAAAACAAAAACACAACATTAAAAAAAAAAAAACTTTCGGGATACAGCAAAAGCAGTACAAAGAATCTATAGTAGAAAATGCTTACATTAAAAACAAAACAAAACAAACAAAAAAAAAAACAGCACTCGCTTCGGCAGCACATATACTAAAATTGGAATGATACAGAGATTAGCATGGCCCCTGAGCAAGGATGACACTCAAATTAGTGAAGTTCCATGTTTTTTTAAGAAAAAAGAAGCAATTATTCATATAAATGTGGGAGAACTCCTAACTTATCATCTAAATGAAATCATATCTTATAGCCAAGAGAAGAGATGGTGTTAAGTGGAAAATACAAATCTGGGGAAAAAATTCTTCATCTGGCCAATGAGAGATCTGCTGTTCCAGAAATATTCTTTAATCCTTCTGATATAGGCATTCATGAAATGGGGATTCCAGAAGCTATTGTCTATTCAATTCAGAATTTACCTGAAGAAATGCAGCCACATTTTTTTAAGAGCATCGTTTTGACAGAAGGAAATTCCCTTTTCCCAGGATTTAGGGATCGAGTTTTCTCAGAAGTTCAATGTCTCACTCCAATAAATTATGATGTTTCTGTTGTGCTGCCTGAAAACCCTATTTTTTATGCCTGGGAAGGTGGAAAATTTATATCAGAGAATGATGATTTTGACGATATGGTGGTTAACAAGAGACAATTATGAATAAAATGGACATAGCATCTGTCCATAGAAAAATTTGATATTTAAGAAACATTTATGGAAGTTCTGACTATTCCAAAGGTTTAATTTTCAGCATCTTTTTAAAGGAAGTTATGGACCTGTGTTACCTTTCATCCTAAGATAACATCTTGAACTTATGTAATTGCTTTGATCCACGGCTAATTTTCAAAGGTGTCTTAGCTCGGCTACTAAGTAAACTGTAACTCACCCCATATTTTCATTTAGGAGTAGACTTACTATAACAATGCTTATGCTGCTTCTGAGAGTAAGTTATCTTTCATTAAAAGATGAAAGAGTGAGTGTAATTTAATTCTTTATAGCCAAAAGCACAAAATTAACTGTCTCACTAGTCAGGTTTCCTTAGAAGGTAGATTTGTGTGACTGACTCAGAATTGACCAGAGTGTGTTCAGGCTGATACAGTTTCTCTCTTTTAGAACTAAGTATTTTATTTTTAAATTGTCATTTTTATTTATATATACCAAAGTTGGAAAAAGTAAAAAAAAAAACAACCCAGAAATCTCAAATCAATAATCTAACTTTATACTTCAAAGAACTAAACAAGAAAAACAAAGTAAAGCCAAAGTTAGCAGAAGGAAGAAAATTATAATTAAAACAGAGCTAAATGAAATAGAGAAGAGACAATCAAGAGGAAAAGAATCAACAATCAAGAGGAAAAGAATCAACAAAATTAATACTTGGTTTTTTTAAAAGATAAAATTGACAAAATTTTACCTAGAGTAAAGAGAAAGAGGATATTCAGATAGTGAAAATTAGAAATGTAAAAGGATATAAATTACAACTGATGTCACAGAAATAAAAAACATTATGAGATCACTATGAACAATTATACCTCCAACAAATTGGTTGATCTAAAAGAAATGGATAAATTCTTAGAAACATACAACTGACCAAGTCTGAATCATGAAGAGATAAACAATTGCAATAGATTTAAGAGATCTAGAGATCTAGCTAAGAGATCTAGATCTAGCTAAGAGAACCAGCTAAGAGATTTAATCAGTATTTAAAACCTTCTGACAAAGAAAAACCCAGGTAATTTCACTGGAGAATTCTACTAACTATTTAGAGAAGAATTAATACCAGTCTTCCTCACAGTCTTCCAAAGTATCAAAACAGGAAGGAACACTTTCAAACTCATCCTGAAAATATTAATAGCAGGAAATGTTTAGATGACAACATATGCTAGTTACGAGCAATACTATTTTGCTAGGAGTAAACTTCTTTGAGATTAAGAAATTGCTTGGAAAATTTCTAAATTATATGGGTGTGACTTCAGTGTTCTGATAATGTATTCAGATATTTGAAAACAGGATACATGTGCAGTTTAGGGTTGTGCATGTGTGTGTGCTCGGTCACTCAGTCATGTCCAACTTTTGCAACCCTAAAGACTGTAACAAGCCAGGTTCCTCTGTCCATGACATTCTCCAGGCAAGAATAATGGACGAGGCGCCATTTCCTCCTCCAGGGGATCTTCCTGACCCAGGGATCGAGCCTACGTATTTTGCATCTCCTACATCGGTAGGCAGATTCTTTACCATTGCACCAATTTAGGGTTAGATTACTCTACCTTTGGAAGTACAGTCATAGCTGGAGTCGATACAGGGAAAGACACCTTCAGGCTGAAGCTACTGAACAACACTAGCTCCCGCCAAGATATTATACTTTCTGAGGGAAAGCTGAGTAAAATACTGGGGAGAAGACTGCTGAACTGCAAAAATTTTTTTGAATTTTCTGGATAGGGAATGGACTTTCACTTTATACTTTAATTTTGCCGGGAATTTGATCATGTTACCCATATTGTTCAAATTTGGGCTGTTTCTGCGGGTAAAATATTTGTGTAATGTTGTCACATGGAGCTCACCACCTAGCTCTCCAGTAAGCAGGGCTGAAGTGAACAAGTGTCCTAGGCGACTATTTGACCCGGCATACAGTTTAGGCTTGGATCTGATTTAACTGTTAGCTCTCTGACATAGTTCACAGTTACCCATCACACTAGACGAAGATTTAAAATGCAGAAGAAACATACTCATACAGAGAGAAAGCAACTTTGTTCCTTATCTTTCCCTCCAGTGGTCAGCTGCCTCTCTGATGTTCAAAGACTTAAGTGGTGAAACCAGTAAGTTAAGAGAGAACAGACCAACAGTGTAGGATAACACGGAAGAAGAATCCATTTTTTGAAAGACCACTTGGGTTCAAGCCTTTGCATTCCTATTTACCAGTTGTGTGACTGTGAGTACATCACTTAATCCTGGTAAATCACATTTTATCACCTTTAAAATAATGATATATATCAGCACTTACCTCAAGCTATCATCATAAGCCTTTAATGAATAATATATGAAAAGTATTTATCTTGGTTTCTGATACATAGTTTCAATAAAATCAGCCACGACCACCATTATTAGTTTTAAGCACAGCATCAGTCATGCATTAGACTCATCCTCTACTCAGGTCTTGCCTAGCTTTCCTTATATCCAAATCATCCTAATTTTCTGCATAGCACATTCATGATTTCTGTTTTCTCCTGTTCCTCCACGCCTTCAAAGCTTACAAGCTCTATATATCTGTGTTTGTCTAAGAAAATAGGCCCTCTTTGACTGTGAACTCCTAACCTCTCCCCTTCTGCCCCCTTCTACCTCACCATATGTCTCATCCTTTCAGTACCCAGCAGGCCATTAATTACTGGATAAGGGTTTTGCCATGCTAACCTACCCCTCAAATACATTTAATAAAATTTTAATGTCAAAGCTACTAAAAAATTAAATACTGCGTGTGATCTCCTCTAGAATTATGCAGCAATAACTCTGACAGCATACTGTTGTTGCCCAAACAAACTCATAAAGTAAACAGCGCAAGGGTCAAGGAGGTGGCTGTACCAAGGGTGTACATTTTTCTCATCTCTCTATTTTCATTATTTGTCAAGCAATGCCCTTAACAACCAGGTCTGGCTGGTGGAAAAAAAAAAAAAATGTGGCAAGAACTTTAAGGATTTATTTCTCCTTGTAAGTCATGAGGACAGTATCTGAGCAAGTTGTTTGAAGGCTGGGAGAATCATCTGATCTTCCCATCCTTTTGTGTGCTCTTTGATTGTACAAATGAGAAAACTGAAACCCAAAAACATGGTGACTTGCCCCAAATCTTGTATCGAGTAGTATATTAAGCAGTTTCTCGAAGTTATCCATCTCCCTCTTTATTCTCTAGTTTCCTTAAATATTTCTTCTAGGTATTTTATCTTCAACAGCATGCTTTTATGCTCTTAAACCCTGGTTGCCCCAAGCATACTAAATACTGAAATGCTTGTTCATAGCCTCTTTCTTTCTTACTTTGTTTTCTGTTGCACAATTTCTGTTTCTTCTGAAAACTCCAACCCCAATCCCCTTTATCAACACCAGTGCTCAACGATATACTTAATACTTATCAATGTTGGTTTCTAGGTCTTTTATTTCCAAGTATCATATGCACTCTTTGATGAAAGTTTCATGTCTTTTTAAAGGAGACTTTCTAAATTAAGAAATATTTCTTACATCTAAATAAATTGCATATAAGTCCAGATGGTACACAGAATGAAAAAGTGAACATTCAACCACTCAGTACTAGCTTACAGGACAGAACATTATAAACCTTTTAAGGCTCCTGATACCTCTCACTGTGAGGATATATCTCCCTTATCCCCAGATTTAATCTCTAGTCCTACTTGGGTGTTTAATATTTCCTTGTTTTTCACTGTAGCTTCACTATAGATATCTATCTATCATTGTTGATTTTAAGGGTATCAGAATGAAAGGGCCCCTGTCTTTTTTGTTGTTTTGCTGTTAATTTTCAGCACAATGCCTGAGAAAGTGGAAATAGTACTTTTTGTTTGTTGTTTTGTTTTTATTATTTGAATTAGCAGAAGAATGCATTATCTCACTGAATAGCCACATGTGAGGTGCCTGAGAAGGACCAGCATGTTCTCCATTTGATGGATGGGGGATCTGAGGCTCTGAGCTTTGTTCAGGCCATTTTATTCCTGGCTGGGTAGACAGAGGATCAGAGACATTTCATTCCTGACTCCTCCTCCATGGTCACTTCTAGCACAGTAGGCCACCGTTTAATGTCACTTTGGTTTTACTACCTACAGTAAGAACCACATTTGAGATTTTTTGAAGCTTGACCATTTCTCCATGTTTACATTTTCTTTATCCCCCTATAAACACTGGAGTGCTAAATTCATGTTTTAGGAGAAACAGAGAAGTCAGATGCTAAGAAAGATAGCAGCTTTCCTGTTTTTCAGTGGTGATCCCTGAATTACTTTACTAGCAAGAAATAGAAAAGTTGTGTAGGGGCATAGAGGAGAGGCTGACACTCTAAGGGCAACAGATGTGGCTGAAGCATTGCCCGCTCAGTTCAAATCAGCACCCTGTAAACTACAGCAAATTTCTGATGGAGTTTGCCTTCATCCTCAGGTTTGTTGTTTCTCAGTCAGTAAGTTGTGTCTGATTCCTTTGCAATCCCATGGACTGTAGCCCACCAGTCCTGGGATTTCCAAGGCAAGAAGACGGGAGTGGGTTGCCATTTCCTACTACAAGGGATCCTCCCAACCTAGGTACTGAACCCACGTCTCCTTTACCACTGAGCCACCAGGAAAACCTTTCATCCTCATGACCAGCAGAGTGACCTCCCATTGCCCCCTCATGTTTGCTCTTTGTTGGAAGCCTCCATCCTGATTTTCTTTTGGGGTTGTGTGTCCAACCCACAGGC